>NW_004567112.1:45391581-45538351 GCF_000260355.1 Condylura cristata
AAGTTCCTAGTGACAGCCCTCTTCCTACCTTAAAAATGACTACCTAGTGTCTATGAACTCACATGTCCTTTCCTCAGTAGTGGGATAATCTTTCTGATGTCTCTTCTTATAAGCACACTAATTCTGTCAGATCAGGGCCCTACCCTATGACCTAATTTAATCTTAATTAATCCCATAAAGACCCTGTTCCCAAATACAGTTTGGAGGTTAAGAGCTTCTAGGTATGAATTTTAGGTCACAAAATTTCTCCACATGATTAATACACTTTCTTTAAGCTTATATTTATTGAGTGCCTTCTTTATCCCTGGTGCTATAAGCAAATTGGTGTTCTCATTCTAGAGAGGGAGATAGCAGACAATATGTGTGTGTGTGTATTCTGAAAATTTAAGTAGATTAAAGAGATAGAAATTGAGAGGGCTGAGAGAGTGCTATTTTAGAATAGGTAGTGCCTCTCTGATAAGGGAACAAGGGATTAAATATCTAATGTAACTGAGGAGGAGCAAGCCTCTAAAAGTTTACAGGCAGGAGATTCAGGCTCAAAGGCCAAGAGGCAAGAATAGGAGGGTTCAAAGAACAGCAAAAAGCCCAGAGGCTGAGGAAAATATAGGCTAGGAGAGAATAGTGGAAGGAGGCAGCAGCAGGAGCAGGTAAGGCCTTGGAGATTGGGTCAAGTTTGTGCTGTATTCTGAGAATAGGGTCATTGGGTGGACTTTGAACAGAGGATTGACCTGACCTAACACATATACTTTCAAAGGGTATCCAGGTCTCCGTAAATGCTATATGGATATATTAGACAACAGAGGCAAGGCGGAGAGTAAGAAGGTAAGTTTAGAGACTTTTTCACAATACAAATGGATGATGCTGGTTTGGAAGTGTGACAGTGGAGGAGGTTGAATTTGGAACACCTTCTGAAATCATGTGAGATATGAAAAAAGATGGCAAAAAAAAAAAAGAGGTCTTTGCAGGTTTGAAATTATTCTAAGTTCACATGAAAAGAGGAATCGAAAAATCCAAATATGGCCACTTGAAAGGTGTCCTATCCTAGCCCTTCATACTAATGCATACAACATTTCACGAGTGCAATTATTTTTGCCCTTGTCTGTTGAATCTCTCCTTCACTAGTATGTGAACTGCTGGAAGATAAGGCTTGTTTCTGTGTAGGTGACTCTTATGACATCCACACCAAGTTCCAAGCCATGTTCACTGTCTGCGCCTTCTGAATTTCCAACGCTTTACGCAATCTTAAAGTGATATCTCATTAGGAAAAGGTGAAGGAAATAGGGATGCTAAGATTTTCATGAGATAGCAGATAGGTCTATAAAGATTGGGTAATTTTTCCGAGCTATCCTCTCACATTATTTAAAGTCTAAGATAAAACCAGTTTTACCACTTCAAAAGACACACTCTATCTCCAATTCTATCACCTCTTTTTGTTACACTTCTTGTAGGGTTTTATCCTGATTTGAGTTCATAACCATATTACACATTTATTTACAAAGGTATTAGTTCTGCTAAGAATAATAAATACCATTAGCCTTCATTATTCAAACTCAAACAAAACGATAAAAATGAAGAGAACTACAGGTGATTTTTTAATCTTATTTTCAATGTTTGCTGGCTGTCTCTCCCATAAACTTTTATACCAGAAGTTAAAAGCTCTCCAAATTGATTTTGTTACATTTTATTTCACCCTCCTTCATATTGCAAAGAAAGTGAAAAATAAGCAAAGATACCGACAGCTCTGGAGACAAGAAGGTGCGATGTAATGGCAGGCCTAGGTAAACTTGAACATGGAAGATCTGAATTATTCTGAGGGGATCATACTTAGCACGGGGGTAAAAGTTACATATAATATGCTGATTTCTAGCATTCAGCTTTTATTTAATAATTAACTTTCTTTAACCCCCTGAAATGTCACTGGGCTGGGGCTCTGAAAGGCAGACGTGCAGAAGGCTGCAGTAATGATGGAGTCTTTGTGTAAACTACACAAGACGACACCAAGTGATGTCAGCAGAACCCACGGATAGAATCGCTCGAGTTTCCATCTCTTGACCAGAGAACGTCCGCGCAAGAAAAGGTCCTTGGCGCCGCCAGAAACTTTCCCCAGACTTGGCCTTGGTTTATAGAAGTCGCTTCCCGGTTCCAGCGCCCCAAGCGAGGTGGGTGGGTGGGGACGCCGCCACTGGAGGGCGGGGTCACAAGCACTTGGTCCAACGACAGCTGGGGCGAGGGGGGCAGGTCCAGAAAAGAGGCTGGCGCAAGTGGGGTGACTGCTTCAAGGGGTGGAGAGGCGGCCTCGGGGTCTCAGGACTGGTTTTGGCTCCAGGGCCCCACCAAGGGGTGGGGAGGTGCACGTAGCCCCAGTACCGCAGGGAGGGGGTGGTGGGGCTGGAGCGAAGATAGGGAGGGAGGGGCCGGGATGTGGGGCGGGGGGGTATCGCGGTAGGAGAGGGCGGGGTCCGTAGGGCGGGGTCGAACGCGTCCCCTCTCGGCTTAAGCCGGTGCGTTGGCCGCCACCGGACCCGACCGTGAGCCGCCTTGTCACCGGCGTCCCCAGGTAGAGTTGGTGAGGGGAGGACTGGGGCGGGGCCGCACCCCGGAGCAGACTAGGGACGCGGTCGGGGGGAGGGGGCTGGGATGGGGGGCGGACTGTGCATCCCAGCCCCTGCCACGAGATTGGCAAACTCTAGGAATGCCAGGGTTTGGAACATCTTTTGCACCCTAAAAACGGTTACTCTACTGTGACCCTCTAGTAGCTGCCCAGCTGTTCTGAGAAAGCACAGGTTTCCAAAGGGTGTTTCAATCCAAAATGTTCTGGGTATTTTCTGCACCCTCCTACCAAACTACCCACCCCCCTCGACCGTCTTCCCTCCCCTCATCCCTCCCCCCCCCCTCCACCGGCTCCAACACAAACACGCGCGCTCAAACACCCTGCAGGCGGAGGCGGGGGCCTAAGGGATTAGAGGAATAGAGTCACTGTCGTCAAACAGAAGAGATTAGAATCTGGGCCGGACGTGTCGGGGCTGGGGACTGCAGAAAGTAGGCTCAGCTGCCCCTCGCTTCCGACCCTCAGGTGATGCCTGATTGATTTGTCTGAGTCGGTTAGCTCTGAAAGCCTGGGGCTGTAAAAGGTTTGGGTCTAGAATGAGACTTTGATCGGTAGAGGCTTTCTTTGTCCTGCCCTCCAAGTTTGAAGTGGTTATTTAAGAGAACTAAGTTTTTAAAACTTGTTTAAAATAATACAACTTTCAATTAGATTTTATTTTTCAGTATACATGTATGCATTATAAGACTCAATAACTGGTGATAAAGTGAGTTCAGAGGGTATGGCATCATTAAAGTCGAAAACTAAGTTTATTGTATAATTTTAGAAAAACTGCTTCCTTATGTGTTTTTTTTTTTTAAATATGCTGTATTATTGGGATGCTTCCTTGTGGGGAATCTGTCACATCACCTTGGCCTTGTGGGAGACAGCATTAGTGTTTCAGGTAGGTGGGGCCCCCCTCCCTTTCTTCCCAGGCCTCTAGCCTAGATTTCTGGCAAGAGGAAACAGGTATCAGAAATGTGCTGTAGGCAAGTTTGAGAGCAAAAATGGAATGCCACAGATTTTTGTGAGTCTTACTGAAATTTTCACATATTGGCAATTTAAAACTCAAAGTATTGTTTACCACCTGTCAGACTCCCTCAAAAGTGTAAGGATTAACTAATAAAAGATTTGTAAAATGCTTCTCAAATATAAAATTCCATAAATATGCTAAATAGTAATAATCCACCCATTGTTAAATTTATGTAGCTGCTTCTGTCATGCATATAAGATGATTTAGAATGCATGTTTCCTGTCAATTAAACAATGAGTTTGGAGTAGAATAATGAGTTCAATTCATATCCTATGAAACTCTGAAATAAAATTTCTCTCATACAGCACCATCAGCAGAGAATCATAAAGTAAAGCAGTATTTCAAAAAGCTATATATGGGATGGCATTTACCTTATGGTTAGGGGGAAAGGGACCCAGTGAACTTGTGAAACGAAGAAATCCTCAGCCCTGGTTCATGTATGCCTGAACCATAAATATTCCTTTACATTTGGGGTAAATCTACGGGGAAGACAGCAAGTATTGTGGGATGGCCTTGTAGCTGTCTGCTTTAATCCATGAAGTATGCCTCTTGGTATTATAAGGCTGAAGTTCACTCTGTGGTTTTGTTCTTAGATAATGAATTAAATCTTTAGTTACCTGGATAAATTATTCATTCTTCCAACATCATGAGCTTGGTTTTTAAGCATATTTAACACTGTAATCATTTTAATATCCTGAAGAAAATTGAATTAGTTTCTTGCCAGTGGATTGAGTGACATGCTAACATAACATTTTTCTCTTTGCATGTATTTAGTAATGAAGTGTGTCATTCTTCTGTTTACTGGTCTCCAAAAGGAATACTTGTTTCTTATATGTTAATTTTAAGTATAAATATTACTGTGGATTGTCTTTTCAGTTTTATGAAGACACTTTAGATTCATCATTAGCAGGTTAAGTTGTGAGAGCAAAACCATGAAGTTGAGGCTGTTTTTCCTTTGGCGTTTTCTTTTTACACTCTGTTCTCTCAAGTGGAGAGCTGCTAAATAGCCCCTTGTCTAGAATTCTACAAATCTCTCTCTACCATCACCATTCTCCCTATATTCAAGTAACTTCACCTCTGCCCTACTTTGTCTTGATTTTCCATTATTTGGGTGTAGAGGAAAATGCACTAAGTGAAAAATCAAGAATTTGCATTTATCAGGCATCTCTGATATATCAGGCGCTGTGCCACATTATTTCAGTAATCTCTGTAACAATCTGATGCAATAGCAAGAGTCTCAAAGAAGCATTGGTGCCGAAGGAGAAACAAATACAAACCAAAGAATCAAGATCTGAACCAAGGTATTCTGAGCTTTCTGCTGCATTGTGAGCCATGATCTGGCCTGAAGTGTGAAAGTGTTTTCCTATCTTCTAACTTGTCATTTGACCTCAGATAAGTCCCTATTAGCCCTCTGGACCTCTGATTTCCTTTCTCCAGTCTGAGTTAAATTGACTATCAAGAGATGGGAAGGGACTCTTTCTAGATTTTGTTTGCCTGGCACATAAACTGCTTCCCCCACACATGGGATTCCAGAATGTGCTCTTCTTGCCCTGCCCTTTTTTCCAAATATTCCCCCCTCTTCCCTATTTATCTTTTAATCTTCCTTTAGTTTCAGGTATTTATCACCTCCTCAAAGAGGCTTTTCCTGAACACCTTCTGTCATTCTCTCAGTCCTTAGTAATTCCTTATAACACTAATTAAAAATGGCAGTTATTGCATTGTCAGATTATTTGTGGGTGCCTTTATCTTCTCGTTCATCACTGCCCCCATCAGACTGTAAGGTGTGAGAGACCAAAGTGCGTGAGACCAAGGCTTTTTTGGCTTTACTTTTTTCATTACTGTTTTCCCAGGACCTGGCACTGTGACACATAACAAGTAGCTGGTGATCAATAATATATGTGGACTGAATATATTTTATCTCTTAGAAAAGACATGAACATGACCAATGTGTAGTCCCTTCCTTGGAATAACCTAAATCCATCATACATTGTTAGAGAGGTGACCCTGAATTATGATTGGCGACCCAACCATCGTAACCGAGACAGTAGAACTGTCTTCAGACACTCAGGACAAATGCATGTAGTGCCTATGGTCCAACTCCTTATTTTACAACAGAGAAAACTGAGCCACCAAATGATAATAGAATCCTAAGTTTAGAACATATTTTAGAAACCAGATAGTAATCCATACCATTGTTTCATTGATGAGAAACTGAAGCTCAGAAAAACAGTTCTTACAGTTTAGAACCTCCATCTCTTATTTCCAGACTTTTCCTTTTTTCACCAAGAGGTCAAAAAACCCAGTCAACAGTCGTAGGGACCTATTGGTACTGTTTCTCAGAAATTCCAAAGAATCTTTGGTTTCCCAGACCACTCTTGGGTAGCATCATTAGCACATAGCAAAATGTCCCACTTCAGATGATCTTACTTTAAAATTTCCTATGGCCTCTATAAACTTAAGTGACTCATTTACTGTCTTAATGATCTGTCAGGCAGCTTTTTAATGCCTATCAATAGTTTACCAATTCTATTTAAATGCCGGGAAGCTTCAAGTGGAAAATCGACAGTGCTGAGCATTTAACGTTAGTATAACAGATTCAAGATACATTTAAAAGATGATTGAATTTTGAACTCCAAAGTTCAAAATATGTTTATAAGGACTAAAATAACTTTTATTCTCTAACTTAAGAGAGCAATCCTTGCTAGAGTATTACATCCCATAAAAAAAGCAGTTCTTGGCCCTCCCTGGTGGCGCAGCAGGTTAAAGCACTGCACAAAGAAGCTTAAGCCACTTCCGAGTGAGTTCGATTCCCGCCGCCCCCTGAGGAGATCACATGGCGTGGCAGACCTCTCCTGACCCGCCCGCTGCTCCCCTCAGCAGTGTACTTCGTCGATCTGCCTGTTCTGCACCCCACTCTGTCTCTGGTAAATCCTCTCACCCTCCGCATCTCTGGCCTGTACCCCAGTTCTGTGTGGATAAATAAATAAATCTTTAAAAAATAAAAGCAGTTCTTAAACTTTAAAGGACATAAAAATCATCTGGAAGCTTTTTAAAAACTCAGATAGTATGGAGTCATTCTGCACAGTTCTGTGAGACTCGAGCCAGACAAATGCATTTGTAACACCACTGGTGATTTCTCAGTCAAATGGTCTTAAGAAAGATCTCACTTTGAGGTCCAGTAATAATTTGGGTATGTTATTAATTTTTCCAAATTCCTTAAAATAGGATTATTCAAAACAAAGTATTTGGGGGGAGGATTAAATGTATTTTTGAATCTAGCAAAGAGTTGAGAGATGATCAAAATTGATTTACTAAATTGATATAATGAGCATATGTTTCCTTGCAACAAAAACATATATATTAAAATATATATACAGGTATATCTATGTGTACATATACATATGTGTGCATACATATTATATATACACATATATTTCTCTATATGTATAATGATACAGATGTTTGCTTTGATATTTGCCTCACATCAAGAAAGTTTAACATGTTTCTTTTAGACCACAAGAATGAACCACTAATTAGCAATAAAAATTGAATGTGGAGCAATAATTAAGCTTTTGGCACTGAAATGATTACATTTAGTTGAAAGATAAGATTAATACCCAGAAAACATTCAAAGATCAGGTTGCAGATCAAGTACAGGATGTTCAGTGCAATTTAAATTTCAAATACACAATAAATGATAATTTAGTATAGGTGTTTCTCATATATGTGTCTGCTAAACCTGGCAACCTTGCTGAAGAAACATTATTTAATGTCATTAGTTCCTAGAAAAGGGCAGGGGTTGGGTACTGAGTGATTATTAGGCTTTGAAAAATGAATAAAATTTCTAGACTCCTGAGAAAATGCCCAGCAGAACTATCACAGTTATTCCCTAGATTCCAACCTACTGAAACTCAGGAACATCATTGTTACCTATGGTAAGCAGAGACTGGCTCTTCAGGCTACTTTCTTTGAATCTGATGGCCTGGAAAATGGCTTCAAAAACTAGAATTTGAACTGATCATTTAAGAGCAGGGTTGTGGATTTACAGGGCTTAGGAACCTTATGGTTTCATGGTGTATAGTGTGGAATAGCATGTTAAAGAAAAGTACATAAATTCTATTAAGAAATTCTAAAGGGAGAAATTCTAAAGGGATTAGACTGCCTAAGCTGGCAATAGAGTGTCCTCATTGAGTGTCAATTAGGAGAGAACATGATCAAACAAAGAAGATCTAATGGAGAAATTGTAGGGAACCATGGTTGCAGGGTCAGCAGGCCTGGTATAAACTCCTCTGATATGTGAGCAGCTTCCATAAGTTCCCACCTCCTGGGCTGGAAATGGGGGATAACAATAGAGGTTATTAATAGGGTTGTTGTGAGGATAAAGTTGTACAGTGCTTGGCACAGTGTATGATAACAGCATAAATATTCAATTAATGATATCTAGTACAATGATAGGCTACTGCAGTTACTACTATCCTTTTATTATTTAAGTTAACAGCTTGCAAAAATAGTATTGGGGGAGTAAAAGAAGAGAACAATGGTCTAAATTGGATAAAGCTTTAAAATCTCCCTTTACCAACTTGAAATTTCACTGTCAAGAAGCAGTGAAGGCAGGAACAAGTTAATAAAATAATGTTTGAAGTCAATACATTCAACTCTAATGTTTTCAAGGAGAGGAATATTATATGTAATCCAAACAATTTACCTTGATCCAAAGTCAAGTGAACTTTTTTAATTGGATATGTTAAGCTTAATAACTAGTCTAATAAGCTCAGACTAGTAGTTCAGAATGTTGACTCCCAAGGACTTCTATAGAACAAGGTGAGATGAGCTTAGCATAGATAATTCACAAAGCAAACTGGAGGATATCATGGTGGCTCTGGAGTCAAACTGCTTAGGTTACAAACCTGCTGGGCTAGCTAGATTTGTTAACACCAAGGACATGGCATAAGTTCCCATGTGGCTCCACATATACAGTAAGAGTCACAGAATTATGCAACATTGGTATTATTTTCTTATCTGGATAGTAATTCTTTAATTTACTCATAAATAATTTAACCCAGGAAAACATCTAATACTGTGGGAGATTATTTATGACTTTGTCACATCTTAATTTGTTGATTTACACTTCCAGGGCTGTTTGAGCATTTCCAAGCCATAGAGTATGGTGTCCTCATTTTAAATAATTTTTAATGCCAATTTTCATTATATGTTCCTTTCTCCTACTCATTCATCTTTTAATTTTTTACAGGGTGATTGGTGTTTTTCTAAATCTCTTTGGGTTTCAACTGTACATTAAGCATCTGGGTCTTAAAATTTACTTTGCTCATAAACTTGTGTTATGTAAAAATACAGGATTGGTTTAAGGTACATTATAGTTACATGTATGGCTGTTATATTTTATTTGGTCCATACTGAGCACTTTGATGATATCTCCCATAGTGACTTAAAGAAGTGGCAGATGCAAATATTTATTGAAGAAATTTAATGCACAATAAAATACACCCTTGTCCCTCATATTAGGAAATCTTTTTTTTTTTTTTTTTCAAAAAAGGAAATGAAAACAAGGAAAACTTCATGCAGAAAATTATTGTTTGATAATTTTGGGCTGAAGCACTTCAAGTGAGTTTTAAAAGTGAATTTGGGGAGCTAACATTGACATTTTCTAAAGTGGCTATGGATAATAATAAACTCTTCTCTCTCTGCATTAGTGGGTTTTTCTTTCTGGAAAGTTCTTACCTCAGATCTTGCTTGGCTCAGCTGACAATTCCTAGAGTGGTCTTCCCTAATCACCCAATCTTATTTACTTTCTATTGTATTATTTAGTTTTCTTTGTTATAATACATTATCACCCAAGTACTCCACATTTGTTTTTAGTGTTCTTTCCTTTTTTTTTTTTTTTTAATTGTCTCCCTCCATTTCCACTGCACTAGAAGTACCCTACGGTCAAAGATTAAGTCTCCATAGCACCTGCAGTTTTCCCAGTATTTATCCCAGTGTCTGGCACTAGTAAGGAGTGAATACATAATTTGTCAATTAGTTGAATGATCTTTGAGGGTTATTCTTCTACAAGGTAATAATTTTTAATCTTCTTGGTCAAATTAACCTTCCAGAATTAGATTAAAATCATGAAATTTCTTCTAGAAAATTTTACACACAAAAAACTTTGCTTGTAGTTTGAGTTAGTGGACCTTAAACGAGGAATCCCAGCTACAAAAGTGTAGGTATAAATATTCAGAAAACTTAACTGAAAATACTAAATATCTAAATATTTAGATAATTCTAAATATCTAACAAGGAAATACCTCAAAGCTTAGCTAGTATGAATAGCAGTATCTTAATGTTAGTAATAAGTCATATAATCTCTTAAAATATCTTGTGACCCTCCAAAAGAAAAAAAAGGACAATTTATAAATGTTGTCTACTTTATTTATGTGCTGGAAAAGATTTAAGGCTTATAGAAAAAAGAACAATAAAAATGCATACTATACAGCAATATAAAATATATTTCAAGTAGGCAAAAGAAAAAATGAGTCAAAGGAAAAAAATTAAGTTAAGAATGTAAGCTAGGGCTAAGAAAGAGATTCAAACTCAAAATATATGCTGTGAAATTCAATTCTTGCTAGAAAAGAAAAACAAATTTTTCTGTTTTTTAGCAGCCAATGTGAAAGAAAAAAATAAAACCAGTTCTGCCTTGCCAAATATCAGCTTATATATACATACATATATACATATATGCTGACATAGATGTATGCATATATATTGACATATTCCTATTTAAAATATACATCTAGGCCCTCCCCTGGTGGCGCAGCGGGTTAGAGCACAGCGCTGGGAGGCTAAAGACGCTGCAGCATGGGTTCGATTCCCGCCTGCCCCAGAGGTGACCACATGGCGCAGCAGACCTCTTCTCTCCTCTCCCGCTGCTCCCCTCAGCAGTGTATTTCGTAGATCTGCCTGTTCTGCTCCCCACTCTGTCTCTGGTGAAGCCTCTCGCCGTCCCTGAGCCTCTGGCCTGTACCCCAGTTCTGTGTGCACAAATAAATAAATCTTAAAAAAAAAATACATCTATACATGCATGCATGTGTGTATTATATGTACATACATACATGTGTGTATCTATGTGTATATTTTAAATATGAATATGTGTTTTAATAGCAAGCTGTTTAATGTACTCACGAAAGAAGTTTGAGTATAGTAATAAAAATAGCTATTATATTTCTAATGTTTGTTTTTGGCAAGTGTCCATGTACCTGATACTAAAATAACCCATAATAAGATGTTCAAAAATAACCAGCACCTTGGGTGTTTATAATTAGCATTTTATGACTTTCTGTAATTTTTGTTAGTCCTATGGAAAGAAAGAAGCCTTGCCAGATCAGCAACACCCTCCTCGATCTCAGAGGAGGGGTGGTTGAACAGACAGGGAAGAAAGGCTTTATCCATTTTCCTACACTCCCCAGCAGTCTCCACTGCATTCCACACATTTCTGTATTGCATACTATTTAAATAACATGCAAAAAGTTCTCAAACACCCCTTTAAGGGCTATGCATCTAGATCATTGACTAACACAAGTTATTCTAACTAACCTTAGTTTCATTGGATAGCAGTTCATTGGGGACTTCTATGCCTTCTTTCTTTGAAAAAGCAAATACAATAACTAGCTACTCAGAGCATTATGTGGATTTGTGGCATTCTCCAAGGGGCTATAAATGGATCACACTGACAGCTTTATTTGTCATTCTTAAATGGAATGTGTTTCTCCCCTTTTGTGTTAAATCGAAATCAGATGGCATTTCTTATTTCAGTGTGGAATGTTTCACTCATAATTGCAAAAGTACATTCATAACTGATACTATTCTAATGTACAAAATTTGTCTTTTATTATTGGGGGGGGCTGTATTTGGAATGTAACTGAGGGGAAAGAACTTGTGCAACATTTTGTTTTGCCTATTTATTGAGATTCTGATACAGTTTCTAGAATTCTGTCACCATATGGAGGCAAAGACAATTATATTGCATGTAATGACATGGATTTTAGAAGCAAGGATATAAAAAGACATACCCAGCAGAATGTCCGTAATCTAGAGCCCTAAACCTTGTTTAAATGTTTGCTCTTCTTTGTCTGCCAGCATGTTATGCTCCTACTCTTCCCTTCCTCTCCTTAGAGTGGCTTTTGGCCAATATACACTATGGCAAAAAATTGGCAAGATTATGGCATTTAGCTTACAGGTTGCTGGGGGACAGTTAAAAGAATAGCACAAGAAGTTATAAGACTGGCACTGCGGCACGTGCTACAGAGGAGAGACACAAGGTTCCAGAAAAAGAGATCAAGATGATGTATCAAAGTGAATTAAACCAGGGCTACAGATAGGCAGAAGGGATGGTAGCTAGGAAAGCCCTCTAGGAGGAGCAATAAGCTTCAATATGAGCTGCCTGAGTCTGGCATGTAGTCAGGGGTCATCACCATGGAAGACTTAAGTGATATCAAAGGTATGTATGCCTTTATCCTAGGGCCAATGAGAAGGTTGGCTGGGTGAGGTGAAAAGGTGCAGAAGTTTTGGTTACTTATGTCATCTATTTTATATAAAAAAAAAATATTTCTTGCTCCAATATGGAGTATGGGTTGGCAAGGGGTGGAAACTGAACATTTCAGTTGAACTTTTTCAGCGGAGATAGCAAAGCTGAGGGGAAGAAGGGTGAGATGTTGGTGATTTTTAGAAGGGGATGAATTAAAGAAATATATGGAGGCGTAAATTGATAGACCATCTTCTGTGATATTTACATGGAGTCATGAGGAAGTGTCAGGGAACACTGGATGACACACTTGTGACAACAGATGCTAAACTCAGTGTTGATATTTTGAGTTTTGAGATGTCTTGAAAGCACAAGACAGAGCAAGCAGATAGTGAGTTATGGGAGTAAACCTTGTCAGAGAGCTCTGAGGTTTGGATATCTTCACATTCATTGTTCTGATACAATTGATATGACCCAAAGATGGATATGAGTGTGTGTAAAAGAGAATGCTAAGGCCAAAGCATTGAGGAGCTCAAACTCATAGTGGCTGAGCCTGCCAGTAACAAAAGGAGAAGGAGGAAGAGAAACAGAAGCAAGACCAGGAAGATTGCTGGGTTATTGCTGAGACAAGGGAAAAAAGATTCCATCTTGGGAAGGTGGCAGTGGTCTGCTGGCTTGAATGTGCAGGACTGACAAATATTCATTTAGTAAAAGTGGAAAACACTGATCAGAAGAGAACTGTTTGAATTAAAACAAAGAGAGGCTTTCCTTGGTGACGTAGCGGGTTAAAGCACAGCACTAGGAAACTAAAGCCACTTCAGCATGAGTTCCATCCCCAGCCCCAAAGTTGCTCCACTTGGTGTGGCAGACCTCTCCTTACCAGCCCGCTGCTCCCCTCTGCAGTGTACTTCGTCAGTCAGCCTGTTCGGCTCTCCACTCTCTCTGGTGAAGCTTCTCACCGCCCCTGCACCTCTGGCCTGTACCCCAGTTCTGTATACATAAATAAACAAATCTTTAAAAATAAAATAAATTATTTAAATAACATATATGGGAAATAGAGATGCAACTGGTTCTTCTGTAAACAGGCTCGAGAACATCTGACATATTCATGTTTTGCATATATGTCAAGGTATTAGGGAGCAGGTCTGTCATTTTGGAAATGTTGGAGGTCACTGGAAAGATAGTGGAACAGGATGTTTTTTGACCACACAACAGTCTGTAGTTCTGGAATTTGAACTGGAGGAAAAATAGTGCAACTGGCACAAGTGAATTTAATGAGCACAGTGCTGCATGTTGCTTCACCCAAGTGGTATTTTTGTGACCAGGATAAAGAAACCAAATGTTCTCCCAACTCTGCTGACTGACCTCACCCAGCTGCTGGCATCACTATGTGGAAGAAGGAAGCTATGGGCTACACTGTTGCAGAGCATGGTCTCAGAAACTTCTAAGAGGTGAGCTGCAGCCTCAGTTTCCCTCCTGCACCTGCTACTCCACAGAACTTTGAGTGCACCAAAAGGGAGCAGAGTGGAAGTCACTATCTCAGCACAGTGAGCAACATGTTAAGATAGAAGTCAGACTGAAGTGGTATAAGAGCAAAAGAAGGTGAAAAAAGAAAGACAAGAACTGGTAATTATTTGCAGTAGTTTGTCTATAAAGCAGAAGAGAGAGCCTGGGTCCATGCTTCACCTTTGTCATGTACTGATGAACAGTGACTGGCCTGCAGTCACCAGCGAGCAGTGACTTCCTCTGGAAATTCCTAAGGAAATGACTTCAGTGAGAAGGCTCCTTGAGTGCTTTTTAGGAAGACATAGCAAGGGAGCACAGCTGGATGTTATATTGAGAAGTAGTGAGTTTTACTTAGGATTTTGCTAATTCAAGTTACAGGTTTATTTCATAAGAATAATACACTTGTTATAGTAATAGCAGCTACCTCCAAGAAAAAGTAGTTTGGCTTCCAATTTTCATAGTAACTAATCAGATCTACTCTTGTTATTCTGTTTTATCGTAATTTTCCTATGTTGTGCTTTACCTAAAGATTTTTCTGTGATTTTCCTAGGTGATGTATTTGTGTCTTCTTAATAAGGGGAGTCACAAAAGAAACTGGTTTCCTTTTACATAAATTTATTTTATAGATGTGTGTGCATATATAATATATATATTTATAAATATATATTACATATAATATATATACATATGTATATATATAATATATATATAGTACATCATTCTTCATTTTGTACATTTTTTCAACTCAATTGTAATTCTCGTGGACTTCCCACCACCATTTCACCCATGTGTCATCACCATAGCTCCGTGCTTCTAAGAAACTCACAACCAAATTACAACTTCAGTCATTTGAACTGTGCTGATCCATATAAGCAGTATACACGCTTTCTCCTTTTTTATTCTAAACCATCTTTTTTATCTTTTCTATATGTGTCTCATTTTCTGGAAGCCACTCAAATCTTTAAAATAGTCAGGGTATAAATAAAATACTTTTACTGCGAATTAAATGTCCTTCCATTCATCATCTTATTTGAATCTCAGAAGAACAATTCCTTGAATAGGGGCACTACAGTTCCCCATCGAGAAATAAGGCATACGAACCCCAGTGAAGTTAAGTTTATATCCACAAATCCTGAGTGGGGTTCTGCCCAAGGCCTTCTTTCCCTAATGCTGTAGTTATTTCCCTTTCTTGCTCAAACTTTCATAGGCAGGTCATTGATTTTTTGTAAATGGGATATGTTGGCTGGCTGGGTTAGCTCTCATTCTGATGAGAAATAATCACTGGTATAATAAACTAGTATTGTTTGAGCAATTTTCTCCTTGATGATAAAACATTCCATGCTTGTATTTCCTTCCTAGATTTTGTAACAATCAAGAAGCACATGAAAGAGGCCTCATCTATCAAATATTCTTGATTAAGTGATAAAAATGGAATTGAAGCTTATTTTCTCCCTTCGTATGGTAAGTAACTGCTAATTTGCTGAACAAAATTGGCTTTCCCCTCCTAATTTTTTCATAATATATACAAAAGAAATGGGAATCCTGCTTGTGTAAAGATGGTGTGACTTACAAATAATATATGATTTGTTTTGGGAATGTTTCATTTTAAAAAAAGAATACTCTATGTTTTTCGGTCAATTGTGATTTTTTTTAATTCTAGTTTACTATGTTTTAGAGTTAGAGTTATTTTAACTTATGTGAGTTCTGATCATAAAATAACGTAATTCTTCTACCCACTTTATACACACTTCAAAATTCTTTAATGAGTAGCATCTTGTGGAGAAAACTGACATGTGGACTTTGTAAATTCATGGCCAAATACAAGGCAGATTTAGAAATGCTTACTGTAAAGTGTCATTTCTCTTCACCCCATGTCCCTAGCTTGCAGTGTCTCGCACTTTTGGCCTATGCTCTGACTGTCCTTAATTGGAAAATCTTACTATCACTTTGCAAGGGGTTATAACTGAGTCATCCCAAGTGAGCAAAATCATATTATGAAGAAAGTGCCACATTATTGAGTTATTCCACCCAGGCATTATGCCTTGAAGATTTGAGACAGTGATTCTGACAGTTTACGCTCCACTGTCTATCCATAAAATCATTTGTAATTTTCACTTTTTGTGTACTTCATTTTTCTTTTTATGTTCTACTGCATATTTCAAGGAAAATCTCTGTAATATGTATCGTGAATATTGTAAATTCTCATTTATTCTAATGAATTAAAGAGGCGGGAAGGCTGAATTATGGATAACTTTTAAACAAATGTGACTTTGATTACTTTAAACTACATATAGTAACGTCAATAAAAAATTACAAAGTAGAAACCCTTAAGGAGATCTGAAATAATAAATCATACCAACATTTTGTTATTAGCATATAGATTGGATGTACATAGGAGCTTGTAAAGTGCCTGAGGTTCACTGAAAATTGTTTATTCTGTGTCTAAAAAGTGTACATAAGATTGGAAATAAATGTTTAAACCACCATATATTATCTACCTATAAATAAAGTGCTTCCACAACAAAGGTAAACGTCAGTCTAGCTCATGAACAAATTATCAAAAGATTTTAAACTTATTGATGTTCTAAAATAATGAGATTCATCACCATATATGCATAAATAACTTAAAGAATAAAATTTGCTGATCCTTCTCTCATATGGGTATTTGTGCTAATGAATCAGGATCCTATTTACACTATTAGTCCCCAAAGTAATTGCTTATTTGAAGAAGTTCTGTCTTATGGGTTTTCAGTTAATTAAATCCATTTGCATTTTAAGCACACATTTTAAATTCTGAAGTCCTATTTTTCATAAACCAGATTCAAATATGCTTGTGTAATAATGTCTGTCATTAAGGCATTACTCTTTCATTTTTAAAGGAACTTTAAGAATAGCCATATGCATAAAATACTTACTAATGAAATCCAGTCACTACTTTCGAAAGTCAGCCCATTAAATTTTTTTTTAGTTTAAATCTTACCATTCCTAATGGTGATTTTCTATGCTACACATGCCTCCAATTTCTAATTTTTCAGTTTATTTAATTTATAAAGTGATTTTTTTTGCTTTGATTTTGCATGGCAGTTTTAAACTTCTAATATCCCTTTAGAATTACAAGCATTCTTTTCCCAAAGAGCTTTTTCAAGGTATATGCATGTTGACTGACTGATGTTGCCAGTCTAATTAGATCACTAAAATATGAAATAAATTTTTTCTAATTCTAATACTAAGGAACTGAATTTAATAATAATTGTCTTATGGTTTTCAAATATTTGAGAAGTTGGGAATTAAAGGACATTAATGACAAAGTTTATAAATGCATTATTATATTCAAATCATGGAAATCTTTCCAAGCTACCCGAGCTTGGAGCTTGAAAAAGCTACTGAAGTTAGGAAAGTAGAAGAAGCAAAGAGACAGCCTAGGTAAGAGGAAAAACCATGGCTTCCACACAGTAGGCCCAGGGTTTAGTAGAGAGAGATTAGCAAGGCCAGACTGGGAAAAGGCAGACAAGGGCATAATTTGGAAAGCAGATTTGAAATCATGATTGACTGAACTATCTTGAGGTGGTTATTAGATATTTATCTAGTTTCTAATTTACTTAGGTTCATTAATTTCTCTTTGCAGAGACAGAAAATGCATCATTTGGATACTTAGGTTGAAATTCTAGCTTAGAACTTTAAAAAATGGTAGAAATATCCTGAAATTAAAATAAATATGATAGCTACTTTGTACCTTTTAGCAGTACTGGACAATAGTGTGTTTTCATTATCATCTAACAAGGCATTATGCTATTATACTATAGGTATGAAAAGGAACACCATTTTGAATTTTATGAAAAATTCATATACTTTATAAAAACAAATTTCATTCAATTAAATCTTACTGATTTGTTTAAGCAGTGATCTATGTAAAGTATGATACCTATAGTGTCATAAGAAAATATAATTTTCTTTGTAGCTGGAATTGCCCTAAGGAAGCAGTTATTCTCATTTAAAGAAAATAGGAATAAAGTACTTGTATTACCATTTGTATAAATGTTTAATACTGAATAAAATATTAGTGTTTAGTGTAATATGGATTCTCAGCGTGCCATAATGGCATGCTAATTGGTTAAAATTAAATCAGAGGAATTCAAAAATCTTGAGAACAGACAACCTAACAGTAATAATTTTTTTCATTAGTTTCCAGAATTCCAATTAAAATGGAATTCATCTGTCAGTAAGAGGGCATGGGACAACAAAAGTTCTGTGCATTATGTCATATTTACCCCCACTTCCTCTTCACTGCCCCACTCCCATGATGAGAACAGGAATGAAGAAGGTGTGGAAGAGGGTCAATCTTTACTTCACTTGTGTATCAACCATAGAGTAACAGCATTCAAGAGTCAGGTGATCTATATCACTCCAGCTCTGTAATTTATCAACTGGAAGACCTTAGGTAACTTGGGTAACTTTGTAAAGCCTAAGTTTCCTCATCAGCAATAGTTTTAATCTAATAATACTCACACACACACACACGAAATTCTTGAGGTAATAAAAAAGATATATGGAAAGGAGGGGATTATTTTGCCCACCAGGAGACATTTAGTAATGTCTGAAGACAGTTTAGTCTGTGACAACTAGAGGAGTTTGTATGCTTAAGGATGTTGCAAATCTGCCTAAGATGCAGAGGACAATCCCCACAACAAAGAGTCATCTAGCCCAAAGCATCAATAGGAACATGGTTGAGAAATTCTACAGTAAATTGAAGTAATTTATGTAATGAGCACAGTGACTGATACACAGTAGTCTTCAAAATATATTAGTATTTTTCATTGTTTAGTTGAGAAGGAACTTACAATCACACACATATTGAGTAACTATAAGTAATTCATTAGTTCATCTTAATATAGTTAGTCATGCCTAGCTGCTAGGTCATCTAGTTGGTTTTGACCCACTTAATGTTTGATAGGATTGTATCAAAGTTCATGGCTTATCATTTAATTTGTACCACCTCAGAAATCAGAAGAACATAGGAAAAGAAGAATAAAAAGTATATTAACATATAAGGTTATTAGTTGTTTTTTTTTTTTAAAGATTTATTTATTTGCACATACAGAACTGGGGTACAGGCCAGAGACTCAGGGGTGGTGAAAGACTTCACCAGACAGAGTGGGGAGCAGAACAGGCAGATCGATGAAGTACACTGCCGAGGGGAGCAGCGGGCGGGTCAGGAGAGGTCTGCCACACCATGTGGTCTCCTCCGGGGCAGGCGGGAATCGAACTCATGCAGAAGTGGTTTCAGCTTCTTAGTGCAGTGCTTTAACCCACTGCGCCACCAGGGAGGGCCGGTTATTAGTAGTTTTTAACTTCTGCCATTATTTATGGCTCAGGAGTCTTGCAGTGATTCTCTACTTATACAAAAACCCATATTTGGGCAAATAACTAAGAAATATGATTTTCTAGTTAATATAAATTCCTAATTAACTATATGTTAACTAAATATTATCAATTTCAAAACCAGTTGAATGGAACAAAACAGTTTTTGCTTAATGTTAAAACATTTTAAGTAAAGGAACTTGCTTAATGCAAGATTTTCAGAGTCAGATAGACCAGAATCTGGATTTCAGCTTTATAACCTTCAGGCTGTGTGACCTTGAATGATTTGACTAACTTCTCTGAACTTGATTTCCTTACCTATTTAATAGTCATAAAATTACCTCATAGAGGTATTGAGAAGACTAAATGAGATACACAGCATGGCATATATTAGGGCTTAATAAATAATAGCAGTTATTATTTTCATACTTATTTTTTCTGGGAATGCTGTGTTTTTTTTATTTTGACCACCACTGTAGAGAACAATACAGGTACTTTTTATCAGCAAAGATAGTTCAAATTACATCCATTACCTAAAAAACAAAAAACTTACGCTCACTTCAATAAAATTGATTTATGAAGAAAAAACGTACATATTGTAAATGGAATTTCCCAGTGAGAATTTTTTTTTTAAAGATTTATTTATTTATGCATACAGAAACTGGGGAACCAGCCAGAGGTGCAGGGGCGTGAGAGGATTCACCAGAGACAGAGCGGGGAGCAGAACAGGCAGATCGACAAAGTACACTGTGAGGGGAGCAGCAGGCAGGTCAGGAGAGGTCTGCCACGCCATGTGGTCACCTCTGGGGCTGGTGGGGATCGAACTCATGCTGAAGTGGCTTTAGCTTCTTAGTGCTGTGTTAACCCACTATTCCACCAGGGAGGGCCTCAGTGAGAATTTTTTTAAGGAAAAGGTAGATTTCCTAAATTAAAGAATGAATGATGTACACATCTTTCTGGCATATTTTAATATAGTTGATAATCCACTTTTTAATTAGCCACCTAATTATAATTCAATAGAAATTTCCCTAGGTAAATGTAGTAACCTACTTCTCAGAGGGAAATGGCACTCTGAGTGGGCACTCCTGCTGTGAATTTTGACACTTTTTCAGGTCCAATTTGTTCTAAACATAAATGGCACAGGAGAGACAGGGAGAACTCTGTTTCATAACCTAATATTTATGACTACCAAGAAGGTTGACTAGAATAGCTAAATTCATATTTTAATGATTTTACTTTTCCATTTTCTGTGTTCTCTGGAGAAGAATTTTTTTTTTAATCCACCAACCACCCATATATTTTAAATTTGAAAAAATACTTACTAAAACAAACTATGTATCCCCTCACTTTTCTTGGTGATTTGCCTCTTCTTAACTCTTTGTTTCCCCATCTTCCAATTGAAACATACCTGGGCTTTCTTCCCCTTCCATTCCCTCCCCTCCACCCCTTCACCCTCACCCCAGAGGACTAAAAGGTATCTGAAGAAAACATTTCAACACTCATTTTGCAACCTGGACCATGTCAATGAGAGAGTTTTTATCTTTTCCTTAGCAATAGATGTTCAAAGTTATCAAAATATTAATAGTTTATATATATATATATATATATGTATATATATATATATAAGTTAATAACCTTATTCAAACTTACCATTTAGAGATGTGGAAATAAAATTAATTGCTTTATTGAAATTTTTCTTCCAACCAGTTTTAACATGGTGTAGTTTGTATATAATTTTCTGAGCTATTGTCTACCATTAATTTCTGGTTCATACTTATTAGACTTACATAGGTAAGAGAGTTGAACTTTTCATTTTAATTAATTCAGTTTTTCTTCTACCACCCTTGCCCTCTCCAGTTTATATTTTTTTTAAGATTTATTTCTTCATGCCTACAAGAACTGGGGTATAGGCCAGAGGTGCCAGGGCAGGGGGTGAGAGGATTCACCAGAACAGAGTGGGGAGCAGAACAGGCAGATCTACTGAAATACCCTGCTGAGGGGAGCAGTGGGCAGGACAGGTGAAGCCTACCACACCAGGTGGGTCACCTCCCTGGCTGGGGAGATGGGACTTGTGCTGCAGTGCTGCAGTGGCTGCAGAGTCAACTAGTGCTGCACTTTAACCCCTGTGCCACCAGGAAGGGCCCTCTAGTGTATTTTCAACAAAGTATCATTCCTCAAGGTGGTTGGTATCTGCATCCACCCACTATATCTAGATCCCCTTCTGCTCCTACCCCTACATTCACGGCTCCCCAGTCACTAGCTTTCTTTGAGTTCTGCCAGCACACAGCTGTGTTCATGCTTCAGGGTCTTTGCACTGGGATTTCTTCTGCCTAGGATATTTTTCTCCAGAAGTCCACATAACTTGCTCCTGTTTCTCTGATCTCTATCAAATCTGTTCTCAAATGTCAATTTCTCAGTAAGAGTTTCACCATCACCTTTCCTAAAATTGCAACCCTTTCCCCCAATTACTATTTCCCTTCCTTGATTTATTTCTCTTTATGAACTTGCCACTTTTAGATAAATTGTACAGTTTACTCAATTATTTATTCTCTCTTCCTCCACTATTAAGCTCCATGAGGAGATTCATTTCTACGGTCAGGTTTCTAGGGTTTGTTTTGGTTTGGTTTAGTCTGTCCCTTTGTGTTGTTACCTGGTATTCCACAGATGAGTGACATCACATGGTATTTGCTTTCCCTTCTGACTTAATCCCTTTAGCATCATCCCTTTCAGCACCACCCTTGTTAATCTTTGTGTTTCCCTTTCACAGCAGAGTAGTATTCCAGTGTGTGTATACATCTTCTTTATCTACTCATCTGTCCTTGAGCACTTAGGCTGTTTTGCACAACTTGACTATTATAAATAGTGCTGCAATGAACAAAAGAATGCATATATCCCTTAAAATTAGTGTTTTTGCATTCTTTGTGTAGTTAACTAGGAGCAGGGTGGTTGGATAATATGAGGGTGGTAATTTTTGTTAGGGCTTATTGGACTATCCCAGGCGTCTATGCAAGTACTTAAATCGAAGTCGAATTTCACCCTGGTTGATCTTAAATTGTGTTTCCTTCAAAGTCTTAATTTACCTTCATTAGTTTTATATTCTGGTGCTGTGCCACTACTATATTTCCTTTTGCCAAACTTTGATCCCCAAGACTCCCAGTTGGATATAAGAAATGGAGGAAAAGTTTCCTTTGACCAAGGATAAGCTTTAACTGGGATACTTTCACATTCTAGCACATCCCTTTTGCTATTATTTTCCCTATTAATCAGGGAGGTTATCATCATCAGGATGGTGCATGAACTGGGGGTATTAGATTCCTGACCAGAATACTCCTGGGAGAATCCTGATGTAAAAATGGTTTGGTGCAGATACAGATCCCATGCTCTATAAATAGTTAAATGAAAGAAAATGTGAGGATTAGTTTCCGCTTGACCTAGGTATACTACTTCTAGCACACATATTCCTAGCGTAAATATTAGAACCGTAAACATGATTCAAGAAAACGCCTACTTCCTGATGACAAGAAAGTCATAAATATAGCTCATGGCCACAGATTAGTCACTGTTTATTATTGCTGGCAATGAATGGTACATAAGGGGGATCTGGCAATATGCCAGACATCTCCAGCCATTATCATTTCATAGTGGAAGATGAGAAAGTATTTCTATCTTAACACCCCCTATAAAAAGAAAGTGAGTGAAGAAACTTATGTTGTGTTTTATCATTGAGAGTCAAAGAGACATTAACAATGTTAAAAATGTGCTGAGTGGATTACAGGCTTTGTACAGGTTGGTCTTCTAAATAATAAGATTCCATGAAAAAAAAAGAAAAAGTAGAATAACAATAAAGGAAATATGTTCTGTGTTGCTTAGTTCTCCCTTGTGCCCTTGAAATACATTTCTGAACTTGAGCTGAGAAACAGAAGCTTGATTTATCTCTAAAGCTTGTAACATTATGAGCAGCATGACAGCCTTGAGTCCCTGCTGTGTTAGGCCAGGCTGCTGTTCCAGCACAGGCTTACAGTTCAGAACAGCTTGATGCAATATCTAGGGACCCAGAGCACCCTCCCTCTAAGATTACTTTCCTTTTTAATCTATACAAATAAAGCAAAGCACGTCGCATGTCAAAAACGTCTGCCTTATTAAAAAATTCAAACCCATTTTTGCTTTGTAACTGCTATCTCTATACAAGTGAAAACCATAAGACCCTTGAGAGAGGGCTTAAAAAATGTGACTAAGGATGGGAATGTAAGCAGCCGAGAACTCTGTTTTAAAAATGGTGGATATGAGCCACTCAAAAGTTTTTAACAAAACCAATAACTCCTGCAATGCACTGCAGAATTCCAGAGACACCATTAAAAATTTAATAAAGAGTCTCAGCTTGGTTTTGTGTATGCTTCAATAGCAAAAAGATATATTTAATGCAGAGGGTGTTGAATTTGAATTAGTACAAATATTATTAATTTAATGTTCATACTGCATTTTATGGTTTATAAACTGCTTAGCAGTAATTTTATATATATTTCCCTCCCAGCACCAGAGTAAAATATATCAGCATTTTATTTTTCCCAGTTTATAGATGAGGCAACCTTTAATAAGTGATCTATTTCTTTCCTGTGCATATTGGTTAACTGGTAAATGATTAATTTATGTCTACATGAACTTCATCATGCAGAGTATTTATTTTAGTGTGAGTTGGTATTTATTTTACCCGCAAAGCATTACAGTATCCAATTATATATGCATGTTTTAAAGGCAGTAAAACAGCCACCAGTAGTTAATGCAACATTAAGTCAGAGATTTTAAATCCACAGTAAATTCTGAGTTAGGGTATTTAAATCAACCAATCTCCCTTTCTCCCATCTAATTTGTGTGGATGAGAAATGGCCTGTCTATACATGACCACAGGGTACCTGTCCCACAACACAGAGAAAATACTTAAAATCTTAACTGCAAAATAAAGAATCAAAAGGTTTAAAATTACATTCGGCAAGAGTAGAAGAGTAAACAAGTTTGATCATTTATATCTTCCTGTGGACTAACTTGTGATTATGGGGTTCAATCTTGCCTAGTCCCTTCTTCGTTTTTTTGGAATATATTTCTTCCTTTCCTCTTCTTTATTAATTTTTGCATCTGTAAAATGTGTGCTGCTTGTATGAGGAAGTATAACCAACTACTCATAGCTGATATCCCCTGCAAGACCATCACTAGCATTATTTCTCCATATTGGACTCTCCTGAGCATAAGTAAAACTGCTTTTCTCAGTGTACGTGGCACTCTGAAGTCCAAGGTTCTCAAAGTGCTCCCTAAACACTAAGTCAGCTAATATCCCTCTAATATTATTTCACTACTTTGACTCTTTAATTTAGAAGACAGAACACCAAAAGTTCAGTAATTTTATCACAAGTCCATTTTTTAATTAATTAGAAATGTTCTTTCTTTACTTGATAATTCATAGTAGATAATTCTCTTTCATTTATTGATGTCAAGACTCTCAAATTTAGCCAATAAAATTTAGATTTTAAAATATTCATTACAAACAGTCCCTGGTCTAGTTTCACATGCAAAAGTTTCTGATGAAGTCTAAATATTGGCATGTTAGCTGTCAAAGGCAGAAAATTTAAAACACAGTGTATGTACTGTATATTTAAGTTCTTCCTGAATCCAGAAATTGTCTCTTTCAAAATTCAATGTATTTTAAAACCAGGAGAGTATTTAAAAATACAGATAGTGTTATGATATACATTTTATGGAAATATTTTTATCATTAAAAACTGTGTGCTTGTGTGCTTATCATTAAAAATTATGTGCCTACAGGGATTACAACTGAAATGGAAAAAGGCACAAAATGATGCAAAAATAAACTATTATATTATTAAAAAGGAAAAAAAATATGTGCTTATACTAAAATATAAATCCCATTATGTCATATTTCATTATGTCATATCTATTAAAATAAGAATATATTATGAATTAATATTTTTAATTTGTGTGTTTTGCTATGTTGTACAGTTTTTATTTAATCAGGGTACAGAAGTTATAAATATGAACTTTTTTTAAGCCAGGAGCACTGCTATGGAGGAATGTCATTGAAATAGTCTTCTTGGGCTTCTTGTTTAGAGATCTTTGAGGACTCAGTACTTTAGTGTACATTCTTCTAATTCTGAGTTAGATATACTTGATCCTTAAATGGGTATTTTATATTAATTTTCCCTATAATGAAGACATATGTGCATGTTCACATATATGTGTACATGTATACCACATATATGTAAGTACATATCTATCTATAAATATATTGATATATTATTTATATATTTATATATAATATGTAAATTATATGTTATATATTTATAAATATAGATCTGTTTATAAATATGTATTGTGTTCATAAATATTGATATATATTTATAAATATATATAATTTAGATTAGTTATCTTACTGTTAAAAATAGAAAATGTATACTCAAACATTTCAACTATTAGAATATAAATTAAATATATAAAGTATAGAAATTTTATCCTTTTAGAAATCCTTCCAACTAATAAAATATCCAAATTAAATGCTAGTATAGTTTCCCTCACATGCCTCATTTGCAATATCTAATATCCCAAGGCCTCTCCCAGCTCCAGGCTTTTCTGATGGCATTTATTATCCCCATTTACATTCATCTAACCTATATTACAGCTTCTAGACTGGACATATCATTTTCCCTGGAGACCTCCATGTTCTCACATAGCCTTACGGGAGATCTGTGAATTTATATCAATTGCTGCAACAATGAACTAAGTGGGCAGAGAACCAGATAAGATTGCCTTGCACCTCCTCATTTTCCACCATCCTATCACAAGACATGAGATACAAATGATGAACATTTCATTACTGTAAATGCTGAACTGGAGTCAGCTCCCAGGCCAGTTCTCGATGTAACCCCAGAACCCACTATTATGGTGTTTCTATTTTCATTGTTTGTAATCATTTTTACCTAAATCTGTTAGCTTTTGCCAAAAGAAAAAAAAAATCAAGGAATCATATGTGGAAAAACTGAAAAATACTAGGTAAAAACACTTTTCAAAAAGAAATATATAAATAGGAAATCAAATATTCATGATTTTACAGAACTGCATATCAAGAATTTTCTGAAACTCAAATGTGTGTCCAAATTAAGTCAGTATAGCACTATAAAATATTACCTAGCATTTCCATGAAACAAATAAATAGCATTCAGCTTCAAACTTAAGCTTTTATTCTATAGATAACACTTTCACAAGCAAAAACCCTTACAATAAAACATTCTCATCAACAAGCAGTACCAAAAACTGAAATTCCAAGAGGAAAATCGTCACATGCCTTTTCAGCATTGAAAGGGTAAGATGATTCTGGTCAAAAAATTGGGGTTCCCAGACCAAAAAGCAAATGTGTTCTTGGAGAAGAAGATTCCATTATATTCTCATAGCTTTAAAACACCACCATTTATATTTGCCAACTTTTTTCCTTAGCTTGGAACCCAGACTCACTTAGTAATGTGTTCATAGGTTATAATTTTTTTTACATATAAAGAGCAATACAGTTTTCAATACATTAGTTTGACAAATATATTTTTATTTTTAGTTAATATATAGGTATTCTACTTGTAAAGAAATTTCTTAATTACTGTTGATCTTACCACTAAAATCACTTTAAGACCATATAACTCACAGATATGAAGGTAACACTTCCATTTCTAGAACACAAGAATGGAGTCATTTCTCATCCATATTTGCTTATAAAATATAGCCACTCCCGGCCCTCCTTGGTGGCACAGCACGTTAAAGCACTGCCCTAAGAAGCTAAAGCCACTTCCGCATGAGTTCGATTCCCACCTGCCCCGGAGGTGACCACATGGTGTGGCAGACCTCTCCTGACCCGCCAGCTGTGCCCCTCAGCAGTGTGCTTTGTCAATCTGCCTGTTCTGCTCCCCACTCTGTCTCTGGTGAAGTCTTTTGCCACCCCTGAGTCTCTGGCCTGTACCCCAGTTCTGTATGCACAAATCAATAAATATTTTTTAAAAATATATATATATATAGCCACTCCCATGTACATTAGCAAAATGCCCCCCACCCTACAAAAAAATGAAACTGATGCTTGTAAGAAATGACTATTGATCTAACAATACTGACCACAAAGAAATAAAGTTGTTTATGCAGGTTCACCCCATCAGTAACTGATAGAGATGAGATTAACACTCAGATCTCACAAACATCCTTTGAGGTAAATTTATACACTTACTTATAATCCTACAAGTAGCAACAGGGGCCCTGACTAGGAGCAGTAATATCCTGGCTGCTAAAGAATAGCACTAATATTGGCTATATCTTCCAAATAAGTCTAAAACCAAACTTCATGCCCTCCTCCTCCCCCAAATGGGTATTCTATAACTACTACTTTTTTCCATGCATGCATGCATTCATGGAGAAATCATGTCCGATAATTTAGCTATAAAATTCATTGGGGCTTTGATTTTAAGATGATTAGAACACAAAAAATGTTTGTTCAAAATGAATTTGAACTTGAGAATTCATTATATACTCCTCCTTATCAAAGAATTGGAAAGCAAAGTGAAATGATCATTATTTTACCAAGCAGTTTCATAATGTCTTTTATTGCCTCCTAGTAACTCTGTATTTGGCCAGAATGTATTATATACAATAAAATATATATCATTACATTTTATTAATTGGAATACAGTTTTGTTTCCAAGTATGCTTATATTATTTACTTAAAACTAATTTAACAAAGGTTTTAAATCTGTTTGAGCTAATAGGGATAGAAGTGGGAAAACTTTCGTAATCTGTTATAAGCTTAGTGATACATATATGAAATATTTTAGGTTCTGAATGTGCATGGTAGCTACTAGGAGTACTGTATTTCAGGTTATACAGACAGAAAATTCTGGAGATGATTTTTTTCATCTTAAAAAATACATTGAGATCTAGTAGCACTTGTTAAGTAATTTTGATTTAATTGAGTGAGGTCATTCATCTATCAATAAATTATTTTTGCTTATACTTTTCACACGACACTTTTGTTATTGAAGATCTTTCTGAATAGATCATCACCAGAGGTTAAGAAGTATGTAACCTACACAGGAAATTATTTCAGTGATTAGCAAACTTCTTTACTCTAATGAAATCTTTCCTAATATCTAAGTTAAAACCTCTCCCAAAATGTCCCATATCTTCTCTTCTGCAAATAATGTAACTCTAAATCATTTCCCTTCTTCTTCATCTTTCATTCTCATAATGTTTAGTTTGAATCTATTCCTTGCATTCTCCCAGGCATGCAGGCTTCTTAATGTAATCATCTTGTTTCTAGTGGCATTGTTCCAGTTGTCAGGGTTGTTTGACTATAAAATCCAAAGAGTATACCCTTCTTGTTATAGCCCTGATGTTTTTGTATTATAATCCACATTTTTTCCCCAAAATCTCACAAATGAAGTACTCATTAAAAACTAACAAACAGGGCCCTCCCTGGTGGCGCAGCGGGTTAAAGCACTGCACTAAGAAACAAAAGCCACCTCCGCATGAGTTCGATTCCCGCCTGCCCCGGAGGCGACCACATGGCGAGGCAGACCTCTCCTGACCTGCTCGCTGCTCCCCTCAGCAGTGTACCTCGTAGATCTGCCTGTTCTGCTTCCCGCTCTGTCTGCTCTGTCTCTGGTGAATCCTCTCATCTTCCGCATCTCTGGCCTGTACCCCAGTTCTGTACGAATAAATATAATAAATCTAAAAAAAAAAAAAAAAAAAAACTAACAAACAAAAAAAGACCTATCACAGGTAAGCCTCAAAATAAGGCTGAATGTTTTTCAAGAAGAGGATGAACTGTTGTTCCTGTTGAATGCTATTTTGAATGGAGATGAAAAGGTGGAGTAAATGAACCCTTGTTGACTTCTCCAGCGCTGTGACTTTATAATAATCTCAGCTTCTAGCATCTCATTTTCTCCAAATACAAAATCTAATCTGGCCTAATACAAGTATGTTTAAGAGATGAAAACATTTAATGAAAGATTTTGTTTCTTTGGAAGTAATTTTCTTCTTAACAGTTGCTTATATTTTTCTTTGAGGCAGCCCATATTAAATCATTAAATACAAAGAAAATCATGAAAGAAAAGTTGATAGTCATACTATGTTACAAATTTGTTCCTTGACTTCTGCCTGTGTTGTTCTACATTAGAAACATTTTACTTATATAGTTATATCTAGAGGATTCAAGAACTCTCTCCTTTCTTATACCTAAAATCAGTCTTGCTTTAAACTCAGGTTGTTTCTATTGAAACAGGAGAGCTTTGTTAACTTCAGAGGATATTCTACTTCTAAATGAGGCTGTCTTCTGAGTAGAGCTTCCACAGAGCAGAGCAAATTACCTATGACAAGGCTGTTTGGTGAAGATTAGCAGTAGTTAAATTAAGCAATCTTTGAGCTTTCCATTTATTCCACCACTACTGGTTTTGGATAGTATGCCAATGATACTTGAAGGCAAAACAATTAGGTTCTAAGTCTTTATTCCTTTTTAATCAGCTATTTTTGAACCAGTAGAAAACTTTTGCTATAAAGTGAAAAGTAGATCTCTCACAGATCAAATGGTTGCAGATTCAGATGCTAATATTAAGTACATTACTACTACTGATGATGATGATAGGAGTGTCCAATAAAAACTAGCTACCCTAAGCTCATCTCTGGTAGAGTTTTATGTATATTCATATTAAATTGCTACAACATGTCTATGAAGTTTTGCCAAAATAAAAATGGTGAGTTACACACATATTCTAGGGCAATTTATGTCTCTTGAGAGTGACTTCAAGTGTTCATGAATATTTTTACAATGAGTTGTTCAGCATTCAGTTGATTTTTGGTGTCATTGTTGTTTGGTCCAATTGCAGCTTGGATGATATAGAATGAACATGGAATACCATAGTATTTGACTTGGACTGTAAAAGCCCCATTTGTGTTGTGACACAAATATAAATGTAAAGCAAGCAGAAAAAGTGCTATGTAGGCTGTTTTCTGAGCTTACTATTGTTAGAAAAGATTTAACTTGTATGTTTTTTGGTTGCTTTTCTATTGTGTGTTCTGTAAGCGCAGAAAGATTTATGCTAGGGCTAAAAATGATACTGAAGTCTTGTAGTGAACTAATTTTATCGAAAATTTGCTAGTTCCTCAGGTAAGTTGCAACACTGAACTTAGTAAGATTACCAAGAATTATGAAATACAGATCTGAATTGTATTGATCAGCTATTTGATATAAGGCACAAAAACAGAAAAAAAAGTTTAATATTTTTTGTTTCTTGAATAAAGTCATGTCTTATGGGTAGAGTAGTGGTTTTATAGATCTATAGAGGGTAGCATTTAGTTGTGCCAAATATAAGCCATAACCAACATGCAGCTCAATAAATACCATTGTATTCAAAATTGGGAAATATTTTTATGCAGTAAGAATAATTAGAATAGCTCTGTCGTCAAAACAATGTGCTCTGTTATTGTTGCTGCTGTTGTTACTGTTGTCCTGAAAGAAAGGTTAATAATGACTATTATAAGGATATGACCAATGATATTCTGCTAAATAGCCAAAAGCAAGTTTCATTCATAGCACTGAATGATTTCTCTGCCAGACAGAACTGAAGGCCACATTGGAAAAGCAGCTTCTGTGTGTTGGTTTGGTTTTACCCTGCTGACCCTATGTATATCAGTCAAGCAGTTGGCCCAGTTTGCCAGTTCTTTTCTTGCTGACATCAAAACTGAGGCATAAATGAGCTGTAGTTTCTACAGGGCTTTCACCTTTGTATGGGGGAAAGGGATTATACAGTATTTACTGTTCCATTTCTACAACTCCTAAAAACACAACCTAAAAAGTGACCAAAGCTAACTCAATGTCATACTACAATAAATGGTTAGCAAACAATTCTAGAACTAAGATTCTCAAGGTTAAAAACAAACTTAAAGGTCATGAATGACGATCTTGTACTCATGTGATGACTGCTGATATTAAGACACCACTGGTAAGATGCATCTCTTGATTCTCCCAACATCAGACTGTTCTAGTTAATACATAGTCCTTAAATCAAGCTGTCATGTGTCTATAAATTCTACAGGTGTCTTTGACTACTGAAATTTTTACTTTCACTTTGATATCTAACAAGTTTCTTTCCAATGCTTCCACATTCTCTCTGGTCTCTCTTTTTTTGCAATATATTCACTTTCTTCTGAACATTCTCCAGTTTAACATACTCAGGGTATAATCCAACCTGCACAGAATACTCAGTAGGTGTCGTTTACTGCCAAGACCTCAGTTTAGCCATTTTCCCTAGAAGCTAGCACAGTGTCTAGAACATAAAGGGTGGCCTACTGTTTTTAAAATCAAAATACTTAAAATACGGTATTTGGGTGATTATATTATTACACCTACCATAAAGGAATTCATTCTTCTTCACCACAGTCCACTGGGCTCCTGCTATACTTTTACATACTCTTTCCCCTCCCGCTCCATTCTACAGTCAGATTTCTAGGATTTGGTTTGGTTTGTTCCTTTGTTTTGGTTTTCTGTATTCCACATCTGAGTGAAACCACATGGTATTTGTCTTTTTTCCTTCTGAGTTATTTCCTTTAACATAATCCCCTCCAGTTCCATCCATGTTGTCACAATGGCAAGATTTCCTCTGTTTTTTTTTTTTTTTCTTTACACAGAGTAGTCACTGAGTATATATGCCACATCTTCTTAATCCACTTAGCTGTAATTCAGCACTTGGATTGTTTCTGTAAATTGGCTATTGATGTAAATAGTGCTGACCCTCCCCAGTGGCCCAGTGGGTTAAGCACAGCAAAGGGAAGCTAGCTGCAGCCACTTCATCTCTGAGTTCCATCCCCACCCAGGGAGGTGACCCACATGGCTCAGTGGACCTCTCCTGCCTTGCCCACTGCTCCCCTCAGCAGTGTACTTAGTCAGCCTGTTCTGTTTCCCACTCTGTCTCTGGTGAATCCTCTCACTGCTACTGCACCTCTGGCCTGTTCCCCAGTTCTGTATGTATAAGTAAGTAAATCTTTTTTAAAATGTAAATACTGATGTAATGCACACGTAAGAGTGCATGTATTGTGTTGAATTAGAATTTTTGCATTTTTTGAGTAGCTATCTAAGAATGAGATGCTGGATCACATGGTAGATCTATTCTGTAAAACCTCTACACTGTTTTCCATAGATACGGGATCAGTCTACCTTCCCAACATCAGTGTGCAGGGATCCTTTTTCTCCATACCCCCAAACACTTGTTTCTGGTCTTTTAGTGTGGGTCATTCTCACATTGTGTTTCTGATTTGCATTTCCCTAACAATAAATGATGATGAACATTTTTTTCGTGTGCCTGTTGGCCCTCTACTTGTCTTCTGTGAAGCTTTTAATTTGCTCTTCAATTCCTGCCTATAGAACTCCTCACCTGGATTTTCATCAAAGCCTGAATCAATCATAATGCATAGTTTCTGCTGTCCTCCCTCTCTTTATTTTTCTTCAACACATCATTGGTACCTGGACTTACAAACATGCTTTGTTTACTGTCTATCTCCCCTACTAAATATAAATCCTCTAAAAACAAGGACTTCGTCCAGTTCCGTTTGGTGTCTGAGTGTCTGGAAACAGTCCTGTCACAGGAAAGTTTCACAATAAACATATGCTCCATGAATGAAGCAATAAATAGAGTGTTTTAAATAAAGATGCACAGACTGGAAAGAATGTCACATAAAAACCACCAAAGGGTTTCTTCTTATAGTTTCCAACTTTCTTTCACTTCAGAATTATGTGCAACTACATGATAGAAATTACTTGTTATACAGTAAATTTTGTTTTATTTTTTGGATCACTATATAATCAGAATTGCTTTGATCATCTCAAAGCCTTATAGGCAAGTAAGAAACATAAACAGGTTAGTTAACAGGCTAAACTGAAAAGAAATTACTCATAATTCTAATACCAGGAAAACTATTAAAAGATTTTTGGTACATTTAGAGTTTTTTTCAAACTTCTCTGTCTTTTCAAGGCCTTTCCCTTTCAAATTCTTATGCTACTGAAGTCTTCTAATCTGTTCCCTGAACTTTTAAAAATCTGTTCTCATAAATTTGTCATATTTGTATGATATTTTTCAGATCTTCTATTACTGAGATAATTTTTAAAACTAAATTTTTATTGTTCTGTAAGATGCCTCTTACTTCTGCATGTCTAACCAGTTACCCCTTCTTCATTAGAATTTGGTTATTTTTAATATCAGATCCCCAATTTTTTCCCTCTAATTTTTAGGTTGTGAAATCAACTAGGCAAGTCAGTGATCTATCAAGTGTCCTAAGTTTTGCAGAAAATGAACCACAGAATAGCTGCGTAGAGACCACCATCAACACTGTATCTCATAAAATATTTGCTTCAAAGAAAAAAAAAATGTTTGTTTTCTTTTTCTTAAAGCCTTATTCTGCCACTAAGGATGTACTATGAGAACTAATATAAAGGAAAAATACTGAAAACAGACTTCCTAGAAAATATAGATTCGTTCATTCATTCAACAGTTAATTATTGAGGACTTGTTATGCATAAAACAATGTTTAATGCATTTGGGATACAAAAATGCAATAAATTAATATCACTTAGGGAAAGATTCCAATTCTTGAACAATTTTTTACTAAACATCTATTATGTGCAAAGTACTATGCTAGGCACATAAGCAGAAAGAACCATGTCAACCATATGAACATACTTATAAGTTGCTAAATAACTTATACTAATAACACATACTCACATGACTACTATTCAACTTAAGAAATTATCCAAAGTACTGGTAATGACAAAGGTGAGTAAAATAAATTCCCTATTCTCAAGATACTCAAAGTTTAGTGATAATAAACTAATAAAGCATATTAATAATATCTGTTGAATAAAATTAAATATAGGACAGGGTAAAATATACTGTAATACTCATTATCTGCTTTACTGAATGGTAATTTTCTTGCTCATCCTTACATAGTATTGTATAAGTAGTGGAATACTCAACAAATATTAAGTAGGTGATCAAATAGATGCTTTGTAAGTACCACTTCCATGATATCCTAAAGTCATGAAATTTTCTCTTAAGGCAGAAGGTTCACTTTCCGAACCCCCATTAATCATTTAACTTAAGCTTTAAATTTTTAAAGAAATGAAAAAGCAAATAAACTTCTGCCTCTAAAATTGGATTACAATAGCTATAACCCTAACTTTTCAAGTTTTATATAAAGAAGACTAAAGACCTGAGGGTATTTTAAATCGGATATACCATGTAAAAATCACAAGCTGATCTTTGGTCTTCAATTCAAATTAGTGAAGCTTCTTTGTTCAGAAATAAGTACCAATTTGGCAACTTTGGAAATGTTTGCATATGTTCTGACTGACCTCATAAAGACTGAAGGAGCTGGGGTTTCTGGTTTGTGGAGCATTAAAAGCTGAAAGTATAAACAGTGACTAACACATAAGCAGCTGTTTCTTAACAGGACAAGAAATAACATGTTTATAGTGCTACAGGAAAATTAGGATAGACAAAATAAAGAACTTTCTATCTAAGAGTGACTCTACCTTCGGTGATGCCAGAAAAGTATACAGTGTAAAAAATTTTTAGTATTAAACATCTACCCTTAAAATAGTTTTAATTAGGTTTTAATTGTCTTTCTTAATAGAAATTGGATAGATGTTATTTTCCAACCTCCAATTTTCCCAAGCTTGAGAGTCTTTATTTTCCATGTGTCCCCTAGAGGGCAGCGATGGTCCAAAACCTGAAAAAGGATTTACTGTCACTGTTGCATCAACTTTAACTCTGGTCCCATTATCATTTCTCACAGATTGTTCTCTAAGTTAGTAGTGACTTGCTTAGTTCTGAGAACATAACTAGAAAAATCACTAAATGTTAGGAAAACAATACATGAAGCTTCTATTTACAGAGATTTCAAGAAAAGAACAAAGATTATATTTTGTTTGTGTATATCTCTTAACATAAAAACATACCCTGATGAGAACTTTTTGTGCATTCTTTCATGACTTCTGGAGTATGAGAGAGTGTGAGCTGACTGGAACAAAAACTGTGTTTCAAGGCAAAGAAATCAGATATTTTCTCTTCCGTTGGCTTGAAGCAATTCATAATGTTACCATATGTCTACTCATTCACTCACTCAGGAGCTACCTGTGTGCAACAACCATTATACTTGATAAAGTGCAGAGCAAAGAAATGACTAAGGAACTTTTATAAAAAAGCGATTCTAAATTACATGATATAGGGAAGGATGACACAGAAAATGTATACACCTAATTGGAACCTTTGAAAGCAATGTAACATAACACATAAGCAGCTGGTTGTTTTTGTTTTTGTTTTTTTTTATTAAGATTTATTTATTTGTGCATACAGAGCTGGGGTACAGGCCAGAGGCTCAGGGGCGGTGAGAGGCTTCACCAGAGACAGAGTGGGGAGCAGAACAGGCAGATCCACGAAGTACACTGCTGAGGGGAGCAGCAGGCGGGTCAGGAGGTCTGCCATGCCATGTGGTCACCTCCGGGGCAGATGGGATTCAAACTCATGCTGAAGTGGCTTTAGCTTCTCAGTGCTGTTTTTTAACCCGCTGGGCCACCAGGGAGGGCCAAGCAGCTGTTTAACAGGACAAGAAATAAAATACTATGCCCCTTTTGCAATTGTTTGGGTTGTTTTGCAATTGTTTGGAGTTTCTTTTAGAGAACCACAGTTCAAAGTCCTTGTTCTGGTCCAGCAGAATACATAACTTTATATTTAAAAGGTGATCATCAACTATAGGAAACTTCCTAGATAAAAAGGAAGAGTCTGCATATGTGCTTTTCTACTGCTGAGGTTTTGTTTTAGTTAATGTAGCTGTTTAAATATTTTATTCTGCTCAGAGACATTTTTATGCGAAGGGTGCAACTTTCAAAAGAGCCTTTTTGCAAGGTTGCCCTAAAAGCCTCTTATAATACCTGTGAATTTATCTTCAGGGATCTCTTTATTGTATTTGGATTATTTGCTGATTAAACTGCTTTATTCACTTTCATCTTATGAAATTGGGAACAAGATGCAAACCTCAAATATGTGAAGGAAAAGATTAATGATGTCAGAATTATTCAGTCAATATTTGCTGAGCCATTTGGGTTTTTTTTTATATATAGGGAACAGGAAAATGAAGGCTGTCTACCTGTATAGTAGAACATTCCTGCTGAGAACATTCCTGCCATAACTTTTGGTCAAACCAAATGGTGTGGTTTATGTCATTGCTTGTTTAGGCAGATCACTTTGACTGGAAATGATACATATTTGCAATACTTCCTGAGAGGATTCTGCCATCACATTCTAGTCGTGGGCTGCTACAATCACTTTTTGGTAACATTGAGAAGTTAGAAAACAGACTTTCAATCTTAACAATGTAGCTGATACTCACTGATGGCCTAACTCTAGACTGGGAATGGCATATTTATTTAAGTACAGTGAAGCTAGTAGGTATTTCAAGTGACCTGGTTTTGAAGAACTAAAGTAAGTAGAGTTAAAGTACTGACAGTATACAGGTTGTTTATGAAGGCCCCATCAACCCAGAAAGAAAAGGACAATTTGGACCTCCATCCATGGCATCTTTCTAAACTGTTTCTGTTTGCCTAGAACTAAATCAGTTGTTACTTCTCAGGCTGCTTAAATCACCTTAAGACTTTATCAAAGGACAGATAAACTTCTAAGTACTAATCAAGTGGAAAACATCTTTAGAAGAAAATAAAAAATTATGCCTGTTTGAAAAAGTCCTAGACATTTACACTAGACATTTTGTGATGTGTAGAAACATTGTATAATTGCTTCTTCCTGAGGGTATGAACATTTCCCATAAAAGGCCACAGAGGCGCCCTTCTGGTGGCCAGCGGGCTAAAGCACAGCACTAAGAAGCTAAAGCCACTTTAGCATGAGTTCAATCCCCGCCCCAGAGGTGATCCCCATGGTGTGGCAGACCTCTCCTGAACAGCGGTGTACTTTTGTCAGTTGGCCTGTACTGCTCCCCACTCCGTCTCTGGTGAATCCTCTCACCGCCCCCATACCTCTGGCCTGTACCCCAGTTCTATATGCAGAAATAAATAAATCCTTAAAATATTTTTTTAAAAAAGAAAAAAGGCCACAGAGATTATCTGCAGAAAGAGTAGGTATGAGTAGGACTTCTGACTGTTTTGCATTGCAGTTTGAGATGAGTTTATAAAAATAGTTACTATTTATCATCAATCATCCATCTCCTCTGCCATTTCTGTGTTTTTATATTTAAGAGGAAAATTTTTATACACTATCTGTGTAGTTTAATATACTAGCTGTTATGAGAAGGTATCTTTTCCTGTTGAGAAGAGTTTTATTGGAGGTTACAGATACCATATGATTTTAACTTCATTCCAGCTAAACTCTATAGACCACTAACTGCATATAAGCTTTATAGACTGGCAGAGATTTTTCCATCACAGTTTATTTTGAATGTTTCTACTCAGAACAATTCTACCATTGGATCTCAGGCAAAGAAAATTGGCCAGTTCCTCTGAAAACATAAATGATCACTTAATTTAATAGCATTGCAATAACATATTAATAGAATAATAACCAAGCCTCCTTAAAATTTACAGCTTGTAAAAGCAATGCACTTGAACTTCACACTGATTCTAGATGGGTGTAGTTATGTTCATTCCAGACATTTCTAAGAATTAGAGGGCTTGGAGGAATTTCCCAAGGTCATATCATTTGAAATTTGTTGAATTCCTTCTCAAAGTGTCCTCACTCAGAGTCTAGATATTCTCATTAAGGTATGTGTACCATGTCATTGCATTCATTTTATTACATAAAGCAGCCCATTTATAATGTTGATACAACATATGCACAATGGAGCTGTTATTATGTGCCAGACAATATACTCAAAACACAGGTCTCCATTTTTAAGAAGAAACAGCAGAGCCCCAGTAAGACTAAATAAAGTATCTGGAACCATAGTTGGGAAACAGTGGAACCAGGGTTCTAATTCAAACATGCCCAGCTTTAAAGCCACATTACATCCTTGAAAAAGCACTTCCCTTCCACAGTCACTATAACTCTGGATGTGGTTTTTCACTCCCATTATTGTTTTATTTTAAGACTCTAGTCAGGCTTCCATCCTAATGTCTGCCTCATTGTTGTGTATTTTCACTGACTACAAGGTTTGCTATGTACTCCGTATGACGTTGGTGGAAGCTTTGTTTTGAGTATCATTTGCATGGCATGGATCAGTCCCTCCTGAACAGCCACAGAGGAATGACCACCTGAACCAATTCAGGAAGTCTCAGCGTCCTTTGAGAAAAACAGCCATCCCTTCCCTTCCTTTAGTTAATGGAAGAGTTGGAGGAAAACGAAGGCTTGAGTAAAGCACACCTGACTCTGAGTACAGGAGAGTGAGTGACTCCCCAGCCCCCAGGCCCAACCCCAAGTCAATAAAAAGAAAAAAAAACTATCAAAAGAAGTTTGAAAAAGACTTAATTCTTTTCTTAGCACTGTGGACATGATAGTAACAGGGTATATTCCCGAAGTGCTAATAACAAGTGCATAGGTTTCAGAGGTGGTAAAAATGAAGGTGCAGTCAAGGTTGTCACATAGTCCAGATCAGCAGGGGTTACCAAGTTCCCAATACTTCCCAGTAAGTCACAGAAAATGCACTCCAGCCAGACTCATTACAAGCTCGTTCATGACTTGGGTTATGACAGCTTGTAAGTAAGAAAGTATCAGAATCTGGTGGCAGCTTGATCCAAAAGTAAGGTCATTTAAACCTCTCTAATGAATATTTCCAGTTTGAACTCCAACCAGATAGTTCAAACTCTTAAAGGGATACCTTGACTTCCAATAAAAAATTTTTAAAAGTCATTCATTAATACATTATGTTGTGTTACAAATGAAAATGGAAGAGTTTCCATTTCTCGAAGGAAGAAGTGCCTTTGTGTAAGCAACTTATTTACAGCTGGAAAAACCATGTCTGACTGTGGACAACAGGCTCCACTGGGTGACTAAGATAAATGTACTATTTGATTAAATTCAGCAGTATAATCAATAGGGGAGGTAATGGTTGTCACAATAATTACATTCTATGAAATTCTACGGATGCATCGTTTAATTAGATTTTTTCACTTAATACTTATCAGAGAGTATAAGAAATGTTATAGTTTTTTGCACATGGTAATGAAATCATTGGTACATTACCAAGATTAAATCATGCAAGAAAATCTACACTTCTGTGTTCTTTCCTGCAAAAATTATCAAGTTCGTACACTACCACCTGTGATGATAGGCAGGCTATGTAGGATTTCAGAGCTTTTCACAACACCTACCAATCTCCATGTCAGAATAAATTACTATTTCCCATTTACTGTTTATCATTATAGCAATTTTGAGTCTTATCCCTAATTCTTAAGAACATTAACAACATCTACCTTTTGATTGTTCTGTATGTGCAGTGAATGTGTTAAGTGCTACACTTACATTATCTTATTTAATCTGCTTCTCAGCAGAGTAAATAAATGTTAAAATATCCTTCCATTATACAGATGTAGAAACTGACACAGAAGTTGCATCAATGCTGAATTGAAGCCAGGATTGACACTCAGATCTGACTCATCCAATTCTCATCTCCTCTAATACATTGACTTCACAGATAAATAAACAAGCCCCAGTGGGGTTCCGGGGCTTCCCAAAGGGCACACAGCTGGATAGTGGCAGACAAAACTAGGACTCAGGTTTCCACCTGTTCTTTTCACCATCATTAGCCATCACTGTAAGCCTGAGCCATACAGCTTTTCGCTTGGTTTCACTTTTGTTTCAGCACAGAGTCATGTCTCTGAGTAGGAAGGCTCAGAGACATGTAAGTGATACGCATCAGCACTGCCGCCTGAGATGTGCAGAGCAATCATATTTTTAATGGACTCTGTCTGAGTCCTTGCTTGTCTACATCACTCTTAAAGAGGGTCTGGATTAAATCTACTGCTTGCTTGGCAGTCAGCATTTGGCATAGTTCCTCAGATGGCAGAGTTGGATGTGCATGAATTTTGTTTTCTTCCATATCTCTGGTAACTTTTCTCAGAGAATGTCATCATACAGCTTTCTACTCTAAGGCCAGGAACTCTGACTGCTTCATAAGGTACCTTCAATTAAACAGCAATGAATGTAATCTGATCACACATTTCCCTTGTTTAAAATGCTCAGATAAAAGTTTTCATCATGAATCTGTGTTGAGTTTTATTCATTGCTCTATCTATCTATGAGATAATCTATTCTACTAAGTGGTGTGTTTTACTTGACAGACATGTGTCTTCACTATATTTTACTCAAGAAAGACTGGTCCATACATATTATACCATATATAGGCTGCTAATAATCCAGGCTTTTAAGGTTTGAATAGGTACACTCTTATGACATTAACACAAGGACAAGGTCACCTTACAATATATTTCACAGAAAATGTCTGATCATAAGCAACTCAAGACTACATTGATTTATTTAACATTAAACTAACTTTGCTTACCTGGCCCACGTACACATTTTACAGTATGTAAACCACCCTCAGTTAAATACAAGTTTTAAAAATCATTCAAATGGCTTCACCTCACCCTAAAGCCAAATTCATTAGAATGGTATTCAAGGTTCTTGTTTGCTTGAACAGCTAACTAACCTTTATCACTTTATCTTGCACCATGACCACATAAGACCACTCATACTTGCTCAAAACTATGGTATTCTTTCATTCTTTTAGCATAAGATAGCTCTCCTTCATATCTTTTTCCATCCAGGAAAAATCCTTTTATCCTTTGAGGATTAAAGCTTATGATATTCTTTCTGGAACATATCCTGAAAAATTCTGATACCCTCCTTTCTACTGGCAGGAAGAGTTGACTTCTCTATGTGGTGATCACACTGGGCACACATGCTCTAGCACACGAAATAGATCCTGTTTCCACAGTAGGCTTGGAACTCTTCGGAAGTATCTTTCTGAACTTTACATACATAGGGCCCCACAGCACCTAACATGTTCACTTGGCAAACATTTATTGAAAGAATGGATGTTTTCTCTAATACACAATGAGAGAAAGGGAAAGGTTATAACATGGTAACATTATTGCCATTTTGTAAAGCAAAAAAAAACAAATGCATGCCTCCTTCCAAACACATTTGGTGCTAGGGGAAAAGATCTAGTAGAACTACTACATTTGTACATTGTTGCATAACAAATGAGCCCAAAACTTAGAAGCTTAAAACAACAACCATTTCATTTATTTGCTCCCAGTTCTGCAGCTTAGGCAGAGCTCTGGCGACCACCCATCTGCATCAATTTGTAGTAGGTTAGTTGGGACTGTATGGCTTTATTCATCTACTGTCATATGAGTGCTGTTTCTGCTCAGAGCTTCGCTGCAGTTGTTTTCTGAGAGTTTGCTTCTTATCTATGTCACCTCTCCATGTACCTAAATTCCAGTTCTTTAGAATGGTGGTCCAAGCACAACCTAAATTCTCATACAGTAGTTGGTTTCCACTACAATGCACAGGCAGACCATGCCAGGCCTTTTTAAGACCTAGGCCCACAATTAATAATTGGTACAGCTTTTTTTTTTTTTTCAACTACATCTTCACTAAAGGTCACAGTACCAGTCTCTCCAAGGAGACCACCCACTTACAGGAATATTGGGAGGCATGGTTCACTGGGGACCACCAAAGTAACATTCTACCACAGCAAGAATATTACCATATTCATGGTAAAAACGAAGTATTTTAAACTTCTGTTTATTCGCTCTATTGAAGATGTGATTGATGGTTGATTTTTTTTTAAATAAAAATATCTTGGAAATTTATAGGTAGACAAATTTTCATTCACATCTAGATAAGTTTTGCTTTATCAATCCATGATATTTACTCATCAAATTAAAAGGAAAAAAAATAACTCCTCTAGCCAGTGCAATATCAAGGTCCCAAACTACTTCTAAAACTAAAACCTTTCAGGTTTGTTTTCCAAAAAAGCCAGCTCAGAAATTTTGGTTCTAAAAGCAATGAGAGCTCAACATTTTTATATTGGACAGTCTAAAATTAGCAATTTTTTATTAACATATTGTGCTTGGAAGTAAATGTTTTCAAGATTGAACAATATGCATATAAAAATTAAGTCAAATTCCCTGTGATTTATTCCATTACTTTGCCTTACCTTTTTTGTACCAAGATTTCTGACTTTTTAATCTCCTTAACAATGTGTTCTATGTCTATTTTCATAAAGAAAAAAAAAATCAACAAGTGGTGTCTGCTTAAAATAAGTCCTTCTACTTTGTAGCTATATTATATAGTTGTTATGAATTTGTGTTTGAACTTAAGAATGTTCTTGCTTCAATTCCTCTTTCTAGTAGGAGGACCTTGCACAAGTGACTTAAACTCTTTAAACCTCAGTTTTCTCATCTCTACAGTGGAGATGATACTAGTAATTTCATCGGGTTGCTATGGGATAAAGTAAGCAAAACACTGAGCAGAGTTCCAGCTATGGAGTAGGCCGTCAATAAACATTGTTGTTATTGTAACTATTGCCAGTAAACAAATTATTAAGATTAGACAAATTATTAAAAATATTCTTTCAGTTGTTCAAAAGTGGATTACTAAGTTTGCCATTATCAACAAACCTTTCATATATATATTTAAGATTTATTTATTTATGCTTACAGAACTGGGGTACAGGCCAGAGGTGCAAGGGCAGTGAGAAGATTCATCAGAGACAGAGTGGGGAGCAGAACACCGCTGAGGGGAGCAGTGGACGGGTCAGGAGAGGTCTGCCACACCATGTGGGTCACCTCCGGGGCCAGGGATCGAACTCATGCTGAAGTGGCTTTAGCTTCTTAGTGCTGTGCGTTAACCCACTGTGCTACCAGGGAGGGCCCTATATTTTTTAATCTGCCTCTTAGTATTCTCAATCTCATATTTAATTAAGGTTGGCTTTGAAGATGAGAGAATGGGGAAATATGTGTTCACACCTAACATTTAGGTATGGTTTATCACTGTCCCAAATTGTTTGGAAACAGCTGACATTACTCAAAAGAGGATTACTAGTCCATTAACAAATGAAGCTCAACTGTAAAGCTTTTGTAGAATCCCACATATAGTAGTTAAATTTAGTCATTGAGAAAAATCAATAGCCAAAAATTGTTATGAAGTTAATAATGTATGTAAATGAAAAATACCTCATTAACTATAACAGCATGCACTTAATTGTCAAAATAGCAACATTCTTTTACCAGCAACAACCTTGGTACATATCTGCTTTTTTTCTTTACTCTCTAATTAACACTGGACTTTTCTGAATATCTATCACTGACAAGCTACAAACCACAAATTTAGACTAAAAGAATAAAAGCTTTCCAGCCCTAGAATGGCTGATTCCATGCTACTCCTAATTACTGTGTTTTATAATAGCATTGCTGCTATATTCTCCTTTGGCAATTTAAATGAAAATATTGATGCTATGAAATGATAGCTGACAATTATTCATAGTTTGGCTTATCCATGATAGCCACTCCTTGAATAATCGACCACAATAACCCACATGTCTGCCCAATCAGAAGGAAGCTTCCTTGTTTGGAATGATTGATCCAAACACCCTTTTTGTATTATTTACTCAGATGTTCACAAAGTATGTTCAATGGAACACTATGGATTACTGATAGTTATTCTAAGATCATAAAGTGTCCCTGGTCAGATGTGGATGTGCAGCTTAGCATAGATGCTTCTCTCTTATAAATGTATAATTTACTTTCACATGTAAATGCTCTAAGAAATATTGCAACAAGAAATAAAACGTTATTTAAGAAAAGGATAAAGTACAAAGTAGTTACCAAACTTACACAACCATTTATAAATAAAGAACTATTTTCCTTTATTGAGTCTCACTGTTCCAACAGCATATACTTTGGGAAATGTTACTGGACTATTTTCCTACCTCCTATTTTCTTAAAGTTCACTGTTGTATAATTCCAAAAATGCTTTTTTCTACTTTCATTCCCTCTGATTTTCCTCCCTTACCCTCACCCTTTTCAACCTATTAAGGTTGCCAGATTTAATAAGACTCTAGGATACCCAGTTATATAGCTGACTTTCAGACAAAATGTGAATATTTCTTAATATAAAAATGTCCAAATATTGCACTGGACATTTGAATGTTATTGGATGTCCTGTACTTTATATGGCAATCCTAAACACAAGCCATATGAGAATCATCACTAACAAATTAGTGAAATTCAGAGTAATTTAATATTAAATACATGGAAGGAATTTATTCAATGCTCTGTAAATAATGTTTACATAATAATAAAAGTGTAAAGCACTTTTTAAAACCACTGTCTCTTTGATCTTTTTATAACATTTTCACATGAATAGTGAGTCACTCTGGAACTCTACACTGCCATATACCTTTTTACTCCAGTCTTACCTCTAATTTTACAGGTGAGGAAAGTGAGCCCTGAGAAAAGAGATTTAACTTGCCCAGGAAATTCTCCCACAAGATGTTGATAACAGTCATCTTAAGTTCTTGTCACCCTGCAAGCAAACTGTCTAGTTTCACAATGGAGGATCCTTTATTGTTGTGCATTATATACAGGAGAACCAAAAAATATCAATTTAAAAAATCATAATAATTAACTAGCTTGTCATAGGTTCTAAATGATTGTTGTAAGTTTACATGTAAACAAAGAAAATCAAAAAATGAAATACACTAAAGTAAATAATAATGTAAGCTTAAATTACACTGGATATAGCATTTTTTTTTTTAATCACTCCAGAGGCGCTTGTCTGTCTCCCCACATCTCAGATTCTGGTTCTGTATATTACACACTAGTACAAATTTAAAGAGAATTCCAGAGTATTTTTTGTGTCTAGGTTTGTATTTGTAGAATGTTGTTCAGGGTATAGATGCTTTTTTCTCTCGTTGGTCCCCTCAAATCTACTGCTGAGAACACCAATAATTACACAGTAGTGATAATGCTTCTGAGAACAAAAGTGATTCTTTTGTAGATTGCCAAAAAAGCATTTATATTTACAGTGATGGTATATATATTAGAATTTTATACACACACACACAACTAGAAAAGGTATTGTTTACAGTGGGGTATTGAAAGCTTCTAAGAAAAAAAATAACTTAGATACATCTTTTATGAAGCAGAAGATGAATAACACGTCAAAGGTTTGACTTATGGGAAGTGACCTGACCTTTCTGGCTCTTGGTTTCCTCATCTATAAAATGAGGGTAACAGTGATACCTCCCTCATAAAGTCACTGTGAAGAGTTAATGAGAGTGAGTATAAAAGCTTTTAACACCATGCCCAATGCAGAGTGGTGCTTACTAAATATTAATTAGTATAATTACAGATTTAAGTCAGGCAGTGATTTTTGTATTCATGGCTATTATTCAGACACATTGATATCTTGCCTGTTTATTACACTTTAATCTTTGGATAAAACATTTTTATGATCTCAAACTGCCTTTTCATAGATGATTATTTTAACAATGGCAGCAATTACAGTGAAACAAAACCACAGAGGGTATTTTTCCCTTAAAATTGCAGTTTTGCCATAAGTCACACGGATAATCTGTGTGTGTGTGTGAATGTGTGATTGGGAAGAAATTGTCCTTGGTTCTCTTGTAAAAATGTTAGTGTTTACCATTACTAAAACCCATTTACTATGGACTTGCTTGCCCAAACTGCTGCTCAAGGCAATTTAGGGACAGAGACTCAACAGTTGCCATGCTTTTCACAGACTTCGGGCTCCTCTAAGATTAATGCTTGATGGAAAATGAGATTTTGCTCCTGATCCCAGGAGCATCAGCTCATGGCAAACTAAAGTATTTGTCTCCTTCAGTGTTGATCCTAACCTGTTTAACTGTTTATATCGTTCACGTGTTATAGTTAACTTGATCTTAAAAGGGAGTTTACCAAGTGATGAATTACAGGCCATGTGAAATGTTCAGGTAAACATAAATATTTACAGAGCTAATGAGAGACTGCAATTGTGTGCACAGAGACAGATGTTCGACTCCAGTTTAAAAGGTTAAGTCCTCTTAAGGTTAAGGAAGCATTATGAAAAAGAGGTGAGATGCCAATTAAAGAAAAGCCTACACAATTCAACTTCTATCTGAGTACTGACTGGCAAATCTCCTTTCAGGTCAGTGGATTTCTAAGAAATTTGTATTCCTTCTAAAGTGATAGCTACACATAAATTGTTGTATTGTGTACTCAATTTATTCAGAATATTTTATTTCATAAAGGAGGAGATTAAGGTTGGAGTTCTGGGTTAGACAGAATTCTGCCTCTCCCTCTGCGAACAGAGAACATGTCAGTTACCATCTGGGAAGCTTAATTTCCCCATATCTTTTATTTGAGGTAACAATTCTCAAAGGTGACATGAAGATTAAAAAGCATGTATATTAGAAATGCTTGGTTAACAGAAAAATACAATATCAATGTAGTTATAATTATTTACCTGAAGTAGGTTGTGTGTGTCTATGTGTAGTCCATCTACTTTTTCCACACAAAGAATTTAGCTCACTTCTATACATGAGGGGGAAAAAGCAGCATTTGAAGAAAAATGACATGCAAAAAACCCCTCAAACTACAATTATTAAACTTTCTACATTATAGAGAGTATTTGGTGGAAGCTATTTTGTATAATACTTATAGTCAGATTTGGGGGATGAGTTATGAGAGTAATATCATTCCTATATGCTTAATCTTTGATACTCCCAAATCAAATGATACCTGTGCTGAACAGTATATTTAAATGGCTACATAATGAGCCATTTTTACACTTACCAGTGTGTAGAGAAATTGTATTTTATGACATTTCCACAAACATTATTTCACTTAGTCCTCTTAACAGCTTTTTTAGAAAGTTATTATTCTTACCCTGATTTTATATATGGAACATTGATATGCAATGCTTTAAGGCACAAGCACCAAATTAAATGGCTAGCTCCCCAGTCAGTCATAACACAATTCCATTTCCTTTCTCCTATGCTTCCTTTAGTATGTATTTGGGAATTTTTACTTGTTTAGTGGTGACAAACATGGCTTTGTATTTTTTATATGAAACAGTTTGCCAGGCAAGATAGCCTTAAACATGTTATGACACGTACATTTTTTCATCTATTTTTAATTAGGTAAGGTCAAAGTCTAGCATAAACACATTTTGTAATTTAGGAAATAGCTTGTTCCTAAACAATGTCTTTCACAAACAAATTTTTCCAGTACATATTTTCATATATTTGTTTTTTTAAAAAAACAAAGATACATATTATACATTAGACTGTTGTTTTTCTTCTTTCTAGTAATGTGACATACGAGTTTACCAATTAGAAATGCCCTACTAAAGTCAGACAGATGACCATAAACAATTTGCTACCTCATCTTGAACATGCTGAGCTAAACTACTGGAACACCATCTTGGTAAAAGGGATTATGTCAAGAAATAGAGAGCATTTATAATTGTGGAGGTTGAAAATGACATAACCAAACTCCTCCATCCTAACAGAAAATTTATTGACTGGTTCCATATATAATGTTGAGGGGCAGGGGGCAAGTTGTAATATATGTATTATATCATCCTTCATTTTTGTATAATGTATGATTTTCCCATGCCCACCACCAATTCACCCTTGCACTATCACCAAAGTCCCTTCCACTCTTCCCACTCCTGAACATAATCCCTTCCAGCTCCATCCATGTTGCTGCAAAGGTCATGAGTTATCCTTTTTGACTGCTTAGTAACATTCCATTGTGTAAATATACCACATCTTCTTGATCCAGTCATCTATTTTGGGACACTTGGGTTGTTTCCATAGCTTATCCATTGTAAATTGTGCTGCAGTAGCACAGTTTATACAAAACTACACAAATACATTTTACATGCTATAAGAAAAGGATACTTTTTGTCTGTTTCCAGAATCTAACCTATATCCATTGGTGCCCGATAAAATAAAAGTTGCAATGTAAAAAGCATTTTGCCTTCATAGAACTAACACCTAAAAAACACTATTTAATGCTTCTACCTTTTGGAAATTTCAAGACTGAACCCACTGAATTTATGCATCTATAAATATATACGTGTATGAATGTATACTTTTCTCATAATGTAATTATATATGCTTTTTAAACAAAAGCTTCTAGAAACATCAGAACCAAACATGGTAATTAGACTACAAACCCAACTGCAGGTTTTAATTACCTCTTGTAACCTTTTGGTAAAAGACGTTTTTCAGTTGATTTCTACCACCAGAAACTACTCAGATTTCCCCCAGGACAGTAGCCAGAAAATAGGCCCCTCAGTGTTTCTGAGTTCTCAAGCACTGCTATTATAAGTAACACCTGAGAAAAATTCCCAAGCAGTGAAAACCCCAAGCTACTGGCCTGACCCTTATGAGAGAGCTGCCTACAAACAGATCCACCCCAAATCTAACTAGGGTATTTGCGACAGAAAGACTTCGTGGTAGGTTATTCCATGTTGTTGATAGAACAAGAACCCCAGGAGGGGATGGAGTGACCATCATTTGGTCCCAGAGTAGCCTGATCTGGTTCAAGAAGCATCTACTAAAATCCCAGAACTCCTCAATACAAGGTGTTTCAGGAGAAACAGATGTCCCAGGAGGGTCAGGACATTTTTTAGTTTTGGTTTTTAGAAGAAAGGGGATTTATGTTAATTTATTATTTATTTTTATTTTGGGGTTACTTTTTATATAGTTTTTTGAAGATTTATTTATTTATGCATGCAGGACAAGAGTACAGGCCAGAGGGCAATGGGATTCACCAGATTCAGAGGGGAGCAGAATAACCAGATCTACTGAAGTACACTGCTCAGGGGAGCAGCCAGCGGGTCGTATGGGTCACCTCCCTGGCTGGGGATCAAACTCATCCTGCAATGGCTGTCGATAGCTTCATAGTGCTGTGTTTAACCCATTGGGCCACCAGGGAAGACCTTGGGGTTACATTTCTATTCTTCATTTTTGCGTATGTCCCACTCACCTTTATCAAACTACCTAGCCAACATCCCCTCTGCCTTTCTCCCCCAGGCAGTCTCAGCTAATTTTCTATCTGATCTTTCAACACCTGGTCCTAAAGAAGCACCCCAGAATAGTCTGTCTTACCTGTCTGTTGTCCTGAGCTGGACCTCAGCCTTTGAGTTCCAGACCCAGGAGCGCCTGGAGGTAGAACTAATGTCTCTGTTCTGGCAAGTTGGTCTGCGAGATATTTGCACAGGAAGTCTCTGTAGGGCTGCTCAAGTCCAGCACCTACAGGCCTCATTATGCCCTACAGCAGGACATTCTGCTCCCAGAGCGGCCCTTTAAAAGTCACAAAGGTGAGCCAGCATGTCGAATACTATTGCCAGCCCTTTCATCTTAGAATTTAGAAGCACCGCATAGTTGTTACCTGTGGCAGAGCCACCATGTTAACTCCAAGAATCTGCTCCAATCACAACTAGTCTTACAAACAGGCGCCAGAGGGAGCTGGCCTTGGCAGTATCCATGAAACACCTGGAGCTCACCACCCACGATATTTTCCGAAGAGCCAACAACAGCATCATAATTGCATAGATGGAGGGAAAGAGGAACAACGAGAAGTGACGCCCCTCTCAAGAGTCAAGGGATGCTGCCTCTCAGAGGCAGCCCGAGCTGCCTCAGGGTTGCCCTGTCCTGGAAGAAGCCTTTGCACCTGCGCAGTGGGCAGCCCGGGTTCCTAGGTCTGTGACGACCACGTACTGGCCAGTACACGGCGTCCGTTACCCACCCCTGAAATGGAGGCTTATAAAATAAACCTGAAAAGAGCCTCTCTATAGGAGTTTTATGTAAGTACTTGAGAATATGTTATGTAAGTACCTGAGAAGATTTTCTGTAAAAACTATAGAAATAGAAATGTTGGAAGATAGTGATAAGATAGTGATTGAAAGTCGTTATCTTGAGATAGTATCTAATTTGCAATTTGAAAATACTGTCATGCCAGAATACATTTTTGAGAAAACACTCAGAACTCAGTTGGAAAAAATAAACAATCCAATGATAAAACAGACGAAAGACACAAATAGATACTGCAGCAAAGAAGAGCTCAGGATGGCAAATTCAACATCACTATTCATTAGGGAAATGCAAACTAAAATTATTTGAGTTGTCCCTATGAAATAACTGAAAAAATTTGGACAACTGAATTTTTTTTTTAAATGATAGTACCAAATGTTTGTGAGACTGTGGAGAGAAACTTGCTCCGTAATACATAACTGGTGGAAATGAAAAATGATTCATTCACAATGGAATATAGCTTCACAGTTTCTTGGTATGTGACCCAGCAGTCACATTCTTGGGCATTCATCCCAAGGAAATTAAAACTTAGGTGCAACGCAAATGCAAATGTTTACAGAATTGTCATTCATAATAGCAAAGTGTGAGAAACTACTCAAACAATCTTTAATGGGTAAAAGGATATATTCATACAATAGAAATTACTCAGCAATAAAAAGGAATGAAGTGTTGATACTTCATCCTGGATGATGGTCAAGGGCATTATGCTTAGAAAAAATTAAAAATTCAGTCTTATAACATGCTATATACACCCATTAATATAAAGTTCAAAATGACACAATTCTAGAAATGGAAAACAGATTAATGGTTGGTAGAGGAGGCACGCAAATACAAAAAAGAAAATAGCTCGAGGAAGTCCTTTTGTAATAATGGAACAGTTCTGTATCTCAATTATGGTATTTTTTTAATCCTATGACTGGTAAATATTTGTCATGTAAACCAGTCAAACATTTTTTGTGCAGCGCAATTCTGAATGCGTTTAAATACATAGTGTTAGTTTAATTAAGCTTAAGTACCAATCTCATTATTAAAAGTGAAGATGATTAATTGTATTAGCAAACAAAATTTAAGTACACAAATGTGGATTATTTTGGGGTACTAACAAAAGCAGGGATATTATTCATGGCAGTGATTCAGGAGGTTATTTGCTATTACTCCTTTTCTCTCCCTTTCCTATTGGCAAAATATAGCTTGTACTTCTTGCTCTATTTCTCCAGCTTTTGGAAATTTCACATGTACAATTTGAAACTACATTGCACATGTGGCAACTTCTTCTCAGCTCACTGCCCTTGTTGGGAAGTCCTTGGGAGGACTTCCTAGAAGAATCACTTTTCTTCTGCATATCTGAATTACTGTTTGCACCAGTTCATTTTTCTGAAAGTACATCCAATTTCCCTCATAACCCAGGCATTCAATTGGGTAATTTCATGATGACTGTTCCTTAACCCTTTTGAAGAAGCAGCCTTTGGAAGGCCTACTAAGCCTATGTGCCCCCTAGGGATGGAGGGAAACAATGAATGGTAGTCTGTTAACTGGGCTCTTTTTTTTTTTAGTCTGCATTGTTTTTTAAGATTTATTTATTTATGCATACAGAACTGAGGTATGAGCCAGAGGGGTGGGAGGCATCACCAGAGTAGAATATGCAGATCAACAAAGCACACTGCTGAGGGGAGTGCTGGGCGAAGCAAGAGAGGTCTGCTGCACCATGTTGGTCACCTCTGGGTCCAGGGATCGAACTCACACTGCAGCGGCTATGGCTCACTTGCAGTGCAGCGTCCTAACCTGGTGTGCCACCAGGGAGGGCTAACTGGGCTCTTTTGTAGGTGTCTTTCTGATGCTAGCACCTATGTGCTACCTAAGTATGTCATTTAATTATCTTTAATTTATAACTGAAGAAATGAAAGAAACTAAGGCTATCAAAAATGCAGGTTAGTGATAAAATAAGGTTTTGGTACCAGTGTAAGAAAAATATTTCTGTATGCCTTAAGTTTCCTCACCTATGAAAGGGTCATGACAGTAATAGTATCCACTATTGTTGTGAGGTTTATTTGAAAAAAAATGTGTTTTTAACTTCCTAGTCAGTTACGGCCTTCCATATATGAGAGCCACAGTACATGTTCATTCCCATTTCTCTTGAATTTGTACCTTATTTCTATGCCCTTTGGGGCAGTTGAAGAGAAACGGCTCGCAATAAAGAGGACTGATTGCTAGGAGTGAACAGGGTTAATTAACTTTTTCCAAGAAACATGCTCCTGAAAGAAATGTATATTGATTAAACCTTTCAAAATGGAGTCACTCTTAAATAGACTGAGGGAAGTTAGTTGTGTGCCATGTGAATGATTACCCCCTCATGTATCAGTTTTGAAGGCCTTAACATACTGATTCCCATACTTGACTTTTCAACATCCTCTCTCCCAGTTATCAAAGACTAGGAACTGATAACTCCATTTCCAAAGGCAGTGCAGTGAGGCTTAAACAAGGCGGGTTACCTGTAATATCTTTTCTTATAAAAATGGTGGATTTCATTATGTTCTGGAGCCTCTGGGGGGGATTCAGAGAGTATCAGGCAGACTGGAGGGAATATAAACATACATATTTGGGTGAAGAGTAAGTAGTCCCTATGGGCTGAAAGTCATCCGGGATCCAGGGAAGGAAGGCAGGAGAATATCCATCTGGGAAACTTAAGGTGGTTTCCTGGAAGAAATTGAGAGACTGAGAGACAGAGGTGTTTGCTTCCTTTTAGGTTTTTTTTTTTTTTTCCTTTTACTTGGGGCATAACACAAAGTAATAGTCTGTGCAATAAAATATGATTACTTTCCCCCAGTCCCTCAATACCTCAGGATCACATTGAAGACTAAGGACCACCGTTGCCATCTTTGCATCCCAGCCCTTGGCACACAGCCTTCTCAACTAAAGGCTTATTAAACGAATCCTTTAGAGTAGCTAAACACAAGAATACTTTTGTTACTCCAGTTGCCACTTCACAGAGTGGGAGTGAGAAGATTTGAGGCACACCAATTTTACGATGCTGACAGAAAACTTCTTGAGGGATGGGGTCCAGGCTGGTTGTGTTCAATGTCACCTCCATAGTATGGTATTAGATGTACTCTGAACATTCAATAAGAATTCGTTATGTGAGTGCATGAAAATTACCCTTGTTCTGTCCTCAAAGTTCTCTGTCAGCGTGGATGCACTGAGAAGAGTCTTGAGACCGGATGAGCTGTCCTGGACTTCTAAGAATTCACACAACCCTTGAGCAGCCAGAAGTCAATTTCACTTCCTCAGTTATTTATTTGTAGGTGGCTGGGGGGAGGAGGGCAGGCAATGTGTCTATGCCCCCAGCAGAGACCCCCCGGAGTCAAGTCACAAAAGAAGGTAACCCAGAGGGGGGAGCCCTCCAGCACGTGCAGCTGCCCAAGGAAGGAGGAGGCTGGGCTAACGCAGCCCTTAGTCAGCAGCTGGGCTCGGTTTTGAAACAAAAGCCAATGTCCTCCCTCGGAGTCCGCGGCCGGTCAGCTCCTAGGGGGAAGAAAGCCCTGCTGCCCAGCCGGTTAGTGGCCCAACTTACTTTTCCAGAGCCCGGGACAAAGGGCCAGCACTTGTACGGAAATGGGTGGGATGTCGGTGATAGGGGATGGGGGCACAGGTCGCCGTGACCCTCCCCGCCCCGCGGCTTGTGGGGAGAGCCGGGGTCTCCCAAGCCCTAAGCATGTTTGTCCGGGCGATCCGCCGCCGAGCCGGGGCACCGTGGGTCTGCGGAATGCGGAGGCACCTTTGCAATCCGCCCCCTGCGCCCGGACACACCAGGCCCTGGTTTCATGAATGAAATCCAATCGTGTGGATATAAATAGCCGCGAAGGCTGCTAACGTCACGTTGCGAGCGGCAGCCGCCACGGCGGCGGAGCTGGGTGCGGAGCGCTCCATTCCGCCCCGCTGGCCCGCCTCGGAGCGTGGTGGGGGCAGGAGGAGAAGGGGAGGGCGGGGGTGGAAGGGGCGAGCACCTCTGCTCCAGGACGGGGAAGAGCGTCCGCGGCGCCTGGGAGCCCGCTAGGCGAGGCAGTGCCATGCTGCCTTTGTGCAAAGTTGGGCGGCGGGCGGCACGCCGCGCGCAGGGGCCCGGCACACTCGCGACCGCGCGCAGTCGTGGCTGCTGCTGAGTGGCGGGGGCCCCCCCTCTCCCCCAGTCTTGAAGGCGGAGAGAGCTCGCTTCTCGCTCGGCTTCAGGGTAGGTTCTGTGTCGTGAGTGCGCTGTGGTATGAAACTTCTTCTGCAGCAGCGGCGGAGCCCCTGCCGCCCCCGGCCCCAGCCCCAGCGGGTGGCAGGTGGGAGCCCCAGGCCGCGCCGAGCGGTCAGCACAGTCCCGAGAGAGAGAAGGGGAGAGAGAGCTGTGGGACTGAACTGCTTTGGGAGCCTCTCTCGCCTGTCTACGAGGCCGGGAACCTCACATCTGAGGCAAGCAGAAGACATTGCTAGAGCGCCCGCACAGCCGCACCCCTAACTTGGAGCTGAGAAAATGTACAACAGGCACCCTTAGCTGTCTGTCTGCGCCAGGGAGAGGGTGGTGCCGCTTTGGCAGGAGGGTTCTTTTCCTTCAAAGAAGAGCGGTGGGTAGCTGGAGGAGCCGAAAAGGGGGATGCATTATCCCCTTGGGCGCTTGCACCCCTTGAGAGTTGACTAGTGAGCCCACAGTTTGGCAGTCCCCACCCCCCAACCTCGTGTCTATGGAGTATGTTGTGAGTTGCTGTGACAACAGTAAGAGCTGACTGGAGGGGTTTGCAAAACGCCTTACCCTGTTGTCTTTGTGTGCGCAGATTTGGGGAGAACAAAGGGGTGGGGGAGATGTGCAGACAAGGGAAGTCCACCCCTTCCACAGATAAAGTGGAAGGGAAGGCACAGCTATGTAAAAATATATCATTAGATCTTACTTACTTAGCTGCGCAGTTTCTATCCTCAGCAGTACCAAACATCTCAACTGAGGAGCAATGTCAATATTTAGACTTGGACAAGCCAGAAAGTTAGAAGGGAGCGCCTAGCGCAGAGTTTTGACTTGGCTTTGCACGTCAGCACACAAGCTGTGCCTTTTGAGCTGACTGTACACATTTATAGGGCCACTGAAACACACACACACACACACATACACACACACACATACACACATACACACATACACAGAGAAGCACCCAGACCAAGCAGACCTACGAAGATCTAAGAAGTTAAGACCAGAACTCTTGCCTTGACTTTGAACTTCCCCCAGCATATGCTGTTCACAGAGTTCTGTTGAATCTTAGCCAAGTGATCAGCTTGAAGTTTCACTAGTTTGTGTCTCCTCCACTAGCCCACCCCCAACCCGGGTTGCTACATATTGTACAGTGTACTGTGTGACCTCTCTAAACTACAAAATAACAGCACTGTAATCAGTAGACTTCATCTTTGTATAAATGTCCTCTCTCCTCTCAATAGCAGTAGATAGAAATTGCCATAGGCTTGTGTTTGTCTGATGTAAGCAAGTGAGAGACTTTTTTAAATATTCACTGATGAATTCGTTTACAATGCTCTTTAGAAAATTGGAAATATATTTCTTCTCCAATAACTTTATAGATGCCTAATATAGAAAATAAACACAAGCTCTTGTCAGTATAAATTATGTCTGCATACTGCTCTGCAGGTGAACTGAGCAGTGAATTATTATAAACACGATTTCCTGGGAGATTCCTGGATCATGTTTGGATATATTAGCTGGAAAATGGTTTAATTAACTCATCCCAAGGTGGGAGACTGAAGAAGCAATAAAATCATGGTCAATATGCTTTAAATTGGCCTATCAATTACTATTTTCCTAAATTTTGAGGGTAGTGTAAATTTAAGTACATAATGTTATATGTGATCATAGAGGTAGAACTAGAAACACAGTTTGTTGTTATTAGCTATATATGACAACTGATTAACTATGTCAATATAATCTAATTGGAAAAACAGAATCATTTTGTTTTTATTATGAGAACATTGTCTGAAAGTGCTGTTTTGAAGAATGTCCATACGCCTGTATGGTTTTCATTGTTCCCATCCATGATTTGTGGCTTTTTTTTTTTTCTTGGTATCCTCAAATGCTCAGAAGCATATTTTTACAAATGCTACAAAATGTTAACCTAGCTATTTCAAGATGTGTTTGACCCAAAGAAATACCACTTTAACACTGGCACTTAGTAAAATAAAAGTAAAGTAGATTCTGCCCTTTGGGGGTGAGGAGAGAGAAAACAATGTATGTTGAAAATTTTAGTAGCTTTCTATGCACTCCTGGGATGAAGTGGGATTTATAAAGTATTTCTCTCTTTTATGTAGGTAAGTCCAGCTGCAAGCAGATTGTTCTGTTCTTCACTTCCTGCAAGCCAGGTCAGTGTCTTCATGCAAACCATGACCATAAACCATGACATCCTGTGTCTAAATCTGAGCATGTATTTCAAAATGGGTTTCTTAGCCATTTGTCTTAAAACAATTTATCTTTGCTATTTTCTGTAAGCTCAGTTATGAAGATCACAAGTTTGGTGATGATTAAAATAACTCTATGTATTCTGCAAGTATAATGGCATACAAAAATGTGCCTTTAGCCAATATTTAAGTCTTTTACAAGACTTTGGGGGGAGGGAGGCAGAATAAAAGTGGTCCCTAAACAGTTGAGGATACTGGGGACCTGGGAGCTTCATAATTAAGGTTGTTTCTATCCTAATCACTCTAGAGCCAGATAATATTTGACATAATAATAGTTGACATTTTAAGTGTGACCTGAAGTTCAGGTGATGTGCTGCATTTGTTAGATGTTCTCATTCTTCATCAAAAAAAAAAAAATTCTATGAGGGAAGACACCCTCTTAATCCCCAAAGGATCAATGAGGGATTGGAAGTACATAAAGGTTTGATATTCAATTCCTACCTCTAGTAAATAGAAGAAACATGATTTTTTTTTGTCTTACTCTAAAACCTAAATTCTCTGAAAAATTCCGCCCCAATAGGGAAACTGGGAACAAGAAAGGTTAAGTGACTCATCTAAGATAACTTGGTATTTGAAGCTTACAGAGCATGTAATGGTGCTGCTACTGCAAAAATATTAATTTTCATTCTCCTCAGTAAAACAGTGAAATAAAAAGTATTTGTGTGCACTTTATGAATGGTACTGTGAAAAAGTTTTTTTTTTTTTTAATTTTTTATCATGGGACCTTTGTTCAAGGATCTCACCAAAAGATTTAAAAGTCAATATATTAAAATATTCATATATGAAAAATTAGAGAATAAATCAAGATTATCCATGCCACAGTCTGAAATAAGAGATGAGTGGTACATTTACAAAAAGTTCACCTTTGTGAAGTCAATGAGATTACTTTGCAATTCCATGTGAGTGCGGACAGAGAATTTCCAAGTACATATTTTGCCTGCATAGATAATAAATGTGTGAGAGTTTGGAACGCAAAATGTATTTCAACCCAGCAGGGAGAGATAATGCCTTCCTCCAGAACTGAGATTACATTATCTCAAACACAAAGGTATTAATACTTCAAAAGCATTGTAACAAATTTGTAAGCTGTATCTACACAGCATCTCTGAGAAAGCATCACAATTTGGCATAATGCATAAAAGTACTGCATTCCTTTTGGAACTTCAACTTGTCTGAAATGTGCCATGTAGATAGATATGGTACATAATAGATAAATTGCAAACAAAGTTATGAAAATGACCAATTTTTTAAAAAAAGCAAGTCATTTTCAGATTTTGTGTAGATTGATAATCTTCTCTTCCCTACATTTTGTAGAATAATTTGTTAGTCCTTCTTAAGGATTATAATATAAAAATGAAATAGGGAGAAAATTCTGAGAGATAACCTTAATATGGTATCTTTTTTTTTTTTTTAATGCACTGATACCCTCAATTCGAGCTAATAGACCTAAGAACTTAGTTAAGAGATAATTGTAAGCATTTGAGGGGTTCTTATAAGCTGCCCTATAATAGTTTACATAGTAAAAGTTATTAGACAGTGTATCATTACAAATCAAATAATAAAAGCATTCTTATATTGGGAAAATCTCATTATAAGTTATAAACTCATGATAACTGATATTTGATTAACTCTGATGATGGTATATAAGAAAAATATCAATATAATAACCATAAACCTATAATTATTTAAAGAGCAAAATTATACCCTCAGTCATAGAATGTGAGTGCCAAAAGAGAACTTAGGATAGTGTAAAAGATATTTATCTATTTATCTGTAATTATAATTTACCTAATAGTCATTTGTTTGCTTTTTTGAACTTCAGAAGACTTCAGTTAATATGCTTGACTTATGGGAAAAAATTACTGGAGACATTTGAAATTTCACTTTCTTTTTGCTCAGGAGATTTACCTGACCAAAAGGAAATTTTGCAAAACAGGGATTTTTTTTTATCCTCCTATTGGACTTTCTGTTAGAAAACAGGCAGCTCCATCTCGTGTTTTTTTTTTTTAAATCCCACTCTTCACGTAATAGGATTCAAAGAATACAGATGATTTTAATCTGAATCTGGTATTCACCTTCTTTTCTCTCCTAGGCTTACCACCAACCTCACTATACCAAAACAGAACTTTAAGAGGGAAAATAAGTAACAAAAAGCTATGCATGTTGAAAGTGGCGGGAGGAGAGAGGGTATGTCAGTGGTGGGGAAGAGGGAACGAGAAAACTTTGGTGAGGAGGACAGAGACAGTCACCCAAATGGGTAGGATGTGTCTAGGCTGGTTATTTATATTCAAAATCAGAATAGTTTAGGTTTTTGATTTCTAAACAAAGTCAAACTACCCACACCATTTTCTTTTCCTAGAATGTTTTGTTCCACATGTACATAGGGTATAAATTGGGAAAGTGCCCACGGGGACTACAACTGAGATGGAAAAGGCACAAAATGATGTAAAAATAAACTATTATTAAAAAAAAATTGGGGAAAGTGGCAGATAAAAACACTGAAATGAAATGTGGATGTGACAGCTACTCTTTCCAAATATCCCAGGATGCTTCTGTCTTCAAATATTCCTTTCAGCTGTCTCATCAAGTATATCAGCATGTCTCTGATAAATTTTTATCCATGAAGGGTGAATTAGAAAGCTTTACAAAAAAAAAAAAAGAAGAAGAAGAAGTTCTAGTAGATCCAGAAGAAGAAGTTACATTTCTCCACTCAGCTTTGGAGTTGATGTACTGCAAAGACACAAGTAAATGGCAAGTTCCCGTAGTTGCGAAGGTTAAGATTTCAGGTTCTGTTCCTCTGTGGAAAGATTTGTTTTGAATTGTCACTGATCCATAGTCCAGATATTTTATGATCACTGGAATAATACTAACCAGCTCTTCTTATGCTCCTTCTAGATCCCCAACATTTAAAGCATTACAGCTAATACTAATTATCACTCCCAGTGTTACAAAAGCAAACAATGGCACATTGGTATAAATAAAAGAGCTAATAGGAGCTCCTTAGAAGGTAGAGCGTGGATTTGTACCCATAACTGCCTAAGAACTTGAATATATATTTGTTTGAAATGAACCCCTAGGGAGGGGAAAGAAAAAAAAAAAAAACACTAAACCATTTTATTCCAGGCTACTCTTGCAGATATTGAAATATAGGGATTGAATAATTATTTTGTGGGTTTTGTATTTTATGTCCTTTTAACTATATAGCAGGTTTGCCTGGACATATTTGTTGACTTTTCTAATATATTCATTTCCAATATATATTTTTTAAAGATTTATTTATTTGTGCATACAGAACTGGGGTACAGGCCAGAGGCTCAGGGGCAGCTATAGAAGCTTCACCAGAGACAGAGTGGGGAGCAGAACAGGCAGATCACTGAAGTACACTGCTGAGGGGAGCAGCGGGCGGGTCAGGAGAGGTCTGCCAGGCCATGTGGTCACCTCCAGGGCAGGTGGGAATTGAACTCAGAGGAAGTGGCTTTAGCTTCTTAGTGCTGTGCTTTAACCTGCTGCACCACCAGTGAGGGCCATTTCCAATATATCTTGATGCAAATCACAATCTTAAAAAGTTGAGTCATGGGGGTTTTGAATCATGGAGCCAGAAAGATCTTTAAAGATGCATACTTGATCCAACCCCATGTACAGGTGTAAAAAAATTGCCACTCAGGGACTCAATATTTTAACTCACCCACTCTCATAGTTAATAAGTGACACAGCAGGAACTGAATCCAGGTTTACTAGTCCCAGCCCAGGGCTTGATTCTATTGCTTACTTCTATTCATAACTCTTCCTGAAAAGTGCCAGTGTCTACCACTCCAACTTAGCCAAAATACAATCATCAAGTAGGAAATGAGACCTAAGGAACCCTAAGGAACATCCAGAAATGGGTGCTAAGAGAATTCCAGCAGTGTAAAGACTTGGGAGGTACCAAGGGAAACCCAGCTTATCTGCACTAATGCCCGAGGGAATAGCTCTTTCCTATTCCTCAGAACCTAATAGCCCATGGCAAGCTTATCTTTGTTAAGGGATCAGTTTTAATCTGGTATGGGGCTTTTCAATTTTGTCTGTGAAGCTTTGCTTTCTATTAGGTGTGTTACACAAGTGAAATACTTTTCTGGAGCTCACTGTACTCCTCTGTAAAATGGGGATGGGTGACCTCTTTCAGGAAATTATGAGGCTATGCAATCACACAAAGCACACATTTGGGTTAGCTGAGGCTATGCAATCACACAAAGCACACATTTGGGTTAGCTCTCTTCTTAGCCTCCCTAGAGTATCTCCAGGGAAAATGTTATAACACATTAGGGTAGACATATCACTTTATAATCACTGAAATTCTGATATAGCAAGGGATGGTTATGGTAACCTTTTAAAATTTTTAAAAATATTCACCTATTTTTGCATACAGAACTGGGGTGCAGGGGTGGTGACAGGATCCACCAGAGACAGAGTGTGGAGCATAACAGGTTGACTGACAAAGTACACTGCTAAGGGGAGCAGCGGGAGGGTCAGGAGAGATCCACCTTGCCATGTGGGTCACCACCGGGGCCAGGGATTGAACTCATGCTGAAGTGGCTTTGGCTTCTTAGTGCTGTGCTTTAACCTACTGCACTACCTGGTAACATTTTTTTCTGGGTTAAAACAGACATGATGGTCTCTCCAAGTACCAATGGTCCAGTCACAATTACACTTGTTTTCTTCACACTCTAGAGGTGTCCAGGTTTTACTTGAATTACATTATTGCATCACCTTCTGCCACAAACTAATACAAAGTTACTCTGGGAAATATGGAGCTCTCATTTCCTTCCAAATACTATTTCAGTGTCTAACACACTTTCCACATAGACCTTTGCATCTCAAAGCAACTACTTTATTTTCAGGTAAGTAACTAAGAAATATTTCCTATGAATATAATTGCCAGTAGAACATTTTGCTTTCACTTTCAAAACACACGAGACTTTCCTACCATCATTTCACTTTCACAAACTCTAGCATTGAGTATTTTCTCTACCCTGGCACCCTCTTTCTGTCATGTGTTGTTGACTGATACATTGATAGGAAAGGCATAAGCACTACAATTTCCCCCTTTCTCCCTCAGCACTTGATAACCACCCTGGCCTAAATTACATCTCTGGAAAGTGTTTCATCACACTCCTCTCCCCAGCTGCCACACTTTGTCATGTGGCACTTTCTACCCTGCTTTGGATTTTTGGAAGCAAGTTTTTGGCGACGTGTGCTATTCATCACACACAGAGGAAAGCTACTGTTGGGTTTTTGTCTTGAACTTTTCCCTCCCCTTTTTAAACTAATAATCTAAGTAGCACAGAAAAGACTACATTTTTCTAATGTCTCAATTTCCTTTTTTTTTTTTTAAAGATTCATTTATTTGTACATACAGAACTGGGGTACAGGCCAGAGGCTCAGGGGCAGTGAGAGGATTCACCAGAGACAGAATGGGGAATAGAACAGGCAGATCGACGAAGTACACTGCTGAGGGGAGCAGCGGGCGGGTCAGGAGAGGTCTGCCGCGCCATGTGGTCACCTCCGGGACAGGCGGGAATCGAACTCATGCGGAAGCGGCTTTAGATTCTCAGTGCTATGCCTTAACCCGCTGCGCCACCAGAGAGGGCCTCAATTTCCTTTTTAATACTAACAAATGTATATTTCAAGGCATGTTTTCTTACCTTTAGTTAGAGGGGTCACAACTGTATGTTTTCCCAATTTTATAGTAGCTGCATCTTTGCTACATGCTTAAAGATCACTAAAGTCCAGATTGTCCTAACCTTTTTACTGATCTCAAATTGACTGCATAGATTTCTGTTCAGAGTAGAGTCTCCTTTTAAAGGAGTACTAGAGATCTGAGAATATACTTTTCTCACAAGCTCTCCACTGATGCCAGTGATGCTGGTCTGAGACTTTAAAACACAATTGTTACTTTATCTTACACTGACTCCATGCCCTGTAAGCTATAAGATGCTTATTTTGCTTGTTTGCTTCTTAAATCATAATAGAATGTCAAGGAATCTTAAATATAAAGGTATGTAGGTAGCAGTGAGCTGGTAAATCAACTAGCTGTCTGAGGGATGTGAAATGTTATCTACTGCATATATAAGTTGATTGTAAATTTCACTGACATAAAGATTGTAACACACTTTTTAAAAATAAAATAACCAATATTATTTATTGTAAACTCCATGTAACCAAGAGGATGGTTGCTGTTTTTCCTGAATTTGTCTATCCAAAACTTACTTATAATGCAATTGATGAAGGGATAGAGTTTCCATGTTAGTGTTGGCTGATACTTTCCCTTTTGTTAATGAGTAAGACAAAAGTGACATGAGGAAAGCATGTCAGAACTGTCCTCATTCTTATATATGAATAACTTCTTTCTTGAACTGATTAGTAACTTTTAAATACCGAAAGGATGTTTGCTAGAACCTGATGTTCACATTGCAAGTTACGACATACCATACTTTTAAGTTTAATCTGTATTATTAACCTTTTAAAATTATTTTTCTTAGAATAATCAACAGAAGAAAACAAATCCTTAGGTATGGTGGTTGCCAATTTTTGTGGTGTAAATTCTCCTATAGTAGAAAATTTCAAGCTACTGCTGTGACTGAGCATGGCATTGAGAAGAGATGGCACAGCACACATTACATAATGTTACCTCTATATAAAATTAACATAAGTAACCACAAAAATATAGATAAAAATAAATGTAGTCATGTGATTAGAAAGAGATATATGTATTTATACTTTTTTTAGTAGAATTTGTTTTTAGTAGAATTTATTAATTGTTCTATATAATTTAATTTTTCAATGACACTATTTGAGCAGATTTAAAAAACTCCTCAAGATGTAGCAAACAGTTCTTGTAGGCTAGGAGGGGCTGACACCAGCACACCACTAGATATAAACCCTCTGGTTCAGAGATTGTCAACCTTGGCAGCACATTGTGATGTCTCAGGAAAGTTATAACCTACAATCTTAGTAGATTTGTTTTAGGGTACAGTAATCTAAGTGTATATATTTACTTTTTCACTTTTCACATTATAGATGGTTGATATTGACAGTTCAGGACTGAATACATTGAGTAACTGGCACTGTGAAAGTACACAAAAGAAAATTTACTGGAATGTATCTTATTTTTAAAATATACCAGTCATTAATACATATGTAAGAATTTTCACAAACTAAACACACTTATCTAACCAGCACCTAAATACAGAAATAAAATGTCACCCCCAACTAGAATCCACTGGTAAGCCCTTAGCTAGTCACTGCCCAACCAAGTTACCTACAACTTTTATGGCTATAAATGTATTAATCCAATGTAATGGATTAATTTTATCTGCTTTTAAACTTTTATATAAATAAAATGTCTTTTGTGTCTTGGTTCTTCTGTTCTTTATTATATCTATGAGGTTCTTCCATAATGTAAGTAGAAGTTTTCATCCATTTTTAGCACAGTGTAGTTTTTCACGATATAGACCTCAGTTTGTCAGTTTACCCAGTCTGGTGTTGTGAAATTGTTTCCAATTGTTGACTGTTATGATTAGTGTTGCCAAGAACAGTCCTGTACAGACAAGGACATTTAAATAAAACAAATTCTTCCCATGATCCTCATGAATAGTTGATCTCGACTGCCTTCTCTACAACTCCCCCTCCTCTTTTTTAAAATCTCATAAAATATAATTAAGGCTAATGATTCTTTTGTGTGAATGTACTTTCAGTACTATATCCACAAAGCTGAAAGCTGTGTGCTTCCATTCATTATAGTATGTTCTCCTGGCTCCTTTCAATCCAGGTTTACCAATTCCCCCTTTCATCAAGACATCTGCTCTTGTGCACGCTAAATAAGGATGAGATTTGGACTCACATCAATAGCATGGAGGAATAATAGACATGGCGAGATGGAGCCAAGGCTAAATATGGCAGTTGATAATTAAGGCTCCTGAAAAGAGACTTCAAGGAAGGAAATTGTTTCCTTTTGTGTGTTTCAAACAAAAATCAACAGTGAGCCCTTGGAATAGTTCACATTTCAACATTTTTAAAGAGACCCTCTTCTAACACAATGCCACAAATGCCTCAAAACCTGATGATTTTTTTCTGGAAAGAGTAGAGAAGAAGGTTTTTCCCAATGGTTTGTTCCTAATCTTCATTGTTCCGCAGGTGTATCCTTGCTGCATTGTTACAGACTGAGTGGGTGTATCTTTTTTTTTTTTTCATTTTGGGGTATATTAAGCTGTTAGTTCCTTTAGAAGTTAAGGAAGCTGAGACTAGAAGTTCCAAAGTGATATTATTGATATAAGATGGCTGCTCAGAATTAAGAGTTCCAGAAGCAGTGAGGCTATTTCCTACTATATGAAATGCACTTCACATATAGCTCTCAAGGAACAGATAGATGAGGGGAAGAAGAGTAGATGTACTTCCACATAATAAAGGAAGGATATAATCTCACAAATGTAACTGATATTTTCCTGTCTCCTTGCCTTCACATTTCTGTAAAATGTCTTTGCTATAAAATAACACATGGTCATTATAGAAATGATGGAATATATACATAAGAAAAGGAAATCAAATCAAATCAAATATAAATCCTACCCATAAAAGGTTTGGGCATTGATATTTTCATATAGCTCTACCCCAATTTTTTCTGTTTATATTTAGGTACATATATTTTAAGGACTGGTGTTACTATGTAAATTTTTTGTAATATTTTTTCATTCCAAGTTTTATCATGAAAATGTACAGCAATAAATATACTCTTATAACACATTTTTGATGGCCATCACTCTCTACTATCTGGACTTTTTTTTTTTCTTAACCAGTCCCTTGTGGTTGGATCTGTAAAACTGTTTCCAATATTTATTTCCCACAAATACTGATGGATGTACTCTCCTTTAATCAAATCTTTGTGTGAACCCTGGTTTTTTTCCTAAGAATAAAGTATAATTGGATGACAGTTATGAATGTTTTCAAGTCCTTTGCATTCCAGTTGTACTTCAGAATAATGATATCAATTTCCCCCAACAGTGCCTCATCTTGCTTTTGGAAATCTTTAACCTGTGTAATTTTTAGAAAGATTATAATATTCCATGTAGTCATTTCTATCTAGAGCATAGAAACATATCCTGAAATTACTAACTAGAATATATATTTATATACAAATATATTGTTACTATCAGCCCAATAAAATGAGATTTTAAGGAATATAGTTTCTTGTCCACTAGCACTTCTGCATTTATGTTCTAATTTTGTTAAGAAATCCAGGGGGTGAGAGGGGGGAGATTTTCTTCATTTTCCTGAACTAGAGCATAATCTAATCCCACCTGACATAGCATCATCTCATAAATGATAAAATGCAATTATTTGTTATCATATCTGAAGCTTTCAACTATTTGTTGCTACGTATGCTGATTCGGTGATGCATTTAGAGAATGCTTTCAATGTCCAGCTTACTGCCAAGTATTATAGAGACTTGGCTTCAGAAAGATGGACTTTTAAGCACATGTAATACACAAATTTTATTGTAGCGTTCTCAAATGAGACTTGCAACCTTGATATCTCTGTAAGGAGCTGACCAGTATTTTAATTATTAATTCTTAATAGCGCTTTAATTCATTAATTCTTCATGACCCAGCTAACCTCGTTCACATGAGGACAATAGGCCCTCCAAAACCATAGTAGATGATCTTTGTTGATTCTTGTTTTTTTTTTTAACTTAATTTTTTTTGAAATATAAAATGTAGAAAAATGGAAACAGAACACAAGTTTACATAGCCTGTTGAATTTTTGCAAACTGAACATGCCAGCCCTGAGATCAAGAACCAAACACTGCCAGTATTCTTCTTTTGTCACCACCCACTGCACCCTCAAGGTACATAAAACCCCTGTTTTATGTTCTTAAGTCAATAAGTTACAGAATATGATTGTTCACTAAACCTTTACTTTAGATGAGGTAGCTGTGGTCCTCACTGACTGAACTATTCCCTTTGTACTGAAAATGTGTAGAATCTGCCTTTCCAAATAAAGATTATAACAATAAATTCATGCACTGAGTATGTATCAGTCAGATTTGTCTATGTGATTTGTAGGTGCAAATACACATAGGCACAGCAAACATAGTACATACAGGTTTGGAACATCTTTCTTCTTAATAAGTATAAAGCTGCATTATACCATGTTGATCCAAGCTTAAAATATCTAACAACAATTGGCTGCCAGATTATTTTATGTGCTATGTTTCCAAACAATTTCTTAAAATTGTTCATTTCAGTTACCATAAATATTCCCTTTGAACACTCAAAATTTAAAAACCAAATTTGTTCCATCTTCTGTTTTAATATAGGATTATATATATATACACACACACAGAGGATTTTATATATATATATATATATATATATATATATATATACACCCTTAGTGTCCACAGCTAGCTTTGTATATGGTTCAATTTCTGTGCCTGATATTCAGTAAATTACTTAGATTCTTAGGGGTTTTTTTAGATGGACTCTTGAATTAGAACTAAATATGTTTTATAAAGACCTAGTTTCAAGAAACAACTTAAACATCACTAAAAATTATTAGTTTTGAAAATCATGAAAAAGTTATTGACTCTTACACTGTTAGTACAATTAACAGTCAAGGGTTAAACTTATGTGGTTATCACTTTTTTTTTTTTTTAAGCTAAAGCCTTTTCCCACTATTAGAAAACATTTAAGAATATTACACGGTCATAAGAAAACATTTAAGAATATTACGTGGTCATAAGAAGACTACTACGCCATGGATGAGCTGTAAACATTATGCCAAATGGCAGGCAAATGCAATGGGCCCCATACGTATGTCTAGAACTCCATTTGTATGAAATGTCCAGAATAGACAAACCCAGAAAAACAACATTTAAAATAAGTGGTCTTAGGAGCCAGGGGAGAAGGGAATTGGGAAGTGACTGATAATGCGCACAGGATTTCTTTGCTGGATGATAAAAATGTTCTAGAATTTATGGGCCCTCCCTGGTGGCGCAGCAGGTTAAAGCACTGCACTAAAAAGCTAAAGCCACTTCCGCATGAGTTCGATTCCTGCCTGCCCCAGAGGTGACCACATGGCGTGGCAGACCTCTTCTGACCCGCCTGCTGCTCCCCTCAGCAGTGTACTTCATCAATCCGCCTGTTCTGCTCCCCATTCTATTCCTGGTGAATCCTCTCACCCTCCACATCTCTGGCCTGTACCCCAGTTCTGTATGAATAAATAAATAAATCTTTTTTTAAAATGTTCTAGGATTTATTAGAGATGGTTGTACAACTTGGTGAGAAACATTGACTTAGGCCTTTTAAAGGATGAGTTTTAGGGTATGTGTATTTATCTCAATTTACAAGTAAAGAATGATATACTTATACCGTAGAAAATTTGGAAACCAAAGGAAAGAAACAAGGCAAGAAAAAGTTAATATCCTTATTATCTAGCAACAAGCACGGTTACTTGTCTAGTGTCCTTCCTTTCAGTATTTTTCTATGAGTTGTTGTAACAGAAGAAAGAAGTTGGTGTTGCTTCCCTTAAAACGACAAAGACACAATTATTAAATTTGATATTCACTTAGTAACTCCTACCAATCACACCCCACCCAAGAAGAAATGGCTCCTAAAGAAGATCCACTTAGTCGACAGAGGGGAATGATAGATGAACATGCAAAGGAAGCCAAGAGTCATGTGTGTGGGGGCAGGAACCTGAAGGGAAATGGTCTGGGGTCCTGAGAGGCAAAATGGCAGATCTGACCAGTTGTCACAAGAGGTGGCCTCGTAGGAAAGGATTCCACAGACTTTAGGACTTTTGGTGCAAGATGCCTCTTATATAATGTAAGCCACACCTCTCTACTCTTAAATGCACATGTTGTTTCCAGGTTGGTACAAATTGCATTTGGATTTCTTTTGGATGTGTCACTGTGCTAAGATCATACTTAATGTGAGAGAATGAGGCAGCCAGATTGTCTTTGACTTATACATACTTGTTTACATGACTTTCATCAACAATATTTAGAGTTACTATCCTGTTCTTTTCCCTAAGGGTAGCAATGGTATTTCACTGTATTATTGCAATCTCACCATAAACATAATTTTAGATAATGACTATCTTAATAGATACAACTTACTGAGTGTTCTCTTAATGCCAGACATAGTGATTAAAACATCTTACAAGAATTTTCTAATTTAATCTTTACAACAACCCATTGAAGAAGGTAATTATCCCCAGTTTGTAGATAAGGAAATAGAGATTTAGAGAGATTAAATAGTTGCCCAAGATCACATGTTAAGTACTTTAATTAATTACTCCCCACTTATCATAGATTTGGATTATTTCCATTGTCTATTGTTAATAAAAATATGATAAATGTATTTGCTTTTAAGATAGTTTTTGTAAAGCTATTTCCTTAAATTAATATAAAAGTATCAAAATATCAAAGTATTTTTACAATTTCCATGTGGTTGAGTGTTTCAATGTTGCTATAACATTTTTCCTTTCATTTAAGTTTTTCACTTCTTTCTTTGTGATTAGAGAATTTGGTTGATACAATTTGTGCTTTGGGGATTTTTGACCGTATGATTCAGAATACGGTCAGCTGATGTGAATATGCCAAGAAAAGGAAGTGGACCCTTTCATTATAGATTTGTTTTTAATGTGGGATACCTATCAATTTAACCCTATTATTTATGCTCTTGAGAACCTCTATATGTTACTTTTAATTATGTTTTCTTTTTCTTTTTTAAAGATTTATTTACTTATGGGTACAAGAGCTGAGGTATAAGCCGTAGGTGCGTGGTAGGGGAGGAAAGGATCACCAGAGACAGTGTGGGGAGCAGAACAGGCAGATCCACTGAAATACACTGCTGAGGGGAACAGCAGGTGAGTCAGAAGAGGTCTGCTGTGCCATGTGGGTCAGCTCCCTGGCCAGGGATCAAACTCTTGCTGCAGTGGCTGCTGATAGCTTCATATTGTTGAGATTTAGCTGGTTAAGTCATGGGTGGGGCGGCGGGGGAGCTTATTTTGCTTTCATAATCTGATATCAACTGTGATTTTTCATCTTATGTGTTTCAGTTATTTTCATGAATTTCTCCCCATTACATTTATAAAATTTTTATGGTTTATTATATATTGGCCAGTCTAAGTCCTTATAGCACTCTGAATTTTTTTTAAGATTTATTTATTTATGCATACAGAAATGGGGTATAGCCAGAGATGCAGAGGTGGTGAGAGGATTTAATGGAAACAGAATGGGGAGCAGAGCAGGCAGAGCGACAAAGTACACTGCTGAGGGGAGCAGCTGGCAAGACAGGAGAGGTCTGCCCTGCCATCTGGATCACCTTTGAGGCTGGGACTGAACTCACAGAGAAGTGGCCACAAGCTGCCCCCAGGGAAGACCCCAATCTAAAATTTTTGTTTGAGTCTTGAGATATACAAAAAAAAGAAACTTTGGGCCCTCCCTGGTGGCGCAGCGGGTTAAAGCACTACACTAAGAAGCTTAAGCCACTTCCACATGAGTTCGATCCCCGCCTGCCCTGGAGGAGATCCACTTGGTGTGGCAGACCTCTCCTGACCAGCCCGCTGCTCCCCTCAGCAGTGTACTTCATCGATCTGCCTGTTCTGCTCCTCACTCTGTCCCTGGTGAATCCTCTCACCTCTGCATCTCTGGCCTGTACCCCAGTTCTGTAAGAATAAATAAATCTTTAAAAAAAAAAAAAAAAGAAAAGAAACTTTGTTGTCCTCCCATAAATACCAACTTAATTGAAAAATATGTTATTAGATCCTTTTTCTTTAAGGCTTTGCATTATTCTTCAATCTTACAATAGTGAATGTTGTTGAAGTCATCCATATTATTATTTCTTTGAAGAAATAATATGAGTCAGTAGGATAATTATTCAACGATTATTCAGTTACTTTTTGCCATTAAAATTTAATCATATTACTGAAAAACTTAAAGATTTAAAGTTGTCTTTTTCTCTGTTTTCTTCTCCTACTCCTTGGTCTCTCCTCCCCCTTCCCTCTTTGTGATACTTTGGTTCTATTAAATCCCACTCAGCTCCTGCTTCTTTGAGAACCCACACCATCTAGGGGATTATTTTTTCAGCTAGCCTCTTTACTATTATTTCATTACATCATTGCATCCTTCTCTTTAGAGACTTTCTCACGTTTGATCTTTACCTATAATCCTACATTTTCAAAGTTGCTATTTACTGTTGTCAGTATGGGTTTTAATTTTGCTACCTTGTATTTAATTTATACCTGGATTTTATTCATCCTACTACCTACTTATCATTTCAGCTGCTGTTAGTTTACATTCTGCATTGTCTTTCTTTGCATGATCAACTATATGGGTTAATACCTTTTAAAAATTTTTCTTCAGCTGTTTCTTATAGTATATCTACTTTAGCAGAAGACCTTTCCTCTGCAACTTTTACTACTAATCTTTTGCTGTGCATCAGGTTTTTAATAGACCATATGTTGACTAGTCTTTGTTTACTCCATCCATAGGGGGTAAAAAAGATTCATGCTGGTCAAAGGTGGAAGTATATTGCATGGTATATGGAAGTCAATGCCTTTGGATAACCTTAGGCTCTGTCAGTAACCAAGGTAGGGCTCTAAAGAGCCACAGAAACTCACTTAGTCCTCAAGCAAACAAACAAAGCTACCAGGATGGTATCAGTTGAGGGAACTTTTAAAAGCAAGATTAAGGGCCCTCCCTGGTGGTGCAACAGGTTAGAGCACAGCACTGCAAGTCAGCTGCAGCCGCTTCAGTGCAAGTTCAATCCCCAGCCTAAAGGTGACCCAAATGGTGTGGGAGATCTCTCCTGACCTGCCAGCTGTGCCCCTCAGCAGTGTACTTTGTCAATCTGCCTGTTCTGCTCCCCTCTCTGTCTTTGGTGAATCTTCTTACCACCCCTGCACCTCTGGCCTGCACCTCAGTTCTGTATGTATGTATGTATGTATGTATGTATGTATAAATAAATAATTTATTTTTAAAGTAAGATTAATGATAATATAATGGATGTCACCACTGAAAATACACCAGTGTTTAGCTTCAGGATTGCATGCTGCCTCTCCCCAGCATTGTCCTCTTGCATTGTCCTCACAAGATGATTCACTTCTGTCACAGCTAAAAAGATCTGCTGAAAGCAGCAAAAACGAAAGTCTTCCCCAGGCTTAGCGCTGCCTACTCTTGGCTGGTAGCAGCATGCTGGGTTCCTAATGCTTACGGTAGCTTCACATTCTACCCTTCCCACCAATGTCCCAACGTAGACCAACTCTGATGACTCCAGATCACAGACATCTGTAGTTCAGAGTGTCTTGTTTACCTCTTAGGCCCATTCTCTGCCCTGTTGAAATGGGCTCTCTATATCTGCTCTTTTCATTGACTCTGGAAGTGAATTGGACACAATTCCTTCCACTACCTGTATAGAACTTGTATGTTTACTCCTTTATCTTAGTCTTTGATACTGTCACTGAATCGGCTGTCATGAATATATTAATTTTAGTGGAGAGGAAGGGACAGGGATCCAAATCATTGGTTCTTTCATTGTTACCTTGAAATCCAGCTAATTGTGTCTAGTGACGTGGCTCTTTTGGGCCTAGATTGAACTCCCTTATCAAAGATTCTCTTGCGTGTCACTTAGAAATCACTCCCCAGATGCCATGAGCACATGTGCCTCCTTTTTCCTTCTTTCTCAGCCAAGTAGTGGCTCATTATAAAGAGTTGGGAATTCCTTAAGTTAGGATGTTAGTGTCTAAAAGTTGATAAGAACATTTGAGACTCATATGTAAATATAGTTAAGTTAATAAATTGGTTCTAAGCACTCAACATCATAAATGATGACACTCTTCTTTTGCTCAGACCCTCGCTCAGCTATGCCTGTCTACTTATATTGGGGCTCCCTTTTGTCTCCACTTCCCTTTTTGATGGAGGGGCCTGAGTGGTTCCCATGGTTACTGATACTTTTCCTGCTGGGAAGTCCTGACTGATGTGATGCCATCTGCCAAATATTAATCTCATGATGGGCCACACAAATGTCCCTCAAGGTGTCCTTTCACTGGCTGCAGGGTTAGCCATGTGCTGCTGTTTTTGAGGCCATGGGTGTATTTGGTAATAACCAAACACTAGAATTCAAGTTCTTTGCCAGCCCCAAGTGAAGATTTCCTAATGAAGTTAAAGTAAATGTACTTTCATTATCAATAGAACAAATATTTATTGAAAGCCAATATGGCCAAGGCACTGTGAAAAGATTTGAGGACCGGAAGATGAATAATAGTCTCTGGTATCAAAAATTATAATCTTGATGGAACTGAAGCAAAATACATATAAACATAATTGCCAGTATTACCAATCAGCATCTGATAAATATTCTGGAAGGCGGTAAAGAGGAAGAATGTTTTGAGTACATCTAACTTGTATCTGTTTACATCTTTGCTGACTTCACCCAGGTCTAACCCACCATCCTTTGCTCCCTGGGAGCACCTCAGAGCTTCCTAACTGGTTCTCTGCCACTGCTTGGGCTCCCTGTGATGTGTTCTCCACACAGAAATCTCTGTGATAACAGTGATTCTTTTACAAAACAAATCAGAGCCTGCTGCTTCTCTGTAAAACACTTCATGGCTTCTCACTAAATTCAGAAATAAACTGACTGTGGACTAAAAGGCCATGCCAACCTGGCCTCTAATCTCCCCTCACTGGGCCCTTCACTCTAGCTTTTCCACTTTGCTTCCATTTCCATCTTGGATCTGGGTCCTTCTTTTCCTTTAGAGATCAGGGAAATGGCACCTCCTCACAGAGGCCTCCTTTTTCATTCCTACAGGTCTCCCACCCACGATTTTCTCTTATTACAACCTTTTATTTTTCCTCAAGGAACTCACCACATTTATGATCATGTCTACCTGTTCAGTTGTCTTTTCCCTAACTGACTCTGAAGTCCCATGAAGGCAAGAACCACACATGGCTTATTTACTACTTTAAATCTTTAAACCTGACACTCATTGCTCGAATTACATTTCATAAACTAATTGAGACTGCCTGTGGCCTGACCATAAAGAACACACTGAGGGGCACAAGAAAGGCCTTAAACAGAAATAGTAATGCAAACAGAATTGTCAAAGGAGAGGTTATATGACATACTTGTAGACAAAAGTAGGCCAGCAGCGTTTCTAGAATGTAACACGCAGTTTCTTGATGGTTTCAAAATCTGCCCTGGACTATGTATGCAATTTTCAAGTCATTTTTTATCTGTCTTTTGTGGGGGGTGGGGGGTTGGGGGTGTGGATAGAGAGAAGAGGAAGTTTATCTCTAATCATGGTTCATCTCCCCCGCTGACACTGAGTTTTTAAAAAAATATATAGCATGATCTTTTGTAGTTGGTCTCTATTATCAAAGGGCCCTGGTGAGGATATGAGTGGATGTTTTCAAAAAGCACCTCCTATTATGTGTTCCTGGACTTTGTAATGCCATTCCTGTTATTTAATCTCTTCTCTCTCCTTTTTTTGTTTAAATCAAAACTTTCTGTTACAAAGATATTGTTGATTTAAATGCTGAAAGGCAACTTTATCCTGGAGATGTATTTGTGTGAAGTTTTGATTTCGGGAAGCCCAGCCCTGCCCAGTCCTTATGGTCCCTCCCAGCTCTGGGCTGACTCTGCATTCCAGCTGAGATGTCTATATTATGCAGGAAGCAGCTCCTGCCTGCCTTGGACTGGTGATTAAGAGCTCAGGATAATGAAATCTGCACAGTTGAAATTTGGCTGTTAGCTATAGTTATTATGCAACTCTTAACACTTCCCTTTTGTTTCTGTAAATAATATAAAATTCTGGTTTTCTTTCTGAGCTAACTTTTCAAATACTCTAAAATTTGTTCCAGTCATATGTTTTTAATGAACAAATTAAATTATTTCTTAAAGTTAATATATATGCTTTCCTAAGGGAGAAAAAAATATATAACTCTGCAATAGTATGGTTCGAACAGTCTCAGCACAGCTAAAGAAAGCTGAAATTACAAAGGCCTTTTTGGGCCTTAAGATTTTTGCCTTTACGCAGACTGCTCACCATGCCTTGATTGAAGTAGCAAATATAACGAGAGACATAGCAAAAGGGATGGTAAGAGGCAGCACATTCTTATGGTAGGATGATTTGGAACAATTAAGAGACATCAAGTGAAGTATCTGAGATAAATGATAAAGCTTTCACTAGCCATTCTCCCTGATTTCTGAGAGTGTAATGTTAGAAGAGAACTGTACTCACCTGGTCGAAATACTAAAATGCACCTATATGGAGCAAGCAGGGATATCTTGAGTTGAATCAACAACAGTCCCCTGAATTATTGAATTATGGAAACAAGAATCTGACAATCATCTTGCCACATAGCGTGAGTGAGGGTGTAAATGTGGCTGGCACTTTCTAAGAGCCTGTTTCAGAAGAGAGGGAAGGAACACCGTGAAAGTTATCATCTCCTAGACTGAAGGTGGGGCTGGTATGTCATCCTGGGAAGGGAAATGATTTAAGAAGGAGAATAGGGCAGCTAAGGTCACATTTGGCTCTCTCACTATTTTCCCCACAGTTGAACATAAGACAGTCAGAGCTAAATTGGGAGACTACTGGACCTAAGTTAATAGTCAGAGAAAGCTATAGTGTAGAGGGGTATTTATACTCATATATTTTAAGCACTTCAGCACATAGTGGTACCCTAGAAACACTTGATGACTCATTAAGTGCATTCATTAAGTGCACTTTGAAGGTATAACCACAGAGAAGAATATTAAAAATTCAAAACCACCATTCTATGACTTTCTAACATAGAAAAAGAAAATGAATGAGTGAGAGAATGTGTCTGTGTTTGTGTCTGTGTTTTCCAGAATCATTCATTGGTACAGAGGAGAAAGTTGACTCATCAGTGGGGCATTAGAGAAGTTGGGAAAGCTTTAGGAAGGGGTAATATATGAAAAAATTTTTGAAGAATGAGGTGAAATTGCTAGACAATAAGGAACTGTAGAGGATTGCAGAAGGAATGGCATGTATAAAGGTGCCAAGGCAGCAAACAACATTCAGAATTTGCAAAGCCATTTTGTGTGGCTAAAGTATGATGCTTTAGTTTCCTGTTGCTGCTGTAAACAAGTTCCCAAACATTTAATGGCTTAAAACAGCACATTTGTTATCTTATAGTTGCGAAGGTCCAAAGTCTGAAATGGTTCTCACTGGCTAAAATCAAGCTGTTGGCAGGTAATGTTCCTGCAGGAAGCAATAGGGAGGGTCTATTTCCTTGCCTTTCCCAAGTTCTACAGATCACCTGCATTCTTTGACTTTGGGTCCTTTCTTCTGTCTTCAAAGCCAGGGGCAGTATATTATGTTTGTGTTTCTCTTTGACTCAGACTTCTGTTTTCCTCCTTATTCTACAATTAAAGGGCCCTTGTGATTTATTGATTCTCTCCAGATATTCCAGGGTAATCTCCTTGTGGTAATTTCAGAAGATTAGCAACCTTAATTCCATTTGCTACCCAATACCCCATGTCATATAAAAGAACATTTTTACAGATCCTAGAGATTGGGATGTGAACCTCTATGATAGACCATTATTCTGTCTACCAAAAATATTGTACAAAAGTTGAAAATGATAATGAGGATAAAATTTGGCATGATCCTTGGCCCTCCCTGGTGGCGCAGCGGGTTAAAGCACAGCACTGAGAAGCTAAAGCCACTTCAGCATGAGTTTGATTCCCGCCTGCCCTGGAGGTGACCACATGGCGTGGCAGACCTCTCCTGACCCGCCCGCTGCTCCTCTCAGCAGTGTACTTCGTCGATCTGACTGTCCTGCTCCCCTCTCTGTCTCTGGTGAAGCCTCTCACCACCCCTGAGCCTCTGGCCTGTACCCCAGTTCTATATGCACAAATAAATAAATCTTAAAAAAAAAAAAACTTTGGCATGATCCATCAATTCTGGGTGGGAAATATCACCTACCCAAGTGGGACAAATAATTTGATTTTTTTTAATGGCCATATCAAGATTCTAGAGATTTTCCTAAGGTATGTTTGCCAGTTATTGCAGAATAGCAAACCACTCCTAAACCTAGTGGCTTAAAAGAATGATTTGTTAGTTTTCATAATTCTACAGGTTGGTTAGATGACTCCTCTCCTGATTCCACCTGGGATCACTCATACAAGTACTTTCAGTTAGAAACTTGGCTGGACTAAAAGATCAAGATGGCCTCACATCATGAGGCCATGACATGAATTCACAGCTTTTGCTAGGCTGGGCTAGCTTCCCTACATGACAGCCTAGGACAGCATTCCAAGCATGAAGGTAGGGCCATCCCTTTGACTCCAGAACTTACGGCATCACCTCCACCACAGTCTTTTGAGTTGAGTCAAGCAGTCACAAGCCTAGCTCAAAACAAAGAGGAAAGGAATACATTTCATCTCCTGCTGGGAGCTGCTGAAGCAGCCAAGTTTCATCTCACACAGGCTATAAGGACAGGAGTTTTTGCTCTGAGAGTAAGATATTGAAATTATGACATTTTGTGGCTAAAATGTTTCTGGATAAGAAATATCCACCACCTGATCTTGAAGTCTGAATAATTTGAGTGCAGTATGACAAAACCACTGGTATTGGGCCCTCCCTGGTGGCACAACAGGTTAAAGCACAGCACTGTGAACCAATCCACAGCCACTGCAACATGAGTTCGATTCCTAACCAGGGAGGTGACCCACATGGTGTGGCGGACCTCTCCTGACCTGCCTGCTGCTCCCCTCAGCAGTGTATTTTAGTCGATCTGCTTGTTCAGCTCCCCACTCTGTCTCTGGTGAATCCTTTCACCTCCCCCACACCTCTGGGCTGTACCCCAGTTCTTGTATGCATAAATAAATCTTTAAAAAAAAAAAAGACCACTGGTTTTGAATTAAAGAAACTATGAGACTAGGGTATGAGATGCATTATCATTGGATACAAGAAGGCTGAGTTGGTAATAAATGTGGAGGAGTTGCCTAAACCCAATAGATGACAGTAATAGAGGCAGAGGTGGGGGTAACCAAGCCAGGTGTGGTAATTTGGTAACCAGGAGATCATCACCATAAATTAGCCTTGTAGCTGATAGGCACCGGCATCCAAACCTCCTCACCAAGTCCTTCATCATTCAACCTCCATATTGCCTTGTTCACTTGTCAGTTTCAGTTACCACTTTTGACTTCCAGAATAGGTAGACAGATTCTTCATCATTTAAACTCTCAGGATAAGTGTCCTCAGGATTCAGTGAAAGTATAAAATGAAGTTTAAGTTGGTCCTGAGTTAGTATATTACAAACATTCCATAATAACTGATTACCGGTCCTTTTTAGCTTTCCTTTTACTCTTACATCTTACTTGCTTCTTCAGATATGTATCTAAAGGCAAATGGGTATTCCCCTAGATCTGCAGGATTTATGATGGTGAAATTTGTAAACAGTGTTAAATGAGTAATATCCATTATTCTCATTCTAGGTAAGTAAAAATCAAAAGTCAGAGAGTCATTATCCAGATGGTCCTAAGAGCTCATTCACCCATCAGAGTACAAAATATGGATAAATTAGAGCTCATAACAAGAAAGATAAATTTGCATATTTTTATAATTACTACTATAATTTAATGTTTATTTGTTTTTGTATAACAAAAGAAAAATGGGTTAACAACAATACAAGTGTTACATGTGTTTCCATCCTTGACTTGACTTTTTATTTTTAAAATGCCTTTGAGATCACTACAAAATTAATTTTTACCCTCGCTGTCCCCCAAAAAAGGAATCCAGCCAACTGCTCCTGAAAATTCTGTCTAAAGGGAGTGACCTGAACTATAAGTATCTAATTTTTGCCCTGACTTTTATTCCCTTGCACGTTGTCCCTTTTGTACAAGGTTCAACACCTTTGCAGTCACTTAAGTATTGAGCAGCTTGCTAGAGATTAGAGGACCCATGAATGTAATTCTTACCTTTGACACAGAAATCCTTTCTGGGAGTGTGCTTATGTATGAGATATATCTATAAATGAGCAATGATAGCTTTTGTAAGCACAGCCTTAGTAGAAAGCTAGCAAGGCTTCTGCCCCCCTCTTCTCTAAAACTGTACAACTATCTGCCAGTGCTTCCATGATTCAAATTATTTAGGAGATTCCTTTGTGAGAACTGCTAGTAAGCTAGTTTGCAAGTCAACAAGTAAACCAACTCTTTGTTTTTTTCTATCATATCTCAAACATTTCCCCCACATTTGTAGGGATTGGCTCCTGTGATTTCTATCTATCTAAAAATTTAAAATAAAATTTTCTGTCAAAAGAAATAAGGTATTCCACCGTATAGGAAATTCAAAATAATAGTCCTCAGGTTCTAGAGTTGTGAAACTACAAATGAAACCTGTTTTTCTCACGCACGTTACTTCATGATAGTATCACCGGAAACTTGTCAAAGACTGTTAAGAAGTGTTACCATTTTTTTCGAGAATCTAGAAATGTGCCATAAAAATATTTTTAACCTACCTTTCTAATTCTGTTATCCTTTAGTTAACTATGATGTGCTCTCCCTTCTTACACCCCACCCAGAGCCTTTTCTGCCCTCATTGCTTAAGTTCATCTGTCCTTCTTGTATCTGTGTTCTTCAGTTTTCATGAAGAACTCATAACTTACTTTCACTACTAAAATATATCTTTCTTATTGGTATTTGTTATTATTAAGTGTATGGCTTTGCGTGTAATTCTTATTTTCCACCTGCCTCAATTTTGCCATCTAAAGAGATCCACTTTCATCGTCATGATCATAGTTTTGAAGCCACCAGTGTATCAAGTACTGCATTGGGAATGTCAAACACGGTTCACCTCACCCTCACAATATTAGGAGATGGTACTACAATTCCCACTGGGCAGATGAGGAAACTCAAACTCATAAAACGCCAATAACTTGCCCAAAGTTAAATGACAGTAATGTCATATCCATCTGTGACAGGGTTTCATACCTTTGACACTAGGTGAAAAAGAGAATTCTTTGTTGTGCAGCCTGTTCTGATCTTAGTAATAGATTTAACTACATTTCTGGCCTCTGCTTCCTAGAAACCAGTAACACCCCCACATACACAACCTATTGTGACAACCAAAAATGTCTCCACATGTTGCCAAATGTTCTCCAATGGGTATTTAAAAATCTCTGATCTAATGCCAAAGTTGTGCTTTTGCAACATTATACTATTAAAAAAGGAATTGATAAAAACACAGAACTCTAACACTAAACTTCAAAGAGGTTGATTTTAGAAGTCATCACACCTGACTGATCAACAACATTATAGATTTTACTTATGATTCTCTTTCCCTACCAAGGACCTTCCGAGTCAGCCTTTCCAGGTGAGGACTGGTATAGGTCTGGTTTAAGCTTTTCCATGGTGTAGGATCCACAGATCACACCCTAACCTCACTATACATCTGTTTCTTGAATCACTTCACCCATTCCTGCCAAATAGCCCTCCAGCTGGGGTTTAACACCTCCTGTGAGTGTTACAAGAGACAATTCCTTGTTCAGATGGTTCTAAGAAAAACATTCTTAATGTTCTTCCTTATCTTTTTGCCTCTATACATACACTTAACCTCATATTATCCAAATTATCATTTGTCTCAAATCATTTGAATTAAATACTTACTGAGTTCCAGGAATGCATTAGGCCTTAACCTAAATAGTTTCTATGCCATTGTTGTTAAAACCAATATCAATTATTTAAAATATGACCATCTAACCAGTTTGTCAGCTTCCTCAAAAGGGCAATTACAATACATTAAAATCTTAAAATTCACTTGGTTGGCCATCCACCGGCTGCTGCTGGAAACTGTCCGCTCTGCAACCTGAGGAGATTCTTCTCCTGAGGAAACAGTTCTTCCTCTTTTCTACTTGACCCCCCACTCACCACCCTCTTTCAACCTTTTGTTTTTTCATGGCTTCGGGAAGACTCCAAAGTAATTCCTTATCTTGGAAAGAACATTCTTTAACCATATGTTTCAGACTTCTTGATGAGAAACACAGAGAGGAAGGTTTCAAATCTTGCTTTACGGTGCCTCACTTGGGAATTTTTTGGGTTTTTTTTTTTTAATGAATTTGGTTAATAAAAATAAATGAATAAGGTACCTTCTTAGTGGTGCAAGAGATTAAATATTAGCACTATGAAACAATAGGCGGCCACTGCAGCATGAGTTCCAAACCCAGGGAGCTAACCCACATGGCCTCAGCAGTGTATTTCAGTAGATCATCCCCCCAACACATACATACCTATGGCCTGCACCCCAGCTCCTGTGTGCATAAATAAATAAAATAATAAATCTTTCAGGAATAAATAAATGGAGCCCTCCCTGGTAGCACAGCAGGTTAAAGCACAGCATTAAGAAGCTAAAGCTGCTTCAGGTTGAGTTCGATCCCCAGCCCTGGAAGTGATCTGCATGGCGCAGCAGACCTCTCCTGACCTGCCCACTGCTCCCCTCAGCAATGTACTTCATTGATCTGCCTGTTCTGCTCCCCACTCTGTCTCTGATGAAGCCTCTCACCACCTCTGGCTTATACCCCAGTTCTGTATAACTAAATAAATAAATAAATCTTTAAAAAAAAAATTTTTAACAAGAGATAGTGGCTCACTGGAAGTCTCTGATGATCTGGAGAATCAAGTCAGCTTACCCTCCAGTGTCTGAGTTTAAAACTGAAGGTGATCAGTCCCTTTCATGAGTCAAGATGAGTAGCTTGTGAGTGGTGTGTGTGTCAGCAATTCCCCACTCGCCTGATGGCCCGGTAGGCAAGTTGTGTTTAGAGAAAACCAAAGAGAAAATAACACGTTAACCGGAAAGCTGTTTGGGGTCAGAATAACCCCAAACCATCTGGTATTTTTATACTTGTGTGAGATATAAAAAGAATACTGAAGTCTCAGTGAGGCTTGGTATGAACTTTCAGACTTTTTGCTTATATTTGAGCACCGCCCCCCCCGCCCCCACCACCAATGAAGTGCCTAGAACAAAGAGAAGACAGCCAGAACTCCTCGTCTCTGGTTGCTCTTAAAAGCCTGGGCACCCATAACATCCCTTCTGTTCTCTTCTTGCAGAGTTTTATAAATGGACACTGACATGGACTACGAAAGGCCCAACGTTGAAACCATCAAGTGTGTGGTAGTGGGAGACAATGCTGTGGGGAAGACTCGCCTGATCTGTGCCAGAGCGTGTAACACCACCCTGACACAGTACCAGCTGCTGGCCACCCATGTACCAACCGTGTGGGCAATTGACCAGTACCGGGTCTGTCAGGAGGTAAGATAGATGACATTTCTCTAAAATCCTAAAGGCCGGCCTCCCTGGTGGCACAAGGGTTAAAGTCTCAGCACTGTCAAGCTATCAGCAGCCACTGCAGTATAAGTTCAATCCCCAGCCAGGGAGCTGACCCACATGGCCCAGCAGACCTCCCCCTCTCGTGCCTGCTGCTCCCCTCAGCAGTGTATTTCAGTGGATCTGTCTGTTCTGCTCCCCACTCTGTCTCTGGTGAGTCCTCTCACCCCCAATTTCTAACTTATACCCCATTTCTTGTATGCATAAATAAATAAAAACAAATCTTTTTTAAAAATCCTAAAGGCAGGTCCTTATTATTGCCAGTCTGATTTTTAAAGGTGGGTATAGAGGAAGGATGGGGAAGAGTGGAGAGCAAGAATGGTTTTTGCATTTGAGACAAATCCCATGGCCCTCCCTGATCGCATGACGGGTTAAAGCACAGCACTATCCACAGTCACTGCAGCACATTCAGTCCCAGGCCAGGGAAGTGACCCACATGGCACGGCAGACCTCTCCTGACCTGCCCACTGTTCCCCTCAGCAATGAACTTCATTCAATCAGCCTGTTCTGCTCCCCACTTTCTCTGGTGAACTCACCCACCCCACCTGCACTTCTGGCCGGTACCCCAATTCTTGTATGCATAAATAAATAAATCTTAAAAAAATAAAAAGATAAATGTCACCAGAGTAAACAAAAATAAATGCAAGTTTGGGAGTATGGCCCTGGTATCCAGAATGAGGAAGACGTGAGTTATATGACTCCAGGAGGAGACTTAGGACGTCTCTTAAATCCTATTAGAAGAAGTAAGGAGGCAAAGTACAAGAGAATCAAATGGGCCTTGAGGGGTCCAACCCCAACATCCTTCGCTGGGGGAGCCTCTGATTGACAGATGTGTCTCTTTCCACAGGTCTTGGAGCGTTCCCGGGATGTTGTTGATGAAGTGAGTGTTTCTCTCAGGCTTTGGGATACTTTTGGTGATCATCACAAAGACAGACGCTTTGCATATGGCAGGTAAACCCAGATGAGTGTGGTGTGGTTTAGCTTCAGTATAGTTTCCTTTCCAAATCCTGCAACTGCATCATAAACCAAAGAAAAAACACACACACACACACCCACATCAGATGGCCTTGAAATGTGATGGGTTCTGCACTGTATCTAAGAAAAGAAAAGAAAAAAAAAAAACAACAGAACAACATTGTGTCCTGATGTCAAGAGAAGCGGTCTGCCTCACCACTTGGCTCCTCCCAGGAAGTGGTTTAAAAAAAAACAACAAAACAACCAGTGCTTTACACTGGGACTTTTGCTAAAGAAAAATTCTGGTGTGCCCTCAGCTGTGAGCTGCTTTAATCGCTGTTTTCCTGAGTAATACTTGATTGGCCTTCCGAAAAAATGTTTTAAGTTATTTTAGCACTTAGTCACCTCACTTCAGAAGTTCTACTGGTCTTTTCATGACCATATTAGCAGAATCTGATGTTATTTGCTTTTGGTTTTTTTTTTTTAAGTCTATTATTTTTATTTGAAGGTTGTGTTTTAAAAAGAAAGAAAAATATCTCTGAAGTCCTTCACAGCGTACATTTCCAAAATGAACTGAAATGCTCATGTATTTCATCTGTTTTCCATGTAAATCAAAAAAGAAAAAAGTCCAGTATCGGAAAGATTGAAGTTTGAAGGACATTAATATGAGTAGCACATGGTCAAAATGCCTTACAATATTTAACAACTTCTTACCACGATAACTTAATGTGTCAGTGAATGTGTATAACTATCAAAATCTAGATAAAAAGATTTCCTTTTTTATTTCAATGCCTTAACTGTAAATTAACACATTTCGTTTTAAGTTTAGAATTAAGGCCTCATAGATCAGTTTTCCCTTGTTCATGTCAAACATGTTACCTCACAGGATCGGTAACATTAGATATCCACATACATTAGTTACTTCTTGGTATTGAGATAAGCATTTCTAAAGTACCTCTGTTTCTTCAAGCCTGTAGCTCTCTTAAGCCTCTGATAGACTAACTGGTGTTTATTCAAGTGCTTTAAAATACTGAGTAAACTGCTGAAAGGTTTTGCCCCATCCCTGAGAAGTAGTTTACACACTGAAGGAGCCTTTGATTTAGATCGGTTTGTTAAGGAGGTCCCAGAAATAGACGTAATTCCATATGTCCGTATTGATTTTAATGTTAACAAGGACTCTTGAACTTAATTCCCAGCGTCATGGACACTTTTCTTCTGAACTCCCTGTCTAGTTCTGTTTTCTCTTACTATGATGTTCTTGATTCTTATCTTAGTTGCCATTCTGGTTTTTCCTTAGGTTCAATTGTTCCACACAGATGAAAATAGTAATCATACATGAACCTGCTTGAAAGTACCGTGCAGTCAGATTTACAATATCTGTGGTGTAAAAGAAGCTTAATAAAAGGGTGATTTAAAGCAAAGTAAGAAGTATAATACATCTTCAAAGGGCATTTTGCACTCTTGTTTCTAAAAAGGTACCCAAAAATAGAGCCATAAGATGGATTTACTAGAATATTGAGTTTAGTTCCTAGAAATCATATTTCAGCAGTTCAGTGGTCTGTTGCCACTTGAAATTTACCTTTTGAAATAATTAATTTTAACTTGACCCACAATGTATAACTTTTATTGTGGTACTACAAGGGCTGCTTCATTATCACGTGAGGTTCCTGTGTTACATAGCCTTCATGGCACAGTGACCTCATACAGTTGATATTGACAGGCATCTTCCCTGGGCCTCTTCCAGCCACCTGATAGATCTGGGGTCATTTTGCAACGTGTCATGCCTGTGCTTGCTCCCTCCCAACAAAAATAAACTGCTCTTTCATGTGACTCCATCAGTTCAAAGGGCATTGTTCAACTCTGCGGTCTCTAATGTTTGCTTCTATCTACGGCAACCTGTTCCCCTTTAGAGGGAAACAGGACACTCTTTCTAAGCCAAGTCTGAGCAACACAGAGGGGTTTCAGGAAACACTCCCGTGTTTCTGGATGAGTCCTCTTACCTCACATCATGTGCATGTTTGTGTCCTGTATTTCCTCTGTTTTTTCCTCCAGGCATCCTGCCCCAGGTCCCACCATGGGTAAAGAACAAAAACCAGAGCCATTGAGTCTTTCTATAAACACTAAATCTGTAAATTACATTGCATCGCACACAAAAAAATTATCAATTTTGGGGAAATTTGGTAGTAGCAGGAGTTTCTTTTAGTCCATATAAAACATTTTATTGCTATCTAAGAGCTGTTTAATTTCTTGATGACTTCCATTTTTAGCTTCATATCATTTGTGAAAAAGAAACATCATAATTACAGTTTCTGAAATAAGTAATTGACAAACCTGTTGTTTGACTGATGTTTTTACTATACTTGGCATGAATTAAAAGTCTGTGTAATGTGATAGATCCCTTAAATTTGAAAATATATTTGGAATCATTTTAAAATAATTCACTTGATTCTTGTGATGATAGTGAGAGAAACCAGGCTGGTACCAGATGCCTTGGGCCTCTCCTTAAATTTACTCTGCTTCTTAGCACCAAAGTAGTTAGTAAGTTGCCCCCTCAAACATTCTTTGGTCTGAACAAACACTAGTTTGTAGAGTGGATCCTGTGGACCAATGTGTTGTCTGTCTGCTAAACGGAGTTTGCTATTTTCTTAGCTTGTATAACACTAACCAGAATCTCAGTGTGTTCTTTACAATCTGAAGGCAACTGTTCAGCTAATTTTTTCACTAACTACAAAAGTACCTCCAAGATATCAAAGGCTGAACATGTATTTGTTAGAATATTAGGTGCTTTGACAACATTAATTTAGTTCAACTATCAGGAATCCTAGGAAGAAGAGATTCTCTCCATGCTACAGCTGAATAGTATTGTTTGAGCTCCTTTACTACCATGGATTGCCAACGGTGAGTTTCAGAGGCAGACCCAGCTCTGCCTAATGCTGGCACATCACCCTTTCCACTGAACCAAACTACCTCAGCCTCAATTTAAACCAGATATAATTGAAAAGCACCCCCCGTCAATGAGCAGGATGTATAAGTTTTCTCTTTCAGTTTTGTGTAGTCTTAGAACTGGGAGAGATCTCAAAGGGGTATCTGGTTGCCCCTTGTTTTGTTAGATGGAAAATCATACATCCAGGAAAAAGTATTGAGAGGAGTCCTTCTATTTGATGGAGATGAAAAATAGCAGAGAAGCATCAGCACCACAACACTTAACACATTTGAAATCTATCAAGCCCTCTCATCTGAAGGGAGTAACTCCAACTCTTTTGTAGCCTTTCCTCCCACCACCTACCTTCCAGCCACTTTTGGATGAACTTTTGAGTCTCTTTTCTGGATCTTTGAAAATGTCAAGAACAAACTGTACATAGTAACCGTAACTGTAATCAGCTGCTCTATTTTGGTGAGGAAAGAACCTCTTTTAAAGAGATATCACTCAACTCAAAGTTTTTCCCTAGAATTATGTAAGAATGAAATGATCACACTTAGGTCCCTGACACTAAAAATAGATAAGTATGATGGTCTGTGCCCTCAACTTGATATCTAGGCTCCTTAACCTATCTCCTATAGTCATATCACACATAGATAATCTTAAATGGTATTGTTTCTGTTCCTTAATATTCTTCATCATTGATCTGTCTCACAATCAGATAATCTTGAAACATTTAATAAAACCTATGGTATAGGAGGTGGTGGTAACAATAGCTATGACTTAATTAGGGCTCCTCATGAGCCAGGCATGTGCTGAGTGTCTTACATATCTTGTCCCACTTCATGCTTGTGGTGACCCTCCAGAGTAGCTCGTTTCACAGTTGAGCAAACAGGGCACAGTTGAGGCCAACATCAAACAACTAGGAGTGTAAAGAAAACTGGACTTTTCCTGTTAGTCCTGTTTGACTCCAAAACTTGTATCTTTCCATGCCACCAGTCTGTGATAGCTGATGGTATTGGTTGATGACAAATATACTTTAAATTTATTCCTGGATCAGTCTTTAGTCTCACACAGTTTTACGTGGACATGGAAGATGTGCATTCACTATCATCTACTCAAATAATACCATTGTTCCTCTTAAGTTGTTTAGTACATAGCAAATGATCATTCATGTAAATCCATGAATAGCTAAACACGAATCCTTTCATTTTCCATCAAAATTATTTCCAAGAGAACTTTTTGAGAGTGAGTGGGAACTTGGGGTACATTATATAGCATACTTCCTCTCCCAACTTTAGCTTAAGCCTGAAGAACCACTGTTAGTACCCTTCCACATTTCTGGGCATTTTTCCCCCAGGAAGAGCCCATTTATTGCATAATTATTCTTACACACTGACTGTCCCAAATGTTGCTAGCTCTTATGAGAAGTGGTAAGAAACAGCTGTTGCATCAGGAATATTTTGAATTAGCTCTTCTTGTCCAAAGAACATTCGAAATGCTGAGCCAAAAGTAGCATTCTAATGATTTTAGGAAGGCAAACAGTTACTGGTCTACAATACCTATCATGTGGCAGTAGACCAGGCCATGATCAGGGTGGAGCAAGTGAGGCATATAATAATATATATATATATATATATATATAATGTTCATAAAGTATAAATAATGTTTCAATGGCAGGTTCACTACTAATGATTTTTTTTCTGCTCTCAGGTTCAGTACAGCACTAACTTTATTTCAAATTTTGTTAGTTTATTGTTCATAGATATTTTTCCCCCTGATGCTGAGTTTTAATTTTTAGTATTATTTATCTGTCTTACTTCATTTTGTGGTACCTCCTTAAATTTTGCACATCAGACAAGTGCTTCACTCTCTTCACCCAAGTTCCAGTCCTGATGATGGACTTCATAAATCCATTTGTAAATGGATAGTAGAGCAGCAAAAACGAGAACATTAGCAATGCATGCACTTCATGGAAAAGTAATTCAAGCCACACTTTTAAATGGGTAGTACAAAGATATCTAGGATGCTTATTGGTCTTTGTGTCTTGACATAAAGGACTAAAAATTGCCCAGGTTATAGAAAGCTGTAGAAAGATATAAGAGCAGCTAACGTCTTAGATCCCTAAGACGTTAAACTAAAACTGCTCATTCTCATACTTGCATTTGCCTAAGCATCTCGTGATTCTGATGTTGAGGTCTATGGAAAGGCAAATGGGCAAATTTAGCCAATACCTGGGTGATAATAAAGCAGGTAGTCTTCAGACCATATTTTGATAAACAATGCCAAGGACTGACTATGATACTCTTTACTGAACCTCTGTCAGAAGGGAGGAAATCTCTGGAAAATTGAGGAACTTTAAGTGAAGGCTGGGAAAAGGATGGGGGGGGGGTAGGTGGGGACAAAGGGAGAGAATTAATTCCATTTCTAGAAAAGTATAGAGGATGCTATGTACTATATAGTGATGGGAAGATCATGCTTTACCTGGGACAGGGGATGGAGGAAGGGACAGATTACAAAGAGACACAAGGAAACTTTGGGGTTATGGAAATATTTACTGTCTTGACTGAGATACTAATATCCAGGGATGTGTACGTGTCAAATTTAATCAAACTGAAAAAAAATTCTAGTGTATTTCAGTTGTGTCTAAGAAAAATTTTTAAGTGAAATCTTTTTGTGAACATTCAAAGGAGTTTATTACATGTGAGGACATTTGTGTAGTAAATACATCTTTTAGTTATTTATGGGACTTAAAGTTAGAGCTCACTGAAAATAATTTGTGTGATCTTAGGGGGGAAATGGGACAAGAGCTTTAACAGCTAAAAATAGAAAATGAGTTGGTTCTAGAATCTCCAAGCTATGATGGGACACTATCAAATTGTCCTTAAATTCTGCTGGTGCCTGTTTTGCAGAGAGAACTCTCCACTGTGTGGATCATAGCCTAAGTGGAGAGGCCAGGGTCTTTGACTATGGTTATGTTCATAACTTTTTCAGAAGTACACACATTTGACCAAGTCCCCTGTGATGGCTACATGAGAACACCATGTTCCATGAAAGTTGCCTCCTTTCTCTGTCAAATAGTAACACTTTTGTCTTTTGCAGTTGGTTCTTAATGGAACTGGAACTCACAGTGGTAATTTCTGAGGGCACACAAATGACCTCCATTTTGTACTCAGTTACCCTAGCTGGCAGTTGGGTGCAGAGTTGAGCAATCAGGTGTGTCCTCTCATGGCTGGTAGCTCCACAACAGGTGTGAGCTTCCATGCTTGTTTGTTTCTCCGGAGTGAGGCCTAACCCGCCTTTCCAGTCTCATCTCTTGCTCCACCCATAACCAAATATTTATAGTTACATGTCCTGTGTAGCCTCTGGGCTCACAAACATACATTATGTTCACTAGAAGTCACGCCCACTCCACCTGTCCTTTACCTACTTTTAAGTATTTAGAACAAGCATCACATACTCCCAGCCTCACCTTCTCACCCTCTCCATTACCTCTAGAATCCAGGTGAAGCATCTCTCCTTTACATTTTCATAGAACACTTTCACACATCTGTCTTGTAATCATAATCAGTTTGTTAGAAAATTGAGCCCGTAATCTTCTCCCATTCTCCTATTCCTCATATTCTATTATTCCAAGTATCTTTGGAACAAAGATATTTCTTTCTATTCTATGCCCCCTACCCCTGAGCCCAGTACAAAAGTAGGAGCTTAGTAGATGGTAACTGAATGAGTGCATGAATCTATTAATTGATCTCAAACATGCCAGGGTCATCTAACACATTTACAAGGAAATAATTGTAAACATCATAAATCTTCATAACAAACTCCAGGCTAAATTTTACATTTGTACTTTTATAGTAAGAATAAGTCATGTCATGAAAACAACCCAAATGCCCAAAAGTAGATGACTGGATTAAAAAGATGTGGTATGTATACACAATGGAATATTACTCAGCAACCAAAAAGATAAATAAATAAACACATGTCTCTTGCAGCAACATGGATAGAGCTGGAAGGGATCATGCTTAGTGTAATAAGCCAGAAAGAAAAGGAAAAATACTGCAGTTTCACTCATAGCAGGAGTATAAATAACCAGGGGAGAAAATAATAATAATGATGAACAACTATATACCAGAGACATTTTATGGGGGAAGGATGGGAAATGGGATCAAAAACAGTGAAGGAAGGGTAGTGCACTGGACTATGGTGATGGTACACGGGTAATTTGGTGATGGGAAGCCCACGGGGATTACAACTGAGGTGGAAAAGGGCACAAAATGATGTAAAAATAAACTATTATTTTTTAAAAAAAAAAGTAAGTCATGGATGAACCTCAAGGTCGTGAAGATGGAAAACACTGTGTTCATATTCTCCTTAGTGAATTAGCAAGGAAACAGATGAGTTGGGACACCAGGAGAAAAGGGAGGGAGGTACAATCAGCCACACCCCAAAAGCTCCCTTCCATTTTCTCCCCACAGTTTGGGATTTGTAGATTTTGTTTGGAATGCCATATGTGAATGAGTATCCTTAAGCAGAATTGCTTGCACTTTTCCAACTATGCATTATTTCTCCCCTGGGTATCATTTCCAAGATCTTTATAATCATCATTTAAAAAATAACTATACAATCTATTTGCCCAAAGGTGAGGGCAATTAAGTAGGCAGTGGCAGGTGGATTATTACTGCTTTGTGTTCACCCAAAACAAACAAGCAAAAATACATTCAGCTAATGCACGCAAATAATTCAAACAAATGTGGGAGAAATTTCTGAATTCAAAAGCATGCTTCAAGCTTAGGACTGCAGTGATGTCAAATCACCTGACACATTGAAAATATTTCTGTACCACTCTTTGGCCTGATGTCCCACACAGTCCCTACTTCTCTGAACTGGTACATCTTGTCCTGTAACCAGAAGACAAACAGAAGAACTGGGATTTCTCTGCCCAGTGCAGCCCTGTCCCCAGGATGAAACTGTCCTTGTGAAGTCACAGTGCCAAATGAGATAGGAACAGGGCTTGATTGATAACTGGGGTCACTTATGTTCCAGGACCAGGAAGTATGCTGGCTGCTGCCCAAGCACTGGTCATGTGGCTGGGAAAGGCAGTCCTTTGTGGTTCAGCCCAGAAAAGCACTGATAGACCCGTAAAATGCCACAGAAATGTGAATAACAAGACCACAGAGATGGGTAAAGAGAAAAAGGAACATATGCATTGTTTAATACATTGATACCTTGTGTTCTGACTTCTTTTTACTTTTATTCTGTTTGTAATTATAGCTTGAATGATTGGTTCAAATTTAGTTAAATATATTGATTTTTCATCATGGAAGAAAACACATCAGTTTGTCATGCTTCTAAATTAGGTGGTATAAGAAGAAAGAGAATGTTGAGCAATCTTGCAGTGTCTTCTGAGGATAATTCTGTTGCCATCTCTCAGCATTTCCCTGTCAATAAAGGTCACAAGCTGGCAAGTCAAAGGAAAAGATGTCTTGATGAAAATGTTCTGCCTTTGATTAGCTGCTATGTACAAGATACATCCCTGGTGACTTTTGAAACCATATCATATTTGTTTGATAATTGGTCCTCCATACAGTTTATAGAACACTATCAAAGAGATTTTTCTTAGTGAATCTTAATAATCTTATAAGTAATTTTTCATATTGGTCATTCATTAGACTGCCACAATTTGTATATCACTTTACTTTCTCCCCTGAATGCCTGTGCCCCAACTTAGAAAATAATCAGAAAGACAAAGTAATAAATTGCAGAAAGATGAAGCAAATTACCAACTTCTCTGTTAAATTTAGCATCTTGACTATCTTTACTTTAGTGAGTTTTTGTTTTTTATATTAAAAAAGGTTGACCGGTAGCATAGAGTGCACTTCTTTCAGCTTTAATTCTGTGTAAGTAATCCAGAAATAATCCCGAAAGTAACCTGCCCATTTCTTCATCATTTCCTTTGCTTCTGGAGATAACCAAATTCCTGACAGAGATCATTAATCCACTATTATTATGGTGCTTTGAAAGTATCCAATTATATGGGGTAAATGGATTTTTTAGATAAATTCAAATAATTAAAAAAATATATTAACTAGTTCATCTCATAACAGAGAGATTATATGGCTGTCTTTCTGCAATAATTGTCTAAACAAATATAATAGCTCATATTCTATCAGGCTGCTGGAAAAGTCATGACGTGTTTTCTCAAGCAAAAATGCATCATGACTTTCCTGATAACATATTTCATTTTTTTATTAAAACTTAAATGTATCCCTTTACTTACAGATATATTTACATTGGTATCTTTCAGATGTTGAGTCTACAGATATATTTACATGGGTATCTTTTAACTTCCAGTATCTATAAGGCCTTTTTGCTGTTAAGCCACCAAGGACCTCTTGTTGCAACATTATGTTGTGAACATAGTGTTGAGAAAAATAAGAGAAACAAGTGTGGAGAAAAACAAGTAGAGATGAAAAATAACACTCGTAGTCTAGTGGGAAAAACAGCAACATAAAAAATTAAAACTCAACATGAGGAAGGCTGAGCTAAGATGTCAAGACCAGGAGCAGGGGAGGAGGAATTGCTCCAGGCAAAACCTCGGGTGCCCTTACTGACTGACTCCTCTCCCCAGCATCCCACATCCGGTAGGTCCATCAGCAAATCCACCTGTGTGGAGAGCTCAGCCACTTGTCACCACCTGCATTGCTCTGAGGCCAAAGTCAGCAACATACCATCTTTACTAGTATTACCATCTTTACTAATTCCTTTACTTTGCCCTTCACCCCATGTTAATTACTATTTTGTCAATTTTCGTGATGACAGAGGGATGTTCCTGTGAAAATTTGTATCATGTTATTTTGCTCAAAATTCCTAGTGGTTTACCATTTCAGACAAAGTGAGAGCCAGGACAGCCTTCCTAACTCAGCCCCTTGCTACCTCTCTGAGTTCAGCTCCTGCAGGCCTGCTGTTCCCCACAGGGCAATATCCGAGGCCTGCTGCTATCTCAGGACTGTAATAGTCACCTCTACCACCATATTCTCTCCCTAGGTACCATTATGTTGGCTTCCTCATTTGAGTCCTTCAGATGTTTTCGGAAATGTTACCTCATTGAAACCCTCACTGGCCACTCACTTCACAGCAACTTTTCTTTCTTACTTACTTCATTTCCTATTGGGTACTTATTACTATCTGGCATACTACACATTTTATGCATTTTTTCTTGCTTATTGTCTCTGTTCTCCACTAGAGTGAAGCATAACGAGGATAAGCACAAGATCAGCCATTTGTGTCTGTAAATAGCTGTTGTTTCCCCAATGTCTAGAAGAGTTCCTGGTACACAGTAGGTTATCAGTTAATTTTTCTGGAAGAAATGATCGAGCGATTATTTATTGATTTGAATAACTTAACAAGTCTCTATACCTTTGTCCATTCAAAGAAGATTGCTGAGTGGTCTGAGTAAAAACATTTTCTTATTGTCGTAGAATGAGTTTGCTATTTTACACAGTTTTGCTTGAGAAGAACTAGAAAAGTTAGTCCCAGAGATCTCCCATCTGGCAGTTTAGATGAAACAGAGGTCTCATCTCTACAGCTAGTCTTGCTCTTAGGAGAAAGCATCTTGAGTGCAGGGAGGAAGTTCCTCAATCGTTGAGATTCAGGGAAAGTCAAATAAATGAGAATGAAAGGTAGAGTAGGGAGAGAATTTATTATCATGCTTTACCGTCTGCTTTTAAGCAAGCCTTTATGTCCATGCTTCCTGCTTTCATTGACCAGGATTTAAACAAGATCAAACAAGATGGCTTGACTTACTTCTTTTAATAAATTACTGTGCTTCTCCCAATTTCACATGCATTCTACTTTTACTGATAATTTTGTGCAAGTGTTAGGCTTTACTAAAGAAAATATAGATTACTAAGTAAAGAAGAAGGGATGTCAAGTGAATAACAGCCAATGTCCATTGGAGGATACCATACAACCTCCCTTCCCCTGGGTCCATTGCTCCCTGTGATATTTGTATTATGATGGTAGAACCAACCACCTTTAAGACTTGAGTATTATCTTAGTGTTTAGTAGCACTGGTGGGATGTCAATACTACATTCCTGAACTTAGGAGCATGAATTACTTTGCTCCCATTTTTGGAGGGTGGGGGATGAATGACTTAAAATGTTGCTTCCTACTAAAAACATGCAGTTATGGGCTTGGAAGAAATAGTTGCGCATGCTAATCACTCCCAAATCTGGATATATTTCAGGGTGTTTTCACAGTTTTCCCCACATAACATCTGTACTTAAGAAGCCTCACTGCTATTGGTAAAGTATTGACTTGATTTCTCTACTCACATCCAGGGCACTGCATGGTCCTGCCCTGCTCCCCAACCCCAGACCCCTGCCAGGCACTTCCCTACAGGCCTCTCCATCTTCCATGAGTATGAGCTTACACAGCCATTCATCTGCAGGTGGTCATGTTCACTGTCACTGACAACCCCCTCCGCATCTCATACACACCGGGCTGCTCCCCTACTAAAAATTTCCAAAGCCACTTGTGATACATTCCTTTTCTCTGCCATGCTCCCAGCTGTTTTGTGCTGTTTTGATCTGTCTGTTTGCATAGCACTGTCAAACTATGTGCATGAAAGGTGTGTTGTTGACATGAATGGTTTTGAATATGTTTCTGTAAAGTGCCTACCTTGATTATGGGGGGAGAAGGGAGCTTGATGCCTCAGTGCCACGTGAAGATGAGGGTCTCCTAGCTACATTTTTGCCAGAAGGAGACCTGTGTCATTGACAAAAAGAGGGCCATTAAAATGTGACCATGTCTACTAATATAAAGGACATGGGAGTTTCTACTGAAAAAAAAAAGAAAGAAATACTGGGCAGCAGTGACTTATGAAGAGGTAGGACCCAACCATGGAGCAAAAGACTTAAAAGTATGTTTAAAGAGATCTTCCCAAACAAGACTGGGATGAATACAATTGTTACCTTACTCTCGGTCACCAAATTTTATCAGCAAGAGACCCAAAAAGAATTGGCACATTGGAGAAGACATTTGACTGTCCCACTCAACAGCCCTCTAGAGAATTGTGTAGAGCCTACTGTCCTTCACATCACCTGTCAAACTGATCAGGTCTTAACTACATCATAACTTAGAAATTACTTTTTCACTTACTCAGATTAGAAAATCAGAGAATTGAAGGACCTTACTTGGGCAATAGTAGCCATGTAGATGGCACCAGACAAAGGAAAAGACAGAGAACAGTTTAGTGATAGTAAGAATCTTTAAAAATTCATTCCTAAGAGAATTTTGATACTGATTATCTGCTCTTTTTCAATCACTTCTTCAAAGGATGAATTTGCTATTTTAGTTTGGAAAAGTAGTTTAGCTACTGGTTGCATCTCTGATCTTGTTCCACGAAATTCACTATACTTGACTATAGCTGTTATAAAGATACACATTGAAAGATGTGTGGCATTTGCTGTTTAAAGTTTAACTCCGGCCAAAGGTCCCCCAACAAAAATTAGTCCCAACTTTATATGCACTCTTTATGTTGTATAAATATCTTTACCAATTTTTCACATGCTATCTTTGGTCCATGTTCTCTGTAAAAGATAACTTCTGTAAAAAGGAAAAAATGTTTGTTTCATATCTGGGGGAAAAACTGTTACAATTGAGATTGGCTTTTTTGAGCTTAAGTTTTGATCAATTGGTCTCTCTCTGAATACTCCTCTCCCACCCCCAACTTCCCATATTTCCAAAGAACTGGAGATTTACAGTTATTTCCACTGAGAAATTTACTGGTTTTTTTTTTTTTCACATCACTAATCACTATTCGTTCATAGGTATTATTTAATGTGTTAGCACCTTAGTGAAACTATTATGTTGTTATTTTCTCTTCAGGAACAATAAACCACCTTTCTTCCCCCACCTTACCCCCCCAAAAAAATTTCATAGACAAACAACTGAGACCACAACTACTTAACTCCTTTGTCACCCTGGCTTTCTATAATAAAATCACTTAGCCCAGTCAAAAAAAATTTCAAATGTCTTCCTGTGCCTTCTCCATATTGCAGTTCTAGAGTTTGAAGTTTTATCTACTCTGCTCTTTGCCTCTTCTCAAATCCATGTGCATTCTACTTCAAATAACTGTAGGGTTCCATTTAAATCTATCAAATTCATTTTACAGCTGAATAGGAACTCAGAGGTCATTTTTAGGCTGACCTTGCTGTCTCTTGTGAGGATACCCCCATCATATTCCCCCCTCCCAATTATTTTTAAACTGAGCTCTTCAAAGTATTTTTTAAAAAAAGCAACAGAATCATGGAGGTAGAAATACCAGAACTTGCCTTTTTCTTTTTATCTTTCTTAGGAATGGCATTTTAAACACGAGCGTATGTCAGACATTGAACAGTCTCTACATAGGAATGCGTGTTTTGATTAAAAGTTATTTAATAGCTCTAGTTCCTTGGAATTCTGCCTAAAGCCAGAGAAACGCTTAGCTGTAGGTCTTGTGCCTTCTTTGAGAAGATAGAAAAATGGCTCAAAATCTATAGGGAATAAATGACATTTTCTAAGTAGTTACTTGATCATATAGATGTTTATCACAGATATGTTGAGAGAAATTGAAAAAGAATGTTGGGATATAGAGAAATACATCAAAGTGGCATCTTTTTGTAACTCTCTTGCTGTATCCATTGATTAGTTTCTTGGTAAAAATCAGGGTTTGGGTTCTACATTCATATGGCAGACCTGAAGAGTACAATTCTATTTAATCCACATACAATGTCTTCTTAACTTTCATTTGTATTTAGATCAATAGGGCTTAGCCAAAAACATTTGAGCAAGTTGTTAGCGCTAAAATATGATCATACTCTTTAACTGCTTTCAAGGTAAAATAGAGGAGACAGGTTCACCTAACACCTAATTATGCCTTAAAAAAGGGAAAAAGAATTATTTTGTTTCAAGGAGACAAATAGAATTTTGGCAAAATAGAATAAGTTATTTTCACTTCAGAGGTAGTACCGCTCTCAGCACAACCTCTTTAACTATAATCCTTTGAAACAAATATTTACAGAGCATTGAATTATTTTTCTAACTTTCCGACAGCATTTCATGCATTGAGATATTGAGATATTGATGTGACATAGTTAGAAATTGGACCCTCCGGACCTATGTTGAATGACGGCATTGTGCTGCTATCATCAGGAGATTCCATTTTTCCAACGCCCAAGGTCCTGTCTGTACTTGTTTACGGGTCATATGGATAGTAACTAGTATGTGTTCAGTGGTGTAAGTGTTATCATGGTAACCTTGGCAACCGAGCTAGCTCTGATTTCTAAACCTCACTTCTGTATCATAAAATGAGATAACAGAATTGACATTTAGCTACATATCTGTCATATAAATTAAGCTCTGAAAATGATTTTCTTTATAGTCATGTGCCTTAATATGGAAATAGTAGACACTGATTAGAACAATTTTATACATTGAGGTGCTAGATAAATTTCCTCAATTCTTTCTCTATAATATTGAATCTCAGATATTGCCATATTATTCTCACTGTGTCAAAATTCATGGTGCTTTTATTTTAGATCAGGCTGAAGCTTATAGCAGAGCTGCATCAGATATCCTATATAAATAGGATTATGAATAATAGAAAACTCAGCTGCTAAAAAATGTAAAATTTAAAGCATTCTTGGCTTCACTGGATACTGTTATTTATGCTGATTAGAATTAAGACTGTGCACAGAATATTCCACTAACTAAATCAAAATTCCAAAGACAAGCCATGATTACATTTCATTTATATACTTATGCATATTTTTACACATATTTTCCATTGTCCAAGAATCTTTGATAATATCTTTATTTCAAGGACATTCTAAACATGCTGATTATTATATTAATCTACTTGGAGTCCTACATCCTCCTTTTTTATTTGGAAATATTTTAATCTCAGGATCTTTCCCTTTATTTGTTGTGGTCTGGTGCAGTTTTTCTTAGATATAAATCTAAAGACTCAACTTGTGAATTACATTTAATGTAAGCACCCTGCAGTTTTCTGCATTGCAAATGATTATTTTTAGAAATTTTATGGTTGCCTGGATATATTTGTTTGTCTTCATTGATATGTAGAGGGAAAAGCTCATTAATGATTTAAAAAGGTATTTTGATTCATCGACTTGATTCTTCTCATTACATAAACAATAAAGTCAATAAATTAACATCTAATAAAATTGTAAGAGTTTATTTCTGAATTTAACTGCTAGATAGTCTTAAATCCTTAGGCATAACTTTCCCTACTCCTTACATTCCTCTGCCTTAATACTTTCAATGTCATCATTCAGCATATTTTAACCTGAAATGCTGCTTTATAATTCTTGTTAAAGATACCTTTTAACAGCTATCTGTCAAACACCATAATTGAACAACTGTTTCATAAAACAGTTCTTTGGCTTCAAGAATGGTAAGTCATTATACAAAAATGGAAGATCCTTATGCCAGAATTGACTATAAAGCATTTTTTCTTTTTCCCATATACTTGCTACGTGTCATATATAACAGTTGAGAAATCTGTTTCCAACACTTTCTCATCTCATTAGCCATCCATCTAACTCTTTTGCTATTTTTATGTTAAATACTAGCTTTCTTGCCTTAAATCTACTAGAGTCAAAAATTTGGTAAACTCGGGATTTTTTCTTTTCAGAAAAGTTAAGTGGTTGTGCTCTCTACACGTGTGCTTAAGTGGAAAGAAGGGCAGAAATCCTTCTGTGTATTTGCCGACGCTGCACAGCAAATACCTGTTACGTTTTCAGTAATGTTTAAACTCTTTGCTTTATCTCATTGGGTTGAGTCATCATCATCTTTATGTTTAAACTGGTAAAAGGTACTTCTTATTTTCTTTTATCTGGTAACTATTTCTTTGGAACAGAAATAGTTCAGCATGTTGTGATACCAGGACTGCATCAAGTGTGGGGGACCATCTATACTGTACAATACTTCATTGGAAACGTTAGGATGCATAGGCTCTCTGCCCTGCAGTGCCCAAGAGAACTCAGGCTGTGTGGGTGCCCAGGCTGTGTGGGTGCCGGAATGTGGGGGCTTATCGGGCTATTTGCATGACCCCGAGATGTATTTTAATGTTTAGCCATTTTTAAATTGTGACACAATATGGCACTAGGTGGTTGGGGAAGAAGAGAAGCCATAGTGATAACGGGGGAAGTTCAAAGGCAATACAGCTTCTTTTGTGGTTTCCTTTTAGGTCGGATGTTGTGGTCCTCTGTTTTTCGATCGCTAATCCCAATTCCCTAAATCATGTGAAAACCATGTGGTATCAAGAAATCAAGCACTTTTGCCCTCGCACACCTGTTGTTCTAGTTGGCTGCCAGCTAGATCTCCGCTATGCTGATCTTGAAGCTGTTAATCGTGCCAGACGCCCTTTAGCGAGGTAAGCCAAGGGACTTGGTGTTTCACTGCACTGGCCAAATTAAAATTTAGAGGTAGCAGATGTCTTTCTAGCCTAGGGTTCTGTTTGCAATGGTTCTGTGACCCCATTGCTCAGCCACAGCTTTAAGTTAGCTTGTTAACCACTCTGGAGAGGGTGTACCTGTTGCTTCTCATATTCACCATCTCCTGTAGACTGGAGCCTATTTTTGTAAATGGTTGACCACCATTTGACATGAATCACTGAAGTAAATATGACCTGGTGTGCATAAAAGTATTTTGAAATTTGTAAAGTCTTTCCCCACCCCCACCTGCAAAAATCTTAAACAAAAGATTTAGCTACACATAGTAATATCATTCTTGAAATTATGCTATTATAAGACAGTCAGCTAACATCAAGAGTGATTACTTGACCCTAGGAAGATCAGATTTATTCAAATACATATATCCAAGTTTGTTTGTTTCTTTGTTTTTTAAGTTTTTGGTTTCTACAATTCAGCTTCTGTGTGTATTTCATAAGATGATAGTGCCCAGCTTTAAAAATCTAAGTGGATGTGTAGTTGCAAACCAAAAAGCACTATTTTGAATGACTTTAGTGATTATACTTGTAAAGTGTCACCAGTTTAAAATAAAACTTGGAGGAGGATTTGTTGCACTCTTAAAAATGTAGATATTGACGAAGGGGGGAATAAGCTTATAAAAGGCTATCCTCCCTCAATATTATCTTTATGAAAAACAATTGTTTGTATGTTCATAGTTAACTGCCTTTATGCTGATGAGCATACCTTTTCCAGAAATATTGATACTGTCCTGCTGGTGAAGCAGAGAATTAGATTTAATGTAGTATATACAATTGTTGATTCTTGATCAAGCACACCTGAGGATTATATAGTGCTGTAATGCGATGTTACTTCCATTTAAAAACAAAAGCCATCTTTCAATGTTTGCCTAATAGACTCATTGCAAAATTTTATATTTATTTTTTATGCTTTCACAGTAAAAGAAAATAAAAATACCTTTAGATGATTTCTGAAATCCAGATATATTTTGGACAAGATTTCTGAAAACATTTCATGTTCAGTTTCTACAATCTATTATTAAGAGCATATAGAAGAAAAAATGAGAACTCATAACAAATGAGAGCTGGCACCTAGTCTGAGGAACTTTCTGTGTCACAGAATAGGTTAAGATCATTGAGCTTCACAACCATAGAGAACTATGGAACGTTGCAGAGATGTGGGGGACAGTACAGGAAACAGTCTTTCTACAGAGAAGTTCTGGGGTTCCACTAAAGAGGTGGTATTTGAACTGGTTTTAAGTCATTCCCTAGAGCAGGGACCACAAACTGCCCTCCAGGAGCAAACCACCAGGTTAAACCTTCTTCCCTGAACTTTCCATTGGTCTTTGCAACACCCTACAGGTTTTTTGTCTCTTCCAACCAACTTTCTTCAAATGCAAATTCTGTCAAGTGTTATTTCTCTTAAGACTACTGCTTATCACACATATTAACTTTGGTCTTGAAAGACAATTTTTTTTTAGGAAGATCAATTCTTAAGAGTATGTCTCAGAATCAAGTATATGTAACTGTGAAAAGTAACAGAGAACACATCTTGCTTGTGTTCTGGAGTTCCTTTGTTTCTTTTCAGTAATTATGCTAGAAGCACACCACCATTCTGCTTATTCTGCTTCTGATGTTTGGTACTCCCTGGGTTTGATTAAATTATTAACAAGCCTTGTATGCCAGCCTAAATGGTATAGACTTAATTCTTTAGGCTTTGTGGAACCAGCAGAATTTTTTTTTAAATAATTTTCAGCTAAGTCATATTTATCTTATGTAAGGATTTTCCAAGTGGCACTAAATTGTGGATTAAAATGTAGAGTCTGAAGGAATACCAATTAAAGGCTAATGCTCTAGTCCAAGAAAAAGGTGATAAGGGCCTGTCTAACAAGAGTAAAAGAAAAGAGAAGAGGAAAGGTATAAAAGAAGACTCACAATTCTGTTAGAAGAGACAGAGTTTTGGATGTGAGCCATTTGGTATAGGGAGTTCTAGATTCTAAATGTTCAGTAGAGGTCTTTCAGCAACTTAAGAATTCAACATTAGGTAAACACTGTAAACTCTCTGCATCAATTTCTTGAGAATGCAGATTGAGTCTCAAATGAAAAAGCATATATAAAGTCATTTTATAGTTTTAAAGCAAAATTTAAATACAAAGTAATGAAGACAAAGATGATGGTGGCAATAATGATCACGACTAACATCTATTAAGGTACTTTATATTATCTCATTTAAACTTCCCAATTAAAAAAATTAAGTACCAGGGAGTAAACCTAACAAAGAAGGTAAAGGATCTACACAGGAAAACTCTAAAACACTAAAAAAATAGAAGACACAAAGAAATGGAAAATATACTTTGCTCATGAATAGGAAGAATCAACATTGTCAAAATGGTCATCCTACCCAAAGCAATTCACAGATTCAATACAATCCCGATAAAAATCCCAATGGCATTCTGCAACAACATAAAGATTACTAAAATCCCTATGGAACCACAAAAGACCCCAAATAGTCAAAGTAACTCCTGACTGAAAAGGGGAAAAGCTGGACACATCACTCTTCCAGGCTTTAAACTAAATTATAAAGCCATAATAACTTAAACAGCGGGCACTCCCTTGTGGTACAGTGGGTTAAAGCACAGCACTAAAAAGCAACGAGTTCGATCCCTGGCCCCAGAGGTGACCCACATGGTATGGAAGACCTCTTCTGACCCATCCGCTGCTCCCCTCAGCAGTGTACTTCATTGATTTGCTTGTTCTGCTCCCCACTCTGTCTCTGGTGACTCATTGCCCCTGTGCCTCTAGCCCAGTTCTGTATGCAAAAATAAGTAAGTCTTTTAAAAATAATAATAATATTATAATTTAAACAGCATGTTATTGGAACACAAGTATACACAAAACAATGGAATGGAATTAAGAACCCATAAATAAAACCACACATTTAAGATTAACTACTCTACAACAAAGAAGTGAGGAGTATAAACTAGAACAAGGAGAGTTTCTTCAGTTGATGCTTTTAGGAAAATTGGACTATCACATACAAAAGAATGAAACTAAATATCTCATTCCATACATGAAAAATAAACTCAAAATGGATTTAAAGCTCAATAGTAATACCAGAAACTATAAAATACATAGGAGAAAACATAGACAAACATTCCACAATATAAACTTCAGAAACATGTTTGCATAGTCATCTCCAGCAGCAAAGAAAACAGAGGCGAATATAAGCACTGACACTATATCAAACTAAAAGGTTTCTGTACAATGAAAGAGTAATCAGAATGAAGAGACATCTACTGAATGGCAGAATATATTTACACAAGGTCTATAAAACTCGTGCAACTTAACGAAAAGAAAACAAACAACCACATCAAAAAATGATGTGGGCACTAAAAAGAGCTAAATAGGCACTTCTCCAAAGACATGAAAAAGTGTTCACCACTTACCATCAAAACCACAATGGGGCCCTCCCTGGTGGCACAGTGGGTTAAAGCACTGCACTAAGAAGCTAAAGCCACTTCCGCATGAGTTCTATTCCCGCCTGCCCCGGAGGTGACCACATGGCGTGGCAGACCTTTCCTGGCCCGCCCGCTGCTCCCCTCAGCAGTGTACTTAGTCGATCTGCCTGTTCTGCTCCCCACTCTGTCTCTGGTGAAGCTTCTCACCGCCCCTGAGCCTCTGGCCTGTACCCCAGTTCTGTATATACAAATAAAATAAATCTTTTAAAAAAACAAAACCATCAAAACCACAATGGGGCCCTCCCTGGTGGCACAGTGGGTTAAAGCACTGCACTAAGAAAGCTAAAGCCACTTCCGCATGAGTTCTATTCCCGCCTGCCCCGGAGGTGACCACATGGCGTGGCAGACCTTTCCTGGCCCGCCCGCTGCTCCCCTCAGCAGTGTACTTAGTCGATCTGCCTGTTCTGCTCCCCACTCTGTCTCTGGTGAAGCTTCTCACCGCCCCTGAGCCTCTGGCCTGTACCCCAGTTCTGTATGAATAAATAAAAAAATTAAAAAAAAAAAAACACAATGCAACACAACCTCACACCTGTGAGTATGGCCCATAAGAAAAAAAATGTACTGACAAGGATGTGAAGAAAAAGGAACCCTCTTCCACTATTGGTGGGAATGTAGACTGCTACACCCTATGAAAAAGCAGTGTGGGGCTCCTGAAAAAGCAGTGTGGCAGATTCATATGAATCTGCCATATGACCCAGCAATTCCACTCCTAGGTATCTGCACAAAGAACACAAAACACTTAATTCCAAAGGAACCATGAACTCCTGGGCTTATCACAGTACTATTTACAATATGGAACCAACCCAAATGCCCCAGAATGGATAAGGGGATCATCATGTATGCGTACATACATACACAATGAATATTACTCAGTGATCAAAAAAGAAACTTATGCCATTTGTGGCAACATCAGTGGAACTGGAGGGGAGATTATCCTAAGCAAAATAAGCCAGAAGGAAAAAGAGAAATACTGGATGGTGTCATTTATATATGTAATGGAGGCAAACCAAACAAAGGATCAGACAAACACAAACTTGAAAACCAACCCTTGAGGGCCTCCCTGATGGCACAATGGGTTAGGATGCAGCACTGCAAGCTAACTGCAGCTGCTTCAGTATAAGTTCGATCCTCAGCCCCAGAAGTGATCCACATGGCACAGTGGACCTCTCCTGTCTCCCCTCAACAGTATATATCATTGATCTGCCTGTTCTTCTCCCCACTGTATCTCTGGTGAATCCTCTCTCACTGCCTCTGCACTTCTGGTCTGCACCCTAGTTTTGTATGAGTAAATAAATAAATCTTTAAAAAAAAAAAAAAAGCCTTTGGAAGCTGACCTTAGATCTAAAGTATCTGAGAGGGAAGGGGAAGAGAAGGAGGGGAGAAAAAAAGGGGGTGAGCTCAGAGGACTATGGTGAAGAATTATGGATGATTTGGTGATGTGAGAACTATGATGACCACACCTAAGGGGAGAAAATCTTTGTTGTGAAAAAAAATGAACAAGGATGTAAAATAGCGGTAATTCAATAAAAAATAATTTAAAAACACAAAATGTAAACTTTTTAGTATGGTTCTTTAAGATGTAAGTATTCAATATTATTGTTATTCTATATTATAGATGGCAAGAACAAGACAGAGGTTAAGTAACTTTCTCAGGAACAAATAGCAAGAAAATGACTGCTGTTTTAGTTACTGTTGCTACAGGGAAAGTATTTTTTCTCTGCATTCATAAGTCCTTTAAAATAGCTGAGGTTGGTTATATATTTTCCTAATATATTTCCTATATTTCAACCTTCTTAAAAGCCTGAGTAGGATTTTAAATGTCTAATTCAATCAAATGCCTACACAGGCCCTGGATTTTGTGGGTTCCCTCCTGACATAAGGCTGTTCTAATTTTTTAATATTCTATTTCAGGCCTATCAAAAGAGGGGATATTTTGCCCCCAGAAAAAGGCCGAGAGGTTGCTAAGGAACTTGGCATCCCATACTATGAAACAAGCGTTTTTGATCAGTTTGGAATCAAGGATGTGTTTGACAATGCAATCAGAGCCGCACTGATCTCCCGTCGGCATCTGCAGTTCTGGAAATCCCACTTAAAGAAAGTTCAGAAACCTTTACTTCAGGCACCATTCCTACCTCCAAAAGCACCTCCACCAGTCATCAAAGTTCCAGAATGTCCCTCGACAGGAACGAACGAAGCTGCCTGTTTACTGGACAATCCTCTGTGTGCTGACGTCCTGTTTGTCCTCCAGGGCCAGGAGCACATCTTTGCACACCGAATTTACCTCGCTACCTCCTCTTCCAAATTTTATGATCTTTTTTTAATGGAATGTGAAGAAACCACAAATTGGAGTGAAGGAGCTTATGAGAAAGAGAAGCATAGCCAGGATTTCCAAGGATGGTCATTGAGTGTTGACCCAGATGAGGCAAGGGAGGAGGGCACCCCAAGGACTCCTCAGGCAGGTCAGTGGAAGTCCTCCAGCCAGAACCTGTTCCAGCTGGAGACTCCAGGGCTGGAAGCCGAGAGCCTGATTCCAGAGACTCAGACTTTGTCAGGCTGGAGTAAAGGGTTCATTGGCATGCACAAGGAAATGCAAGTCAATCCCATTTCAAAGCGGGTGGCCCCAGTCACCGTGGTCAGAATGGATTCGTCTGTCCAGTCAGGCCCCTTCAGGACCCTGCTCCAGTTTCTTTATACAGGGCAACTGGATGAAAATGAGAAGGATTTGGTGGGCCTGGCTCAGATTGCAGAAGTCCTGGAGATGTTCGATTTGAGGATGATGGTGGAAAACATCATGAACAAGGAAGCCTTCATGAACCAGGAGATTACAAAAGCATTTCACGTCAGGAAAGCCAATCGGATAAAAGAGTGTCTCAGTAAGGGGACGTTTTCAGGTGAGCAGGTCCAATGGTAAAGTCATCAGTAGCCTTGGTTGTATTATATCAAACATGTGCCAAACAAGAGCAGGGGAAAGAATCACCATCACTGCACGTATACCAGATTATTTTTCCCATCTACCTACATTCCGTGTATTCACTTCTGTACTTACTCTCAAAACTAAAGGATAAATATTATTAGCTCCATTTTGTAGATGAAAAAACTGAGGGGTAGAAAAGTGAAATATTTGGCTCGCAGCTATAAAGTAGCAATGATAAGGTCAAACTTTGACCCTAAGCTACTTCCTAAAGCACAGGGTAGAACAGTGTACCCTGACCTGAACCAGTCAGCTTGCTCTTAATAATTCCCACTCACGATCTCTTCCCTCACCAAATCTATTATTCAGGACCATTCAGCAGTCACTGATGACAAAAATCGGTGACCTCTGCAGCCTAACGTGCCTGAAATCCCTGAGGCTATTTTGGTGACCCTGAGCATCCCCATCGGGGTGTCTCTGCTGTACATTCTCTCCTTGCCCATTCTCACACTGCTCTTCTATATTTATCTTCCCTTCTTTGTCTTTGCTAACTATGCCCTATGCTGCCTACAGCACTCTTACAGAATTACTTAAGCACACTGCTGGCCTGTAGCCAAGATGACTTACTGACCTTTGCTTGTACTAGCTTACATACCGGGACTATTTTTGTTCTGAAATTGTCCTCTGGGTGTTTGGGTATTTCATTGTATAAATTTGACTTCCTGACTTCTATTTATATGAATGCTTCTATTTATCTGGAAGCATCTATTTTTGTCTTTATCTTTTATAATACCTGTCATGGTAATATACATTTAATAAATCGTAACTAAGCCTGTTTTTTAACATTTATGAATAAATACCACCAAGGTATAGAATCAGTCTTGATATTTAATTAACAGAAATACTACAAACTTGCAGTAAATTAAACATTGGACCTTAGTTAATGACATGGCCTTCTCCTTACTGTACAGACATAATGATCAAATATAGCGTGGTAGCCTCAAATGTATTCTCCCTTAAAAAAAAAAAACTATAGGATATTTAATTTTAGGATGATTGGAAATATTTGAATATGAACTCGATAAATGATGACATTCAGGAATTATTGCTAATTTTCTTAAAAGCAGGAATGATATGATAACTGAGAATGCTCTACTTTTTAAGAAAACTTGATCAAGAAGTTAGAAGTGAAGAATCATGTTGGTCATTAAATATCGACACAAACATTTTATATACGATAGATGACTTACCATTGTACTATTCTTCATTGTTCTATATGTTTGAAATTTTTCATAATAATTGTTCCTCTCCTTCTCCTTTGTGTTTCTTCATTAGTCAGAGAATTTGGGTTGTGACCTTATGTGTGATTTTTAAATGCTTCTTAATCCTTGGAGAACAGGGAATTGAGTTTGCCAAGGATTGGGGTTGACACATAAGTAAAGATATTGAAAAGGAATATGAGAGCTGGAGACTGATGTAACTGGGAAGAAAGCTCAACAAGACAGGCTCATGGCTGTGCTTTCTCGATCCTTGGGCAGATGTGACTTTTAAGTTGGATGACGGTGCTATCAATGCCCACAAACCACTGCTGATCTGTAGCTGCAAGTGGATGGCTGCCATGTTTGGGGGGTCATTTGTGGAAAGCGCCAACAGTGAGGTATGTGCCTTCTTAAAAGCCTAACTGCTATCTTTATGAATGTGCATGTGAATTTATATAAAGTGTTTAATTAGCCACATGACTGATTCTTGAACTGCTTCCATGAAATAGTTCCTTAAGCTGTGCTTGAGTGTTCAGTCGTCTGCTCCTTGATTGTGTAATTGTAAGACCTGCTTGTTTAATGTTCACTTTTTATGTCTGGGCACCTCAGTCCTCTACATGTAGACCTTCCACCTGCATAGCTCTACCCGTCATGAAGACACCAGCAGCTATACTTTTTACCAAATGTCACCAGGAAAGATACTATGAAAACCACTTCATACAAGGAACCTCTCCTCCAGAAATCCAAGACCATGAAAAGTTTCTTCAGTCACTTAGTTAGCTTAGCTCTGCCCCTACCTAACCTGAGGGAGACCCTAAGAAACTACCTCCTCGCCTCAGTGTCCTTATCTGCAAGATGAGGGCTGCCCCAGGGAGCACCCTCGAGGTCTCCTTAAGCTACAGCAATCCCTGGGGTTCTCTCTTGGCTCACTTCGCCTGAGGGTTGCTGACTGAACAGATACAGTCACGCAGCAAATGTTTAAACCTCTGAACACACCTGTCCAAGTGTTTAGGTCTAGTGCAAGGCCCCGGCTCTCTCATCAAACACTGGCACTCTCTCCAAAGGAAGTACATTCACAGAGCAGAGCAGCAGAACGTTAGAGATCCTATAGTTTCATCTTCTTACAAACTCTGCTGGGAAACAAAGAAAAATTCTATTCAAGCACTTCTAACTTTAGTCTAGAGGTGAACAAGCATTTTTGTTGAGTTTTGCAAATATTTTCCACTATATTTTTTTTAGATGTGGGGACACCCCATCAAGTTTATTGTCTTAAGGGGTTTGGTTTGCTTATCTCAGCATCTCTCTACACTTTTAAAAGAAATACAGAAAACAATAGTTAACTTTTTGAAAGGGTCACTCACTCCAGAAATGTGAGCGCTCCCATTGTGACCCAGGAGTCTGCATTTGCATCCCCAAGTAGGGAAACAGAATCCTAGAATCACAAGCTGGGGTGGCTGTGGCTGAGGAGGTCACTAGGCCACCCTCCTGCTTCCAGAATAAACTGCAGCTGCTTCTACACCAACTCCCAGCAAAAGGCTGTCTGCTGTTTGGGGAAAAGATCTAAGAATTATCCTGATGACCTTGTCATCTCTACCGGCCTCTATAAATCAGGAGGTGCTCATGTGTAATCATATGAAGTCTTTCCTGTGCCATCAAATGTGTTTTGGGAGCCACTTCATGGAGGACCATGGGCTCACATGCCAGTTCCTCTGTGCACTAGCTGTGTCACCTTGGCACGTGAACACCTGAATTCTAGTCTCCCCATCTCAAAAAGGAAAGAATAACCTATACTGTGGTTGTGAGGTATTAAGTATCAGTACTTAATCAGTACAGAACACCTCATAACCATTAAACTAAACCCTTAGTCTTATTTTGATGAATAGTGTTGATAGTATCCTTTCTCTCCAAGAAAATTTGGGGAAACCACTGATAAAACCTCCTCCAATTAGCATTCCTAGATATCAACAATCTCCAGCAGTAACTAGCCCAAAGGCTTTCTTCCCTTATTTTTCCAGCACACTAAAACGTGTGCTGACTGTGCCTGCTATTAATCCAACAGAGAAAAGTTGATCAAGGTCAGGAACCCAGGCACAAAGGGACACTGTGAGAGCTGACCTCACAAATGCTAATCCCCTTTATCCCTTCCCAGAATGGACTGTAATCATCTGTAGGAGAGGTGACCAAAACAAAAACTTGGCAGCCACTGTGAATACACACATGTATGGTGTTCAGTGGCCACTCCTGGAGGCAGCCACCTGTTTAACCCCCACTGGAAAAATAAGGTCACTCCCTACTTAGACCCATAGCTGAAGCTCGTGGTGTGTATAGATTCAATCTTGCTCAAAAGTCAAAGACATTGGAACCAAGTAACCAAAGCACTGTGTCAAAATTCCACATTCACTATATGAAGAGTGACATGACATTCTCTGCCCTCCTTTGTCCCTTCTCTTTATTTCTAGTTTAGACTAGAGCAGTTATATAGTTATGAACTCTAATCTCAGCTTGACCTTGGGTAAGCACTGACCGTGTCCTCACCTGTAATGGGGAAAACGAGAAAACCTCCCTCAAATGGCAGGTAAGGCATGAGAGTGCATGTGTAAAGCATCAACTTTGATACCAAGGACATACAAATACTCAAGAAATGCAATGACTGTTTTCCTGGAGGATTCTTGCTTAAATTCTGTCCAAGAGGAAGTAATGATCTTTCTTCCTTAAATGCCCCAAGTTAAAAGCCCCCAGTTCCCTTTCTAAATCACCTTAGTGTGGTAGAAGTAAACACTCCATGATTGATTTAGCCCATATTTGCCCTGGGATTTGTTCTTTCTTGGCCACCTTTTAAATCTTTATTGTCTTGCGAAAACCTGACTCCCCTACAAAATTCAGCCTATTATTTTTTGCATTAATAGATTTCACATCATATCCAGAAAGAAATAAAATATGCCCATTGATGTTACTTTGACTTTTTTTTTTTTTGGTCTTTAATATTTAAGAAGACACAGTACTTTACTTATATTTTTCTCATTACTTTTAATGTAGCAGTAAGCATAATTCTCTCCCCAGAGGTACTCAGCAAGTGGTTTATTAAAAATGCATGCCAGGGTTGTAGTAAGCAATGCTCTGAATCTACAATACTTTCTCATTCTCTACGAGTCTATCTCTAATTATAAGCCTAATAGTCTGAGCTGATCTTTGCAATTAAAATTTTAAACCAACTAAACTGGAATGGTTTGTTGTTTAGGGTAGTATTATGTTCTCATTCATTTTCCTTTAAAAAAAAAAAACAGTACATCAAGCAAGTAGGATGCAAATTTTTAAATTGTATTTCTTATTTATATTTCTGTTACTTTTAAAGATTCTACAGAATAGTCTCTCCATTATTACACAGTTCACTGTAAACACTGAAATCACAAAAACAGCATTTTCCAGGAGCAATCGTGAAGGGGAAATGCATGTTCTGAAAGCATCTTTAGTCTGTTCTCATTTACTGGTTACTTCTTAGGATTCCTAAAATTATTTGCTCCAAAAACAAGTCATTGCTTAAAAAAAAAAAATTTGTATGTGTTACGCAAAAAGGAACAGCATGTCATGGATGATTACAAATGTCAGAGTACTCCAGAGGTACTGGGAACGTTGGAGCAGGGCTGCTTGCTGGAACCTGTCATCTTTTGCTGCCAGAAGTAATTTATTTCTATTTAGGACGTCCCCTTTACCGTAACTTAGAACACATTCTTACCAAGCAATGGTAATATCTTCGAAACTCATAATCTCAGTGAAAAACAAAAACTTTAGTTATCATCTATTCAGTTTACTCCCATGTAACCAATGAAGAAACTGAGGAACTAAGAAGAAAGGATGAATGACTTGTCAAGACAGACAGCATTTTAGTAACATATCCCTGGGCCTGGCCCAGGCTTTTGCCCTCTCTTGCAAGCCATCACTTTCAGAAACAGCTGACAGTCCCATCTCTGAAAGAATAGGTGTCCACAGGAAATCCAGGACTATTTATAATTAGAATTGCTAACACTTTATCAGAATTAAGTAATTCATAATTGTTCATCTTTTTTAAATTTAGAAATCTGTTTCTTAAAAACCATTAGTTAGGGCCCTCCCTGGTGGCGCAACAGGTTAGGAAGCAGCACCGCAAGCTGGCCGCAGCTGCTTCAGTGTGAGTTCAATCCCCAGCCCCAGAGGTGATCCACGTGGCGTGGCAGACCTCTACTGGCCTGCCTGCTGCTCCCTTCAGCAGTGTACTTCGTCAATTTGCCTGTTCTGCTCTCATCGCCCCTGTGCCTCTGGCTTGTACCCCAGTTCTGTATGAATAAATAAATAAATCTTAAAAAAAATTAGTGAAATATGGTACTTTCCTGTACTATAACCCAAACCTTTGCTTCCTTGTATTAAATGTTGCCAGCACTGTCCAGCAGCACTGAAAATAGAGTTAGACTCCTCGGCTCATCTCTCAATCACTGCTTCCTACTTCTGTGATCTTGGACATGCTACTTAACCTCCCAAAACCTTCATTTCCTTATTTGTAAATCTCTTCTTCCTAGAGATATAAGGATCAAATCATAGCATAGTGTAGCACAGTACCTTAGGTATAGGAACCTTCAATGAAGACTAATTTTATAACCATCATTCCAATAAAAAATGCCATTGGTACCTTCTATACTATACATCCAGGCACACCAATGAAGATTAGCTGCTATATAATTACCTCCCAAGCCCAGTCATCCTGAACTCTACTTTTCAACCTGTCCCTGGCTCTCCTTCAAACTATAGTATACTTTTACATGGGCAACAATTGCAGGTATTCAGGAAGGAGATTAGGGGAATCCTGAAAGGATTCCACATCCAATCGCTTCCCCAAATGAACTCTACTTTTCAACCTGTCCCTGGCTCTCCTTCAAACTATAGTATACTTTTACATGGGCAACAATTGCAGGTATTCAGGAAGGAGATTAGGGGAATCCTGAAAGGATTCCACATCCAATCGCTTCCCCAAATGGGCGACTTTAATAAAAGGTTTCTTTAAATTCCTTAATGTACTGATAGTTGCTAATGGCCGGTAGTTGTGGATCTATGTAGTTGTGCCATGGGAAAAATAATGAAGTGTTACATGGTGCTAGCATATATTGATAGAGCGTTGAAATCAAGTCAGTCACTGTGGCACCTAGGTGATTGCTCATCCTCTGTTTTTACATCTTGGAAAGCTGGGCTCTAGTGTATGTCAGCAACAGTGTGGTTTGCAGCCCCCCCCAACATCTGTCATGTTGCTAGGAGATTTCTTTCCCACAATACAGTATTATAAGGTACTTGGCAAGGAGGGCCCATAATGTCATCATACATTTACAGCCCATTTGTCTGATTTATAAGTCCAAATAGCCATTTAAAAATTGCAAATCAAGCTTTGTCAGGCAGCCCTACACTTTTGTCATCTACAAATCAAACTGTTACGCTTAAAGCCATAAATACCAAATGACTTCTGTGCTCAACCTCAAAGCAGGTGTCCCAGACTCGCTAATATCGAATCACACAGTTGGGATATTTATAAGCCGTATCACCTGAAAATATGCCCACTGATTTCTTCAACAGAACTTAGCTTTTCAAATAACCTTTCAGGTCTATCTCCCGAATATAAACAAGATGTCAATGCAGGCGGTATTGGATTATCTCTATACCAAGCAGTTGTCACCTAACTTGGACCTGGACCCACTGGAATTAATTGCCTTGGCAAACAGATTTTGCCTTCCACACTTGGTTGCACTTGCAGGTAAGGCTGGTGACTTGGGGCCATGCAGTGTGTGACTGTCGTGTTGATCAAAATTGCATTTAAACCAAAATAGGATTTCTGGAATAAAAATTAATTTTTATCACACCATATCAGGCTGTCAAACTGATTCAATTCAGTGAGTATTTCTTAAACTCCTACTTTGTGATAGGGCGTGTTAGACGAGAGAAAGATGAGCAACATGTGGCGCCTGCTATTGAGGCCCGGATGCTATGCATTCTGCCTCACTGTGGATCACAGACCTTGAAATAGAATGGTTATATCCATGTTATCGGTACCGTGTGTGCTCAGACACTTTTTTTATTTATTTTATTTTATTTTTTATTGAGGTAGTATTTGGATATACCCATCCGGTATTGCCACTACAGTCTTAAAGAAGGTAGCACAAAGGAATTGTGGGTAAGAAGATATGCTATCAAGTCAAATTGCTTGAGTTGAAATCCTGGCTTTGCCATTTATGGGCTAGAGGACTTCATACTTAATTAATGGCTCTTTATCGCCCCTTTCTCTCTTTAATCTGGGGATCATAGAGTTGTGAAGATTAAATGAGATACATATATTTAGAACAGTGTCTGGCACCTAGTAAGTATTATGTAAGAGGTTTTCTTAAAGCTATTTTAGAAAATATTCTGATAGTGTCAAGATCATTTTTGGGAGAAAGAAAAAGTGGGAAACTTGGCCTCATTGCAAAAAATCATAGATACCGTTTCTCAATTTGTTCATTTGGTAAGCTGCAGCAGGTCGAAATAAGATATACACATTCAGAAAACCTTTTGCTTAAATTTAAACCTTCAGCTTCATTCACCAGAGGTGACAATTTACAGTTGTGGCATTTATTACAACATTCAGTAGACTCCTATAATATTGAAAGCAGAGCTAGTACTGATTTTGTTCACTGGCCTATCCCCTGCACATAGAAAAGAGCCTGAATGCATTAGGTTCTCAAATATTTGTTGAATTCTTAAATGAGTGAAAATAAATGTATGAACAAGTCATATCAGCACTTGACTTTCTGGCAATTTTTTGTTTGTTTGTTTTTTAATCGTGTTCACTGAGATAATTATGAGTTACAATTATGTTTTAGGGGTACAGGTTTACACATCTTCCACTAAGCCCAGCACCATAGCCCCAGTAATCCTACAACATACTCCATGGGGACCCTCATCCTCCTCCCCCCTAAACTCCCCTCCTAGAAGCCTCAGTTCTGCAGTCAGATTTCAAGGGTTTGTTTTTGGTTCATTTTCATCTGTTCTTTGCTATGTTTCTTTATATCCACATATGAGTGAAAATATCCACTTAAGGTTTTCACTACATTCAACCAACTGAAGATTAGTTTTTTCCCTTGCCTTACTTCTTCCCCAATTAGAGATAGTTAAAGATTTGCTATTCAATTTCATTTTTTAAAAATGTATTTTTAAATGTTCAACATCACTCGTAATAAGGGACATGCAAATTAAAACCACAATGAGATACCACCTCACCCCAGTGAGAATGGCACATCTTCAAACAACTAGCAACAACAATTGTTGGCGAGGATGTGGAGAAAAAAGAACTCTCCTGCATTGCTGGTGGGAATGCAAACTAGTACAACCACTATGGAAAACTGTTTGGAGGTTCCTCAAACTGCTAAACATGGAGCTTCCCTACGACCCAGCAATCCCACTCCTAGGTATCTACCCAAAAGACACAAAAACACTGATTGAAAAAGATACTTGTACCCCCATGTTTATTGCTGCTTTATTTACAATTGGAAAAACATGGAAGCAGCCCAAATGCCCAAAAGTAGATGACTGGATTAGAAAGATGTGGTACATATATACAATGGAATATTACTCAGCAACCAAAAAAGAGAAACACGTGTCTTTTGCAGCAACTTGGATGGAGCTGGAAAAGATCATGCTGAGTGAGATAAGCCAGAAAGAGAAAGAAAAATACCAGATGGTTTCACTCATAGCAGGAGTATAATGGACCAGGCGAGAAAATAACAAAAATAATGAACAACCATATACCAGAGACATTCTGTGGGGGCGGAGTGGGGAATGGGATCAAAAACGGGGGGGTGAGGGAGGAAGGGAGGGAAATGCACGGGACTATGGTGGTGGCACAGGGGTGATTTGGTGATGGGAAACCCGCGGGGATTACAATCGAGATGGAAAAAAAAGGGTGCAAAATGATGTAAAAATAAACTTTGTAATAAAAAAATGTATTTTTAACCAATACAACTTGAAATTGTAGATCCAAATGAGTGTATAACTCCAAGAGGATGCAGTGGGCAACCCCTTTTTCAGAAGTATGAGTTCCAACCCATTTGACTATCTATAGTATTTTACAAGTATCTATCTTTTGAGGATAAATTTGACTGTTTTGAGATAGTCAAAAGTAAGTTGGAGCCAAATCTGTTGAGCAAAGTCAGTGATCAATCTCAAAGTGGTGCTATTTTTGGCTAAAATATTAAGTACAGTGAAAAAATATGGGGCTATTTTTCCACAAAGAAAATGACCCAAAGAGAGCTTCCTGTTGAATTAACTTGTTTGTATGTTTATTTTGGTCATTTAACATGTTATTACTATTATGACTTTTAACATAGTTTCTTATTGACTCTTAAACATTTAGTGTTTGATGTCTACTATTCTAAATTGTAGAACATAGTGTTCAGAGTACAGTATTTAAAACTCAGTTTGGGGGCCTCCTTGGTGGCCTTGGTATTAAGTCCCAGAACCATCACTGCTACAGCCAGTGTTTGATCCCTGGCCAGGTAGCTAACCCACAGCAAACTTCCCCTGACCCACCTGCTGCTCCCCTTAGAAGTGTATTTCAGTAAATCCACTTGTCCTGTTCCCTGCTCTGTATATGATGAATCAACTCACCCCCTCCTCACCCAGCACACACACACACCTCTGATTTCTTCTATATTAAAAAAATCAGTTTGGGGGTGAAAATGCTTTGTAAGCAAAACTGTTAAACTAAGAAATATTTCAGTTACCTAAAATTAAAAGGCCTGATGAAATCTCTGGGAACTACAGTTCCAAATAGTTCTTTGTCAGTCCAGCTGAGGAAAGTTATGCCAAAGACACCATTCACATCTAGATACCATATTGTCTAGACAAAGGCATATACTAGTATGTAAAGCCAAAGCAGAAAGTAAGCATGATTCGGACAATATACTGGCTGAGATTCTGTATATAATACACTGGATTAGAAGAACAATGCTAAAGATGAGAAAAGAACAGAGCAATAAGAAGGTAGAAAGGCAGAGCCTGGACTGTACCTGCACTTGTCTATCCGGGAGGTGGGTGACAGCCCAGATGAATGCCAGAGACAGCTTAGTCTCAAAATCACAATTGAAATTCAGTTTAGAAGTCTTAAACACAGCTCCCAGCAGAAAAGGCTCTCCCAACTGGAGGTTTGTTCTTTCCCATGGATGGTCTTCCCCATCTAAAGAATCGAAGAGGTTGCATAATAAACAAATCATCCATCAGCAGCTATTGAAATAGACATATGCTTTCATGTTTTTATTTCTCCACCTGGACTCATTTCTCTGTACTCAACCTTTCCACTGTCAGAGAGTACTGAGAATCGAAATGATGTGAGAAGGGAAACTGGAATAGGAAGATGCTAGAATGTCTACGGGATTGCAGAAAGTTGCTGACTATCTAGGGTAACATTGTTCAATAGAACTTTCTACAACAATGGCAGCATTCTGTGTTGGCATTGCCTAATACTCGCATGACTGTTGAGCACTTAAATGAGATTAGTGTTGCTGAGGACCTGAATTTTTAATTGCATTCACATTAATTATTGTTTCGTTTCAAGTAGTCAACAGTTAACCTAGGAGACAATGAAAATTTGAAAGACTCTAGCTAGAAGTGATAACAAGTGTCCCCAGTCATTGGTGCCACGTCTATGTACTGCAACGTCACCATCAGAATTGGCCCTGAATTCAATTTGAATGGTTGCCAGATCTCAAGTACTTCCTCCACAATTTGGTGTCCCCGACCAAACCCTCCTGACAAGATGTCTGGCTTGCAAGGCAAAATCTAACTCTCTTTTTCTTCTCCTCCCCAGAGCAGCACGCCGTTCAGGAGCTGACCAAAGCTGCAATGAGCGGTGTGGGCATTGATGGGGAGGTGCTCTCTTATTTGGAATTGGCCCAGGTTTGTAATAGCTTGCTTTTCACCTTTTAAGTGTGTTCAACCAGTTCATTTAATGCTGATAAAACATTCCTCTGTTGCATCTGTCTAAATAAAGATGTCACCACTGAGTCACAGAGGCCCCCTGTGTACACTGAGAAGATCTGAGAGTTTTATGTTTCATGCACTATCCACCCTGCTGGGCTTCCTTTGAAAAAGCAACAAGGACCCTACCCCCACTCCAGCCCCATTGTCCCCTGAGGCACAAGTTTCACATGTGGGAGAACAATTTGGGGTATGACAGGGAATGGTTTTGTCTCTCTTCTTTCGAATTCTTGGACATGTGTTGAGCTAGATCAGACATTTCCAGGTTTCCGTCAAATCCCGTGGAACCACACACACTTCACTGCAACTGTCCTAGGCTTTTCTAAAAGCAGAATTTGTTAATATTGTCAATGTGATTCTGTAATCCCAATCTACATGTTTACTTCCTTTTTAGAAAGAACAAGTTTTCACTCATAGCAGGAGCATAAGGGATCAGGAAAAATATAAACAATTGTAATAAAGTAAAAATGAAAAACAAAGAACAACTGTAATATATCAGAGGCATTCTGCAGGGGTGAAGAGGGGAATAGGATCAAAATCGGAGTGAAAAGAGCACATAGGACTATAGTGATGGCACAAAGGTGAATTGGTAGTGGGAAGTCCACAGGGATTACAACTAAGATGAAAAAATGCACAAAGTGAAGAATGATGTAAAAATAAATATATCTAAAAAGAAAAGAAAGAGCCTAAAAATCTGGCTTCCATTTTGTTGCTGACTAATGTATTCAAGGCATAAAGCTATTTCATTTTCCCCATCCATAAGAAATGGGGATGGTAATTCACACCTGACCAACCCTTCAAATTATTTTAAGAGTCAAAAGGATGGCTGAATAGTATTCCATTGTGTGTACATACCACATCTTCTCGATCCAGTCATTACTTTTGGACATTTGGGTTGATTCCACATCTTACCTATTGTAAATAGGGCAACAATAAGCATAGGGGTGCAGGTGTCCTTTTGAATTGTTTGTGTGTCCTTAGGTAGATACCTAGGAGTGGAATTGCTGGATCTTAATAGAAGATCATTTTTAGCCATTTGATAAACCTCCACAGAGCTTTCCATAGTGGTTGGACCAGCGTACATTCCTACCAGCAGTGTAGGAGAGTTCCTTTTTCTCCACACCCTTGCCAAGATTTATTGTTGCTTGATTTTTCATATGTGCCATTCTCACTGGTGTGAGGTGGTATCTCATTGTGGCTTTGATTTGCATTATTACAAGTGATGTTGAAAATTTTTTCATATGGTTGTTGGTCATCTGCATTTCCTCTTTGGAGAAGTGTCTTTGTAGCTCTTCTGCCCATTTTTTGATTCATTTTTTGTTCATTTTATATTTGTTGAGTTTCAAAAAAGATAAACTCATGCCATTTGCGGCAACATGGATGGAGCTGGAAAAGATCATGCTTAGTGAAATAAGCCAGAAAGAAAAAGAAAAATACTAGATGGCTAAAACAGAGACATTCTACAGGGGAGGAGAGGGGGGACAAGATCAAAATTGGAGTGGGAAGAGCACATGGGAGCATGGTGATGGCAGATGGGTGAAGTGGTGGTGGGAAGTTACAACTGAGATGGAAAAATGTAAAAAATGAATAATGCAAAAATATATAAAATAAAAAAAGTATAGAGAAAGAAAAAATAATCGAAAGGATAAAATATCTAAGAAGGAGCACTGAAGAGTGGAGACATTGTCTGCACAAATGATCTAGTTCCTGGCATACTGACCATGACTGTACTCTCAAGGAACTAAGAATCAACTCTCTAGTCTTTTTTCCATCTGAGTTCCCACTTTTCTTTTACCTCACTCAGTGAGGACAGTGGTTGCCTGAGTCTCAGGTCATTAATTTAAATGGCTATTTCCAAGTCAGGGGAGAGGGGAGGTGATTTCAGGGAAAGGAGGGAAGCAGATAGCAGGTATTCCTTAGGCTGTGGACACAGGAGATGACGCAGATTCAGAAGGCAGAGAGGAATAGAAGGTTACAGCACCCTGGTATTCTGAGTCAATATACAATAACTATTGGTTAGTTTCTCCCACACAGCAGACACACCACTAGACAAGCGAATATGTAGGTACAAAAGGTAGATTCTCTGCCCTTCTGCAGTCTGCAGAAGTAGACAACCACAAATATTAAAATCCGATGTGAAAAACAACCTAATGGAGATCACAATGAAACAATGAATAGATGTTGACAACAGTACAATCAATGCCTGTCTCCTGTACTTGGGGTTGGGGTCTTTTGAAACAATCCTTGGGGTGTGGGGTTGGGCCCTTGTTGCGTTTTTAAAAGAATCCCAGTAGGATGAATGGTGCATGAAGCATAAAACTCTCACACTTCTCCTGTAAGTATTCCTCCTGCAGAAAATGAAATGGCCAGGTGTTCTACAGGGCCAGTCCAGCTCAGATAAGATTTGGAGTTATGTCTCTTTCTTTGTTTGCTCTGTGTTCCCACCTTTCATCTCCCTCCACTCCATCCAGAAATATGCCATGCAAGGAGATGCAATTATTGCTAAACCTTGACAAGCCTTGGTAGGAAGATTTGATGAAGGAGCCTCCCATAACTTAGCTTATTCATTATACTCTAACCCATTGCTGTCCTGGTTAGTACTTAGCAAACAGCTTATAGACAGGTGCAGCCCTGACCTGGTGCATTTTCCAATTTCCATGGTATAAACATGGCATAAATGTCCCATCTGGCCAGTCTTAATGAGGTAAAGTCACTAAACTCAGAGTAAGGAAGAAATTTGCACACCATCAACTGTCTTAATTTGTGGGTACAAGCCAGCCTCAATGCACCACTGCTCCAGCGTACAATCAGAAAGAAACCTCCAATCAGCACCAACAAAATTGTCTATAATGTAGAAGTTGTTTTTCATAGTTTCTTGAGTTAATTTCAAGGACTTTGGCTTTTCTGTTGGCTGTAATTTACAGTGGCGATGTGGGCCAGAGGAAGTGCATCATAGGCACAGGGAATTTTTGCCTGACTAAAAGAAATGTCAAGCACAACCAGAGAATGGGTGTGTGAGACAGTCATGGGCAAAAAGAGCTAGAGACTGGAGGATACTACCAAATGCCTGTCAATGACAATTGACACTGTCAGTTGACCCCAGGTCAATTAACAAGGGAGCTGTCAACTTGGGGCTTCAGGTCTTTTTCAGTCACAGCCACCTTAGCTGCCACCTCACTCAGTGGAGTGTTCTCATCCCTCCCACCCTGCCCACATCACCTGTTCTTTTTATGTAACTAAAGGACAGGTATAGGACAGCCACGCATTCCTCAGTCTCCTCTTTCAGGTCTTTGGCCCCAGCAAACTGAGCTCTGTCATGCGACACGGAGTGTTCTGTTGCCGAGGCTTCCTTAAACAGAGATGACATTGCTACTTTCAGCTGTTGGCTGCTGCCTTCCAGAGGCCACAGCACTTATCACTAGCGGGCCAGGTGGCAGGGGAGGGTGGGAGAGCAAAGCATAATTTAAACTCCTGATCTGATACTGTGATTATTTTTGGTGCACCTATCACAAGGGGCTAGAGAGGGGTGTGCCAAAGCTGTTCTTGGCTGGCAGCAGAACCAATGTCAAAACACTGTAGTCAAAACAAGAGGTTTGCTGAATTAGTCATGTCATATGGGTCCTGTATTTCTTTCACCCGTACAATGGCTCCCTATTTTTTTGTGGCCCCATTCAGAAAATAGAGTCTGACCACCACCTCCCTTTGGGTCTCTCCCCTGCAGTTTCACAATGCCCACCAGCTAGCCGCTTGGTGTTTGCACCACATCTGTACCAACTACAACAGTGTTTGTTCCAAGTTCCGCAAAGAAATCAAATCGAAATCCACAGGTAAGACTGCATGTCCCCATTCATCCAATTCTCACCCACTCTGGCTGAAGTGTTTACCCTCTGTGCCCTTGAGAAGGAACACGAGCAGCTGGCAACTCGTGGAGAGTTTCTTGTGACTGGGTGGAGGTCACACATTCATGTGACACGGCACAAAGAATTGTAGGTTAGGAATTCTCTTGAGAGAACTTTATTCCGGTGGACTTAGGTGGAGTGGGGTTCAGGGTGCCTTATAAAGAAGCATGCTGAAATTCTGGGCTCACCTTGGGTGTGCAGGTAGGGTTAGAAGTGAGCTTTCACTCTGCAGTCTCCGTACACTCTGCAATCAAGTGGTCCTGGGTTCAGGTCTCGTGCCCTGTTGCATAACTTTAGACTAGTGATTTTCCCTCCAAAACCTTTAGTGTCACAGTCTTCCAACATGCCTACTCGTAGTCTCTGCACAGTGGGCTGCTGAGAGGACATGTGAAATAATCATAGGTGAGAAACTTTAAGCTCAGAATCTGGCGTATAGATGTGTTCTATAAATGGGTACAATGGCTCCTACTTTTCCTCCGCCAGACAACCAGGAATATTTTGAACGGCACCGCTGGCCCCCTGTGTGGTACCTGAAGGAAGAAGACCACTACCAGCGTGTGAAAAGGGAACGAGAGAAAGAAGATATTGCACTAAACAAACATCACTCGAGACGAAGGTGGTGCTTCTGGAATTCATCTCCAGCAGTTGCCTGAGGAGGAAGAGAAGGAAAAAAAAAATCAGTAACCTGACACACCACTTGTAAAAGCACTACTGTAAAATTAGTCTTATTTAGAGATAAGATGTAGTTCAGGTTTCAGGCACTGATCTTCCTCCACTTTTGTGCATTTATCTTTGTGGGGATCAAAGCACAAGCTCACCATCCATGAGCCTGGACAAAAAGGGAAGTTGATGCTCACTGCATTCCTTCAACTTATATGTATATTTTTTTGTTAGAAGGCTTAATAAACTTTAGTCCGTTATTTCATTTCTTTTTATACAAGAAAAAAAATCCAGCTTTCATGTTTCAAATTTCAAATTGGAAAATATTTTTATATGGTCTCTTGTATTTTGTTGAAATGAACTACTATGTATGACTTTACTTTACAGGCCACAAATTCACCATGAAGTCGCCCTGTGATTCTCTTCGCCCACAAAACCATTGAGCATTATTACATAATTAGAGGGTTATCCTTTTGTTGTGAAGTAAAGGGTTGGGATGAATTCCCCAAAGTGCAAGTTAGAGAGTGTTTAATCTTTGTGCTGTCGAATAACATTGGTATAATTACCAAGTCAACACTAAGAATGTGTATTTACAATATTTGCTGTGTAATTGCTAGTAATTATATGGTTATATGTGCCACGTAAAATATAGTGATATCAAATCTTCTGTTGTTTAAAATGTCTAGATTCAAGAGGATAATCTTTGTAATCATTAGAAGGGCTTATTAAATCCCAGCACTATCCAGGGCAAATTCACTGGTGGACCTGAACAGAGAAGCGACCGTAAGCGCATTGCTGTTTGGATTGCTATATTAGGGTTTAAGTATTCTCAGTATTCCTTGATCTCGCCATGCGTCTCTGCATGCAGATTCTCCACTGACTTGAATTGAGATGGGCAAAGGACAGGGTCCCCAGACTCTCCCCCACCACTTGTGGGTTTGTCACATCTCACCACCACAAATAGGCTTCCTCAGGTCGCTTACCTGTGGCCAACTCCACTTTGTAAAATATTTTTAACTCTTCCCAGGGAAAATTCATGTCGCTTGCTACAGAAGTAGGCTAAGGCAGACCACCCACCCCTGCTGAAATTCAGAGGGCCTGTGAAGGCGCAAAGCTGGAGGCTGGGTCCCTGCATTCTCCAACACAGACTAGAATCTTTTCCCAGAGTCTAGGAAATGGTGCTATTGTGAGTTAGTTCTGACCCTTTGTCATTCTGGTTTTCAGTGTTAAAACAGAAAGTACTGAGCAGGGGAGCTTTCAAGAGCAGTCAAACACTGCTTTTCTGTGGATTAAATGTTACGTCACTAGAGCATTTTATAGCCAAGATTCCATACCTGTGTGGAATGTTATATGGTGAAGGCTGTGTCTTATTTTGTTGGGAGGTCAACTTCCTGAGCTAAAGGCTGTTGATATTTTTTCCCCCTAGCTTTCAGAAGTTGGAAAAGTTGAATCTAAACCTCAATGTTGACAGCCATATGCATTTGCAAATATATCCAAATTACAGATGAGTATTTATTACTGACAGTGAAACACACTGCACAAGAGTTTGGAGTGGCTCAAAAGTGTGCCCTTTTCTCGTGACAAAGGAGAGGGCATTGGAGTAGGAAATGGATGGTTATAAATGCATCCACTTTAATTTTTGGTCAATAGGTTTGTAAATTTTTAATGAAAGGAAAAAGGGAGACAGAATGAGGGAATAAATATCAAGACTCAGGAAGAATCAGTATGTATCCCATCATAAAATAGTAGAGGTTGAGTATCCAATGAGTAGTCAGAGTTGAACTTATACAACCAAAGCTCCCATTTAATTGTAATCTTGCCAAAACATGGACATATAAATGAACCTGGGGTATAAGCAATAATCTCCACTAGTGTTTGTTATCAGCTACTGAAACCAAGTGGCTGGTTCATTTGGTTGATGCTGACTATGGCCTTTAACCATGGTGGTTTGTTTTGTGTTTTTTATTTCACAAAAAGCCAATAAAATTGTTTAGCTATAAAATGCAGTAGTTGTTGTTGTTGTTGTTGTTTTTTAAGAACTGCTACAGCACATCATTTGTGTAATTGTATTAGCTTTTTAAAAGCTATCAGTATGTTAAAGATTCTGGATCATCGTTGCTGTGTACTCCAGTAACAAGGCAATTTGAATAACAAGCATATTTGTTTTCAGCATTGCCAGCATAGAGTCCCATGCAATAATGTAAGTGATTGGTCTGGTTAACACAGTTGTCACTAGACATAGCCTTAGTATAGCCTTAGGAGTAAAAACAGAAATGATACTTCTGTCCTAATGGATTTCTCATTATCTGGGTTTGGATAACTTTGCCATCAACTAAGGGAAAGGTTGTACTTGAAGGGACTCGTGAAGATCTATCTTTTCTTCAGAAGATCTGAGAAAGCCTTTGCAAAACTCAGTGCACAAATTCTGAGAGGGCAGTGTTTACCGAAGTTCCAAGGAAAGAAGCATAGCCAATGAACTCTCTCTCACAAAGGGATTTTATGGGTAGATGATCCTTATAGTCCCATGAAAAGAAGCTGACATCTGTTAAAAAAAAAAAAAAAAACAACTAAAGAAATAAAAGAGATTCCCAACACATTTTAATACCTTTTAAAAATGGGTACTCTAAATCATGCCCCCTTTTCCACATGCATACCAGTAGAGACTTACATGTGCCCTTTGACCTATTTCTCCTAGGGCAGTATCTGGAAAATCATAAACAAGAAAAAAGTCAACAACCTTATATTAACATTATAAGAACTATAGCTGCTATCGGTTTAGAATAAATCAAGAATTTGCACTATGTATGTTAAAAAGCACAAGTGCAATCTTTCTTTAAAAAAAAATGTCCACACTTGCTTTTCTTGTATTTTTTCATCAAAATTAGTTTTTCACCACGGTAACATTCACTAAACAAATGAATTCTATTAGTCAGAGGAAAGGAAAACACCAAGTGAATCACTATTTTCTAAGTGCAGCATTCCTGAAATGAATTTAGCATGCCTTTCTGTATATTTGGTGTTTCTTTAATGAAAAGATTCTAATTAGATTCTGGTGGACAAGCAGAAGAATGTGACTATTGCCTAAAAGTTAGCCATGGAGAATTTATTTGTATTATGTACATATATGTGTAGTGTTAGTAATCAAGAAACAAGATGATGAAGCAAAAAGAAAGAGAAAGATGGAAGGAAGGAGGGAAGAGGAAAAGTGATGGAGAGAAAGAGGGAGTGAGGGTAGTAAGAAGGGAGAAGACTAAGAAATTTTCAAAAGAAAAGTTGTAGAGGCCCTCCCTGGTAGCGCAGGAGGTTAAAGCACAGCACTGAGAAGCTAAAGCCACTTCCACAAGAGTTCAATCCCCACCTGCCCCGGAGGTGACCCACATGGTGTAGCTGACCTCTCCTGACCCACCCACTGCTCCCCTCAGCAGTCTGTCAGTCAGCCTGTTCTGCTCCCCACTCTATCTCTGGTGAATCCTCTCACTGCCCCTGCACCTCTGGCCTGTACCCCAACTCTGTATGCAAATAAATAAATCTTTTTTAAAAAAAGTTGTAGAAGTTGAATTAAGCATTCTGAGTTTCTTCCAAACTACAAATTTATGAGACTGCTCTATATATCATAACTGTTTTCAGTTAAAAACTTTGTTCCCTTGAATTTCCAAATAGGAGGCAGGTAATGTGTTCAGTGTTAAAAGAAAGTACTGGCATCGCAACACCTGTGACATCTTGGAAAGCAATGCTATTCCCTTTGGCTGCATTTGAAAAGTTCGCTGTATACTGACAGTGTCACCAAGTTGGGTATTATTATTTACACCATTCAAATACTTGTTTTTTCACTGGGTTCCTGTGCAGGTGCCTCATTAGATATTTACAGACTATTGTCTACAAAATATGGAAATAACTTAGAAGATAATGCTTGGGTGAAAATCAATCAATCATACATTCGCACATCCAGAGACATGAAAGTGTTAGAAACAACAGGAGGAAATGTGAAGCCACTTGCCAACAACTCACTCCTATTGCTCCCCATTTTTCTAGGCACAGAATGTCTGAGCGACATGGACTTACAGTAGAATGTAGATGAAAAGGTGATAATCAAATGTGGCTCCAGGGGAGGAGAATGTAAATTCTTTGAGTCTGAATACACCGGAGTGACTAGCTTTTTCAGCTAATCCATGAGGACAGCCCTTGATTCATGTTTCTGCTTAACTGCTGACCAAAGTTTGGGCTTTGCTGTCTTGTGCCTTCCCTATCTGATGAAAGAAATCATTTTTTGACTTACTGATCCTTGGCAGTCCCTACTGGAGTGATAATGCCCCTGAAATGTTGAATGTAAATTATGTGAAAAGATACACTACTGCTGTAAAAGCTGTGATCATGTGAGAAATGATCATATGTTTCACTGAGTTTTTAGTGTGGAGTAAATGAGATGACAGGCAAAGTATCAGCACAGTGCCTGGCACATTGTAAGCACTCAGTAAGTGAATTTGTGTTCTAAGCATGTTGAACATCGAGGCAAGAAAATCTAGAGGGAGGACAATGAGTTTGGGTAATTCTGACTCTGAGATATTGGAAAGTTAAAGTTATAAGAAATGACTCTAGCCTGCAGGAACTCCTCCAACAAGAACCATCAGTGTGGGCTGTTAAAGGTTAGGAGAACACAAAAGATGGGGAAGGACATTTAAAAAAGTAAAACAGACCCAGGGCATCTGGGAAGTGTGTGGATTGGTTGAAAGCTCTCCTTGGAAATTCTGAAGAACACCTGGACTTTTTGATGAGGTAAGCAATATGGATTAAAAAAAAATACATTGTGGATGAAAAACATTGCATCCTCTTTTGCTTCTGTTTCAAAAGCCTTCTGAAATTTGAAGAATATCAAAAAGAAATTCACCTGTATTAACTTTCCAAAATTATAAGACCACAAACATAATCCTCCCCCAAATATACACAAGACCTTATTTGAAAGGGCATCATTGAATTTTCCCTAAATTATGTAAAACAAAGTTAATAATCATTTACTTGAATCTAAACAAATTTCTCTCACATGACACTTTATAGATTTACAGCACTATTGGAAAAGATCCAATAGGCAATTCTTATTCCTCCATGATGTACCCCCATTATCTCCCTATGCAAATACATACATACAATCAGTTTAGAAGAAATTAATGATTAAAGTCTAAAGATTTAAAATTATTATTCAGCATAGATTGCTTGTTGGCCATGGTATCCACTGCCTGCTTTTACTGAGCCTACTCAAGGACCTGAAGTAAATTTGCTCAGAGTTTACTTCAGAGTTAGTTTAAATAAATCAATGGCACCTCCAACTGCCTGAATGCTAAGCCAGTGGCAGTCATGGAGTAATTTCTGCCCTTGGATAATTTGTCTAGTTTGATTCACATAATTCTATGGGGAAAAGAGTAATTTTATTGATGTGTGTATCTTCTCTCAACCTGCTGAAGGAGGCTGAGGGGAAGTGAATATCTGAGCTCATCCCAGTGCTATATCTTTTTGTTTTCATCATTTGGGTTGTTCCTGAGTGATGGATATACTGGCAATAGATTGAATGAAGTCTCTATATGTGAAGATAATCTTTGTGGAAACTAGCTCTTTCCAAGAAGAGCATTCATTTCTGTTTCAATGGGAATGTTCTTTTCGACCATGCATGTCCTAAAGCAGAAATAACTGCATTCATACCTATTAGGATCACCCTTTCCTGACTTAACACTTAGGTCCTCAGATAAAAGTCATGAAAACATGCTTCTGTTTAGACCCACAATCCACCCATGGAACCAAAGCTCTCTGGATTAAAGATAATTCCAGATTTCACTTCTCCTAAAAGAGACCACTTATTATCAGCAAAATCTGTTAAAAGAGGCCCCTCCAAGTCTGGAGAAGTACATTGTAGTCACTTTCCCATGCAACCCTCTCCCTCACCCCTCCATCTAAGCCTTGTCCTATAGAAATTCCATCTGACCAACATCAAGTCATATGCAATCAGATGATATAAATGATCTGGAAGATTTGTAATGGGCTACACACACATATACACACCCACACATGTGTGTGTATATAAATACAAACACACACACACATACATATAATTGTCAAATCTTTCAGCAGTTCATAATGAACACCTGTAACCCCAGATCTCAGGCAACAGAATTGACATGCTCATCTATTTTGCCAGGAAGCTGTTTTCCTTTATTTTGTCTTGGAAATTTTTTCTATTTGTGTGGCACAATTTATCCACTTCTTATCTTGGAAAATCTTATGATCATAAATTTATTTAGTCCACCTTCTACCTTGCCAAAGTTTTGATATGGAGATTATTACAAATTATCTTGATTCATCAAAGATTTTTTTGAACATCTACCATGTACCAAACACAATCAACAGAGAGCAGCTAGCATCTGCTTGGACACACCCAAATAATCACAATAATAATAAATAAATGTACCAATATGTATTTTATAGATTGGGTGTGGGAAAAAGTTTCATTCCATCTGCTAACTCAAATCGGCAGTACACAATTAGGTTGTGAGTTACTATGAAGCATAATCCAGGACAAAGTGTGCTAGGGTTGCTTATTAGACATGTCTGACATGACTCTGGCAGAGAAATTTTAAACTTTACTAGTATAATTGCCAAGTTTTATTCATTCCACAAATATTTACTGTACAGATACCCACCTATTTTGGCAACAAGCACAGGGAAGCCAGGGAGCCAAGGAGGCCAGGAGGCTGGCAAGACCCCACCCCCCAAGAATCTGTCCACCTTTCTCCTTGGGCTCTGTCTGGCGTTCCCTCGCGGTCTCTTCCTCTCAGAACGTTTCTCGTGTAGCTTGTCCTCTCGTAGCTGTTCTCCATCACATTGCTGCTCTCCACCTTTATATCCTCACCCTCCAGGCTCAGCCATGCCCACTTACGCATGCTCGCACTGTATGCCAGGTGTTCCCAATCAGGCCCCAGCCCATGCTCCAAGCGCCTTCTCTGTTCAAGGCGCAGGTGGTAGCCACAGAGCCTAACAGCATAAAAGCATGACCACTTCACTTACCCTACACCACCTAATCTGTGTAGGCACATTCCTATGCACCAGTGTCCCTGTCATGGAGTTTATGTTCCTTAATGGGAGCTGTGCAATAAAAACCAACAAATATGACTTTTTATCAGATGAGTGTTATGAAGGAAAAAAGGAAATGAATGGAAAATAATCAAGAAAACAATTTTAAGCAAAAGTGGTCAAGGACATCCTCTCCAAGGTATTATTTGAGTAGATAATTGAATTGAGTGAGTCAGAAATTTGGAGACACAGCAAAGCCAGCTTGTCTCTACGCTGAAACCTCAGCTGAGACTTAGAGGCCAGGGGTTTACAAATAGAATGGAAATCATCATTAACCACATATTCAGTGGTTTGCTGGCTCTTAGTTGAGACCCCAGTAGAGCTGTTCCCTGGAACACCTACTTAGGGTCTGTCAGCCTGCACTCGTTTGGACTTTCCTCTGAATGGCAGCTTACTTCCAAGGATGACTGTCCTCAGAAAAATGTGGAAGCACATAGCATATATCTGATCCAGTCAAAGGCAGTCACTTCTACCTTACTCGTCGAGGCAATCAAAAGGACTCATTCAAGTAGAAGGGGAGAGAATACAGACTCCATCTCTCACTGAGAAAAATATCAAGGACACTTTATCAGAACATGTGGAATCGGGGATAATGTTGCTGCCCCACCTGCCACAATAGCCTAGAGTAAGAATCTGATGGTGTTTCGAAACTGGCTTTTGATTGGAAGAGGTAAAAAAAGGAAATGAGAGGCAGTGAAAGGTGCTCTATGCATAAAGGGAGAGAAAGGGTTCCTGAGGTGGAGCCAAGAATTGGATAAGGAAAAAAAGTTCAGCCACAACTAACTTCATTATACTACATCTTCATTATATGACAACTTCCAGGGCCTCTCTGAACTTTCTTGCCTGATTGTGGCATTAACTCCCCCTCACTTGACCTTCAGGAGCTCCAACAGCTCACACAGTCTGTGGTCACTCCCTAGTGGCACAGGGGTTAAAGCACAGCACTGTGAAGCTATCAGCAGCCACTGCAGTGCGAGTTCAATCCCCAGCCACGGAGGTGACCCACATGGCACGGCAGACCACTCCTGTCGGCTGCTCCCCTCAGTAGTGTTCTTTGGTCAATCTGCCTTTTCTGTTCCCTACTCTCTCTCTGTGGATCCTCTCACCGCCCATGCCTCTGTCCTGAACCTTAGTTTTTGCATACATAAATAAATAAATCTTTGAAAAAAAAAATGATGACCTGTCAAGTGAGGAAGTCAGCATGTTTCAGCAACATCAGGTTGCGGTATCTGATGATTTCCTGATTTCTTCCAGGTAAGAAACCACCACTGTGAAGACCACGCCCTCATAATTCTCACACAAACTCTCCCAAGAGGATCTGAATTTCTTGAGCTAATGACCTTTGATCAGTAAAAATGCAAAATCAAATATTTCTTTATAAATAAATATTGTACATCAGCCAAATTAGTGATGACCATAAGGGAAGGGGGCCAAGGGGGAAGTGGGTCAGGTAATAGGGGCCAATTGTATGATGAAAAATAGATCTGGATTTTAAAAATAAATTAAGTTTTAAAACACAATAGCAGGGCCCTCCCTGGTGGCACAATGGGTTAAATTGCAGCACTATGAAGCTATTCCCAGCCACTGCCACACAGGTTCTATCCCCAGCCAGGGAGGTGGCCCACATGGCACAGCAGACCTTTCCTGTCTTGCCTACTGCTCCCCTCAGCAGTGTATTTTGGTCAACCTGCCTGTTCTGCTCCCCACTCTGTCTCTGATGAACCTTCTCACCCCCTGCATTCTGGCCTGTACCCTAGTTCTGTGTGAATAAATAAGTAAATTCTTTAAAAAAAAATGCAATAGCATCAGCAGTTATATTCTTTTTTGATGGAAGAACCAGAGAGGACAAACATCAAGAAAAATAACAAAGGAGGGCCCTCCCTGGTGGCGCAGCTGGTAAAAGTGCAGCACTGCAGGCGAGCCTCAGATACCTCAGTACAAGTTCGATCCCTGCCCAGAGATGACCCCACATAGCACAGCAGACCTCTCCTACCTCACCTGCTGCTGCCCTCAGCAGTGTACTCGGGTGATCTGCCTGTTATGCTCCCTACTCTGTCTCTGGTGAATCCTCTAACTGTCCTGTACCTCTGACCTATACCCCAGTTCTGTATGCATAAATAAATAATCTTTTTTAAAAATACCAAAGGAATGATATAGAGATCTGTGTTTTTAAAGCACATTTTTTTTTTTTTGGTGTCTTTTAAATGCGCTAATGTGCACAGAAGCTGAGGCTATGTGATTTTTCCCCTGATTCCCTTCCCACTTCTCCTGCGCTCCTCTCCTTCCTGGGATGCTCTGGCCTCACTGGTCTTCATGGCAAACCCCTAATAAGCTAAATGTATTCCAGTCCAGGGGTCTTTGATCCTACTGTTCACTCAGTGATCAGATGTTCTTTCTCCAGTTACATGCCAGAGCACTCTTCAATTCAAGAACCTGCACCGGGACCAGAAATCAGAAAGCTGTCCTCATTTTTCTTGGATGTTCAACTACATAGATCTCTTTGGTTTTCTATCCACTCACCCAATATTTTTTAAGACAGCTCAAAGAGATCCTGCAGTAACTAGAAGTAGCCACCTCAGCTTAAAGTTGAAAATAATTCAATCTTAGAGTTCTATAATTGCACATATCACAACTTGCTAGTCTATTTCATCACCAGAGCAAAGAAGCAGCGATTCAGTCTCCCACGGGCTCCTTTGAAAATAGTGTCTTGATGATTTCTAAGTAAACTGATTGTTCTGCCTTTGACCCAGCTACCTGACATGACTGCAACCCCAGTCATCCCCTCATTGCTTCTTCCTCTCTGAGTCTAAGGCAGGATGTGTGTGCACAAGGAGCAGTGTGGGAAGAAACAGCTAACAGGAATACCAGTTAGAAAGTAGTGATGGGGCCCTTCCTGGTGGCGCCGCGGGTTAAAGCACAGCACTAAGAAGCTAAAGCCACCTCATCGTGAGTGCAATCCCTGCCCCAGAGGTGACCCACATGGCGCAGCAGACCTCTCCTGACCTGCCCACTGCTCCCCTCAGCAGTGTACTTGTCTACTTGTCAGTCAGCCTGTTCTGCTCCCCACTCTGTCTCTGGTGAATCTTCTCACTGCCATGCACCTCTGGCCTGTACCCAGCTCTGTATACATAAATAAATAAATCTTTTTTTTTTTTTAAAGTAGTGATGATGGCTAGAGGAAGCAGTGCTGGGAAAGAAAGCATATACCTTTCCCTCTGGATAACCTTTCCAAAAACAGGCATCTGTTTCTTATCAGAATCACTAACTTGTATGTATTCGTAGGCATCTGGCACTATACATTATACATTATAGTCTGCACTTGGCTTTCACAAACCTCAACTGATATTCAGATCATTCAAGGTGAATGAAAACATGGCAGATGATGTTTAAGGCAAGTAACTGAGAGGATATTCATCCAGTAAGTTTCCTAGAGTCACCCAAGCTCAAGGCTTGGAAATACCTTGAGCTCAGTGCTTCACAAAAGTATGAAGGCTTACACTGTCTTATTACACTGTGCAGATACTGTGATTTTTACAAACTGAAGGTGTTTGGCCATCCTGTGTCTAGCCAGCCCACAGATGCCATTTTTCTGAGTGTGTGCTTATTTTGAGTTTCTGTGCCACATTTAATTAAGTATGCACTTATTGGTTTTTTAGACATAGTGTGCTTGCACACATAATAAACTATAGTAGAGTGTAAACACGACTTTTATATGGGTTGGGAAACCAAAATATTTTTGTGGGACTCTCTTTATTACAGTATTTGCTTTATTGCAGCTGTGAAACTGAACTGAACAGAACTTAACCACTATGAAAATGAAGCCACAGTCTCCCCAAGGTATGCCTATAATTGTTATTTTCCTCACCACAGGCACAACCATTTAGAAGGGTAACTTCAGCCCCCTGGCCATATTTCAACAGTAGGCACACCCCTCTCCATGAAGGTGGAGTCTTGGGGCACAACTTTCCAGAGCTTCTCTGAACCCCAGTTTGTACCTTTCCCACAATGCAGTAGTCAGTCTGAGGTTTGACACTAGACAGGATTGCTCAGTCTCTGTCTTCCTCAGTGCAGTCCAGGAGCGGCCAGGACTTCTTATATTCCTTGCCCTGAGAAAACACCTGGGTCAGGACTTAAGCAGTTATTCTCTCCTGTGCCTTCTCTCTGCCAGTGATGGACAAGTGAGCAGGCTACATCCCCCCTGAATCTATTTATATGTACCCCCAACACTCCCCCCTAGGCAAGGGGTAAAGTCTGGTGTTGAGAAGCAACTGGAGGTGTTCATTTGGTAGAAGGATCTATGCAAGGTCTCCAAATTCAAGATAACTAGGAACTTGACCCTGAAACAGGAGTGGATGGTAGTGCAAGCGGATGGTGATAGGAAGGGATACCAGGAAAGGCCACAAAGGCTTAGCTATATGCCTAGATCCTAGACAAGAGAACCACCAAAAATATGCCCCCCCCAAGGCCAAAAGGCCATAAACCAAACCAATGGCTATAGTAATACAACACCCACACTAGGGGCCTATGAGCTGTAGCTGAACTAAGGACAGTGCTTAATAGAAGGACAGGTCACTATGGGTTCTCACCCACACACAGTTACAAGAGACCTCAGGCTCCAGAAACAACAACCTGGGATGGATTTTGCAACGAACAGGCAGAGGCCCAGGGAGGACATGGCCAGTGTAGAAGGGCCCCATCTATCTGACTTCTAAACCTACTCTCAAGTGCTCTGCTATACAACTATCCAGACCCAGAGAGACCCACCTTTCCCAAACTCAATCGGCTCATCAGCACATGCACAAATAGGCCAGACCCAACTTTTGTGAGAGGAAGAGTTTATCATAGGCAGATAATAGAGACAAAGAATGTGAATTTCTCCACAGACTGTCTTCTGGTAAAGGGTGGGAGGGTCTTTGTTCATTTTGTTTTTTTCATTTTTTTGTAAGTATATATATAGATGTAGATGCAGATGTAGATGTAGATATAGATATATCTGTCTTCATTTTTGTACAATGAATGCTTTTTCATCTCGGTTCCTCATGGAACTCCTACCACCAATTCACCCGCGTACCATTCCCACAGTCCCTTGTGCTCTTCCCATCCCTGTTTTGATCCTTCTCCCCCATCCCCCCGCCCCCCCCCCTTCCTGGCTTATAGTTGCTTGTTGATTTTGACTTTTACTTTATTATAATTACTTTGTTTCTCCTGATAAAGGTGAGAGGCTTTTTTTTTTTAGATTATTTATTTATTTATTTGCATACAAAACTGGGGTACAGGCCACAGGTACAGGGGCAGGGAGAGGATTCAGAGACAGAGTGGAGAGCAGAATAGGCAGATCGACGAAGTACAATGCTGAGGGGAGCAGCGGGTGAGACAGGAGAGGTATGCTGTGCCATGTGAAACGCCTCTGGCCTGGGATAGAACTCTTATTGAAGTGGCTGTCGCTAGCTTGCGGTGCTGCGCTTTAACAAGCTGCGCCACCAGGGGAGGGCCAAAGGTGGGAGAGTTTTTTTGTTTTTTTATAACAGTTTATTTTTACATCATTTTGTACATTTTTTTTTTCATTTCAATTGTAATCCCTGCGGTTACCCATCACCAAATCACCCCTGTGCCATCACCATAATCCCATGCACGTCCCTCCCCTGTTTTTTATCCCATTCCCGACTCCACCCCCACAAAATGTCTCTGGTATATGGTTGTTCATTATTTTTGTTATTTTCTCGCCTGGTCCATTATACTCCTGCTATGAGTGAAACCATCTGGTATTTTTCTTTCGGCTTATCCCACTAAGCATGATCTTTTCCAGCTCCATCCAAGTTGCTGCAAAAGACACGTGTTTCTCTTTTTTGGTTGCTGAGTAATATTCCATTGTATATATGTACCACATCTTTCTAATCCAGTCATCTACTTTTGGGCATTTGGGCTGCTTCCATGTTTTTCCAATTGTAAATAAAGCAGCAATAAACAAGGGGGTGCAGGTATCTTTTTCAATCAGTGTTTTTGTGTCTTTGGGTAGATACCTAGGAGTGGAATTGCTGGGTCGTAGGGAAGTTTCATGTTTAGCAGTTTGAGGAACTTCCAAACAGTTTTCCCTAGTGGTCGTACTAGTTTGCCTTCCCACCAGCAGTGCAGGAGAGTTCCTTTTTCGGTGGGAGAGTTTTTAAGAAAAAATGATAAGGAAATAAAGGAAGTTCAGGTGATTGGATGTTGGGGGTACCCTATCCTTAGATGGGATTCATATTCCACATACAGGTATGTTTAGGAAATGGTCACCCAACTACTGCCCTATGTAGAGATTCTAAATAATGAAATAATCATGAATTTTAGGTCAGAATGGAAGAGCTGAGCATGCTCTAGTTTCTTTATCCCTTGTGAGCTGCTCAAACTAGATAATGGTGGTTAAAAGAAATAACATGGTTTGGTTAAAAAATATTGTCTTGGAGTAAATCAGTTAAGAATTCCTGGTATTTTGAGATCCTAGAATTAACTGTCTTAGCCATTTGTGGTTCTTTGAGGTGCTAGTTTTGTGACAACACAAGTTTGCACACTTAGAACCAGAGCAGGGATTTGAATTCACTTTAGTATTCATTCACTTACTTTATTGGTACCTTATATTTGTTGTTGAATGATTGGAGTTAAACAGATTATTCTTAAATTCTTAGAAATAATAATAATGATGTATTATGGAAGAAATATTTCCCCCTCCCCACTATATACATATGCTCTTCATATGCTCTTCTAACACCCATGTGATAGAAAGAGGGAGAAGGCATTTGGAAAATGATTAGGAAAAAGGGGTGACTTCATGAACTCTCCTATAAAAAAGAGAGTTTCCTCACCTCTTCAACCATATGAGTATACAGAAAAACAGCCAGTTATGAACCAGGAAGCCAGCCCTCACCAGATACCAAATCTGTTGTTTCCTAATCATAGCTTTCCCAGCCTACAGAACTGTGAGAAATAAATTTCTGTTGCTTATAAACCACCCAGTCTGTCATATTTTTGTTATAGCAGCCCAAATAGACTAAAGTGCATAAAAGCACTAAAAACAAGTAGAAAACAAAAGGAGATGGAGAGTCTATTGGCATTAAGATATCTAAAGAAACTTACAATTAAAGTTAATACTTACATAAGGATTAATAAAAATAAAATAAAATAGAAATTATGGAAATGAATATGTAGAATACATTTGTCCGTGATTAAAATTATACTTCACATGACTGGAGAAGAGATAAAATTTGAACAAATGTTGGGACAATTGCATAGTTACTTGAAGAGAAAAATAAAATATACCTGTAATTCCATATTGCTTTTAATTTTAGCAATCTCAATATAAAATAAAACCAATATAACCATAGAACTATTTCAGAACTGTGAGTAAATTTCTTGAGAGGGGGACATTTACGACTGATTCAAATCTTCAGGAAATAAAAGAAACAACTGATCGTATAAAAATTTATGAAGATCCTAAAGGTGAGAAAGTGTGACTTACCCAGTCCACAGAGATTCATTGTGAGCTACCTAGGATAAGGTTATTTTCTTTGGTCTTTCTTTCAGTTCTATTTTTTCCACTTTTTTTTTAAATTGTAATTTATATATGTTTTACAAGTTGCTCATTTTTGTACAATGTTTGATTTCTCCTCTCAGGCACAGTCTCCATAAAATGCACACCATTAATTCACCTTCTAACATCACCTTGTGCTCGTGCCTGCCATTTTTAAAAAAAGATTTATTTATTTATGCATACAAGAATTGAGGTACAAGCCAGATGTGCAGGAGTGGTGAGAGGATTCACCAGAAACAAAGTGGGGAGCAGAGCAGGCAGAAATACACTGCTGAGGGGATCAGTGGGCAGGTCAGGAGATGTCTGCTGTGCCATGTGGGTCACCTCCTTGGTTGGGAATCAAACATGCTGCAGTGACTGGGGGACTGCTTCATAGTGCTGCTCTTTAACCCGCTGTGCACCAGAGAAGGACTTCCTTGCCATTTTGATCCCTCTCCCTCCCTCTCCCCTGCTGAGTATCTCTAATTTATAATTTGCCTGCTAGTTTGTCTTTTTCCCCCCCGGTCTCTTGTATAGTTTCACATATTCCTCCTATAAGTGAAACAATAGATTTTTTTTCCTTCTGACTTATTTCACTAACATGATCCTTCCCAACCCCATCCATGTTACTGTGAGTGACTCTGCTAATTCTAATGCTGTCCACCATCACTCCCTCCTACTACTAAGAACCCTCCTGTTCTCTACTTGAGTCCCTATCTGTAAACTCTCTCACCCCTACAAAGCCCTCTTATCACTATGAGCACAATGTCTGAGGTTAGGTTCCAGGTCCTTTGAGTGAAATGTGCATCCCCTTTCCACATCGCTAGTTGGCTAAAGTTTAACCTATGATGAGCTTCTGAAATTGTCCAAAGTTCACAAGTGTTCTAACCTGCAGATACAGGTAACAGATCAACCCTAAGTCTGGCAGAGGTGGCTCTGTGCCTGTGTCTTTGTTCATTGGAGAGCCAGAAAACCAATCAGATGCAGTATCTCTCTGGTAACCCCTGTTTTGAAGACACCTCTGTGGGGAAGAGAACAATGATAGAGAAAACCTATTTCCTGCCATTAAGTGTCTTAACAGCAAACTTGAAAATTAGAAAGCTAGGTAGGATGTGAATCAACCACTAGTCTCTCAGGAGACATCACTGTAAACTCTATAGGAGATTGTACTCAATGCCAGTGTGTACAGCACAGAACACGCTAGAAGTTCAGAAAAGTGCTGGTCAGAGTCAGGGACCAAGGCACTGCATCACTGAGATAGAGGGATTAGTTTTATTCAAGTTTCATTGACAATTTATTCCCACCCCCAGCCAGAAGCCTTCTTCCTGCATGAGATGCTATCATACTTCTTGAACACTGCTGCTCTCTCATTGCAAACATAAGGTCCGAGTTGTCTGGGTTGTCACTTTGGCCGAGAATTGAAATGTTTGAGCCTCCCCTACTCCAGCAACTTCATCAGATCTCTGTGATATCGGGGAATCTGGGAATATCATGTCCGGCATCGGGATACTCAAGTGATGAGTAAAACAGAAGGTCAAGTTCCAGTCATAGAGTCAAGTTCTTCTGGGTCATGAAGCAGAAATATACACTACAGCTCACAGCTCTGAGGGTGTTACTGCAAGGGCCATTTGACAAATTGTGTAGGAAGACAATTGGTGCCATCACCCCAAGTCTCAGTTGTTGCGTTCTGGAGCCAGGGAGTGTTCGTAGTCAGTGGGAGGAGTGCAGAACCCCTGAGATTCCCCAGCTCCAAGACCCACCTTCTTGCATCCACTTCACGTCTATCCTATCCACAGAGAGCATCTAGAGAGGCTGATTTGATACCACCTGGTAGAAAGCAGAGCCATTCCCTTCCACCTCTAGACTTTTTGGTTCATATGACAGTCCCAGGTTCCAGCCAGCTGAGTCAGAACAACTAACTTCACTTCCATAACAAAACATCCTACAAATTATGGGAACCAAGGCAGAAAAGCAGCGCAAAACAAAACTAAGTTTTCAGGGGTCCCTGGTTTTCTCTTTCCACTACAGTCATCTTAGTTCTTTTGCTCTTTCTTTCTGCTTTCACATGTCTCTGAGGTCAGAATGTTTCTCTGCCCTCAGTAGAAACTCACTGTACAAGACCTGTGTCTGAGCAGCAAGTTTTGCAGCAAGGATCCAAAGTGTAGAGAAAGACTTGGGGAGAAAGGATGAGCCTAGGAATTCCCCAGCCACAGTGGTGGTCATTAAGAACACCGGTTAAGGCCCTCGCTGGTGGCGCAGCAGGTTAAAGCACAGCACAAAGAAGCTTAAGCCACTTCTGCATGAGTTCGATCTCCGCCTGCCCCGGAGGAGATTCACATGGCGAGGCAGACCTCTCCTGGCGTGCCCACTGCTCCCCTCAGCAATGTACTTCGTCGATCTTCTGTTCTGCTCCCCGCTTTGTCTCTGGTGAATCCTCTCACCCTCCGCATCTCTGGCCTGCACCCCAGTTCTGTATGAATAAATAAATAAACCTTTAAAAAAAAAAAAGAACACTGGTTAAGAGCTACTTAGGCAGCTGCCACTCTTCTGCTTAGTCGCTCTCTTGGAATAATGATAAGTAGGCCATTGGCTTTCTAAGCCTGCTTACCTTGCAAGCAGAAAGCAGGTGCAGTCACACCCCTTGGATTCACTGCTGCCCTCATTCCAATATTACCCCCTTTGAGAAGAAGAGTTGATGGACTTGACTCTTGGAAGGACAGTGCTCACTAACCTCCTTCCCAAAGCAGTATTGTGTGGTAATCTCCAATCACGTCTCATTTTTAGAATCATCCAGAAAACTCTGGGGAGTGACAGATTTCCAGGACCTATACATATTGACCAATCTCTGAAAGAAGGGGTATCCCAGAGTGCATATTTTTTAAGGCTCTCTATAGTATTCTGGTGATCAACCACTGGGGGAAGCAGCCAGGCTTCAACTGAGAATAGATGTCTGGACACTCCATAAGTATCTTTGGTTTAGTCTCCTACGGAAAGGGTGCTACAAGAAAGAAATCCAGGGCCCTTTTCATAACATACTCTGGTTGTTACAGGGTGGGGAGAGGGACACCCTGAGCCTCCAAACCCTACCACTCTAAATAGGTTCTGCCATCCGCTGCATCAAAAGAAGACATATAAGACCTTTAATGGAGAGAAACTTTAATACAATCAGTGAGCAATACAGCAAACATAAAGAATGTAGTTTCTAAATCAAACACCCAAATTGACCCATCCCCTTGTGGGTAAGAGTCACCCAAAAGGGATTGGCCCTAAGAAAGGCCTAAAAGCCCACACAGTCTAAAGCACCTTCTGTCCGGAACCCATAGAAAAGGATCAGACGTTGCCAGACAAGTCTGGGAGGAAAAGAGAAAAATCAAGACAAATGCTGCCATAGTCAACCTCCCCACGGGTCTCTCACTCACATCTGTTCAACCAGTCCAGGGTCAAGAAACAAGACAAAGCTTCTTCACCTATCTCTGCTCCATGTGCCTCCCTCAGACCTCCTCTGGCTCTCCATCCTGCTTCCTTCTTCTTCAGTCTCCTCTCCAGATTCTTCTCCTCCCCTCTCAGTTCCACCCTCCGGGGTGGGGCAGGGAACCTGAAACCTCCCCTTTTCCTGGGGATCACCCTGTTACATGGTCACGAGCAACGGAACACAAATGGAAATGGACAAATGGACACAAATGAAAACTGTCTTCCAGTGGTACTGGGCTGACCCATGCTGCTTTAGGAAAATCAGTTACTAAATTTTCAGGAGTTTTGCAAGCCAGTTGACAAATTAATAGCTTGCCTTCTTGGTGGAAGTATTTATTCCACAGAAACTGGGAAACAACACAGAACTGAGCCTTTCCTATCTTCCAGAGAGCTGGTTATTAAACATTTACTAACACCCATTCTTCCCATTCTTTGGGAATACAGAGCATCGGGTACGTGGAGCACTTGGTAACCAGCTGCTGATTGAATGCACAGGGACCAATGATAGGCACCAGGTGCCTTCCCCAAGCAGCAAGAAAGAACTAAGACTGATCTGAGTCTATGTGACTGTCAGGAGTTGCCTAGGACATTTCTACAGGTGGAACGAGATAATCAAATGTAAGTGGAAAGGCTCACAGGATGTTCTCCAGACCGTCCATGAAGGACTTCAAGGTTGCAGTAATCACTCCTTCCTGAGGTTTCTGAACAGATCTCTATGTGCCCTAGTGGGGCCTAAGCTACAAGCTTGTCCTGTTGTCAATGGCAGCTGAGGAGAAAGCACACCATGAAGCCCAAATGTGGGGAGTAAGAACAAGTCTTTATTACGAGGCAGTAGGAGATACGTGAGTAGTGTCAGCCTCTCTGGGCTCTGGCCCAGAGTTCCATGGGTGGCCACTGAGAGGCCCTCAACTCAGAAAATCCCCATTTGTTTTTATATGACTCATAGACAAAGCTGTCACAAGGCCAACTTTGGCCTAGTTTAGAGAAGTACATGTGTGTTATAAAACTATATCAAAGTTACATTATTATTAGCTGCTTTCCACACATGCAGACTACATCAAAGCTATATGTTACCTGCTAGGCCACCTGTCCAGAAGGCCATGGTGAAAAACAGTCTGAGAAATTCTGAGAAAACTGTTTCCCCACAGGCCCTACAGATCTCTTCTTAAATAAGTGTAAAGACAAGGAGGTCACTGCTGTGTATAGTGGCCTGCATCATCTTTGGGAAGCTCTGGTTTCTAGAAAACTCTTTCACATTAAATAAAAGTTTTCTCTCTATCATTTGCCACACAAACCCATTTGCTCATTGATATCTCTCAGCACATCTCCCAGCTGAAGCCACTCAGGGGTACTCCAGCTTTCTGTGGATGGAACTCTGCTCCCCACCAGTACAAGATGGCTTCAGCAAGCCCCTCTGGGCTTTCTCCCTTGCCCATAATGCCATCGGGGAGAGACTGCCCCCAAGTTTGTGCTCTTGAATGTTCCATTTCTAAGAGCTGTGTGAACAAAATTGCACTTTCACCAAACTATGTTTCTCTCTCTCTCCGCCATTTAGTGTGATCTCCATTATTCATGAATTCTTCTAGTATTCTTAATGTCAAAAGCTTTGCTGCCACGCATGTAGAATTGATTTCCTGGAGTGGTTTGGAGCCTAAAAGATGTTCTCACCCATTATCTGAAAAGATTTTACCTGGGGTTGGGCCTCGGACAGGGCCAGGTAAATGCAGGACATGGGGCTTCTAGGCTGTGTTGCCTTGGAAACCATGGTGATCTAAGATGAAGTTCAAGGAGGAGAGAATAGCAAACAGATTTCCTTTTCAAGAAGCTCCCACATCCCTCGCCCACACTGGGTAATAAGACTCCAAAGGCTACTGCAAGTTTTTATCTTGGCCAGCATCCCACTGAAGAAAACTTCAAGGAATATTTGTAAAGATATTTTCCACCAAGTATGGTAATTTTCTGACCAAATGTGCTTTCTGAGTTCTATTTGCTCTGAATAAGTCATGTGTGGTAAGAAAAGAATGGACTTTGCAACCATACACAAGACCCAGCACCAGAGCTGCCACTAAAGAAGTGATCTCACTCCCACCTCTGTTCATTTATTGAGCAAACTACAACTGAATCTCTGTGACCCTTGTGGCAGGCAGAATAATGTCCCTTTCCCAAAACTGTTCACATTCTAATTCTTAGAATTGAGGACCTTTACATTATATGGGGAAAGGCTTTGCAGCTGTGATTAAGTTAACAACCGACATGATGGGGGGTGGGGATGCTGTCTGGCTACTTACTGCTGAAGAGCCAGAACTTGAGAAAAGATGTTGGTAAAAGGAAGTAAGATTTAGTCAGGCTCAATAAGCCCAAGGACATGGGAGACCACTAGTAGACTACTATATGGAGGACACGAGGGGAGGAGAGGCTGAAGGTTCTGTATCAGGACTTCAGAAAAAGAGGCATCCAGGCCCTTTTTTCTTTCAAGTTTGGTCTTGACTGGTTCTGTCATGGTGCTGATGGGTGTGGTATTTTTCGCCATGGCAATGAGGTTGTGGCATAGCCTGTCTTACATCTACCCTGATCTTGGAGTTTCTGCCCTGTCTTCTGGTTTTGTCTGCAAGAAAATATAAACAGGAGCATATCAAGGACAAACATGGAAAGGACAAAAGACTATGGTCTACCAGGCAAGTGACAATTCCCTCCTCTGTCTATAAGCCTGCTTCTCATTCTTTTTTTAAATTTTTTAAACATATTTATTTATTTATGGATACAAGAGCTGAGGTATAGGCCAGAGGTGGAGAGATGAGAGGACTCCCCAGAAACAGAATAGGAGCAGAACAGGTAGATCTACTGAAATACACTGCTGAGGGGAGCAGCAGTCAGTCAGGAGATGTCTGCTGTGCCATGTGAGTTAGTTAGCTCTCTGGCTGGGGATTAAACTCATGCTTCAGGGCTGCTGAGACTTAACCTTGCGCCACCAGGGAAGCCTCTGCTCCTCATTCTTGATAGGCAATAGGTGAAGGAGTTCTGGAACTGCTTCCTGTTAAGCGGAGGCAGAGGATTGGGGTTGCAGAGAGGAGCAGAATCTTTCCCCTGGTAACTTGAAATCTGGCTGGTTGTCACAGGGCCCTAATCCCAATTATCATACTCTTGAGGCAGTTTTAATGTCTCTAGCTTTTCAGAGACAGAGAATTTAAGACAAAGAAATTAGGAGACAAAGGCCAAGCATCAAAAGAAAAGCATATTCTAGTATTAGTTAAGCATAGGACAAGTAGAGATTCATCCATGTAGGTAATAGAAAGACTTTGTTTGTAATACGAATCCAGGTCCAGGATTCAGACTTTTCAAGGTGTCCTCTCTCGGGTGGCTCCTTCTTCCTTTGTGTTTTCAGTTCCAACCTGGCCTTGGAGCTTAGCTTAAGGTTGTTGCTATTACTCATTTGTAAACACAAACCTCAGTAAGAAAGTTAGGCAAGTTTTTTCCTTTTGTGCTCTTAGGAACTAAGAGCATTTTAACTATTAAATCTCAATTATGTCATCACTATGATCTTTATAGGTGAACAAAGTAGTTGTTGGGAAGTGAGATTCAAGGAAAGGGAGATTAAAAGAGCAGCAGAGAAAAAGGGATGCAAGTAAGTGGGCAGATGCTAGATGCTAGACTGTGGGGGCTTAAGCAAAGGCTAAGAAATGAACTAAGAAATGTAAGTAGCCTGAGAAAAAAAGAAAGAAAGAAAGAAAAAGAAGGACCAAAAAAAAAAAGAGAAGAATTTTCCCCAAGAATCTCTAGACAGAACGTTGTCTTGCATTGGTCTATTGAAACCATTTCTAACATCCTGTAGTGGAACTCAGTGATTCTGAGTTGTTGACTAATTAACGCAGTCCTTAATTTCTCATCACTCCTAAAAGACTTGCTATTCTCCTTCTCAAAATTTGGGGTATCCATCTTAGTTCTGACCCTATTGAAAAGCAGGGTAACCCAACCATGTCTGGACAATGGAGAAGGAAAGGCTGAGTTAGAACTAGGCTGGAACCACAATAACACAGGGACCATTAATTCTGTACTTCTAAATATGTCACTCGTATTTATTCACTCATCCTTACCACACATCTATAAGGTGAATATTTTATATCTTCCTTTTACAGATGACAAAACTGAAGCACAACTATTTAAGTACTTTATCCCAGGTCCATAGCCTTGTCCAGAATCCAAATTCTAAGACAAATTCTACTTGGCAAATAGTCCCAAACTTGAGAGCTGGGGAAGGACACGATCTGGTTCCCCCTGCCATAGATGCATCCCATAGACAAGATCTGAGATTTAAGACAGCAATTTCCCCTGCTTTTCAGGAGGCTGAAGAGTGGTTGGAAAGAGGGTAGAAGTCAATAAGCCCACCCCATTTCTGAAGTGAAATCACTATCTATGCCTAGAAAACGTTCTAGGTACTTAGGAAGAAAGTTTGGGACATGCCCTAAAATGTAAATCTCTCCTCTGCCACTCTAGGCTTTATTTTTTGCTGAGCTCAAGGAAAAGACTCTCAGCTGGCTAGACTATGTGGGAGATTGATTCAACAGGAAGACTTGTACTCTCCTAGACACTGCAGGGTTATCCTAACATGGCAGCAGGCAAGAGAAGAATGCAGTGGTGTGCTGATAAGTTATTAGAAGAGTTAATATTTGAAAGGTGCTAAGAACACACCTTGTCCACAGTAAGGCTGTGTAAGCATTTATTTAATTTATGATTTGACATTCTTTCCCTGGGCTGGAGTATGCCAGTGGAAGTTAGGTAAGACAGTTTGTTTCAAACTTTAATATGAACACACATCACCTGGGGTTTTTGTTTAAATGAAGGCTCTAATTTGGAAGGTTCTAGTTATAGTTAAAGTTGAAGATCACCTTACAAATCACCTTCTATTTCTAAAAGGTGATGCAGATAGCACTGGACTTCGAAGGCGGAGAGTCCAAAGACGCAGATAGCCTAGATCGCGAAGCTCACCCCACTAAGGAAGGAGACACTGATATCCCACAGTAGAGGTCTGGCCTTGCAAACCTTTCTCATTCTGAGTGAGAGGTTATGGACAGGAGGGAGTGTGCAGACTGGCCAGGAGAATGGCAGTGGGCCATTTCTGCTGAAGGTTGGCTGCTTCTCAAGCATGAATAAGGCACTTAGCCCAGAGGCCACGGAAGGAGCTGACCCTTAAACCTTTCAAAGCCTCCCATCCCCTGCAGAATAAACACCAAGCTCCTTGAGATTTACACCCATGTCAACGTAACTCATTCATTTCCATCATACCACAAGGCTCCCCATCTATTACTAGCTAGTCAAATGGCCTCTCACTTGCTCAATCTCTTCTATTGTTAGGAACTCCAGTTGGTCATGCATGCTTGGACAACAAGGTAAACTGCACTCTTTTCAGCCCTTCAAAAACCCTTTCATCTATTGGGGCCCATCCACCTTCGAAGCCCTCACTTCTCAAAGAGTGATCCACAGCCAAGTGATAAAGGTGTCACCTACAAACTGATCAGAAATGCAGACTCTCACGCCCCACACTAAATCAGATCAAAGGTGTAATTAGCAAGACCTTGGCAATTTGTGCATGCACTAAAGTCTGAGAATCACTGGCCTAAGCCACTTCTATTTATGAGTTTGACTCACAGTTCAAACTCAGCCCTCATGTCAACTTCCCTCTCCCAAGTGGGTCAGCATGACCTAGATGTTGAATATAAATTTAGCCTCCCCTCCCACTCTCCCCTTTCAGATATGTCCAGGCCATTCCTTGTCTTTCTCTAACAGAACCAGTTCTAAAACAAAACCCTCCAGAACATTTAAATAGTCCTTCATTGTGAATTTATGCAATTTCTTCTTTCTAAGAAATCATCTACCTGAAGGTTGTAAACTGACCTGACAAACTCCTCTGCTTACACAGCCTCATCGTTGTGTGAGATTTTCCACACTGGCCCCTGAGATTGTCCACATCCCAGAGGAGGAGCTTGCTTTGGTGGGAGAAAGAGGGGCAATCACTGCTTGGAATGATCTCCGAGTAGCGATGTTCTCCCGGCACTTTGGTGACCAGGGAAAACAGCAAAAATGCATGCAGCTGTTCTTCCTTACGAGCCACCTGTCAGTTTAACCCAGAATAGACCAAGGAAGGCAGTTATTCCACTGAGTCACTTACCTGCAATGTATCCCAATAAGTCTCCAAGTACTTAAGGGTAAATTATTCACTTAACCTCAGAATCCTGAGTGATTCCATCCCACCTTCCCCCTTGTTTAAACTTTCCATGAGAACAGACTTCACAACAGACTTTCTCTTGAGGAAGGCTTCTTAGTAATATTTTAAAATCCAGCCTATCAATCTCTCTCAGAACATGTGTAGTATAAATATAGGCACCTCTGTCAAAGAAAATAAAGACCAGTTCATCAAGCAGAGATCATCACAGGACATAATGGGTCTGCTTCCCTCTTGTTTTAGTCATGAATTTCTAATATGTACACAATTGTGTTTATGCTCATATGCATAGGCATGTATGCCACAAGATACATATTCTGTACTGTGTATGTGCCATAGCATTTTATTTGCTGCTTTTTAGCACAAGACAATCGCACACCAGTAAATATTTTTGGAAAACAATTACTCACATCATGAAACTCTATCATATGGTTCTTGGTCATAATTCATTTAGCCACCCTGCCAATGCTGAATTTCCCCCTCCCCCATTTTTGCTATGTTTAACTTTTGGATACCTTTATCACATGATTAATAAAGTTACTTAGACTTTTCATTTATTTCCCAGACCCTGACTGAGTAGGCACTAAATGCCAGGTGTTCTGCCAGGTGGCAGGTATGTAAAGATGAATCATTGAGCGCCTCATAGTCTCCAAAGAGACATACAGATAAACAAATGCCTGGAGTGTAGTAAGGCCTATTATTAAGGGGTGGTCAAGGTGCAAAAAAGAAAATTCTTGGTCATGAATAAAAGGATTCCCCAGATAGGTCTAATAATTTCATACAGTACTGAGTAACACATGCCCTCTAAGATAGAAATCTTTGTCATTTACGTGTAAGTCCTGTCTCACTGTTTACAGTGGCAATGTACTTTCATGACATTTTTCATATCTATCACATTCTCAGTATCAACATGCAGCTTTGTGAATCTCTTATGGTACTAACAAATCTCTGAAGTTTCCCCTCCCAGTCACTACATTTTTTTTTTTAAGATTTA
>NW_004567112.1:45538451-45588611 GCF_000260355.1 Condylura cristata
ATTCACCAGAGACAGAGTGGGGAGCAGAACAGGCAGATCGAGGAAGTACACTGCTGAGGGGAGCAGCGGGCCGGTCAGGAGAGGTCTGCCTTGCCATGTGGATCTCCTCCGGGGCGGGTGGGCATCGAACTCATGCGGAAGTGACTTAAGCTTCTTAATGCTGTGCTTTAACCCGCTGCGCCACCAGGGAGGGCCCCACTACAATTTTTTCCCAAACTGTTTGGAGCCACTACCAAGCGAGCCCAGCAAAGGCTGGGTGGGATGATTTCAGCTGCATGGCAGCATTCAGAGTAGGACTCCAGAGACAAGGCCTGAACAGATGGGGTGTAAGGGAAATGTGACTGGAGCTCCCTTAGATTCTTGAGTCTTCAGATTCTCCTGCCTACCTGCACACCAAATCAAGATTCCAACACTTGCTGATACATCTGAATAAATGAATGCATGCATGCATAAATGAATGAACTCTATTTCCTTTTACAGTCATAACCTATTCTTTTTTTTTAAAGATTTATTTATTTATGCATACAAGAACTAGGAAACCAGAGGTGAGGGAAGATGGGGGGGGGCATTCTGAGGAGATTCACCAGAGACAGAACGGGGAGCAGAACAGGCAGATCTACTGAAATACACAGCTGAGGGGAGTAGTGGGAGAGACAGGAGAGGTCTGCTGCACCATGTGGGTCACCTCTCCAGCTGGGGATCGAACTTGTGCTGCAGTGGCTACAGATAGCTTCATAATGCTTCATTTTAACCCCTCAAGCCACCAAGAAGGTCCCTCATAACCTATTCTTAGTCATTTTTGATCATTGGTATCCAAGCTTGAGCATGTACCCCTAATATGTATTAATTATTATAAGCATACCCTACTCTATATCATAAGATACACAAAGAAGAAATATCTAAAACATAATATGAACAGTAACCATAATCAGAGATTCTATCACATCTTTCTAAAGCTCCAGTGGATCCTTTTTTGTGCCCAGGGAGCATCCTCAAACAGCCCCTGCTGTAGATCTTACCTCTTAATGACAGAAGAGCCCAAGGTGATTATAGCTACACCCTAAGGCCTATGTAAGCAATTCCTGCCCCCACAATGCCTTTGCTATTCATTTGGCTTTGGTAGAAAGGGGCAGAATCAAGGAGGGGAAAAATGTCTCTTTTTAGAGGGAAGGTCTTTAATACCTCTCAAGATCCCACCCACAAAGATTTAAATAGTATGGCCTACTGGTTTGTTAAACTGATTGCTCAAACAATGGAACTCACAGAGCTATTAATATGCTGATGTACTTTGTAAACCCCTGGAGACAGGAGTTTGATTCCCTTGGAACTGAGATTGGGCTCACACAAACTGGGCATATGGATTATACAATTCAATTTGTGTAGGCCCTTTGCGTGCTTAGAGGAAATGTTCTTCATTTTTCCCACCACTGTCCTGAGTGCTGTCTCCCAACTTCACTTTTTAACACTTGAGGGAAATTAGTTTGAGATTGAGGTAACCAGAAAAGAATTCTCTGACAGTATTAAGTAACTGTCGTTTGAAACACTCAATTTCTAATTTAACTATAACCAAAATGTCAATGACTGAAGTTTGGAGCATAATTACTTTCTTCTAACAAGTTTTCAGAAAACTTGTAATGAATTTATCACCAGTGGAATTTAGGTTCACATGAGAATTTTTATTTCCAGTGGGATTTAGGCTCACATGAGAGATGATCATTTTTAAGTCCTAAATGTATCATGGACATTAAAATATATAAAACATACTCATAAGCAAAAATATAAATAAAAGCAAACTCTTTTAGCTCACAAATAAATATGGCTGGTATTAAGTTAGAAAGAACAGAGAAAAAGAAAAGCTGGTGAGAATAACGGATGTGTTAGTCTGATACTTCATAGCATTTTATTACATTAGAACAATCTTTTTGCAAAGTAACTGAACAATATATTTTCAGATCCAAGAAAATGTCTGTAATCCTACTTCTCAGAAATAATTCAAAGTCTGGAACCAGGATAGAAAATGAAGGAGAGGCACTTTACACATGAATACATTTATTATATTTTCACTTTTAACAGCAAAAAATTAGTTAAAATCTAAATGTTTTATCTTACAGACAATAGTTAAGTAAATTTTGGCACATTTCCTAGAAGGAATACCCTTCAACCATTATAAATGTAATTTAAAATGTGGGATATGTAGCAACATAAGACAAAAAAATGTACTTTATAATGAGCAAAAAGAGAACATGATATAAAAATGCATAACAATATGAAAACCATATGCCCACAAAGGATTATAAAAAGATGAGCTCTTCTACTAGGCTGGTAAGACTATAGATGAATTTCTGGTGTTGTTTTACTAAAACTTTACAATATTATTATATTACTTTCAACTTTTAAAAATATGTTGGAGCATAAAAATGGTTTGCTCCCAAAATATTACTAAGTAGGTATCCATGTACATTTTTAAATCTAAATGAATTTTTGACAGAGAATAGAACATTTTTTCAAACATTTTCTCATTTACTTGCAGATGCATTAAAATTCCACTAAATTTTCAATAATACAAATTATCTTTTAACTTGAAAGGTGTGCTAAGGTCCTTAGATAAATATAACCATTTCTGGTGCCCAACATGATTATTTTAAGTAATTTTACAAAATCCATTCTACTCTTGCTGCACCTGGTAATTAAATTCAAACATCCTGAAGAAGGCCGCCTCATCTCCCTGAGGCCCAAAGAGAATTTCAATTGCCATTTAAAGCTTCCAATTAGTTCACAACATAAAATTACAATTTACTTTTGATATTTTTTCCTCTGGGCCTAATTTTTTGCTCCTCTTCTAACCCATATTGTAATTATGCTTGCTCAATCTTATGCAAAACATCTCCTTTTTTCATGATGGTTTTACTAAAATACAAGCTGGCTAGTTAGTCACTGGGTCTATTTAACAATGCCTGCTCAGGGGACAATCTGTCACTCTACACTTCTGGGTAGGGCTTGTTGACAGACCTGAGACTGCCTGATCTCACCCCCTCTTCTAGACCCTGTCAGTTGACCTAGGAAGCTGCAAGGCTCTCTGTAGTGGGACTTGCACAGCCTGATAGCTATTTCCATTTCCCTAACCTGATTTCCATCATGGCCCCCATTATGACTCAGGGTCTGAAGATAGCAATTGAAACTAATCTTCCCACCACTTGCAGCAGGAAAATTTATTGAGATAATTAGTTACTCCAAAAGATAGCCAAACCCTTCCCATTTTTTTACCTCAGGGATTGCCTCCTCACCACTCTTGAGAGCCCTGAGAATGAGGGAGGAGAAGGTGCACCTTCTGTCAGTCCAGAGTCTCTCTATCTGTATCTCCCAACCATGGAGTAAAGTATCCTGAGGAGATACAGCCCCAGGATTTTGGGTCGCAAAAAAGTTGATAGTCTGGTAGGTAGTTCTCCATTCCCAGAGACAAGAGGCATCCCTGTGCTGGACCCTATGGTTTAGAGAAGCCCGCCCATCATAAAAACACACACAAGTATTATTAAAGGATACCCTAAACATCTGTTCCTATACAAAACAACCTTTAGTCCTCAAGGAAATTCCTTCACCCAGTTCTTGTTCTATTTCCTAAAATTCATGGCCTATAAATGCCATAAATGGGGCCTCTCTGGTGGCACAAGGGGTTAAATTGCAGCACTATGAAACTATCTTCCACGAGATCCATCTCCAGCCAGGGAGCTGACCCACATGGCACAGCAGGTCTCTCCTCCTCACCCTCTGCTCTCCTCAGAAGTTTCAATCTGTCTGTTCTGCTCCCCACTCTTTCTCTGGCCTACACCCCATTTTTCTATGCATAAATAAATAAATCTTTAAATAAATAAATGCCAAGAAATTTTGTGGATTGTCCAAATGACAATGTCAGAGACAGATACTTCTTTAGTTAGAGGAAAAATTTGAAAGGAAAAGATTTTAGGAAAAAGAAAACACAAATTAACTGATTTGTCGAATTCTTTCTTTCACCTGGTATGAATGCAATAAATTTGCAAATGAAATGTTAATTCCCAATACTGCCACACTTTTTTTATTTTGTGCTTCAGGTCCCAATTTTTAGTTACAAAGCAAGTCAACAATTACAGAAGTATTTGCAATGTTTTCACATGGTAGTTGAGAAACATTTTAGAATTCATATTACTCAAGTTTTTACGCATAGGTCTAGAGTGTTACATCTAGACTGCATAAAAATGTGATCCTGATTTACTACAATGGTGACTAAAAGAACATTGAACACTAAAATTGTGAATAATTTTTAACCTAATAAACAAATAAGTTTATTATTAGTTAATCACTGATAAAATTAAAACTTCAAAACTGATTTCAAATTTAAGCTATGTTTATTCACCTTTACAATATTTGATATTTATTAGAAATGTGTATTTTTATTTCAATGGATAATGCTAAAAATCTTAAAAGCCAGCTAACTCTTCCAAACTACAAATATTATTAAGCTTTCAAAATTTACATTTACCTTAATTGTATACTTTTTAATGACAATGTATTATAATTTTTTTAATTCACTGGGTTTTTACTATCAACAGAACAAAAATTTGATGAAACGTTGATTGGAATGATTTTTGTTAATATAAATGAAAGGAAAATAAAGCTTATGGAATAAATACATAGTAACTTATGGAACATGTATGTGTATGTTATCACTCATCTCCTCGAGCTCAATAAAAGTTTAATTCATTTGATTTTGAATATTTGACAGCTTTCAGTATATAAAAAACCCACAGCCTTAAACATATTTTAATTGTGTAATTATGAAGGTACCTTTGCTGTATTGGAAGGACAGAATCTGTCTTATTAACCAACTTGGCACTTTTATTTATCATTTCATCATACTTAGAAATATGGTATGATGTCTCCTTCTGTATTCTTGTCACAGTGTTACTGGGCAACGAGTCTAAATATTGTCACCAATTCTGGGTCTGGCTACTGTCCATCACAAATACAAACAAAAGGGAAGCAAAAGAGAGAGAGAGAAAAAAAACAAATTTCTAACAACAGGGGAGAGGGAAAAGTCCAGTCACCCATAATAGCATAAGGTGGAGTTGCAGCTACAGGAGCTGGGAAGTTGAGGTGAAGATTCCTGAGGTCCCTCTCAGGGGTAGTATATATCTCCTCCCCCCGATACTGCTGCAGACTAGTGCCTCCCACAGCAGACACAACTAACAGAAGGGCACGCACATCACCCCTTTTTAAAAACTCCCAATGGTGGTTCAACTTTGCCCCCTCCCCAAGAGTCACCTTGCTCAGGACTTGGGGACTAGAGTTCCTGCTGAGGCTCTGCATAGGCATCTCTGTAGCACAGGCAGCGCCAGAAGTGAAGGGACAGCCCAGGCCTTCGTCTTGTAGGTGGTCAGAATCTCCAACCATGTAGTTTCTCCAAAAGAACAACCAAATTGTAATTAAATTTGGTTTTCTTCTCCTACAAAGCCAATTAGCTGATGTTAATTGTAATCCTAGGAAAGTCCAGAAGGATAGGCAAAGTTCCTCTCTCCAGTACATCCTTGACACAAAAACTGAGTCTCTTGGACCCTGAGTCCTATGACCCTGAATGCCTGAATACCACTCTCACCAATCTACTGACTGCAATGCTCTACTGGCCAGTCTGGAAAGATTTGTTTTTCTAGTGTCTACAACGAAATCGGCTCCACCTGACTGTCATCAAGTAAGTGTGATGAGAAATGTCATTTTCAGAGGCAAATCAAATTTGGCCTTTTTGATTTTGGGTAGCTCTTTTGAAGGACATGAGGATAAGATTCCAATTTCAAAATTAGATATTAAAAAAAAATCAGAAAATAACAATCAAATTCATCAAAGCTAAGAAATACCACAATCAGACGCTTCCACAAAAACTGTTATAATTGCTTTTTTCCCTACATTTTTTGACATGACTTCCTCATACAATGACTTCATATTTGTATGAATCATTCATTTCCTTGTGAATATCATTGTAAAAAGAATAGAAAGATAATTCTGTTCTTCCACCAAAGTTAATCAATAGCCATGTATTGTATTGCCTAATGACAAGGCTACATTCTGAGAGATTCATCGTCCAGCAATTTTGTCATTTGTGCAGATATCATAAGAGTGTAATTACACACACCTGGATGTGTACCCTTTACACAATCGGGCTATATGGTGTAACCCATTGGGACTAACATCAGGGATTCAGTTTGTCGCTAACGAAAACATCACAAGCAATGAAATGACTGTGTTTTCTTTTTCTTTTTTTTTTTTCCAAGTACTGATAACTTAAAGATGTTCTTTCAGCTTCACCACGTTATTCGTAATTTGTATATTTGAATAATGATTGGTAAATTTGGAACGCTCCCAAATTTCTTCAACATAGGAACTGGAGGATACTAAATATTTCAAGTTTCTTTTTCCAAATTTGACTCATGAAATATTCCTCAAATGGATGATCCTCATTAACCATTTTGCTGTCAGGGTACTCATGTCATGAGATCAGACCAATCACCAGAGCAGCCACTAGGAGTATTCCTAGAAGTTGGGAATCACATTAGGGTGCTGGAAACACTGAATTAGCAGTCACCCTAAACCATAAATAGAGCCCCTGAAGCACAGAATAATTGTATTTCCAATTCAGCTTCCCTTTAACTGAATTCAAAAATATACTTCCAGCCCACAGAAATATGCTTCCTACACAGGAAGAAGTGTGAATGAGGGGGAAAAAACAGTGATGTTAACCAACCATAGTTAAAGTATCTCATGTCTGCACATTTCACATTGTGATTTAGTGACGCATTGCTAGAACTCTGCTCAGGTTATGAAAAGGCGAGAGAGAGGTGTGGAGGCTAATGCTTTAGTAGTTTCACAGCATATCCACTTCTGGTGGCTTCCCAAGGAAAATTCTAATGCTGTTTCTATTATTCAGCAGGGAGTGGTATAGCCCAGAATCCCCCAATCTGCCTGCTCTAAATGAGTTCTGTCATCTGCTACATAAAGACAAACCAGGATTTAGTGCATAAGACCTCAATGGTAAGGAACTCTAATACAATTAATGTATAAATAAAGAAAAGAGGTGGGAAAGAATAGAAAAAATTAGTTTTCATAAGAACCCAACGTTGCCCATCCACTCATGCCCAGCCAAACAGGGTTAGCCCAAAGCAGTACCACTGAGGCCCAAAATCTTGCCACAGGTCTAAGGTACCTTCTGGTGGGGACCCATAGGAAAGGAAGTAAAAGGTGCAGATAAGTCTGGATGGAAAGGAGCAAATCAAAACACAAGTCAAGACAGTGGGTGTTATTGTCAGCCTCCTACAGGTCTGTCACCCATTTAATCTGCCTCTTTCAAGTGTCTCCTTTCATGTCCCCCATGTCTCTGGTATAAGGCCAAGGTCAAGAAGAAAGCACAGCTTCTGGACATGTCTCTGTTCCTTGTGCCTCCTCCAGGTCTTCTTTTGCTCCCATTTTTCTTCTCTCAGTCTTTTCTCCTTTTTTCCCTTTTCAGTCCACCCTTCCTTAGGGTGGGGTAGGGAAATGGAGCCTCCCCTTTCCCTGAGGATTATCCTGTTACATTTCCTGAAGGATTGTTCTGTTATATTTCTGACAGGCAGAAATAGTGGCTGTCTGCTATGATCATTTTGTCTTTTGTTCTTTCCATTAGTAAGTTATTTTCCCCCCAGGAATAAATTTACCTTCTACAGGGCTCTCCCTGGTGGCCCAGCAGGTTAAAACACAGCACTGAGAAGCTAAAGCTACTTAGCATGAGTTTGATCCCCGCCTGCCCCGGTGGAACCCACATGGCATGGCAGACCTCTCCTGACCAGCCCGCTGCTCTCCTCAGCAGTGTACTTTGTCAGTTGGCCTATTCTCTGTCCACTCTGTTTCTGGTGACTCCTCTCACCACTCCTGAACCTCTGGCCTGTGCCCCAGTTCTGTATGCCAAAAAAAAAAAATCTTCTACAAAAGAATTCTATTCAGTTTCTTTCTCTCTCTCTCTTTCTCATCTTAGCGTCCTTTTTCTTTATTGTCCTTGCTCCAGAAAGTCCTGTTTCCCCCTCGTCCTAGGTGTTTGATTAGTCCCCTTCGAAATTTGTTGTCCTGAACTCTTCTGATACTTTTTCTATTCTGTTCAGACCCCAAGAACTCTCCCTTTGCCCTATGCCTCAATATGACTAAAGTTAGGAACTAAGATGGGATTATTCAGGTGGATGCCATATCTCCAACTATCTAAAACAAGTGTCCTTAAAAGCAGGAAATCCTGGAAGAATGGTTAGGAAGATACAAGGGTGATGACTTTGACAGAAAAGGACTCTTGCCAAGAAGCAGCAAAGTGCAGAAACTGGGAAAGAAAAAAATTTAAAAATGGATTCTCCCTTATGGTCTCCCTCAAGCAATGCAGCCCATGAAGCCCTAATTTCATCTCAATGAGACATATATTGGGACTTTTAATCCACAGAACTATAAGGTAATTTTTTTGTGTTGTTGTAAGTCATTATATTTGCACTAATCTGCTACAGCAAGAATTGGAAATTAATACAGATATTTTAAAGTAAATTTTCCAAGTATATGAAGATCTTTTATATCTTGCATACTTTTTAGACTTCTGTTCATTTTATTTGTGCTTTATTTGTGCACTAGTGTCATAAATTTTCTGAGACTTTTTGTACCTGCAAATATTTTTTATCATGCCCTTGTATTTCAGCTATATACTGAGTTCTAGATCAGAATATTTCCCCCCTTTAAAAAAAAAAATCAGAGCCCTCCCTGGTGGAGCAATGGGTTAAGGCGCAGCACTGCAAGCCAGCCGCAGCCTCTTCGGTGCTGAGGTCCATCCCAGTCCTGTCAGGTGATCCACATAGCATGGTTAGACCTCCCCTGATTAGAGCCTGGTCTGCTCCCCGCTCTGTCTCTGGTGAAGCCTCTCACGGCCCTGCACCTCTGGCCTGTACCCCAGTTCAGTATGCACAAATAAAAAATCCTTTTTAAAAAGCAGCTTTTTCTATAAGACCATAGAATTTCCTTTTTATTTGATATTTTAAAATTTGATTTGACATTTTAATAGATGCTATTGAGGTATTTTCCTGATTAATTACTTGGAGTCTTTTGAGTCTAGGATTTTCATCTTTCATTTGAGGATTTTGTATCCATTAAGTCTCTCCTACTTCTGTTTTTCTCTCTCTTTTGGTGACACCCTTTTTCACAAATGTAACGTTATGTTTGTTTATATCACCTAGGTTTATTATTCTATTTTATTTTGCTTTTTACTTTCCCTTTGTTGAGTATTCCTCCATTTGAACTCCCAATACACTGATTTCCTCAGCTGGATCTTCCTAATATTTATCCTGTGTATTGTGAGTTTTTTTCCCCATATATTATACTTTCCATAACACATTTTCCACCTGCTTTTCTTTTTTAAAGAATTGCTTTTTTAGTGCCCTCCCTGGTGGCGCGATGGGTTAAAGCACAGCACTATGAAGCTATCTGTAGCCACTGCAGCTTGAGTTCAATCCCTGGCCAGAGAGGGAATTCCTGCCTGGCCAGGAATTTCCAACTCCTGCTGTAGCAGATTAGTACAAATATAGTAACTTGCAGCAACACAAATAAATTACCTTACAGTTCTGTAGATTAAAAGTCCCAACATATTTTTCATTGACCCAAATGGTGCAGCAGACCTCTCCTGTCTCACCTGCTGCTCCCCTCAGCAGTGTATTTCAGTCCATCTTCTTGTCCTGTTCCCTGTTCTGTCTCTGGTGAATCCTCTCACTGTCCTCCCACCCCATACTTCTGGCCTGTAACCCAGCTCTTGTATGCATAAATAAATAAATCTTTTAAAAAAACAAAATAATTGCTTTTTTATACTCCTTTCTCCTTTAGTAAATGTTTTAAGTTTATTTTAAATTCTGTCTGTGTTTCTAATACTGCTTCTAAGGAAATCTGTAATCCACATTATTATTTTTTCTAAACAGGTGTAGGGTTATTTTAGCCTGTGAGCTCCTATCCTCCTTGCTTACTTCAGGGAACCCCAAGTCCATCCCTGACTGGGGGCTGAGGAAGTGGGATACCCCCAGGCATCCAACAACAATACTGCTTGTTCCTCCCTCCAGGGAGTGCTGGGTGAAGCTGTGCTCAGGGACTCTCCTGGGAAGGGGTAATTGTGCCCATGGGGTGTTGATGGGGAGCAGTGGGGAGCCCCTGAGCAGGACTGCTCTAGATCAGCTGCTGTAGATCAACGGATCCCAGCTGTTTTCTCTCCTCCACGGACAGCTCCTCTGTGCTGCCCTCTGCTCCAGCATTTTCCTCAGCCTCCTTGTGGTGTCTAGTTGTTTAGTGTAAGATGACAGGAATGCAAACTATGTGGGCCCGGAGAAGGCGCCTGTTTATCTTTGTGTTTGCAGGGACCAGGACAGGGTCCAGCACTTGATGAGGGTCCCAGAAAGAATTTTGTAGTGAGAGAGTGATAAACTGGATGAGAGTGGCAAAAGAATGGTGTTTCCATATTGCTTACACTCACATTTTGGCTATGTAGAAAAGACTGAGCACAGACAGTGAGGCTATATAGGGAATTTTATTTTAATTCTTGGCAGGGTACAGTGTCCTTGATGAACGGTGCATGATAAGGCAGGGGGTTCTAGACCCCTCCCCTACTACTGGGTGTTTGGGATGCAGCTGTGACAGGGTCTCAGTGTGGATGAGGAGAGGAAGGACTCCACAACCCCAGAGGGACTCTCTTCCTAGGGCTCTCAAGGGAGCTTGTGGTCCAGGGATGCAGTAACAGGGTGGTCCCCAGGCAAAGGGGAAGTTCCAGGTTTCCTGCCCCACCCAGAAGTAGGGTGGAACTGAACCAGGAGGAGTAGGAATCTGAAGAAGGAAGCAGGATGAAGAGCCAGAGGAGACTTGAGGAAGCCACATGCATGGAGCAGAGAGCTTGTGATGAAGGAACCGTGCTTGTTTCTTGGCCCTGTGCTGGTTGAAACAGATGTGGTGAGAGACCCGTGGGGAGGGTCACTATGGCAGCTTTTATCTTAATTTTGATTTTGTTCTTTTCCTCCCAGACTTGTCTGACCATGTCTGACCCTTTATATGGGTCCCAGCCAGAAGGAGCTTTAGCCTTGTGGCAGGCTTTCAGGCCTTGCTCTGTGCCAATCCCTTTTGGGCTGACTTTTCCCCACAAGGGGATGTGTAACTTCAGGCGTTTGATTTAGAAATTATATTCTTTGTCTTTTGTATTGTATACTCACTGTATTAAAATTTTCCTTTTCATTAAAGTCATATGTTTTGTCTGGATGCAGAGGGTGGCAGAACCCACTTAGAGCAGGCAGGTTTGGGAGTTCAGTGGTGTCTCTTTCTCCTTGCCCTATAACAGGTGGAACCAGTCTAGGGAGATGCCAGGAAGCCAAAATGGAGTCTGGGAATATGTGCTTTTTTTCCCCCAATTATTCTAAAGCCCCACCAGTCTCTTTGTGATTGCGTAGTTCTGGGTGACCTCACTCACTGCCTTAATGTCTCTGTGCCCAGAACTAAGTCTCTGTGTCCCAGCCCTTATCTTAACCTACTTTTCTTCATCGCCCTTGTTTGGAATGTCCTGTTGTCCCTAGTCCTGGGGTGTTTGATTAGTTCCCTGTGGAATTTGTTGCCCTTATCTCTGGAGCCTTCCTTATTCCTCTGGGCTTTTCTTATTCTATTCTGACCCTAAGAGCTCTCGCTTGCCCTATGATTCATGGAAGCTCTTACTTCTTGGAGGATATGTGGATCATAAGATCCACCTCCCTATTACTATATTTGGCTATAGCCAAATTCATTATCATACCAGAAAATTCATTATCACACCACAAACTGATCTTGACATTGTGGGCAATGCCAGCTCCAGCATTGAAGGTGGAGGACTGGGTGTCACTTTTACAATCTCCATAGACAACCTGATCCCTGGTACAGTCTGGGATACCCTTGAAGGGTCCCTGAGGCAGCTGGGACCCTTCTTTTTTTTCTAAAGATTTATTTTTATTTACTGATGCATACAAGAACCGAAGTGTAGGCCAGAGGTGTGTGGGGCTGGGGGAGCAGAGGGTGACAGGATCCATTGTGGGGTGCAGAACAGGGGGATATACTGATAGACACTGGTGAGGGGAGCAGGGGGTGAAACAAAAGAGGTCTGCTGTGCCCTGTGTGGATTAGCTCCCTGGGGGATCAAACTCAGGCCTTCCAAGTGAAATCACTGAGACTTAACCCCTTCACCGTCAGTGAGGCCCCTTTACCACCTTTTTGATGACATCATACTTAGCAGCTCCCCCCAGATGGCAGGTCAGATCCACAACTGACATATCTGGGGTAGGGGCACAAAAGGCCACCCAATCAGCTTTTCCAGGGTCAGGGATGACCTTGCCTTGTCGATGCCAGTAAAAGAGGGAATGATGTTCTGTGTAGCCCCTCAGCTATCATAGCACAGCTTCCCATAGGGGCTGTCCATGGTCATCTGGATGACAGCAATGACATAGACTGTGGTCATGAGTCCTTCCATGATGCCAAAGCTATTATGGATGACCTTGGTCATGGTTCCAAGCAGTTGGTGGTGAAAAGGTGTTGCTGACAGTCTTGATAGTATTGTCATATTTCTTATTGTTCATACCCATCACGAACATGGGGGCATTTGCAGAAGAGGCTGAGATGATGACCTTTTTGTTCCCCCTTCACGGAGTTAGTGCCTTCTACAAGGCAGTGAAGACACCTATTCACAGATATGAATATCCACAATATACTCAGCACCAGTATCACCCCATTTGATGTTAGTGGGATTTCTCTCCTCAAAGATGGAGTTTCCATTGATGACAAGTGACCCAATCTCAGTGTTGGCTGTGCCACTGAACTTTCTATGGGTGGAATCCTACTGGTGAAGTCAAAGAAGGGGTCATTGATAGCAGCAATGTCCACTTGGACAGCAGCCCTGCTAGCCAGGCACCCAATCTGGCCAAATCCATTCACGCCAACGTTCACCAGGGTGCCCGAGGGATGCACTGGCACTTCACAGAAGAGGCTATTGTCTATAGAACCAGGAGGAATGGAGAGTTATATTTTAAAAATTTAAGTTCAGCTAGTCCTCCCCCCAAAAAATAATTTAAGTTCTTTAGGTTCTTTTAGGAATAAAACACATGTTGATTCAGCATGCCTAGAGGGTTCAATATGAAGAAGGTGAATGGCGCTATAACTATATAACTATGGTGAAGTCTATACAAATGTCCACATAGTAAAGAGGGAAGGCATATTTCTGAAACATATATTGATAGTATTGTAAACTAATGGCAAATCAATTACAAATTTTACTTAAAAAAAAATGATTTGGGAGCCTTCCCTGGAGGCGCAGCAGGTCAAGGCACAGCACTAAGAAGCTAAAGCCACTTAAGCGTGAGTTCGATCCCCAGTCCCAGAGGTGATCTACATGGCGTAGCAGACCTCTCCTTACCCATCCACTGCTCCCCTCAGCAGTATACTTCGTGGATCTGCCTGTCCTGCTCCCCACTCTGTCTCTGGTGAATCCTCTCACCGTCCCTGCATCTTGAACCGTATCCAGTTCTGTATGAATGAATAAATAAATCTTTAAAAAAATATATTTGGTTTGGGTAAGTTGTTGCCAAAGGAACCCACACAAGTGGTCATAGAGAAGAGAGGATTTGGGGCCCAGTTGCTGGACTAGACTCCAAGGGAGAGGGGCTGTGCCAAGGGAGTACAGGGAGAGAATTTACACCAAAGGGTTCTGGAGGGAGGAAAGGTGGCATCTCAGAACAGCCAAGGCCCAGGTGAACCCCAATCTGCACAGCCAGAATATAGGCAGAGTCCTCTTACCATGACATCTGCCTCCTCCTGGACACTATCAGTAGGCTACTGCAAGGTCAGGGGGCCCCGCTGCCCCCACCCTGTGCTGCCTGGGCCTGCCTAACAGTTTGTTATTCAGAAACAAAGAAAAGTCAGATAAGAAGTACATTTATTCTCTATACGTACACATAATTTTATGTCACCTCTATGAAGTATTATTCAATACTGCAGGCAAAACCTTTTCTTTTGAAATTCTGTATAAAAAGATGCCTCCTTCCTACACCAGACTCTCTTCTGGTTTCCTTTGACCACTGGTTTCTGCCTCTAGTCTGCTGTCACTGGCAGTTTCATGTCTCCCCATCCTGGTTCCCAGGGGTTCATTCTGGGCACTCTGCTCACTCTGTACTTTCCTTGCTGATTCTCACTGAACCCAAGGTTCCTGCTACACCTATGTAACAGTGAGGACTAAATGCACATCTACAATCCCTCCTCCTCTGACTAGCACTGAGTCATCTGGAGTTCCTTATGGCATCTTAACCTCCTTCTGGTATCTTACCCAGACATCTTGTGCACCCAACCCAGTCTCCCCATCTCCACCCACTCCAGAAGTTCAGTGCTGATCTTGACCGACCATTTTCCTCCCAGTTTTACTCACTTGCATGTGTCTAATCTGTCTTATCCTATATTCCATTCTCACTGCTCCTCTCTTAAACGTGGCTCTCATCAATTCTTTTTTTTTAAGATTTATTTAATTATGCATACAAGAACTGGGGAACAGGCCAGAGGTAGGGGGGATGAGAGGATTCAACAGAGACAGAACGAGGAACAGAACAGGCAGATTGACAGAAATACATTGCTAAGAGGAGCAGTAGGCAGGACAGGAGGGGTCTGCCGCGCCATGTGGGTCACTCCCTGGCTGGGGATCAAACTCTTGTGGCAGTGACTACAAACAGCTTTATAGTGCTGTGCTTTAACCTATTGCAGCACCAGGGAGGGCCCTTTCAGCAATTCTTAATGTTTTTCAATAACCTCCTAACTAATTTTTCTCCCTCGGGTCTTTCCTCATTCTCCACAGTCATGTTATTAATTTCCTTGGCATTATTTGCTAGTTCTCCATCACAGAGATAATAAAACCTACACCTACATATTAGTACTCTGGCTTCTGAGATTACTGCACAAATGTGTAAGTATTACTCACAGTATACCCTGTCCAGGCTGTTGGAAGTATTTTACGTGTCTTGTTTGATTTTGTCCACACTAACTCTAGGGTAATACATCATCTCCAGAGGAGTAAATTCTAGTGTTAAATAATTTGACCAAAATTACACAATAGGTAAGTGAAAGAAAAATCCAGGTTTTGAACCCAGACATAGCATTTGCATTGCAGTGCATATTTAATCTTTCTTAAATCAGGGTTTTCTAACATATTCAATCAGAGGCCCCTTTTTTGCACAAAAGTATTCTGTTCCTCATATCTTCAGTTGTGCCACTCGTGGGCAAAGCCAATTGTGTCTCCTGGCAAAGCCAATTGTGTGTGTTTCTCTTGTCTTCCTGGAGGTGTTAAATTCTCTCAAAGAGACCTTTAATCTCAGTCATCTTATCCCCCAAACCTCCCGGAGTGTCTGACACATAGTAGGTTTCCAACAGGTATTTGTGGACTGAACACATATTGACAGTCGCTTAAGCTTTCACAACTTATATTTAATTTCAAAAGGAGGGAAGCAAATCCAATAAGTTAAATGCTAGAAAATGGAAAGTAGCAGCCTTCAACAACTTCTCCAAATCCTTTCATATTGCTCCACTTCTGCTGTTTACCAAGTGAATAAGGAAATTTAAAAAGCAGCGACAAGCTGTTTTAATAGTCAGACTTAAATTCAATTTGGAATCGGCACAGAGAAATATTCTTTTTGAAGTCTCCTAACTGAAGAGGACTGGAAAATATATTGACTAAAACTCAGAAGAGACTCAATCATAGCTTAAAATATACAATTTTAAAGAGAAAATACATAACAACATTCTTAATAATGTATAATAATTCCCACAATATAGAGCACCAAAAAATATTCATTCTGAATAACAAAATCTCAAATCCAGTTTCCTGCCCTTCCACCTGGAATTAACAATGATCACCCTCTGAATGTCCTATTGTTAAGAGCTACCAGTGCAGAAGGAATTTTAATTTTAGAAGATTCAAGTTCAAGCCATGAGTCATCTTCTCCATTTCAAATTCGGATAAGTATACTTTTATTGGCTGAAATGAGTATTTCTTACTGCAGGAAAAAAGGAATCTGAGCAAATTGGCACACTGACTTTCAAAAATTTAATCCAAACACATTTTTAGTACCAAAATAAATAAGCCTTGCCCCAATTTGCAATGTCTTTTAAGAAACAAACTGGCTTATCTTTAAACTCCCTTAGCCATATTAAAAGTATATCACATATCACAAATCCACATTACATTATTAGTGAAAGAAGTCAGTCCAAAAATTAAACATGGAAAGCTCTGTAGAGCTAAATTCTGTAGAGGTAGCAGGATCGTGACTATGAAACCAAATCTGTCCTCAAGTGGCCTCCAGAATGTTTTGCTCCTGTCTTGCCTTTAGCCATTGAGCTATGACTCAATGACCCTTTAGTATTTTCAGGAGAAAGTGTAGATCAACAATTCCCTCCACGTCCTCAGCACTTCTTTCTTCATTAGCCTTATTTCGCAATACTTTCAGTTGCCTTTTTAATTGCATTCCAACTGATGGTCACCTAAATAGTTTATGAACAACTGCCCCTGGAAAATAACCCCATCCTATTCATCTTTGTATACTTATAATACCTGGACAGCACTTGATATAATAGCATGGGCACAACAAATAACCCTGAAGTTTTAACTCTCAACAATATAAGTTAACCAATTTCTGGAGTGTATTCCTGGTTACCGCTCTCCCCCAACCCCCCCCCTGACCCCGTATTTTACCATCTAATAAATTGCCAGTTTAAAGACAGTCTTACATTGGGCTGGCTATTGGTTGAAATCAGTTAAACCAAGTTCAAGTTCTTGCCTTCCAGGGAAACAGGGAGGTAAGATCTCAGTTACTCACAAAGCCACCAATGAATGGTACCAAACACAATTAAATTAGTGTCAGCGAGGTATACAGATTATACAGTTGGATCCTACCCCCAAGAAAAGATTTAATTTTGTAATCTTTAGACAATGTACACATATATGAACAATAAAACAGAGCTAAATTTTGTTATCCAATCTGAACTAATCTGGTCTGGTTTCATGAAGCTGACATGTGAGTTATCTAGGAAGGTATATTTTGCTAAGTAAGCTCAAGGCATTCATGGAATTTGTAGTTTGCTTAACCCATTTAATAAGGCAAAAAATTAGGGTTTATGAAACCTATTAATGCTTATATGCATATTATACTGATTTAAGTAAATACTTTTAGTAAGACCCTTTGAAACATTTTATTGGCACTAATTTCAGTGACTAAATACTGAACCCTAAGTAAACCTTTCATTAGTTCTCTGGTGTTACAGAAAAGTAGCTCACTTTACATACCTGGAATTATATTAATCACTATGTACTCTGAAGCACAATTAATCATGTATACACAGTACATACCAGTAAATCAAACCCTCAATGTTTTAGATAAGCATTTATTTTTAAGTTTAGCAAATATATTTTTATTAAAAAATCAGAAGGATGAAAAAACTAATTTCTCACAATCCTAATCACCCAAAGACTAACATTTAACATTTTAGATCTTTCTTTATTGTCTTTCTCCTATGCATATTTTTGCATAATTTTAATCATAAAATAAATCACTTTTGCACATGGCTTCCCATTTAAAATTATAATTTAAATTTTTTAATGGTTGCATAATATTGCATTATGTATGGGCCCTAATTTATATAACTAGTTCCCTATTATTAGACATTTTAAGTTATATCTTATTTCAGATTTATTAGTAATAATGCAATTATCTTTGGGTAAATAGCTATTTTTTCATATTTCATATTTCAAGTTCTGTTCTTATGGTACATTCCAAAGAATAGAACAATGCTGTTAGATTTTCATCTGTTTTAGTAAACAGTCATGCAGGTTGGATAGATTTTTATTTCTACTGGCAGTCACCAATTCAATCTTTTTTTCTTAAAGATTTATTTATTTATTTATGCATACAGAACTGGCGTACAGGCCAGAGGTGCAGGGATAGTGAGCGGGTTCACCAGAGACAGTGTGGGGAGCACAACAGGCAGATCAATGAAGTACTGCTGAGGTGAGCAGACTTCAGGAGAAGTCTGCCCCGCCATGTGGGTCATCTCCGAGGCAAGAATCGAACTCATGCTGAAGTAGTGGCTTCTTAGTGCTGTGCTTTAACCTGCTGTGCCACCAGGGAGGGCCCACCAATTCATTCTTTCTTTAAAAAAAAAAAAATTTAAGATTTATTTATTTATGTACACGGAACTGGGGTACAGGCCAGAGGTGCAGAAGCGGTGAGAGGATTCACCAGAGACAGAGTGGAGAGCAGAACAGGCAGATTGTTGAAGTACACTGCTCAAGGGAGCAAAAGGCAGGTCAGGAGAGGATGTGGGATCTCGCCATGTGGTCACCTCCGGGGCAGGTGGGGATCAACTCATGCGCAAGTAGATTTAGCTTCTTAGTGCTGTGTTTTAACCGCTGTGCCACCAGGGAGGGCCCCCACCAATTCATTCCTAATCAAGATTTTCTTTCTGGGAATCTTTTTCAATTCTGTAAGGCTAACTGTAGAAAATCTGGAGCAGTCAGAGCAGAATGTCCTTGGTGCCACATCACCAGCTTTTTACTCCTATTTTTATTCTGCTTCCCCAGGCCCTCATCTCCCTGGAGTCTAGAGTGACCCTGCCTTCTCTACCAGACTCCTACACTCCAGTAAGATGTTAATTGTTAATTGTTAGAGCCAGATTTAAGCAGGATAGCCTAAGAGGAGACTGTGCTCTTTGTGGAGAGGGTTTGTATGTGCAGTATTCCCCAATGGGCTTGTATATTTTGTATATTTCCAAAAGTTTGTAATATAATAATATAGAGTATAAGAATATATACTTACATAGCATATATTATGGTTCTAATATATATAATTACATTTGTAATATTATATCATCATGTGTAACATAATATATAACATGTCATATGTGATATATAGCATACTATATAACAACCCATTGTAATACATAAATACGATAATATAATATGTAATGATATAAATGCTATATTAAATAACAAGTATATGTTCATGAACAGAACTTCCCTGTTCACCATGGATCTTACCACAAAGTGTGCTGACTTGTCTTCAAAGAACTGTTTTAGACAGGGAAAAAGAAAACATTTTTATTTTAATGAACTTGATTGTTACATTATGATTGATTTTTCCTCACTGTAATAATATATGCTTCTTTTCAAAATGATTAATAAAATTGAGAATAAACAAAATCACTTGAGATCACCTCATGGAGCATTTTCTTGGCACCTCTGAATACACTCTACATTCATCTTCAGCTCCTGTGAAGTTGCAGCCCTCAGCTCACTCAGTCCTGACTGTCCCTTTTTGATCATCTCCCAGAAATTGGTGCGCAACCAGGTCTTCAGAATTGGAAACAGAAATGACAATTTGATTTCCCATATTAGCTCAGAGGGATTTGGTAACCCAGACCTCAGTTCTTCTACTGGTCACTCAAAATATAACAACTTCCTGTCTGTGTTCAGAATTCAGAGGCATTTCCTGGAATTGAACTACCTTCCTCTCTTGACAGAAGAAAGGGACAGTTTAGAGCTCAAGCCATTCAGAATGAGATCTTAAATATTGGCATACTGGTTCCCTTAAATATAATAGGCACGTGACTTCCGTTTTACTTCTTGTTTGTCATACTTTTGGCCAGATATTTGACTCAGGTCAAGTTTCTGACCTTTTCTTATGCAACTTCATTTTCCTTGGACATATAGCTCTCAAACTAGTTTCAGAGACTGTATGATGTGGTGGTGAAGGCAGGGATCCTATAATAGACTCTGTGTGAGTGCGGCCATGGTGAAACAGACACGTTGATCCTGCTTGGGGGCATGGTAAAAAGTACAAGTCCCTTGAAGGGCAATGTGGTATTAGCTATGAAAGCTAATACAGATGTATTAAAGGCCTCCCTAATGGCGCAGCAGATTAAAGCACCGCACTGTGAGGCTGCCCTTAGCCACTGCAGCATGAGTTCGATCCCCAGCCAGGGAGCTGACCCATTATGGCATGACAGACCTCTCCTAACCCATCTGCTGCTCCCCTCAGCAGTGTATATCAGCACATCTGCCTGTTCTGTTCCTCACTCTTGTCTCTGGTGAACCCTCTCACTCTCTGCATCTCTGGCCTGTACCCCAGATCTTGGATGTATAAATAAATAAATCTTAAAAACCAAAACAAAACTATAGATATATGGCGTCCCTAGTGGTACAGAGGTTAAGTCTCAGCACTACCAAATTATCTCCAGTCACAGCATAAGTTCCATCCCCCCTCCCCATACTGCTAGTTTACACACCAGTTCTTGTATGCATAAATAAATAAAAAGTAAAATTTAAAATAAGAAATCTATAGATGTAAACTGCCTTAAATTTAGTAAGCCCTTTACTAGAAATTTATCTGATAGACATATCTCTACACATAAGAAATGAACTTATGCTTGATATTTATTATAGCATTTATATCATTACACATTATATTATTATATTTATATATTACAATGTGTTGTTATATAGTATACTATATATCACATACGACAAGTTATATATTGTTATATGTGATGATATAATATTACAAATGTAATTACATATAGTATAACACAATGACATAATGGAATACTATACAGATGTTTAATAAGTGAGAAAATCTTTTATGTACTGAATTAGTAGATCTCTAACACTAAACAAGACAACATCTAATTCAATATATTTAAAAAAATAGATTTTTATATGTAACTTATATTACATATTCATGATGTAGCTTTTTCATATAAAAGATGAAAAAGACAGCTTATGTTATAGGTTATGACCACAATTCTGAAGCTAGAGTATCCACGTCTGAAGTCTGGTTCCACCTCTTCCAAGCTGTGTGACACTGGGCAAGTCATTAAACCTCTCTGTGTTACCATATATTCAAGAATGAAATGGAGATAGTAATAATACTTACCACAAAGGGCTGACAAGAGATTAAATTCACCAATGTGCATGAAATGGTTAGATCTGGATCTGTCACACAGTACAGATGCACCATTTAGTGAAAAGAGAAAATTTTGAATATGTATAGCATGTTACTTTTGCATACAAAATGGGAGAAAATAAGAACTCAAATTTGTATGTCCTTGTCTCTGCATATAAAAGCATTGGAGAGATAGGTGGGAATCTAATGAAAATGTTTACCTGCTGGAACAAACTTAATTTTTTTTTAAAGATTCATTTATTTATGCATACAGAACTGGGGTACAGGCCAGAGGCACAGGTGTGGTGAGAGGATTCACCAGAGACAGAGTGGGGAGCAGAACAGGCAGATCAAAGAAGCACACTACTGAGGAGAGCAGTGGGCAGGTCAGGAGAGGTCTGTGGCACCATGTGGATCACCTCCGTGGCTGGGAATCGAACTCATGCTTTAGCTTCTTAGTGCAGTGCTTTAACCCACTGCGCCAACAGGGAGGGCCCGGAACAAGTTTTTACCTGCCTTTGTCCTCTGTATTTTTGGAGCTCTAGGAATTTCATATCTATCCCCCACTCTCCAAATATTTTAGTATTTAAAAAAAAAAAAAAAGACCTCTAATTTAGCAGAATCTCCACTCTGAATCTGCTATTCATTAGCACCCAAGCCTGGCACAAAGTTACAAAGTTATTCTCAACAATGCCCAAAGAACAACTTCTAAGCAGCTGACTTGGGTCAAGCAAAATTGCAACCTTGTTTTTCCAGTGCTTCACTGCATGATAGACATGGTCGTTAGAATTAGGCCACAGGCAAAAACAAGACCAACACCTACATTCCAGGAAACACAGGGAAAAAAGCACAAAGCACAAGACCATATTGGCAGGGCAGTAATTAAGTGAGATGGTGATAAAGGTAAATTGCTGAGCTCAGCTAGTTGGTTTAGGGTTTGGGTATGCTATTTTCACATGTATGATGTTCTGGTGGCTATTATCTTTTTCCAGAGAGTGAGGATTTGAGGCCCATTTTTCAGCTAAAGAGGAGGAAGGGAGAAATCAGTAAAAGTCAATCACCAGTTTAAATTCTGGCTCTACCCTTCATCCACTGAAGCCTGTTCTCTCAAAAGACACGGTAGCTGTTGGGCTGGAAGATCATTCATTAGGAAGATCTGGACACTCTGGGATTCCACTGCCCAATATGACATTAACTGTAATATCATGTGATGTCATGGCAGAATTAACCATAATATCATTGTCATGACTTTGCAGGCTTTCTTGTTTTTCTACTTTCCCTATTGCTGAAAAAGCCCTGTGCCGCTCTATATAATGAGGCTTCAGATTTTTACTATCTTGGATGCAAAAGGTCACATTTTTGACTAGATGTGGATAAGCAAAATCCCATGTGTGTCTATAAAAATAAATAGTAGTTCCAAAGTATCTCTTGTTATGAGCCCGGGACGTTTCCCAGATTTTAAAATATATAATTTAAAATTCATGATTCTTTTGAGAAATGCAGTAAAGGAAAATAAATCTTCTCTTTCATATACAAGTGCCTCAGGGAAAAAAAGAATTTTATGTAAATAGATGCAGGTGGTGATGTAACAGCCCTTATAAATTTTGGAGTTTGCGAAATGGACCCTGAGCAAAAGCTTCAATCTTTACAAATTCTGTTCCTTCTCTTTGGAATACTCTTTTCCTTCCCCCATACTACCACGTAAGTAATGTAAAAATTTTCTAGTTTTCCTTTAGTTGGCATTGAGACAACCCCTCCTCTAGGAAGCCACCAGTGACACCTCAAGATTCAGTAATTGCTCCTCTCTGCTGTGTTCTCTTTGCAAGCTGAGCTTTTACCAAATGACTTAAACAATTTCTACCCCTCCATTCAAATTAAGCTGGTTTGGGTTTCATTTTAATTTTTTTTTTTTTTACCCTTGACCTCAAATACACAGATCGATTGAAAAATAATCCTTGGATTGTAATACATTATCATCACTAATCGATGCATGACATTGTTCAAATCAGTATTTTATTTGTGCATTTATTTACATCTGTAATCCCAAAAGAAATATAATAGAAGTTATATACATAGCTCGAAATTTTCTGTGAAAAAATATATATGCAGCTGTAAAATAAAAATGCATCTGTGTGGGGGGGGGAAGTAATGGATAATTTAGGTTAATAATTTAACACAATTTCCAAGCAATATTATGAAATAATTATCTCATTTCAACAGATAATCAGTATAAAATTAGTAATGAGAAGCTTACATTTGGAGACTGTCTTAATTAGATCTAATTGCATTTGAAGAGATTGACAGCCATACTTGGCCAATGGCTACTATCTGAGACAGTACAGATTTATAATGTGAACACTCTCCATGAACACACCACTAAAAATAAGAACCAAAATATTACCAATAACTTACATCTAACTACAGTCTCTTTCCTCATCCTGCTTCTTGTCAGCTGTTCTGGCTGTTCAATTTGAGACTAGGTTCCTAGAGGTCTGAGAATATAGATTACATATTGTAGATGCTTTTCCCCAATGACTTCTCCAAATATGATTCCCAGATTTGGGGAGTCCCTGAGACATTGCTAGGTCAGCGGTATTTTCATAGCATTCAGACATTATTTGCCTTTTTTCCTATTTTGATATTTGTACAAATTATAAAAACAATGGTGTGCAAAATTCCTGCTGTCACCTTAGCACAAATCAAGAATCATCAATGTCAGGCATTTTGTTTTTAAAGAAAAGCAAGTTTTACTTTAATGTGTTTAATGTGTTTGATTCAGCAATAAAATTTATACATTTTATGAAACCTTAGTCACTGAATGCTTGCTTTTTAATATTCTATGTGATAAATGAGAAGCATGCAGAAATCACTCTGCTGCATGACAAAGTGCAATGGCTGTTCCAAGCAAAGCGCTTGTGCTGTTGTTTGAGTTGTAAGATGAACGAGTGACATTTTTCATGTGACACCTCTTTTTTCATGTTTTACATGAAAGAACAACTGACTAACTACAGTTAGGGAATTTCATGGATATTTTCTCAAAAGAAACAGAGTCAACCTGTCATTTCAAAGAAAATAACTAACAGTATTTGTTGCCCATGGTAAAAACTAGAGCTTTAATATTAAACGTTTGGAAAATTAGTGTCCCCACTCTGCAAATATCTAAAGGTCTAAATACCCAAAGGTCAATAGTAAAGAGGTCAATAGTGATATTAACAAATTTGATTTTCTGTGTGAAGTTTTATAAAGAGTGACATTTGGAAGATACATTTTACTCAGGAGGTCAATATTTTCCAAATGACCAGCATGTGATGTTAATAAAGCCATGCACAGGTAAAAGAGTTTTGCAGAGTGACAACCCTTGGGTTTAAATGTAGCAGAAAATAAAGTGCTCGTCACTCTGGCTTCAGATTTTATATAATCACAAAGAAACAATAAATTGACTTCATGTTCCTCCTCATTTGACAGTCCTACCTCTAGTTCAGTACCAGCCATGCTCTGAGGCAAGAGTGGTAAAAGTCACTGTGACTGGATTTGGCTATCTTGGGTGACTGGTCATCACCAGGACTGTTTTTAACTCTGGGAAAGTGGATATTATTGCCAACAATGATCCCTTCATTGACCTCAACTTCATGCTCCAGTAGAATTCCACCCATAGCAAGTTCAATGGCACAGCCAAGGCTGACACTGGAAGCTTGTGATTACTGGAAATCCCATCCCCAATGGGGTAATAGTTTGTGGAGTCCACTGTTGTCTCCACTACCTTGGAGAAAGCTGGACCTCACTTGAAAGGAAGAGCCAAAAATCAGAGCCTCTCTGTTCCTTCTGTTGATGCCCCCATACTTATGATGGGCATGGACCATGAGAAGTAGGATGATTATGCCAAGACTGTTAGCAACACTTCCTGTGCCATCTGTTATCAACTACTTGGTCCCCTTGGCAAGTCAACTGTGACAACTTTGAAGGAACACATGACCCAGGCTATCACTGCCATCCAGAAAACCATGAACAGCCTGACTGGAAAGAAGTTCATGAAAGCTGCTGCCCAGAACATTATCTCTGCTTCTATTGCAAGTCAGATCATCCCTGAACTCCATAGAAGGGTCACTGACATGGCCCTCTGTGTTCTCACCCCCAACATGTTGGTGATGGATCTGATCTGCCACATGGGGGAATGTTTCCAAATATGGTGACACAAGAAAGTGGTGAAGCAGACTTCACAGAGCCTCCTAACGGGCATCCTGGAATACAGTGAGGACCAGGTTGTCTCCTGTGATTTTAACAGAACATCCACTCTTCCACCTTCAGATCTCGGACTTTAATGGCCCTCAATGACCACTTTGTTAAGCTCATTTCCTGGTATGACAATGAATTTGGCAATAGGGTGGTGGACCTTACTATCCGAGGAATAAAAGAATCTTGGACCACTAGCCCCAGCAAAAACTCAAGAGGAAGAGAGATGGCCTCTGAAACTGGATGGAAGGGGTCCTTCTCCACTTAGCCAACTCACTGAGACTCTTCTGAGTTCAACAGTTTTTATCCCTCCCAGGTATGGGGAGTGGTTTAGGGAGCTCTCCCTTATGCTTGAGTTTTGGAATTGTATAAAGGATTATGTACAATCATCTGAAAAGGCTAATAAATGTCCCCTTCTTTTCCAATTACATATGTATTTCTTTCTTTATATACTTCAACCATCCCCAACAAAAATATTACAACAGATTGAATTCAGCATCAGATATAGCAATCTAGCTGCTCTCTAGTAAAAGAGGTTTGCAAAATATGAAATAAGGACACTGTCGTCACTACTTTTTTTATTTTGAAATAGTTACTCCCTATATTATTCATGTCACTATGAAGTAGGTTTGTTTCTCCTACTTTAAAAAAAATTAATAAATCAATATTTTGAAATTTCTTCTGCAGTAAATGCTGACAGATATAAACAAAAAGCGCTTTGAGAGTTTCAATAATTCTTTAAGAGTATAAAGTATTCCAAATACTAAAATTTAAGAATCGCTTGCCTAGCACATTTCCTAATGTATAATAAACTTTCCTGATATGTTTACCACCACTTAACAGGAGATCAAAGTTAACATCCACAGAGGTAGGACAAAGAAACATCAGATGCTTCCTGATGTGTTGTACTGGGAAAGACACAACATTCTGTGTGGTATTCATAACAGAAATGCACATCCTGAATCAGACCAGGAAAAAAAATAAAAAACAAACCCAACAAAGGGACAGTTTGTGAAATATTTGGTTGTACTTTACAAAATGTCAATATCAAGAAAGAAAAAAAAGCTAAGAAATAGTTTCAGTTTAAAAAACAGTGAAGAGATAGGAAAACTTAATGACACATATCACCAGGGAGTTTCTTTTACTATTAAAAAAAAATGACAATATAAAAGCCTAAATAAAATCGGTAGATTAGAAAATAATACTCCCTTAATATTGATTTAGATCATTATACAGTAGCTTTACATTAGAATATTCTTGTTTTAAAAGAAAGATGCAGAGCAATGGGCTAGGGGTCTGACTGCAGTGATAAGTACAGAGACCACCTGAAAGGAGAAAGAACAAAAGAGCAAATGTGATAAAATATTAATATTTAGAGAAATTCTTTGCATTATGTGCAACTTTTCTATTAATCAGAAATTAAGCCAAAATAAGAAGTTCAGAAGTTAAAAAAAAAACGCTATGTGAATAATTCACTTAAGTAAAATAAATTCACGTGTTTATGCACGTATAAATCTTTTTCTAGGTACTCCATCCTCTTCAGTTTCTGGATCTAGATGTCAGGTCTTAGAAGAATTAAACAGAGAAAATTTGAAGTCTTTTAATGGTTATGGTTACATTCTTGTATTGCATCAATAATACGAGCAACAAGTGCTTCCAAAATGTACCTATGCTTGTAATGTTTATTGAACGGATCTTTTGACCCAGCAATTGAGGTTTTCATTACATGAGCTCCAAATAATTTAGTTTCTACTTTAATGAGAGGGAAAGGGGATTGATTGTTTGCTTCTAAGTCTGAACTGAAGAGTAATTATAAAACTATTTTTGCAGGAATCTAGAAAGACACTTCAGTCAAATTTCAGCTTTTTGGCCATCAGGGGTTAGGACATTTGGTAGGAAATGATAACACAGCCCGCTCAGTTCCAGGAGGTTCTGGATGACATAGAAAGGGGGTGGGACACAGTATCACTGTATCAGTGATTCTTCATTCCATTTCTCTGGTCTGAAAGTGCTTGGCGTGTGGCTTGATTGCTCTGAAGTAAGAAGAAAAAAAAAGATCCTGGGCCTTCTAGGATTGGCTGAAATGTGTGTGGTTGAGTCTAGTCCTGGTATAATTAGAAGCAGATCTTGGGAGTGAGCTAAGAGTTTAAAAAAAAAAAAAAACCACACCCTTCGTCTTAACATTTCAATTCTGCTGAAGAAGGCTGGCCTGCCTCCCTCTAGCGGTCCTAAGTAGGATAGTCATGGCTGGAGAAGTCATTGTGTTTCTGAGTACCGCTTCCCTGTAAAGAGTGAAGAAGAGGTTCTCCACTTAAGAGCCAAGACCCTAAAAAAATTAGTTAACCTGACCTAGGGTAAAGACACTAAAGTGAGAGGTTAAAGAATTCTTTCAAGGGTCCTCCCTGATGGTGCAGCAAGTTAAAGCACAGCACTAAGAAGCTAAAGCCACTTCAGCATTAGATCGATCCCAGCCCTAGAGGTGACCCACATGGTGCAGCAGACCTCTCCTGACCTGCCTGCTGCTCCCCTCAGCAGTGTACTTCGTCGATCTGCCTGTTCTGTTCCTCACTCTGTCTCTGGTGAATTCTCTCACGGCCCCTGCACCTCTGACCTGTACCCCAGGCCTGTATGCATAATTAAATAAATCTTTGAAAAAAAGTGAATTATTTCAAGAGAACAGTAAATTAAGGGCACAACCAGGACAGAAACATCAGTCAGCTGACCTTAGTCTAGCACCCCTTCCAGGACAACCTGAGGAAAATCCAGATATTTTAAGAATTCTCACCCCTGCCCCCCACACCCTCTTCTAAAAACTAGTTAACAAAAATACAAAGTCCTTGCCAGGTTCCTCCTGAAGTCTCCTGCATCTCCTAACACTCCCAGACCCCATGGGCGTCCATTTCCTTTCTTTTTAGTATGGAGCCTGCATCACATTAGATTGTGCATCTCTATATTTGTTCATTGTCTTCTAGCTAAACGAAAAGTTATCTGAAGGCTGTTATATCATCATTGCTATCTCTCCAACTCCTGTCGCATGGTGAGTAACTGTACTAGATTCCCAAGGCTGCCATAACAAATTACCACAAACTTGGTGAGTTAAAGCAACAGAAAGGTGCTCTTTTAAAGTCCCGGTGGCCAGAAGTCTGAAATGGATTTCATGGTACCAAAATCAAGGACCCTAGAGGAGATTCTGTTCTTTGTCTCTTACAATATTCCTTGGCTTGTAGCTATTCATTCTGTTCTTCATCTTCAAATCTCTTCAATGTCTTCAGATATCTCTGCTACATCTTCATAACACCTTCTCCACATGTCCTTTTGTCTTGTAAGGATGACATTAGTCCCCACCAGGTAGCCCAGGCTAATCTACTTGCAAATCAGGAAATTGAGATCCCTAAAGATTGTTTTTATAAAGATTTATTTTATCTATTTATGCATACATGAGCTGGGGTATAGGCCAGAGGTACAGGAGGCAAGAGGATTTACCAGAGAGAGAGTAAGCAGAACAGGCAGATCTACTGAAATACACTGCTGAGGGGAGTAGTAGGAGACAGGAGAGGGCTGCTGTGCCATGTGGGTCAGCCCCCCTGCTGGAAATCAAGCTCATGCTGCGTGAGGGGAGTAGTAGGAGACAGGAGAGGGCTGCTGTGCCATGTGGGTCAGCCCCCCTGCTGGAAATCAAGCTCATGCTGCAGTGGCAGCTGATAGCTTCATAGTGCTTAGATGTAACCCCTTGTACTACCAGGGAGGTGCCCCTATAGATTAAGTGACTGCTCATGGTAAAACAGATAGGAGTTGTAGAGCAGCGTTTGATCCCAAGAAATCTGACTCCAGGACCTTTTTGCAATCATGTACAAGAGTCTGATAAGCACTTAGCTTTGGTGGCTCATGCTTATAGATGAACCCAATGAACTATCTATACTTCATTAAATTCTTTTCTCAGCATGGCAGGGATAAAAGAGATCAAGGACCCACCCTTATCCTTCAGGATGTATCCATTTACTTGAGAAAAAAGATGTAGTGTCAAATAACGTTAACCTTTGTGTTGAACAGTAACTGAAAGAGGACCTGAAGGCATTTCTGGGAATTTGTAGTGTCATTTCTCCATATGTGAAATGATTTGTAAAAATTCACCAGTATATGCTTTTGATTTATGCATTTTTCTTTGTATATATTATATTTTGAAAAAGGCATAAAATAAGGACATAAAGTTAGGACTCTGAGAAATGTAAGGTCTGCAAAAGAGGCCATAAAGCAGTCTTTCCCACAGCACTGGATGTCTGAGCTATTCCCTAACCTTCTGACTAATTGTCTGACTAATGAAGAACTATGAGGTAAGAAAGTGAGGGATTGAAATTGTTCCAAGAACTTTCATATCAAATTTCCCAAGAAAAGCCCATCACAATATCAGTATGATTGTAAAGCAGTGCTAAAAAAATTAATATTTGCAAATGTTGCCAATAATGAATGACTTAACAAAAAAGTAATATATTATCACCTGAATTTGGAAAAATCTGGGCTAAACCAATTTAGACCCTTTCTTTTATGCAAGACTTACCAGATGCTTGAAAATATTATCTAGAACTGTAAATCTCCAAAAGGGAGACACATTTTTCATTTTTATCAAATGAATTTTACTATGGAATACTTTACCACTTTCAGAATTAATGTTTTAAGTAATAAATTTGGGGAAGTGCTATTATAAACGCCTAATTTACAGATACAGCTCACCCAAAGATCTTTAGAGGTTGAAAGTCATCTTTCAAAGCATTTGTTGAGGTCTTTCTAGTTTAGTCCCACCATCTCTCAACAAGCAGAGGGTGCTGGCTCAGAAGATTAAACTAAAAGTATGCCACAACCTCAATGTCAATGATGGGGGTTTGGGTGCAGGAGGGGTTTGGAGATCAAAGGGGAGAAATGTATGAAAAGCTCCAGAAAATCCTGAAAAGCCTTAGATAAGGCTCTTGGTTATGATGAATTGTGATCACCAGAGGTAGTTTATTGGGAAGGGGGGAATCTGCAGTTCAAATCCAAGGGTTTGTTGTATTTGCAACTGTCCTTTCAATAACTTTCTAGTATGGGAGTTTTCAAAATATTAAAAATAAATCTACCGTAAGATCCAGAATTTTCACCCCTAGGTATCTATCTGAAGAATACAAAAACAATAATTTCAATGGATATATACACTCCTATAGCCAAGTTATGGAAACCATCCCACGGCCCAAAGATAAATGAATGGAGAAAGAAGATGTGGTACATACCCAATGAAATACTACTCAACTATTAAAAAGGGAAAAAAAGATGAGGTCTTGCCATTTGCAGTAATATGGATAGAACTGGAGGGGCTAATGCTAAGTGAAACAGTCAAGAAGAGAAAGACAAATGCCAGATAGTGCACTTATGTGTGGAATATAAAGGAACAAAACAGAAAACTAAACCGAAACAAACAGCAGAAATGCAGGGCGAGGGTGGGGGAAGGGGCTGTCTGGGCTGTGATGGAGGATTATGGGTGCTTTGGTGGTGTAAGTGGCGTAATTATGTAAATCTATAGGGTGTGAATTTATACCTCTGAAGCATCTACGGTGTCAGAAGTCACTGTTATTTCAATTTTAAAAACATATAATTAAAACAAAAGCTAACCATTCCTTGCCTGCCATGTAAATAAAAAAATATATAATTTTTTGATGAATCAGGAACTTCCAGTTCTCAGAATCATGATCCCGCTTCCCTTTACTGAGCTGTGGCTGTGTGTTCTGTGGAAGGCATGCGAAGGAATCTGCTAGCCACACCTGAAATCATTTTATCCAAATGACATGAGGAGTGCTCGCATTTTTAAAACACGATTTGTTTCTTTCCCCTAAAATTTTAGTCCATGAAGGAAAATAGGGTTAATTAGCAATATTTGTTTTTGGGAACGTTATTTGAAGCTTCACTGGGCAGGATTTCAGTTGTTTTCAGTTATTACATCTTCCATTTTTAATGTCATCGTTTTGAAAATGGATTGGCTTCAGAGGTATTTTTTCTCTTGCTTTGGAGATTTTGCACACTGGCCCAAATGGGTTTTTATTTTCCATTTTAATTTATACAGTATAAATACAGTGTTGGACTTCTTTAGAGTTAACAGTTTCACTGTGCAGATGTTTCATGAAAGCTTTTTCAATTCATAGTGTTAGTTTTAAAAAAAAATTTTTTATTAGGCTGGCTGCCAGCCAGAACAAAAAAATATTACTATTCCATTTTGCATAAAACGGTAAAAAATTTTCCCTTTTCTTGTTCTTCCCCACCCCCAGTCAGCGACATGATTATTAGGATTAAAGATGCCATAGTGACATCTTGTGGTCAACCACCAGAGACACAGAACAAATGACCATGGTGGAAAGATCGCAGTGATTTAGCTCCTTCTCCCACAAGTATTCCTTGATTTACTTTAGTTGCTTTCTATTTATCACTTGGCTCAGATTGCTATAGATTTTCAGGTTGTTTTGCTTTACGGAAAATATTAAACTTTGCCCTCACAGAAAGGATAAACATGTGTTCTGGAAAGGAAAGCCATAACTCTTGTTTTTGGCTTTTCTTGGACCCCTCATAAAAATAGACTTGCGCAAGTTTCAAAGCTGAAAAATATTGAAATCTTTTTCCTAAAAAAAGGGACAGGAAGCAATTATTCTAGACAGCTTTCATTTAATGTTCTAAGTTCTCAGAAATTAATTGGTTTGTTTACTTTGCTTGATAATATTTCAATGAAAATGCATGTATAATAACCCTCCAATCTTTAGTTTCTGTCCCTAGTGAATGTCAGTGAAGATAAACTTGAATCATTCATGACCTTTAAAAGAAAAATTAATAAATATTATGCAGCCTAAAAGGTTTACAATAAAGATATGAGGTAATGTTAAAGAGCAAAACACCAAATTATATATGAGCCTGTAACCTATGTACATATCAATATGAATAGCTCTATGGGAGTTGACTTTTACACATGTGTGGTTGAAATGTACATGTCAAGGTTCATGTGCAGGGTGGTCTAGACAGAGAAATAAGCCCAGAAGGAAGTATATGTACTAATAAACTTATTCTGTTTATTACTTTATCACTAATATTATTTGATTTTTTCTAGTTCTCATTTTTATTTAAATGAGCCTATTTTATTTAAATTCAAAGTCAGGAAAAATATTTAGAACTGTTTACTAGAGGTCAAATTCTATTTTTTTTAAAGATTTATTTATGCACACAGAACTGGGGTACAGGCCAAAGGTTCAGGGACGGTGAGAAGATTCACCAGAGACAGAGTGGGGAGCAGAACAGGCCGACTGACAAAGTACACTGTTGAGGGGAGTAGCTGGAGAGACAGGAGAGGTCTGCGGCGCCATGTGGATCACCTCCCAGGCGGGCAGGGATCTAACACGCACTGAAGCAGCTGTGGCTAGCTTGCAGTGCTGCGTCCTAACCAGGGAGAGCTAAGGTTCTATTTTTTTTTAATGTGTAAATATCTGCATTTCAGAATGACATAGACACATAAAAATATAAATATCCAGCAATGCATTGAGCTGAGGGACCTGAATGAATCCCAGAACTAAAGCAGTGACTCAGGAAGATTTCAAATGCTTGCGTTTCCCGAAACATCTAAATGTCAGCCTATCTCTTAGGTGCATTGTGGGGAATGGGGTCTCTCTCTGTATATGGAGCCATTCCCTGCAGGAAAGGTTTGCCCAGGTCTTAAAGAAATTGTGAAGTAATCAACATTTTCACTGGTGCAAAATGTACATATATTCATTCAGTAATTAATATATCTCAAGTGTTGGTGTAGAATTCCTAAGATACATTAATTCTGATACTGATTATAAGGTGATTTTTACAGATGAAAAAGATAAAAATTGGAGCTATTAAGTGTCCCAAATCCCATAACTGGCAGGGCTAAAATTTAAATTCAATTCTGTTGGGCTGTAAACCCCATGCTCTTTACACTGTCCTGCCATTCCCTGCCATTTTCAGCAGATGTCCTAGACCTCCAGAAATGCCAGATCAGATGCCTTTAAGAGTCACTGACATATACCCTGAGGAGAAATCCTTGGTATGTTCCACTGTTACAGTGATCACGCTTAACCAACTGCTCCTCATTTTATCCATGGAAAGAAGAGGTTTTCTCTCTATTCCCTAAAAGAAAAGTGGTAAATACTCTGATCGCCTCTCCTCCCCTTCCCTCATTCAACTCCATGGGCAGAATAGCTCTATGTGTGATGGATGACATTTGTATCATCTATGGAGCACAAGAACCAAGGGACAGCACTTCTCTCCTATAAAAAGAATACAGGAGCCCTCCCTGCTGGCACAAGGAGTTAATGCGAAGCAGTGTGAGCTACTGACAGCCACTATAGTCCCCTGTCAAGGAGGGGACACACATGGTGCAGCAGACCTCCCCTGTCTTGCCCACTGCCCCCCTCAGCAATGTGTTTCAGTCAGTCTGCCTGTTCTGCTCCCGCTCTGTCTCTAGTGAATCCTTTCATCCCCCACATCTCTGGCTAGTACCCCAGTTCTTGTATAAATAAACAAATAAATCTTTGGGGAAAAAAAGAAAATACAAAATTAGCCATCTGTTTCCTCTATGTTAACCCAATAAATGTTACACAATTCCAATAAAATATTCGTGCTGTTTACTAAGTTGATTTTAATATTTAAGTGGAAAACTGAATAAGCAAAAGTGGTCAAGAGAATTCTGGGAAAGAATATTTCTTTAATTTTTGCATGCCAAAAATTAAATAGTATAAAACTTAAAAATATGAAGTGCTGATAAACAAATAGAGGTCCATGAAAAAGAATAAGAAGTCTAGGAATAGCATATGGAAACTCAGTGATATTTAGTGGTTTGATAAAGGTTTATTATAGCTTAAAGAATAACATCTCAAGTCAATAAGAAAAGATATATTTCTAATATATTAGTCAATAAAGGCTTTAGGATACTGAACAGTTGTCTAAAAAAGGCAATAAAAGTTAGACTCCGGGCCCTCCCTGGTGGCGCAGCGGGTTAAAGCACAGCACTAAGAAGCTAAAGCCACTGCAGCATGAGTTCGATCCCCGCCTGCCCCAGTGACCACATGGCATAGCAGACCTCTCCTGACCCGCCTTCTGCTCCCCTCAGCAGTGTACTTCATAGATCTGCCTGTTCTGCTCCCCACTCTGTCTCTGGTGAATCCTCTCACCACCCTGCACCTCTGGCCTGTACCCCAGTTCTGTATGTATAAATAAATAAATCTTTAAAAAAAAAAAGTTAATTCTGGTGCATCATGTATATACATGTTAAATTTAAAAGATACATTAGAAACACTATCAACCTCCCCCCCCCCAAAAAAAAAATCTGAGCTTTCATTTTTATCTTAACTGATCGATGTCCATTTGGGATTCTCATCGACAATTTATTTACATTAGTATTTTTTTAAGATTTGCTTATTTATGCATACAAGAGCTGGGTATAGACCAGAGGTGGAGCGGGGTAGCAAGAAGATGCACCAGAGAAAGTGGAAAACGGAACAAGCAAACCTACTGAAACACACTGCTGAGGGGTGAGTTAGTGCTGTGTCCTAACCTGCTGTGCCACCAAGGAGGGCCCTACATTCATTTAAGAAAACAAAATAATGCATTTTTTTAGAGCTGAGGTTGCAGATACACAGAGGTACAGTGATTTCCTCCTAGTTCTGGAGCAAGCGGGAATCACTTAAGGTCCATATTCACATCTTCAACTCCCCACCTTGTTCTGCTTTATCTTTGCTCCTGAACTCCAAATAACAACAATAAGTTACCTGTTGCACATTGGACTCTTATTAAATGCTCACAGTAATCATAGAATGTGAAGATTCTTAGTTACTTTTTTAAGTGAGAAAACAGAGGCTCAAAGCGTTAAATGGCATTTCTAGCATCATACAAGCTAAAGAAATTCAACCACAGATTAATCAGTCTTCAAGTTTACTTCTCCTCTATACTAAGCAACTTTCTATTCCTCTGGACTATTCTTCAGTGCTCTCTTAGGACTCCCTTTCTGTGTTTCTCTGTCTAATCCAACTTTCAGATATACTAGACTTTATACTTTCCTTTGGCTTCAGTAGCTACACATTCTTTTCCTGCCTGCAGAATGGAATTTCTGGGGAAGAACTTTAAGCATATGTGTGCCCAAATCTTACTGAGATACTTTAATTGTTCTGGGATAGAGTCTAAGGATTAGTGTTTTCAATCCCTGGCTTTTACTCCAAGAGTGTTTGAATCAGTTTTGTATTCCCAGAGTCTAGTAGGCACTCATTAAATATGTGTTAAGTGCATGAATGAACCAATGACAATCACAAGTTTAAGAGAGAAGCCATCATTATTTTAAATAATAAACATAGGAATTTTGAAAGACTTTGGCTGGGTGAAAGCTTGAGATAAATGCAAAGTCATTTCGCTCTCCTCTGGGACGCTGGAAAAGGAAGCTGCATCCCTGGAACCCAGTCCAGAGCCTGCACAATGGAAACCTATAAATAGTAAGCCTGTATCACATGAGTATTATGTAATATAAGTTCACCAAACTGAGCTCTCTTTATCACTCAGGCTTAAATTGCTCTGAAATGGAAACTCAGCTGATGCCACGTATATTTGTTTCTCCAAAAGATGAAAGCCTCTTGGCATTAGCTGGGACTATCTGCTGGCCCATATTTGAGGCAGGTTGCCCTACCGATCAAGGAAAAAAAGAAAGCAGGAACCCCTGCTATCTTTCCAGATAACAAGTAGGCAATTTCAGCAGAATTATTTTTATTTGCCATGATATGAGCAGAATTTCCCCCTGATCAAGTCAAAAGGCAGTGCAAGTCAGCTTTTCAGACCTTAGGGGAGACTGGATTGTGGGTCCAGCAAGGAGAAAGATATGCCACACTCATGTGCACAGTTTCAGAGAGGTCATCCTGCTTATTCCTCCAGGCGAGATATGCTGATCATCTGAAATCTTTTGTATAACATACAAGTCCACTCTGCTTTAACTCAGTTTGCTGCCCTCTGTAAAATGATGGGGCACCGGCCGGCTAGGGGAGGGGTCACTGAGTTACCTCCGCCTAGACAACTAATTCTGATTGGTAAAGGAACATTTTGAAATAAATGTTTTCCTTGGTCCATAGAAAAGCATGGGAGGTTGAGGTTTAGTTCTTTTTTTTTTTTTTTAAGATTTCTTTAAGTTTATTTGTTTACGTATACAGAACTGGGGTACAGTGTAGAGGTGCAGGGGCGGTGATAAGATTCACCAGACAGAATGGGGAGCAGAACAGGCAGATTTACTGAATTATACTGTTGAGGGGAGCAGCAGGAGAGACAGGAGAGGTCTGCTGGACCATGTAGGTCATGTCCCCGGCAGGGATCAAACTTGCGCTGAAGCAGCTGTGGCTAGCTTCACAGTGTTGCGTTTTAACCTGTAGCGCTACCAGGGAGGGATAGTCATAGCTCCTTTTTGTCTTCAAAACACAGTCACTTCTCTTTTCTCAACCTTGCCTGCAGTTGGTCATGTGGCCACGTTTTAGACAATAAACAATGAGCAGCAGAGAGGTGTAGCCATGCTCAGATCTGATCATTCACATTTCTGCATTGCATGGCTTTGCCTCCTGGATGGTGGTGATGCCTCCTATAGCAATTCTGAAAGTCATGGTGCTAGAGCATTGCCCTGAATGAACCTACAGGAAATTGCCATCCTTTTCATTACCAAGTGCTGTTAGAATAGAAATGACTTTCTCTTGTATGTGAGCAAATATGTATTAAAAGATCTGTGTAGATCTAAGTATATATACTTATATATGTATATTTATAAAACTCACATGGAATTACACTTCAACATCAAGGACCAGATCTCTTATTTGCTTTGGAAGAAAAGATCACCCAAAATAGATTAGCCAAAACCATTGTACCAGCCTGCCTTTGCTCCCAAGAGGCTCTGAGAATTGACAAGTATGTAATCTTATTTGAAGCCAGAAATAAGCATGTGCAAAGATCACCTGCTGTATCTCTAGTGTAGGTGAGCAATTTTTCTAAATTTCATCTCAAAACACAGACGCCCCAAACAAGGACTTTATTAAAGGCTTGAGCTAAAGGAAAGGGATACTTCAAGCAAAATTCACATTATGCGATAGATGAGTGTCTGGAACAGTTGATCAAAATTTAAATTTGTATCAATCTGTTAAGTTTCATGCAACAAAATATGTCAAGAAGATGAAAAAGAATTCATTTTCAAAGATTTTTTGTAGTTCAAATAATAACATTCTCTAGGAAAATGTTTTCTGAATTATCACAGACTACAAATTCTGTAAGTGAAACACAACCTATATTTTGCAGTAGCCATCAAATATTTCAGTGACATCACTGAAGCATAAACAAAGACAGATGGAGGAAAAGAAAAGAAAACTTGGGTGAAAGGAAAAAAATAATCTTCAATTCAGAAATGCACTGTGGTACAAAGGAAAGGATTTCTGGGCAAGAAAGTAGGCAAAGTTTCACTGCGCACACACTAAATGAAGAACTTAGACTCTTCAGTGAAGCTGATGGAATACTCTGGAACTGACAAATCAGAGCGTTGGGGGACATCTGTTACTGAATGTAAATGACAGTAGAAGAGATAGGAATTCAGGACCCAACTGTTACCCCTTTGATTCCAGCTAGATGAGGAGCAAGGAAGGGGAGTTGATAAAGTGGGGAGCTTATTTGGAAAAATGGGAAAAAGGTAATCTGGAGGAAACATCCAACAACAAATAAAAATAAAATGGATTCTCTGGGTATGAGAAAAATAAAGTAAGCTCTAAAACTTCAGGGTCCTGACAGGAAAGAAGTAAGAAGACATCTTTCCTTCCTTTGACTATAGAAAAAATATTCTGTAGGAACTAACACAAACTTTACCACTCTAGAAACCTTGTGTAATCTTTTCCCCAGCCATCAGGTGAAATGTCAACCCAATATACTCTGGAAAATTTCCCAAATGAATCTTTTAGCTGAATTTTATATGCTGGTCAGAAAAGAGAGGTATTGTAGCTATGACTTTAGAGTAGTGAACCCCAAATTCTTAATTACTCACACTATCAATAAAATACTACTATGAACAAATATAATACATATTACTAATTGACTCACAAAGTGTATATGTGCGTTACTGTATTTAATACTAGCATATCATATACAACATAAAACATTCCTATAAAATAATTATAAGACATCAAGTATTTTCTTCCTGTGTTCCTTATGGGTTGTCTTGTCTACCTCATACTCTTGGTCCTACAGTGGGACCTTATCTTCACAAGAGTGATCATGGTATCAAAGAGATACTCTTGGCATGTGCTTTAATTAAGTGATAGCTTTACAGAACTGTCCCCTAATTGTATGTAGGTTAAAAGTGTGAACTGCACATTATGTAATAATGCTGCACTGGAACTCTTTTGCCTGAGTCACCAGAAGAATGATGTGGAACTAGAGATTTTTAAGGGGATAACACATCTATGAGTTATATATGTTATCTCTGTGGGATTAGCAGGGTACACTAGGACACTGAAAGCTTGATGGGTCTTCCATGATGCATTTTTAACTCCTATTTGAATGAATAAATGGTTAAACAATGGAATCAAAACATGAAAAACTTTAAGTGCTTTTTGGGTGTGTGATGGTTTTCTGATTTGACACATCAGCTCCATTGTAAACATTTTTTTAAAGATTTTAGTTATTTTTGCCTACAAGAGCTGGAGTACAGACCAGAGGTGTGGGAGTGGGGGTTGAGGGGAAGTGGTGAGAGGATTCACCAGACAGAATGGGGAGCAGAACAGGAAGGTCAGTTGAAATACACTGCTGAGGGGAACAGTGGGCGTGCCAGGAGAGGTCTGCTACATCATGTGGGTCAGCTCTTTGCCTGGGGATGGAACTTATGCTGCAGTGCCTGGCAATAGCTTCATACTGCTGAGACTTAAGCCCTCAGGCCACCAGGGAGCCCTACACTGTAAACTTAAAAAGGCCTATGATACAGATTGTGTCATTTCTTCTGTCCCCAGCGTACTTTGCTGAAATGAGAAGTTGACTTTGGATGCAAACCAACAACTTTTGTACTGAAAGAGCTTGGTTAGACAAGGCATTTAATCCCTATGACCCACAGGTTTTTCATTCATCTAATGAAAATAGTGTGAACTGACTCAATGGGATACTCAGAAGAACAAACAAGACTTTTGTGAACTGTGGTACTATATACAAAAGTAAGGAGTTAAAGTAGTGAATAAATATCTGTTGAAATACATTGAATAGACAGATGATGCAATTCTTTACACTAGGCACACAATCAGCATTGCCTCTATTTAAGACTCCTTTTAAAAATAAGAGCATATAGAAAAAGTTAAAAATAGAGGCAAGTTAACACATTTATCAACACATCACATTATTGTCAACAATGCACTTGGAAATTTGGAACAGTCATGTCTTTATGGATAAACAAACAAAGGTAGGTTTAATGTCCATTAAACCTGAGGGTCATAGGGATTAAATGCTTTGTCTAACCAAGCTCTTTCAGTACAATAATTTAAACATATGTTGTGTGTGTCTTATTGAATAAGTGAATACCCATGGTTATCATTGAGATATTTGTAAGCTGTAGGATTAGTCTCAAATTTTATTTTCTTCTTTATACCTTTCTCTTTTCTCCACAGTTCCTTCAATAAGCTTTTTTTTTCTTCTGATTTTGAAACTTTAAAAAGAAAAAAAATCACCTTATTTATAGCTGACATCTGCCTTGGGTTGGTGGTTGAACAGCCTTTTTTAAGAAAAATTTTATATTGTGATAGGAGACAAAGGTGAAATGACACAGCTAATCCAGAAGAAATATCTGAGTTAAAACCTGACTCAAAAATCTTGAGCAAACATCCCCTAGGCCTAAAGTCAAAAACATATGTACAACACAGTTACAAAAACAGAAAGTTATAGCAACATACAACCATATTTGCTTGAATTTATATCAAGAAAATGTTACAGTGGGGAAGACAGTGGGGGAGGAGTAAGAGGTAGGAACCAGATGATGGAGACGAGAAGCAACATTTGCGTACTCTGTTATTTTGTTTGAATTTTACAAGAAGCAAGATTTGCGTACTCTGTTATTTTGTTTGAATTTTAAAATATCATTTGCATGTAGTAACTATTCTAAACTGCAAGCATTTAAGAGCTCCTGGCCTTCGCTCTGTAGAGGAAGTCGTCATGGTGGGTTTGTGCTAGAAGTTGCCATTGCCAGTGGAGAAATGTGTGTCCATGGCAGTGCCAGGCTGATCCTGAGCTCATTTCCCTCAACCTGCTGAGCAGTCGTGCTTGGATTTATCTGCTGCTCTGAGGCAGCACTAGGCACTGGTAGCTCACTGCTCTGTTCTCTGCTCCAACCCAGCATGGCTCTTGGTTGCCAGTTGGCCAATTCAGTAGAACTGGTTTCATTTCAAGGACATGTGATGTCCAATAAAAACTTTCTAAGACAGGCTCAGAATAAACTGATTTAAAAAATTCCCATTCTAGGGCTCTCCTTAGTGATGCAATGGGTTAGAGCGCCACATAGTAAGCTAGCCTCAGCTGCTTCAGTGCAGGTTCGAACCCACCCCAGAGGTGATCCACATGGCGCAGCAGACCTCTCCTGACCTACCTGCTGCTCCCCTCAGCAGATCGTCGATCTGCCTGTCTGCTCTCTACTCTGTCTCTGGTGATCCCCTCACCGCCCCTGCACCTCTGCGTTGTACCTCAATTCTGTATGCATAAATATATAAATCTTTTTTTAAAAAAATATTCCCATTCTAGGCTTAAATTCAGACGAATCTGAAGTATATAATTAGGCTGGAAAAGTCTGGAGGTGTCTTCACTGAAGCCATGAACTGTACACAGTCCTAGCTAGGACCTCCTAGAGGTATTCTGCTACACTAGTGGGAAATGCTAAGGTGTGGCTCCTTGCTTGGCCAGTTGAGTAACTTTTCGCACTTTCCAGGCAATCTGGGTGCCAAGTGCCACCAGAAAGTGATACTCAGAAGAACAAACAAGACTTTAGCAAACTGGTACTGTGTACAAATGAAAGGAAGGGGCACAGGGGGTCTTCAGTGTGATCCCACCAGCCAACACAGGTGGATAAGCTGGGTTGAAGCAGCCACTGTCTGCTGCTCCACCCCTTGGAAACTGGAAGGATGGACCAAGGGTCCCTGCTCTCAAGCACAGGAAGGGGGTCTTGAGACCTTGGGTCAGACTGGAAAAAGGACTCCATAGACACTAGTGAGGGCAGGCAAGGAGGCAGCATTTGTTGATCAGCAAAAGACTAGGACAGAGAGCTCCAGGGTGTTCTCTCTGGGCATGAGAGACTCCCTGAGGTGCCAAGAGTAGGGATCTATATTGATTTTTAGGACTGGTATTTGAGAACAAAGGAATTAATCTTTATTGGCTGAGAAAGCAAGGTGAGTGGACTTGGCTAACGTCCACTATTGCTAGTTGTGGACACCCATCAGCTGAGGCGCAGTGGCTGTGCCGGGGTGGTGACCATCTCCAAGGTGATCATCTCATCGAGGCCGTGTGCCGCAGCTCCAGTTTCAGCTGGTCTGTTCTCAAGGTCTATAACTCTCTCTGGGTCTGTAATGCCTCATTTTTTCCAAAACAGCCAACTTGATAAGCTATAAAGAGATAGCTCAGGAATGCCAAGACTAGGGGAAATCACTAATAAAAATAATGGACTGAGGAAATTTATGGCAGCAGGTGTTCAGGTCAAGAATCATCAGGTTTTTAACCTCTTGTTTACCAGTCTGTGGGATCAGCATGATTTTGTCCTTGAGTCCTGTTCTGTCCTTGTTTCAGACCCTCCCTGCTTTAGAAGTGTATCAACTCAGGCGATCTGGGTCATCAACTAAGCTCGTGATTGGTGGATCCTGTCTTATCATTGATGATCTATGCAACTCAAAGAAATAATGAAAACTACGTGAGAACTATATCAAAATCAGAAATTTCCATCCATGAAAAGGCAAGTGTTGAAACTGAGTAATTTTTTTAATTTTAATTTAATTGTATTTATAATAGTTTATTTTTACATATTTTTGTGCATTTTTCCATCTCAGTTGCAATCTCCTTGGGTTTCCCATCACCAAATCACCCATGTGCCATCACCATGTGCATTTCCCTCCCCCCCCAGTTTTTGATTCCATTCCCCGAAACTGAGAAATTTTAATGTAAGAAATTATTTGCTTGGGGGTTGGAAGAACTAAGCCAAAGAGAAGTCAGTGAGGAAACCAGGGACTCACCACTTCTGGCCCCACCAGCACCCTAACTAATAAACAAAAGAGGTGACCCAGAGTTGTGGGCAGAAGCCAGTCTCCAGAGTGGACCTGTGCAATGGGTACTGGACCTGCAGAACAGTCTGAGCAAAAAGGAGACCAGCCCTTTGACCTGTCTTCCTTTTTTTTTTTTTCTTTAGATTGATTTATTTATGCATACAGAAATGGGGTACAGGCCACAGGTGTGGGAGTGGGGGGTGACAGGCTTCACCAGAAACAGCATGGGGAGCAGAACAGGCAGGTGTACTGATATACAGTAAACCTGGGGGGAATAGTAGGTGGGTCCAGAGAGGTCTGCTCTCTGGCCAGGGATCGAACTCATGCTGCAGTGGCTGTAAGAGCTCCATAGTGCTGTGCTTTAACTTATTGCACCACTAAGGGCAGCCCTTCTTCCCTTTTTGCCCACTCTCTTGCTACTGTCTCCCATGGGGCTAAATCCAGAAGCCAAGAAAGTGGCACAGGAGTCTGGGAAATTGAATCTATGCGGTCAGGAATCTATGTTTCAGGTCTGAAACAAAACATACCTTTGCAAACAAATAGTGACATATATAATAAAAATTATAGTAGTATTGTGTATAAAAGCAAAGAGAAGTAGATGTCTATTAATAGAGGAGATTAATAGATTATACTACACACAATGGAATATCTATAGCAATGAAAGCAAACAAACTACATGCATTTATCAACAGATTATTTTCATAAAGCCAAACAAAATACATTTTTGCATCCTTGATATAATTTAGGTAAAGCATGAAGGTATGTAAGATGATTATGATGATGATAAAGTTAGAAGCTGTAGATAGACATGAAGAAAAACAGGTACAATTTTTAAGAAGTTAAAAAAATAAATGCACGAGGCAGGGCAGGGAAACTGTAATTAGGAAGCGATTCAGCAAGGGTTTCAAACATAATGACGCTGGGTGATGGATACAAGGGAGCAATGTATATCGCTCTTGATAGGTTATATAAAAATTCATAATATATTTACCTTTAATTTTGCAAAGAGCTTGAAGGTATGAGTGATATGGGTCTGGCCATTCTAAATGGCAGGAAGAGATGCCATTATCTTAGTTTGGACACAGGATTTGAAGCCATCGGCAAGTGTAGACTTGGCCAGAGATCCCCTCCCAGCTCCCATCCCCTCAGGAACTAGGTTCCATTAGGCAAACCATCAATCCTTGCCCCAGTCAAGCCCTCAACACACGGGTGAGTCTCATCAGAGTGGCATTTTCCTGGCTTTCTTGTAGACACGGTGGGTAGGAGTTACCCTCCTAATAAAAGACTGCATTAGTTCTCTCAAGCCTCCAGCAAGCAGCTGTTCTATGTCTCACAATGGTGCAAAGCACATTTTAGAGCCTTTTAAGGGGTTGGATCTGGCCACTCCCAGATTAGACTTGGTCAGATGGTTATGTTCTCAAAGCATGGTCACAGCTCCAAAAAAAGGTCACTGCTCTTCAATCACCATCCCAGAAATCTCTCTTCTCCACTCTAAGTCTTTACTTTTCTTTCTTATGTTAAAGAGTCTAAACAGGGCCAGCTTCATCCATATTTGACCTGAATAGTTGCATAGGACCTGCACTTTCAATGGTCTTGAGCTAGGTTTAATGGCTATTACTGTCTGCAACAATTTCTTAATAATTTTTGAACAAGAGGCCTCACATTGTTATTTTTCAGTAGACCTGGAAATTGCACATCTTTCCTTGGACCTAACAGTAAGGATATTTCTTAGGAGGCATTTCCTTATAAATCTACATGTCCTATAGGAAATTCTGATCCTTACTCTGCTTGCAGAGAACTAACTCATGGTGTAAGCCAAAGCAGGCAGGGAAAGACCCATTTTAACATCTCGTTACATTTATTTACTTGCTTATAACATGTGTTCCCTATAGAGGAAACCACCAAAGCAAAACCATCAGTCTGTTTAGTTCAACACTGTCCTCCGGGTCTAGCACAGTATCTGACTCATAAAAGGTGTGTAATAAATGTTTGCTGGATGAGCAGACCTTTGTAGGATCATTAAACTTATGCCTGACCCAGAATTGTTCTCTAATAACTGTCTATATAAAATTCATGTGCCAGATTTAATCCAGAAGAATATTCTTAACTCAATACTGATTTTTTCATAGAATTAAGTATAAAGTAGGGACACACTCCCTCAAGATCTCCAGCTATTGTACATTTTTGCTTTAACTGCTTTTTTATTTTCTCAAGATCACTCACATTTTATGGAATAGTGGCTGTAAGTGTGGCTTTGGGAGTTGTTCGTTTTGGCCTTTTTGGAGACATTAAAGCGCACCTAAAGTTCATTACAAAATGCCTAATTTTCAGGTGTATTTTTCCATACTGGCATTGTTGCTCTCAGATGAGAACGCTTCGGAATATAAAACTATTTCAAACTGTAAAATGGGAGGTGTTAAAAAAAGTGCAAAGTCTTCACTCCAGGCACCTTGCAGGAGTTGTGATTCCGCGAAACCACAGCCCAGCTCATCCAAAACTGACAAAGGGCTGCAGGTTATTTCTGTTTTACCACAGTGCTGAGTGGCAATGGCATAAACCAGTTTTACAGTTTGCTCAGGCTGCCAACTTTAAAATGAATTTTCAAAAACTGGGGGTATATTTTTTGTTTCAAATTCTACCTAGACAATACCCATACTTTATATTGACATCTGCATAATTTAATTCAAACAAATGCAAACATACTGTATGTCACTAGGTTATCTGTTTCTATCCATAAGCACACTGCTTTAAAATAAACACAATATTGGAATGTGAATAAGCAGAGGCAACAGCTTTTTGCTGTGCCTAGTGACCTAAAGTGATTTTGGCAGCACAATCAAACAAGGAATACCTAATTTTAAGTTCATTTGTTCCACATGGCAAATGATGGAAGTGAAATATCTAATACCTAATATTTAAATACTAGACAGAACATCTCAGTGCAAATAGGGAAGTGCTCTATTTACTCTGATCCAAGTCAAAGGTAGCTGGATAATTAGTTTCTTTAAACAACATTCGGCTTTGCTGACATCTCATTTTCCAAAAGCAGCTGTTAGCCAAATATAGTATTGTTTATTCACTCCCTGGAAGGCTGTTTTTAAAAAGTGCTTCTTCTGGTAAAAATATTGCATCACATAATTGGAGATAACAGGAAAAGTAGGAGTTGCTGTTTGTATTTAAATAAACATCTGCTCAAAAGTTCAGCTTTCTGTTTGCGAACAATTCTTTAATTTTTTGCCATTCGCACACTGAAAATTGTTTATTCCTTGCTTTTTGACCATGGGAGGAAATATTCCAAACATGGTAACACAGGAGATGTTTTTCTTAAAGGACATAAAAAAAATGAAGTTGGGCTCTTTGCTTTTTCCCTTTATTATACATTGGCTACTCCAGTTCCAGAGAATTAAGGAACTCCTAATTAAACTGCTCTTGCATAATTTACTTTCTATTTGGTACTTTTTGTAGAATGTGGCTATTCAAAATACCTGTAGCATCTGTGTTGAATTCCCAATTACCATCAATGGGAAATAAAGGGTAAACATACCTAGTTCTTGCAATATACCTATCATTGTTGCATGTGTTCTTTACATTGTTCTAGAAACTAAAAATTTATTCAACCTTGACTTCTAGTTTCTTCTCATGATCACTTGGGTCTCTCCTGTCTGAATATTTTATCCTTAAAATATTAATTTTTTTAAAAACTGTATTATTGATTCCAATTTCTTGACCAGAGCCAATCAAAAGCAGAGTAGAAATCTCTTGAACCTGGAAGTCAGAAAACAATGATTTTATTTTTCACTCTGTTCCGAAATCCACTGTCTCCTCCTTGAGGACTGAATTAAATGATGCCCAAGATCCCATCCAATTCTAAAGGTTTATGATTTCACTTAGAAAATGAGGTCTACTGCTAAAAGTGGGTGCATCACAGAGTGAGTACCAAATCTGGGATGAGGGAGGTCAGATGTTTGTTCATTAGGGTTGTCAAAACTCTTATGACCTCCATTAGCACAGGAAATTATAGGCTCCCAACATAAATAACATATTTGTCATCTACTTTGTGAGGTTTCATATTGACATAGGCTGGTCAAAAATGTTTTGTGCTCACCTGTGAAATTGCAATCTTTTTTATGCCCTGAGCCATTTTCTATCAGTGTATGACAACTACTTCAAATAAGAAGCCAAAAGCATTTATAAAACTATGTTCAAATTCTACTAAGATTTAAGATGGAACAAAAGCTGTTTCCGCTTAGATCCTAGGAGCAAAGAATACTTATGACAAAGACATTTATATTCTTTTGCACATAAATACATTTGTCAGACTACCAGAACCACTGAGACAAATGGTTATGTTCAGTTGGGAAATGTATCTTTTCTCTGTTATAAAGAATGTGTTATGGTATAATTATGTTTGTGGTTTTATGGTTCAGGGCATTTTTATTAAAGTAGAAGCTTCTGTCTATTAAGTAGCATATACAACTTAATTACTAGAAAGTTCTTTACAAAATAAAAAGAACCACTACTGCTCATTAGAAAATAAATTCTCCAAATACATTTTGCATTTGTTCTTAAATTATTTCCCAAATACAGAAGCATAGCATAATTTTGAAATTCTATTTCAAAGGTAAGAATCCTTGCCTATGGGAAATGTTTTACACATTTCTACCCCTGACAGGCAAAATGTAGGTATCTATACGTAAATATCCCTCAAGTTTGTGGGTTCTTTCAAATATCACAAGGCATAAATATATTTATCAGTAATTATTCTATACAACCAATATTAAAAGTTGAAGCTGAAACAAGTATGTGACCAAGAAAAGCTTTCAGAGTAGCAGAACGAGGAAATACACTGCTGAGGGGAGCAGCAGGCAGGTCAGGAGAGGTCTGTGGTGTCATGTGGATCTCCTCCAGGGCAGGCGGGGAATGAACTCATGTGGAAGTGGCTTAAGCTTTTTAGTACTGAGCTTTAACCCGCTGCCACCAGGGAGGGCCCAGCTTACAAATTTTAAGCCAGTACTACAGGAATCAAATCTTAGGACTGGAACCAAGGACATCATGCTTACAAGTTTTTCTCCATCATTTTCTCACCTGGTTCCAGAGTGGGGAGATGCCTCACACTTCCAGTCAAGTCATCCCAATTTAACAAAGTAGCAGATAGTAAAGTTCTCTCCAGGTTTTTATTGCAAAAAGGATCATGATGGGTCTTGTTTAGGACATTTGTAACCCATTGGGCCATCTACTGCTCATGTCGTATATCATGGTTGATCCAGTCTCAGATATCCTTATGACCAAGGGGTAGTCAGAATTAAGAATCCAGTATAATGGAGTTGTCTCTACCTTTGAGCAAAGGCATGATACTCAAGTTTGTGAGGATATAATAACAAGTGGTACTTGTCATCATTGGACAATATTGCAAGGGACAAAATAAAAGTGTTAATGAGATATGAAAAAGTACTTAAGTTTCAACAGGGAAATAAATTAACTTGTGCCAGAACTTCTATCCAACTAGTGCCCCCATTTCCTGAGTTTAGACACCTATTTCTACAGCAGGAAAATAGTTCTGCCTAATTGTTGTAATTAACAACAACAAAAAAGAATATTTAGGGCATCCTGGCAAAATGTTCTTTAAATGTATGATATCTGGCATTCTCTCCATACCTCACGACACTACAAAGTAGGTAGTTATACTACTGTAAACTCGAGGACTAATTTCCTAACTGAGAACTAAGCCCAGAATTTTACTTTTGTCAAAAATGAAGATTTAGGATCTAATTCCAACTTGACCTCTAATTATATGCCTGACTTTCTGTCTGTACCTTTATGCTTCCTCCATAAGCCAAACAAGGGGATCAAACAGTTCCATTTCTGTTCAATTCTCTAGAACACTGAGAATCACCCATACAAGTGATTCTCAAGAGTATAGTCCCTGAACCATCAGCAAAATACAACAACGAGAACTTGTTAGAAAAATATATTCATGGCCACAACAGTCCCACTGAATCAACCTCTGGGAATAGACAACAAATCTGTTTAAGAGGTTTCCCAAGAAACTCTGAAAACCACAACCTTTCAACATTTTAAAGTAATGCCACAATTTTGATGCCTCGTTTTCTCAACAACCAAGTCTAAGATTCTCAATATATTTTCTTCAGCTTTTAGTTGTCTTATAACTTGGCATTTGCACAATGGCATGTCTTACTTGTCCAAGTACTTCACTAAATATCCTTTCTCCAAAGGGACTAAAATCGCAACTCTATCAATAATTATTAAACAATCTCCAAAATTATATATTTATGCTGGAAATATCTTTTCCTTTACAGGGTCTTTCATTTATCCCTCAGTCCCTCACTCTCCTTTATTGAATACTCTAGTTATTTTATACCAAAACTTTTTAAACAATGCCCATTATTCTCTTCACTCCACGTTCCACACTTATTACTTTTAATCTGCCCCACAATTATGGGATCTCACTAGCGGTAGTTTGAATATGGCAACTATTTAAACAAGCATAGGAGTAAAGGCCTATTATGAACTAAGGGGTACTAAGGAAACTGATAGAAAAATTTGTTCCATTCAATAGAGAATTCAAGCCAACTCTAGCACTAGACAAATTAGTATTTTATTAATTAAAACTTTTTTAGCCTGTTTATACAGGTCCACAAAGGTTTTATTGGTCACTAGCTCAATACTAAAATACTACTAAACATTTAATTTATATATGTCATGTCCCCATAAATTAATATTTTAAATTATGTATAGATGTCTGGTATTACTATTTAGTATTTGAAAAAAAAAAACAAAACTCCTTGAGAGATTAGGGACAATCTTTACAGCAATTGTCACAGCACTATGTTCAAATAGATCAAATATATATTTATAATGAAATATACATGCTTCTACTCTCACAGAAATAGAACAATTTAAAGATACTGCATGATGCTATGAACTTCTAATACAACTGAAAGTAAATGTTAGTCCAAAAGTGTTAAACTCACCAACACTTAACTGGCTGTGTAAGTTTCCTGGGATATTGTTCATGGTAGGACCACAATGAGGTCCTAGTGTTTCTAATGCACAACAGATTTAGAAACTAATGATGTACAGATAGATCTATTTTACAATTAATCAGAAGCACCCCAAGTGGCAGGGGGCCAATTAAAGACTATGCAAGAGAAAAATACCCAACTCAAATGTATTTTTTTACCATCACTGACACTAATACTTTACATAGGATTGCACAAAATGTAAAGCAGAATGAAGAGCAGGTCACTCATTCACTCATGGCAGCAATTGATCTCATTTCCCAGGTCCATCAGTTAGATTCTAAACTTGTAACTGTTGACTTTGCAGAGACTGCAGTAGAGGAACTGCAGTTATGTTGTGAGCGCTTCTATCATATTCAAAAAGCCTCAAACAATAACATCCATACATGCATTGCTAGAACTACTTATAAGATACACATATAATATCTATTCTAAGACAGAGGTTGAGGGGAAGAAGTAATTAAATGTTAGTTCTGAATCAATAAATGGCTGCAATTCATTATTGGAAAAAGAAATCCAGACTAACACCTAGAGTTCCCATAAAAAAAAAAAAAAAAA
>NW_004567112.1:45590731-45635547 GCF_000260355.1 Condylura cristata
AAAAAAGTCTAAAAATTGTAATTTCATCATCTCAATTAAATCTGTTATCCTTTTTCATTTATCTTATTTCTACCATGAAATCTTAATTCTTCACAATATGACCCCAATGATTTCCTCTTCACACACTGCATTCTTACTGTTGCTGGCTTATAAAGAATCTAGAATAAGTCCATCAAACTCTCATCTTACACAGTCGTACTGTCAAACAGTGACTACACTTACACCTTCTCCTATAGTGCAAAAATTCCAAGATAAGAGATTATGTAGATCATTCACTATATAAATAAACAAATGGGCATAAGATTAAATAACACAGGGATGCCTGTTCTAGCCACAGGTGACAGAAGGAACAGACAGAGGTTCTGTAGTCACAGGATACATGTACACTAAAAATGATCAAACTGTTTTCAGACATTTCTCTTGATTATAACAACTTAGGCTTCACTTAGGTAAGAATCACAATGAGCAGCATTATTCATTAAACAATTTAATTCCCAAAGCTAGTGATTTTAGCTAAATACTTGTACATTAGAACCTTCAAGAAAACTGCTAATGAACATCATGCCCACATTTGCACATAGTGTTTTTAGTCAGAATTGAAAGCCAAAATAAGCAATTACCTTGCTATCATTTTTGATTAAGGCTTAAGAATTCACATAGACAAATAGCTTTTATACCCTACCTAAAAATAAGATGGTTCATAAATTTTCTGTACTGATCTCTGTTCTGGACAATCCTTGATTTTGACTGTAAACTTTAACAAACCTTGGCATGTATTAGTGTTGTAAATTACTGAAAGCCCCTACAAATTTAGCATCGTTCCTCAAATTCAGGTAGTTTTCTCATCCTGAATACTTAAGCAGTAAGGTCACAAATTGAAATACCAGTAGAAAAATATCAATCCTTAGAGTAAGAAATGACAAAATTTAAATAGAGTATAAAAACTTAGCACACTTTCCTAAATTTTAGTGGTTCCAACTACAGGTAAATCAAACTGCTATATGGGCATGAAATGATTTAAGCTAACAATTTTTTCCAATTCTTGACATTAATAGATTTATAGTTTTATTGCAGTAACAAATAGTTGTTTCAGTAAGATCTACACACATATACAGATTATATTTAAATTCATATAGAACAATATTTACATATTTAAGTTACACTTTTGAAATTAGAAGATGAAATAGTTTAAGTTTTACAACAAAGAAAAGAAACACACAAGACAAAGAAAGAGTTAACAGTAAAAATGAAACTGTCTGTTCTTGATAATAACATTTGGAAACCCTTTGTCAGAAAACTACATCTTCTTAATCTGATTGTCCAAATCATTAAAGTATGGATGATTCAGTGCCATTTTGCCAGAAATTCGTTTGGCTGGATCATAGACTAACATTTTCTGCAGGAAAAGAGAAAAAGAGTGCTTAATTTATTTAAGAAGTGAAACATTAAAAAAAATTTCCTTAAAAAAGCCTTACCTTTTTTACTAATCATAAATTAATAATCCTAATAAAAAAACCTACTATATGAACATTTCCATCAATTAAATGCCAAACCATAGAACTATCATATCCTTACCCAATAAAAAACCAAATTAACATGGAGACTGGATACTTTTAATAACCAGTTGCCATGTAAGCACTAACTACATAACATTATCTTAAGTGCTTTGTACTTAACACTTATCCCTCATAATAAAAGGCAGATACTAATCTCCATTTACAAATGAAGACACTGAGGCCCAAAAAGGTTAATAACTTGCTCAAGTTCATAGAGCAAGGAGTGGTAAGGTTTAAGTATGAAACAAGATTTATGATTTCCAAAAGTAGTTTGCAACTGGGTGAGATCTTTCCACTAAGAGGACAATCAAGCAGGGACTTTTGAGTTGTCACAATTGGATGGAATGTAATATAGGGATCTGTAAGGTAGAGGAATGAGATGCCGTTAAGTATCTCCTAATGTACAAGACAAAGACTCCTGAAAGATGCAGTCCAGATGTCAATAATTACTATACTAACTAACTCTTAACTTTGTCTCCTTAACTGAAGTGAACTTCTTTGTTTTGAGTTATTACAGGAATCAAGATAAATTGTGCCCATAAATTGGAAGACCTTTTAAGTCTACCCAACAATATTTATATATAAACTACCTGAATCACAACTGGAAAGACTGTAAGCTAACTGACAAATAAAGAACTTTGGACTACATAAGCAACTGAAAAATCTGAGTTGAATTAGATGGCATAATGATTTACAAACTATAAACACCCAATCTATATAATGATAATAGCAATAGATTTTTCCCTTTGTTTAATTTAGTAACATGAAAAATCCTTATTATACCCCCCTAGATTCATGAGTCATAAAAATCAGTTCCTTTTAAAAGATCATTTTTTTCAATAGCATCCAAAACAAACTTGAGGCAGCTTAAAGACTACTTTTTATCCTTACAGATTTGGGGATTTTATTTATTTAATTTCTGGGGGTGGAGGGAGGTCTTATTTCTGAAGAAAACAATTGCTAGTTGGAAACAGCAATAAAAAGAGGGAATTTTAAGAACAATACTAGCCTTTCTTCTTTTGATGTAGAAAGGCAAGAAATGAGAGTTCATTTCATACAGTAAAAGACTTTAGTCACCAAAAATGTCGAGCAATGAAGAAAATAGCTATGTCTAGGATAAACTAAAAAAAGAAGTATTACAAGATAAAGACGCTAGCAAGGAAGGTCACTGTAAGTCAGCAACTGAAAATAACAAAGGTATATTAACCCAGAGTATCTAAAGCTATCAGATTAAAGCTAAAACAAAACAAATATAAAATCTTCCTCTCACAAGCATTGGTATTTCCAGGATATATTAGTATTACTGGAGCCAGTCATACAATAAACATAACAGACATAATAGCTATGCACCAAACCTGATAAATACTTTTTTTTTCATTAGTCTAGTAAAAAAAATATGTTCAGAATCAACAGTAATGTGAGTTAGTATAAAGGGCATGCCTTACCGAGAGCAGATCCAAGCCATTTTCATCCAAGTTTTTGACATGGGATGCTAGGCTTCCTGGTTTCCACTTGGGAAATGTGTTCTTGTAGTCTTGTAAAGATTCCACTTCTGGCCAAACTTCATTATTAGGAGTGCCCAAAGCTCTAAAGTTGAAAATTGTTAAAGCAAAAAAAATCTTGTTATATAGAGAGAACCATTATTACTTAAGGTAAAAGTTCTTAACGTTTAAATAAAAAACAAAAATACCTGAAAATTCTGAAGAGTTGATCAATTTCTGAATCCCCATGGAAAAGTGGTTTCTTAGTTGCTAATTCTGCAAATATGGTGCCAATGCTCCAGATGTCAACTGGAGTTGAATAGCGAGCTGACCCCAGCAGTACTTCTGGAGATCTATACCAGAGTGTCACTACCTAATACAAAGCAAATTTTTACAAGGATTTTAAGTGTGGTATACTAATAACTTTTATTTCATTAAAACCATCATGCAAAAGGTTGTTAAGTTTATTATTATATTGCCTCTGATAACATCACCTATACACAAAATATCAATTAGAAGATAAATACTTCATTTTTAAGTTCTATTCATGGGAAGGGGAAGACCAGAGAGATGAAATGTTTCTTGTTGTTCAACAGCCATTGAAGTGAGAGGCTCAGAATCCAAGTTCAAATAGTCTCACTTTAAAGTACATGGGTAAGGAATGATGTGTGTTGTGTGTTTGTATGACACTATACAAAATATCTTCAATGAATAAATCAAATGACAATTTATTAGTAGTGGTCTAGAGATAATCTATTTTAGTGTATAATTTATCACAACAATGAAACTTAACATTTAATGTAAAGTTAATGTTTACCAATGGGTACCAAGTTACCTTTATTTAATAACATTAACTTCCTGTGTTTATGATTTCCTACAGATAATATATGATTAGCACTTCATCTTTTTAATTTTTACATAGAAGAACTGGGATATAGACCAAAGATTCAGGGGAGTGAGAGGGTTCACCATAGAGAGTGGGGAGCAGAACAGAAAGATCTACTAAAATACACTGCTGAGGAAAGCAACAGGCTAGACAGGAAAGTGTGCCATATGTGGGTTAGCTCCCTGACTAGCTCCACATCAAACTCAGACAACAGTGATAGTACACACTTAACCCCTAGGCCACCAGGGAAGCCCCAGATATATTCAGCACATCTAACCAAATAAGAATGGTTGTAAGTTTTGATATAGAGACAGTCTTTGGGTTTAAGAGTAAACAATGCGAAATAAGACACTATTTTCCAATAATCTTGTACCACACAATTCATTATTCCCTTCCAGAAATATCCCTGAAATGCAAACTAACAAATATAACACTAACACATATTTAGTGCTTTCTACATGTATGTCAGTATTCCTAAGCAACAAAATTTGTCTTTTGACCAACTCGATTGTGTATCAGAGGATCCAACGAGGACACAGAAATGAGTGACTTGAATGTGCATATTAAGATTTAACTATAACAGGGGATTGGAATGAGACTGAATAATAAGAAACAATGGGATCTAAATGCCTCTCCAGGACCTTCTACTGACAAAGTTAAATGTCACAGAAGATGGCAAAGGAAAAATATTTAAAGGTTCCAGTTCCATTTTCAAGTAAGCAAGCAAGTAAGGGTGAATTTAAAGCTGATACTGGCACAGAATGGGATCATTTTTGATGAATAATTTTCCAGCAGTCATCTATATTCAAAAGCACCAAAAATCATTATTATTCTACATACCTCATGTGTATACACTCTAATAGGTATTCCAAAAGCTCTGGCAAGGCCAAAATCAGCCAATTTAATTGTTCCTTTGTCATCAATCAATAGATTTTGAGGTTTTAAGTCTCTGTGTAGAACTCTTCTAGAGTGACAAAACACAATCCCTTGTAGGATTTGGTACAAATAACTCTGAAAGAAGGAAGTATGTTAGAAAAGTAACTGTAATACATAATGATTTTCTAAATATTTTTGACAGATTTGCTTTAAAAACATAAGAAATCATGATGCAAGGAAATGATTTAAAGCTATCTATCAAGACACTTGAGACAACCAAGAAGAATTTGGGGGCAGAAAGTTCCATTTACACACATTTTTATATAAAATTTTTTGTATACACAAAACATTCATTAGAAATGGACACTTCTATATCCACAAGAATTCACTTAGTTTATTTTTTTGGGCCATGATTAACTCACAAATTAAGTTTCCTATACATAAAGCTCTTAAATGTTTATCTATGTATCTAGAACAATTAGTAATTTCTATGTTGAATAAGGCTGGGTTTTTTTTTAAAGATTTATTTATTTGTGCATACAGAATGGGGGTACAGGCCAGAGGCTCAGGGGCGGTGAGAGGCTTCACCAGAGACAGACTGGGGAACAGAACAGGCAGATCGACGAAGTACACTGCTGAAGGAAGCAGCGGGTGGGTCAGGAGAGGTCTGCCATGCCATGTGGTCACCTCCAGGGCAGGCGGGGATCGAACTCATGCAGAAGTGGCTTTAGATTCTCAGTGCTGTGCTTTAACCCGCTGCACCACCAGGGCAAGCCAAGGTTGGTCTTTTTTACCTCTATCCTTTATCTTTACAAATTTATTTCCTCTTTGAAAACACTGGTCATTGATTCCAAAGAAATGACACACAAGATATTAGCTGTTTATGAATTCAGAAAAGTATTTTACAAAACACGATTGCCAAGACAATGTAATGAACACTTGAAGTAAAAAAGGTATTACAAAAATATTTAACAAACTGAAATACAAAATTTAAAGTTACAAAACACATAAACAAACAGCCTATTGGAACTGGGGGGAAAAAATTAAGAACCATGGTTCTTACACAAACATTATATGATCCATCCAGAATCTAAGCAAAACAAGAACGGCCGAGCAAGGGGTAACCAACTAACACTACTACAGAAAATACTCATCATTTTATTATTTAAAACATGTTCTTTGAGTGAAGAAGAAGAAATAAGACATAAAAATCAAAATGCCTTCTCACATAATAGATTGCTAAGATATTTAAAAGACTGATAAAACCATAGTTTGGTAGTGATAAACTGTAACTTACAACCATGTTGTTTAAGAGTAAACTGCTGTCATTTTTCAGAGAGCAACTGGTCCTATCAATATTTCAAGTGTAAATAAACATCTCCAACCCATGGATTCCAGCTATAAGAATTTATTCAAAAATGAGCATGTGAAGGTAAAACTATAGTAACTGTAACACTGTTCTTAAGAATGACCTATCAAGCACAAAAACAACTAAATGTTCATCAATATGGAACTGGTCTAAATAAGTAAATCAAAAATTTAGACAAATAGGTTGTCCAAAAGCTTTAAAAAGAAAAATAGGGAAAGGACAACTGAGATGGAGTCACAAATTGATGTAAAAATAAACTATTACATTATTAAAAAAATGATTAAAAAAAATTAAACAACAACAAAAAGAAATAGGGAGAGGAGTATATATGTACACACACATATATAACACTCACAGAAAAAATCCATTTTTATAAATACATATTCACAATTGGACATAGCCAACAAAAAAGCACTTATATGACCACTTATAAACCAACAAATAACTCTGAGGAGTGCACTGGGAAAGCTCACAACAAACAATATATTCTTAAAAGAAGTTGATGTGCACTTGAAAAAAATTTGTATGCAGCAGTATTTGGGTGGAATGTTCTAAAAGTTGTCTGTTTCGCTTATTTGGTCAAGCTCCTCATTTAAGGCCATTGTTTCCATATGTATTCTTTATCATGTTAGTTTAGTAAACCTGATGTTAAGATATGTTTGTATTCCTCAGTACTTCTACCACCCTGACCCAAGTTTTAGTCCGTGTTTTACACATACCTGATAGCTAAATACTGTTTCCAACAACATACTTATTCATTTTGCTATATCTCAGGCATCACTTTTGACTTTATAACCAGAAATACCATCTAGTAATAAAATGGGTAACTGTGTGATGGGAAAAAGAAGTATTCTTCTTTATTCTATTTTCTAACACTTTTCCCAAACTTATTTCCATAAAACGCAGGGACTTCAACAGAGTAGACCCTTAATAGTTACAGTGGAATAATACCAGATACATTTCTTACCTTAACAAGTGAAGAATCCATGAACTGACCAGGAGGGATAGAATCCAAGTATTTTTTAAGATCCATGGAAAGAAATTCAAAGATGAGATATAATCTGGAATCCTGCATAAGCACATCTTGAAGACTGAAGAAGAAAACAATCATGAAAAACAATTCTCGCAAAGATTATTGTTTTCTATACCTCTCACACAAAAAGAAACAACTTACAAAAGTTTCATAGCAACTATCACAAAGTGGGTAATAAAATTTTTTTCTACAAAAATTACATGCTATTGGGCCCTCCCTGATGGCACAGTAGGTTAAAGCACAGCACTAAGAAGCTAAAGCCACTTCGGCATGAGTTCAATCCCCACCCACAAAGGTGACCTATATGGCGCGGCAGACCTCTCCTGACCTGCCCACTGCTCCCCTCAGCAGTGTACTTCATCAGCCAACCTGTTCTGTTCCCCACTTTGTCTCTGGTGAAGCCTCTCACTGCTCCTGCACCTCTGGCCTGTTCCCCAGTTCTTTATGAATAAATAAATATTGAAAAATAAAATTAAAAAAAAAAATTACACGCTATTTTTGGAAATGAAGAAAAGGTAGGTTACCCAATTGTCAAATCTTAGTACACTCAACTAGAATTTGAGAAAGGAATCTCAGGGCAGCAGCTCAAAATTAAGTCACATTATATATGAGGTGGTAACTATCAAACCACTTGTTATTTCAAAAGAACATTTTCTGGTAGACTGCTTGTTGTTCAGAGCTTGCCTTTTTCCATTGAGATAAATTATACAATTAAATCCTATCTTGGACTGTTAAATGACAACCTCTCAATTCAAATGAAAAGAAAGAAAAAACTTTTTCATCTGAGCTAGCTACCTATTTTAGGACTAGAAGGGGACTTTACGGAAGGAGGAGTAACAAAGCTTTGTGTAAAGTCCTTTTCTCAAAGGCCAGTTTACCTTGATTTTCCAAGCCCAATATCAATCTCTTTTACCAAACTGTGAGCCACTTCCTGCTTCCAGTCTATTTTTTCTGTGCCCAACATTATCAAGTAACAAAAATAGGATTATATTCAACAAGCTTATAACAGAATTAAGCCGATATAAAAATTACTACACTTGAAATAGTTTGTGGAAAAGCTTAAATTTAGATATTACAACTTACCTGACAATATTTGGATGACGAAGTTCTTTTAACAGGGAAATTTCCCGAATTGCAGTACTAGGGACCCCTTCCTCTTCACTTTCTAGTCTGATTTTCTTCATCGCTACCACTTGGCCTGTAGTTTTATGCCTACCCTTATACACAACTCCATAGGTTCCTGAAATATACAAAGTAAATGTCTGCTATGGACAAATAAAAAGTATTTTAGTCATAATAACCTCATCACTTCTTCTAAAAAGAAATTGAGGGTAAACATGACCTACCATCTGCAGTTGAGAAGTAAAATTCACATAGTCATCACAGTTTTCCCAAATATTTAAATTATCAGTAATTTCCCATCACATTTAGAGAACAAAATAGATCCTTTGCAAATTGGAGTACGTCTCCTGTGAACTATCCTATAATAAAGTTAGGTATATAGTGTAATGATTTGGGTCCAGCAAACAAATACATGGCATTTCCTGAAAGCTTTGTAAATCAGCATGTTTTATGCATTGAGATATAGAGCCAACAGTTGTCCAGAAAAGATGGCGATAAAATATTTCATTAACTATTTAGTAAGTCATAAATAAAGTTCATATTATCTACTGCGTAGTGGGAAATCCTCATACTCATTCAAAAGTTGATATGACCTTCAGCAGTGAGTAATAATGTCAACATAGGGAGGGATCTTTGGTAGGAGCAGGGAGAGAGGTAGATACAGAGAATGGAAATGACAATAAAGTAGTTGGACCATTTAGCTAAAGCAAGTCCAGATACATGATATAGCCAATCTGCCAGATAAATGATTTTTAAAGTAGGGTATAATATTTAGGGAGGTCCTGAATCTCTTAACAATATATATTATGTAGTTATGTATAGATATAAATTTATACTGATACATATGTATATGTAAAATTGCTTTTGCTATTTTTCTATGACATCAATAAATTTTAAGTGACCAGAGAACATTTTCCTAAGGATAAGATCTATTCTAGTTTTTATCAATTTTTACAAAGGTAGTAATGTTTCAGAAAGGCTAACAAAATATCTACTTTCTAAATTATAATTGTCAGCAGCAAACTGATACATAAAATTTATTCTTTTTTTTTAATACAGAAATTCTAAACTACGTATCTTCCTCAATTCTGGTGTCATTGCTTTTTTCCCAAAGAATTTTAAAACTTATTTATGCATACAAGAGCTGGAATGTAGAATGAAAGGACTCAACAGGGACAGTGGGGAACTTAATAGGCGGATCTAATGTGTGGCAGATGTCTGCTGCACCAAGTGGGTTAGTTAGCTCCCCTGGCCAAGGATAAAACTCCTGCTTCAATGCTCATAGCTTCACAGTGCTAAGACTTAACCCCTTGTGCCAACAGGGAGGCCTTTGGTGTCATTTTAAAGTCACAATTTCACATAAAATGCGTTTTACATAAATGTACAGGATTTAAATGTAGAATACCAAAAACAGAAAAGAAAAAATACTGTGTAGAAGAAGGTATCACCCAGACCTTAACGTGCTTCTAAACATCATTTTTTTCCCAAAAACACAAATCCAAACCAGTCAGGCACAGGAATAGTCAAGATAATACAAGCCAGAAAAAGAACAGACTTCAGAAAATCAGACAAGGTAAAACATATATTATCAAATAAAATATTTAAATATTGCCTATGTGCTGAACCTTACTGCCAGAAACTGTGAACAAGAAAAATCCCAACCCTCCTGTAGCTTACAGTGCAAAAAAAAAATAAAGGACATTAAGAATAATGAAAAGGGAGCCCTCCATGGTGGTGCAATGGGTTAAAGTACAGCATTATGAAGCTATCCTCAGCCATTGCAAAACAAGTTCGATTTCCAGCCCAGAGGTGATCCACATGGCCGAGCAGACCTCTCCTGACTGGCCTGCTGCTCTCCTCAGCAGTGTACTTTGTCAATCTACCTGTTCTGCTCCCCATACTGTCTCTCTGGTCTGTACCCTAGAATGAAGAGGATCAAAATGACCTGGACTAGGACAAGGGAAACCACTAGATAATGGTTTCCAGGGAGAAAGAACAACCACTGCCAAAGGCCCAGGGATCAAAGAGCAAGGAATATTTGAGGACCTGTAAGAAGTCTAAATTATAGTTGAGTGGCATAAGATGAGACTGGCTAAGTGGGCTACAGTGATATTTGTTGAGAACAGTGGTCCTAGAAATAACAAGTAGTTAATTTTTGCTGTTCTTTTTATTGAGTTAAAGCATTCAAATGTTTTACAAACATTATTCCATTGTTTAATAAATTTTATAGGATGCAGATTATTTACACTTGCAGAGACTGAAACTGACTGACATCCAGAAATTAAAAGGTTTATTTATGGTTGTCCCATTGGCAGAAATGAAGAAGCGGGGCCATGTGACTATGTGTGTAATATACTATTTTTGAAATTTTTTTTTTTAAAAAGATTTATTTATGCATACAGAACTGGGGTACAGACCAGAGGTGCAGGGGCAGTGAGAGGATTCACCACAGACAGAGTGGGGAGCAGAATAGGCAGACTGACAAAGTGCACTGCTTAGGGGAGCGATGGGCAAGGCAAGAGGTCTGCCAAGCCATGTGGGTCAACTCAGGGATCGAACTACTGCTTGGCTGCAGCTAGCCTGTAGTGTTGCGCTCTACCCCACTGCAACACTCAAAGGGCCCTCAAAGTTTATTTTTTTAACAGCTTCTATTTATAATAGCAGTTAGAGTACATTTCACATGAATCAAATCTGCTGTCTCCTATACATGTGCAGCTCCACAATTTTTAAGAAAAAATACACTTAAGAATTTCCACATTCTATACCAAACTAAAATCAACATTAAATTCTGTCAACTAAAGAGAAGACTTAGACATGCAAATCAAACTTGCTTTTAACTCAATAGCAAACTCAGCTTACTTAAATGAATGCAATAAAATATTAAAGCAAATTTATTTAAAAAGTTTATAACATATATGTATGTGTGGGTATATATCCAATTCAACTAGTAGCCAAACTATATAATAGTTTCCAATATTCCTCCCTTGATCTTTTTAATATTCTTTATATGAGATTCTGGGACGCACTAAAAAATACAGCAGGTGGGGCCTCCTTGGTGTCCTAGGGCTTAAAGTTTCAGCACTATCTAGCTGCCACAGTCAATGCAGCATGAGTTCAATTCCTGGCCTGGGAGCTGACCCACGGGGTGTAGAAGACCTCTCCCACCTTGCCCCATACTCACCTCAGCAGTGGGTTTCATAGCTCTACCTGTTCTGCTCCCCACTGTCTCTGGTGAATTGTCTCACTACCCCCTGACCTATACTCCTGTTCTTGTATGCATAAATAAAATAAATCTTAAAAAATAAAAAGGGCAGATAGCCTCAGATATAACCTACATAAATTGTATTTTTATAAATCATGCTGCATAGTTTTAATATTTGTTCCTGTTTATAATGTCAATATCAAGATACCTATATCAAACTTAGACATTATGGTGAAGAAAAACAAACAAAAAAACAAGCAAAAGATTTTAACCCCTCATTATGCCATACCCAGCAGGACCCCAATGATTATTATCATTATAAAGTAGATGAGAATAAAATAATCCCCAATGCTGAACTGATGCAAAACAAAGTTTACTTTTAGAAACAACTAACTTTCTTACATAGCCTATCAAGGACAGTTTAAAAACTTTAATGCAGAAAGACAACAAATGATTATGTCAGAAATATAACTGGTTTTAGAATAGCTTGAAACATATACACATGACAGGTCATTCAAACCTAGAGTATCTAAATGAAAAAAAAAAAATTGAAGCTACTTTACTAATAAAGCCTATATTATTTAACAAGAACCCTTTATTTTGGGTTTCCTTGATGATGCAAGGGGTTCAGTCTCAGCACATGAAGCTATCAGCAGCCACTGAAGCAGGAATTTGATCCCTGGAAAGAGAGCTGACTCAAGGAGCAGCAGACCTCTCTTGTCTCACAAACTGCTCCCCTCAGCAGTGTATTTCTGTAGATCCACCTGTTCTGCCTCCCACTCTGTCATGGTGAATCCTCTCACTGCTGCCTCCACACCACATATGGCCTGTACCTTAGCTCTTGCATGGATAAATAAATATTTCAAAACAAAATAAAACAAACCCATATTTTGTCACTACAGAAAACTTAGATAATTTTTAAATAACTGCAAAAGACTAAAAGTATATTTTAACTGACATAATTCTACTACCCTACCCTATACCCCCAATACACATATAAGATATCAATAATGTTTATAAAATACAATATTGCGGGCCCTCCCTGGTGGTGCAGCGGGTTAAAGCACTGCACTAAGAAACTAAAGCCACTTCCGCATGAGTTCGATTCCCGCCTGCCCCGAGGAGACCACATGGCGTGGCAGACCTCTCCTGACCCGCCCGCTGCTCCCCTCAGCAGTGTACTTCGTCGATCTGCCTGTTCTGCTCCCCACTCTGTCTCTGGTGAAGCCTCTCACTGCCCCTGACCCTCTGGCCTGTACCCCAGCTCTGTATGTACAATAAATGAATCTTTAAAAAAAAAAATACAATATTGCTTTGAAGTATTTAGTACTAGAAGAATATAAGAATATTAATTGAAGGGTTGTCAGGGAGACTATCAGCATAACTTTTGTTCTCTTGAAATGTGAAAATTCTGTGTTTACTATGCAAAGCCAATACTGTAAGAAACCACAAAGTTTGAATTTCAATAGTTATTTACAGTATGTCTTCATGTCAGAAACATTATAGCATTGCTAAATTATCTAGAACTTATTAAAAACACTCACCTTCTCCAATTTTTTCTATTTTGGTATAGTCTTCCATAATTAATCAATGGATGTGGTAGATCCTAAAATGGAAGAAAAACTGACTGGATTATATGTAGTTTACCGAAAGGATGGTTTTAAAAATTAATGCTATTACATTATTTTTCCACAATGCAATGAGTTCAATATTAATTTTCCACAAATGTTAGTTATTATACTAAAACAATGCTTACAAGGAAAAGGACTTCTGCAATAAAACATTCCTACCTTGCATAGTTCCTAAAACATTGCAAATATGTGTATATTCTATACCAGTGTAATGTGCAGCTTCTTCCAATCAAATCAATTCTCAAATTCAGGCACCAGCTTGTCTATCCTTCCCAAACAAAAGCCAGATGGTCTCTTTCTGTTAATTCTAAGGAGCAATGTGTACCAGAATTACACTCAAATGTGTCAACAAATTATTTGACACTACTATATATTTTAATAAAAATCACTCAAAAGAATCAAATTTTAAAGACATGATTAGGAAGCTAAAATGTAGACAATGGAAGCTATTCAAACCAGCAAAATGAAGTTGTGCAAGTGACAGTTCCTATCGTCTGTCCTGTGTAGTCACAAACGTGATCAAGACTTCTCAAGGTCCTTTTTTGCAAGAGCAGGAAGTATCACTAAGGAGCCTAAGAGAAAAAGTACATTTCCACAAAGGTCCCTGAGTAACTAACCCTTGAGTAAGTTCTAGTCTCAAATTCACCTTCAAAAAAAAAAAAAAGCCATTTCAGAAGTAGAGCTAAATCTTTCTCAAACGGGCTAAAAGTGCACTACACTCGCCATTATGAATCGCAATGGACGATTAAGGACAGTAATTCTTTCCTCACCAACCCGGATTTCACATGCCTACCGCTTACTAACAGGCGCTCACTCTGAACAAAGAAGTAAAAACTAATATGTCAAACATCGGTTTCAATTCCTCTCCCTCCATTTTCCAGCTCTAACTATTTTAAATAAAGATACAGCTTTAGAAGGCCTTTGAATGCCTCCGGGTGCTTCTGCATCCTGCGGGATATAAAATAACCCCCAATACACAAAAAACTCCAGGTCTCCAGCGGAAGCAAAGCACGACCACAAACATCTCAGTATCAACTAAAAATGAAGATAACAAAAAACGCACGTTTGACCTCTCGGCATGTCCTAGCTTTCCAATTTTGCCAGTATCTAAGAACCATCACGCACAGAATAAAAACAAACAACAAAAGAGGCATTTTCGTTGCGGTTCGGGGACGTGGACACTGAGGCAAGCCAGAGTGCCCACAAAGTTAGCTCATGGGGTCGGTTTTTCGAGATTGCCTCGGTCTAGTGATTGGGTAGCTACCAGGCCCGGGGGGAGGCCTTGCTTTCCGCCCCCGAGGGCGAGGGCCGCGGCGGGCACCCCGCGTTGCACCAGTGCACGCATTTGCCTTCACCCTAGACACCAGGGCCCCCTCACAACCGGGTCGGCGGCCTCTGACAGAAAACATCCAACTCCGACCCCCAGCCGGCCAGCCCGCGCCCAGGGCGGCCCCTCTCGCGAGGGACCCCGTGGGAACTCGGCTCCCGCTAGTGTCGCACCAAAGCCGGGCCCCAGCGTCGCCCGCACACCCAGGTTCCGGCGGGGGAGAAGGCCCGACACCGCGCCACGCAGATTCCAGCTTTCCTTCCCGGCCTCCCCCAAGGCACCCGGTTCCTCACTCCTCTTCCCCTGAGGCTCTCATCCCCACCTCATCCCCATCCCCAAGCGACGTCCCCTAGATATGACCCTGACCGCAGCAAGTCCACCTGGTTTATCCCGCGGCGAGAGCGGCGGCCAAGACCACGTTGGCGTTGCTCTTCCCTTAACTTCCCAGAGCCAGCTTTGAAACTAAGTGCGAGCAGTTTCAAACTCACCGCGCTAAAGGATCCAGGATCCACCAATCAGGTAGCCCGTAGACTTTCAAAGGAGCCAATCAGAGCCTAACTACGTTTAGGTTGGGCTTTCCGGGTGGCTAAAGCGCGAAAGCCCCAGGAAACGGCGGCTGGAGAAAAAACAGGAGGGCGGGCGCCAACTGAGTCTACACACATGCGCAGTCCTCCATCTCAGGAGCGTGTCGTTCTACTGTTTCTAGTCAATGGTAATATACTATTGTCTTTAGGTTGGTTCCCTACCACCCACCTCCCCCCACCTCCAGAATGGCACAAGGAGAATTTATTGTATTCAAAATAGCTCATTACAAAAGTGATAGGCAAATTTAGGGTTGGACCGAAGGTCCAAAGATGCTCAAAGGTGTACTTACAAATTTCCAAATATATCCTACATTAATATATTATCGGGGATTGTTTATGTAATTGGAAATGTTTATGTGCATGCTTTTGTCTCTGTGTTGCATGCCTTTTTTTTTTAAAATTTGTCTTTAAATTTTGTATTTAAAACGTGAAAGCAAAATTTTACATGTTATAAATTGTAAAACATAAAATGTTTTCACATGGGAATTTTAGAAGTTTTTTAAAACAAAGTTCACATCAAATGAGAGAAGAAAAATAGGCCTAAATGATACTTTAAATAATCCAGTATCAAAAGCTCATTGTCCTCCATTATATTCTTGAGCGATTATTGCACATGTACATCATTCTTAAGTCATCAAGAAAATAAAAGCGTAAAACAAAACCGGTATAATAAGATTCCCTTTAGTAAGGGTTTCTCAGTGCAATGAACTTAATGGGATATAGAACAAAGTTTGAGTACCATGACTTCTACAATTATGTATTATAAGATCCAGATTAGGATAAAGAACAGAACTAGTGCATCACATGCATATGAGTACTTAATATCTTTTACACAACAAACAGCATCTGTGATCCAGCCCTGTGTCACACTTGGCGGTGAAAACTTTATGGTCCCCGGTGACAGCAACAGAACATTCATGAAGTGGTTGTGAAATTCCCACATGGACCTTATATCTTATAAAATTTACTCTTAAAATCCCAAATTCACATTTGAATGATATTGACTACCTCAGAGAAGTGCCTTAGGTAGAAGACTAGTTCTCTGCTAGTACTGATATTAATAGATCAGTGTATATCTTTCTCCCTAGGAGGTCTCAGCAAGGAATTCAATTTATAGCATTTTAAAAAAGAAAAGAACTGAAGAGGAAAGGATGGAATTTTCCACAGGTTAGCTTCTCTATCACCTACTGACATCTAGTTCAGATAAAATCTCTGACCCCATACCTTCATTTCTAGATGCCAGGAAAGTAAATAGAATGTGTAAAAGAAGTATTAGGAGTATTTCTGGAAGTCATTCCTACATTAGTGCTTCTGGCAATACCTTTGAAGTGCAGTGAATAAATAACTAGATAACCCTCAACCCAAACAAATACATCTTCTGAGTCATTGTGTTCAGAGTTCCTGAGCTGATCCCAACAATGTTCACCGTCTTGCCAAAGCCACAGGTGGGAAAGTATGACAGGTAGAGATTTGAAGGGGAGAGAAACAGCAGCCTTTCCACATTTTTGTTAAAATATTTTATGCATCTTATAATAACATATGACATTGTGAACATTCCTGGAAGGAGTCTGTGAAAATGCAAGATAAATGCTGACACTTCAGCTTTGCTAGATTCACAGTGAAACTGCAGATAATTTCACATATATTTGGAGTTGGGAGAAATAACCAGGGCTGTTATTTGAGTTGACTATCTGAAATGTGTGTGTGTGTGTGTGTGTGTGTATAATATATGCATGAGTGTATACATGTATATATGCATACCCAACAGTTATACATTATAGATTAAAAATGTTCCACAAGCCAGAAAGAAAAAGAAAAATATTGATGGTTTTGCTCATAGCAGGAGTATAATGGACAAATGAGAAAATAATAAGAATAACGAACAGCCATATACCAGAGACATTTTGTGGGGTTGGAGTGGGGAATGGGATTAAAAACTGGAGGGGGGGAGGAAAGTGCATGGGACTATGGTGATGGGAAACCCACGGGGATTACAATTGAGATAAAAAAAATGTACAAAATGATGTAAAAATAAACTATAATATAAAAAAAGTTCCCTAAACTTGTTTCAATACAGCTTTTGCCAGAACTAAACATTTACAGTGAGAAGTAGTACTTTAAGTCTTTGTTTTTGTAAAACAATCCAATGCACCAGGGCAATAGCTTATGATTAGATCGCTAGTCAGAAGTTAATGAATTAATATAGAAGTTCATTTTCTAATGATGTTAAACAAATGAAGTTCTAATTTAACACAATATACTATTACCTGATCTGATACAGGCCTGGGATTTTACATTATGAATATTCTTCAATTTAAATATGTATGATAATTGACAATTACCAAAGGCCAAAACTATAATAACATCATACTATTTATGTTTATTCCAAAAAGGAAACAGGTACATCAAAATCATGTGGCCCCTGGTCTCCTTATGAGCATCAGTATCTGACTCTGGGATGTGCACTATTTTATGCGAGTGATGTGCTACTGAAGTGCCCTAGAAAATTAAGACTGTGTTACACTCATCAAATACTTTTGAGTCTTTTTCATTTACCTGGTACTCTTTGAGTTCAGGTAAAGATACAAATATGATTTAGACTATCTGATGTCATTGAACTTCAGGGAAGGGGGTAGAGATAAGAAAGATATAACAAATGATTACATTCTTTTTATGCCAATTCACTAATACCTTCTGCAGCTATGTTTTGAAGCAATCACTAGGGAATACAAAGTATAGTGACAGCTCATCCAGATAAGACATCTGCTTTTCAACGTTTCATAACATTATGAAGTCCTTGTGATGCCCCAAACAAGAGTAAGATACAAACCTGCCCTCCAAAATGTCAGAGTTCCAATGGGTAAAAATTTCAGAGGTAAGTAGGCCTTCTTATTCAACAAGATAATACCAAAACGTGTCCCTACCCTGGGGATTATTGATTACTTCCACTGCCAGTCCCTGGCAACAGACTGAGAGACAGGAGAGACACTCAGGCAGTGCTATCCTGACAGAGAGCCCATCTTGAATGTCTACACCATCATCATAGTTAAACTCAGGTCCAGACTTCATAGGTGCAAATCCTGTTCAGTCCTGGTTTCTGACCTTAACTTATCTATGGCAAGTCACTTTATTACTCTGTGCTTCAATTACACAAATGGGTTGTTTGAACATAAAATGAGGTAATCCACATCACATTTACTAAAATTGATGCCTGGCTTGCAATAACACATCACACATAAAATTTATTTTTCCTAATGGCATTGATCATTATCTGTGGCTCACAAAAATAGCTCTGCTGATGGGTACTGAAACAGAGACTTTGATAGATTGTTATGGGGTCACAGGAAAGAGAGGGAAAAAACTTTTGAGGAAGCAGCTCAAAAGTTTTCATCAGCTGTGTTGAACTGGGAAGGAAAGCAGTTTAATTGGGAATTAGAACAGAGGAGGCTGGGTGGAACATCCAGGTAATAGTGTGGCATGTGCAACAGACAGCTTGAAATCTGGGGTTCCTCAACATATGAGCTGTGGAGCAAGAAATTTTCCTTTTTATATTTTTGTCTGATTATTGAATGGATTGAAGAGGTGCAAGCAAAATCAACCAGTTATATTCACCACCAAATTAGTTAATTCTTCAGCAACAAAAGGGCTGAGTGGTCCTAAAATGGACCAGTTTACTACTTAGAATTGAAAATGGTTCAGTCTGTCAGGTAGGGTGAGAGAACCTGACAGAAGATATAAGGCAGGGCACGTGCCAACTTAAGATACTCTGTTCTGAACTCCAAAGAAAAAAGAAGAATTCTGTTTCTGGCTATAATGAAGAAATAAAAAAGATTACCAGCTCCAAAGGAAAAAAAGGCTGTGTCAAGGTCTCATTTAAGAGCTGTGAACAGGGCCTTCCTGGTGGCTTAGGGTGTAAGTCTCAGCACTGCCACCAGGAAGGCCCACCTTGATGACCTGAGTTAGACCCCCAACCAGAGAACTAACCCACATGGTACAGCAGACCTTTCCTGTGTTGCCCACTGCTCCCCTCAGCAGTGTATTTCAGTTGATCTGCCTGTACTGCTCCCCACTCGGTCTCTGGTAAATCCTCTCCCTTCCCCACCCCACAACTCTGGCCTACACCCCAGTTCTTCTATGCAATAATAAATAAATAATCTTAAAAAAAAAAAAAAAAAAAGAGCTGTTACGTGTGCCATCAGCTAGCACCACTTCCCATATAGTTGCCTCTATTGCTGTCTGGTCCAGCATCTGATGCTGTTGCTTCCAGCCTTCACACTGTTGCTGTGGGCTGCTGCATTGATGTCTCAGTGGTCCCCTCTGTGAGCATCTTGAGCTGCCACCATGAGATGGATGCTGACTTGCTGCTTGCTGGCATGCAAGTAGCTCCAGGCCCTCATTGGTGGGATGGTGCTATGTTGGATGAGTGGGACTTTTTTGTTTGGGACTTCTAGACATGGTGGACAATATCTGGGGTGAGACAGTCAGCCACTAATGGCAATAGAACCCCTTTGTTTCCTTGTTTGTTAGATAAATCCCATTGTTATTGCATCCTGAGCTTTAGTGGTTTTGTAATTGTGCATGTAGGTAAAGACTGACTTGCCGTCTGCTGGACACTGTACTTTGACCTGCTGTAACACCCCCACAGCACTGCTTTAGTTGGAAACCATGAAGGAACTGGACACCCATGGTTGATAACCCAGTTTCTTCTCCTTGCATTGGGTCACCTTAAAGTGCAAAACAAGTGCAAGACACTCGCAAAATTTGAATTGGGAAAAAACTTGAAATTAGTCATGGGTTCAACCATCAGTGTGTGTGGTTCTGCTTCTCTTTCCACTGCTCCTCCTTCTTCTATCACAGGTTCTAGGTTGACAGTTATTTTAAGGTTTTGTGTCAACAAGGTAATGTTCATACTGTTGGAAGTTATGTGGGCATACAGTTGGAACCTATTCACCAGTACAAATTTTATATCTATATTTATGGGAGTACTCTTGGCTATTTTGTTATGCATGCTATTTGATCTAAAAGGAGATAAAAATTCTACTACAAAAGCAGATACACAATTTGCCCTCCAGAAATTGGATGCAGGAGAAGTTGAAGCATAATTAATGGCACAAAGGAAGTGGTACCAACCAACCCCTTTCCTTAATAGGGTAATAGAAGTCACAGGAAAAGGAGGTCCACCACTGAATGCCAGCCTTAAACACAGACTCCCTCAAGTACAGAATCTCTTCCATGTAGACAGTATCCCCTCAAAGGAGGCTATGAGGGCTCCACAGTCTTACCACCACCCAGCAATAAGACCTTTGTGGCTTCTCATATGCACCTAATATGGCCTGGGGAGCTGCTCTGGAGCAAGACAGTTCCCTCTTCCACAAGCCCCAGTAGGGGACTGAATGAATGGGATCAACCTGCTGGGTATCATTGGTCTTATAATCCCTTTGCCCCCAAGGATCTCTTGAATCAGATAAATTCTGTCCTTTCACTCTGACAGGACCTCCCAAAAGTTGACAGAATTGTTTGTATTTATTTTTGCTTCCCATTAACCTAATTGGGCAGGTTCATAGTCTATGCTGACTACGTTCCTTACATGTGATGAATGGAGAATAGGTTTGAGAAAGGCTAAGGAGGAAGGTGGACCTCTCCACTTGGAGGATAAAGACAACCCAGCATTGAAGAAAGCAATGATTTTGGTAGGCCCTAACTTGGATCCCAGTAATAGAGGCATGCAAATGTTAGAGCACTACCAAAAATACTTGTTAGTAGAGCTAAGGTAGGAGATACCGAAACAGAAACATTTAAACAAGGTCCTAGGGACTCATCAGAGGGTCAATAAAGATCTCCAGAAGTTTTAGGAAAAATAAAGCAAGTCATACATTGATATAAATCCTGAAACACCAGAGAATGCTTGAAAGTTTAATGTGATATTCACATTACACAGTGTGCTCCAAATTTAAGAAGAAGGTTGAATGAGATTGATGTTGCATTGTAAATGACTCTTTCCCCATTAGTGGACATAATCTTTAGGGTCTCTAATAGAAGAGAGGAAAGTAGACCGAGGCTTGCAATGGTATTTGTAGAAAGGAAGACAGGACAGGCTTTAGAAGAAAAAGAGAAAGGACAATAAGAGACCCTATAAGAAGAAAGCACTGTGCTTTCTGTAAAGAAGAAGGCCACGAGAAATATGTGTCCTTGGTTAGAAACAACAAATGGGAGTAGGAATAAAAATGTAGAAAGGAAAAATTGCCCATGAAAACCTAAATGGGGGTTCATGTAATCACTGAAGGACTGAAAATGGTCAATAGTGGGGAAATGAAGGGTCAAGGAGGAAATAGACAAGGTAATAATTTACATAATTAGTTCAAGCCCTTGGCTGACAGCTGGAGAGCCTGAACCAGATTGGCACATTCAGTGTGAACCTTATTGCTCTCTTGAACTTAAATTTGATTGGTCTGCTTACAATAGTAGTTCCAGATGTTAAAAGGCAAATACCTACTGTCTGCCCAGATTGACCTGCACTGAAGCCATGGCAAGGTCAGGAACTAGAGGACCCAGTTTCAGTATCCAATCAGCCAGCAAAATCATGGGGCAAGTTTGAAGAATATCAACAGAGGAATCTGGCTGCAGGGTAGGGTGGGTAAGGGAATAAAAGAACAGAGGAGTGAAAAGAAGGCGTGGATTCTCAATGTGAAGCATTTTGAAAGTCACTGGGGAATTTACCCCTGGATTTCAGTCAAATAGGAAGAACTAAAAGTGTTTTACCTTTAGTTGAGCAGAGGAGTGATAGGATCACATTTTTCCTTTAAACAAATTAATCCGACAGTACTTTTCCCAGAGTCATGTTACAAGAGAGCAAGTAAGCATAACAATTTAAAGGTAACCCCCTATAAGATTTCATATCTTAGCTTAGACTTGGAACCTACTGTATAAGTTGAAATTTATACACCTTTTTATGAGAGAGAGAAAGAGAGAGAGAATGCGTGCTTAATCAGAAAGCAATGCTGTATTGATATGATGACTGTGATTCCACTAGAGGGTAGTAGAGACAAATTGGTAAGATAAATGAACTTGGTATCACTACCTGCTACAAACTATACATTTTTCTTCTTGTCTTTATTTTGTAGTGGTTGCAAGTTTAATTAAGCTATCCATATGTAAGAAAAATATGACAAGTATATTTAGTAGATTGTAGCTATAGAGAAGTTAATAAGTGCCAGGCACACATTTTTAGAAGGCAATAAAGCTAGGTTAGCTGACTGGAAAACTGGTTGGTATTTATTCTTTTTACAATAATTATGTAATAATCTGGGCTCTCCCGGGTGGCCCAATGGGTTAAAGCACCGCGTTATTAAGTTCTCTGAAGCCACTGCAGCATGAGTTCCATCCCCAGCCCGGAGCTGATCCAAACAGCTTGGCAGACCTCTTCTGAACAGCTGCTACCCTCAGCTGTGTACTTTGTCAGTCTGCCTGTTCTGCTCCCCATTCTGTCTCTGGTGAATCCTCTCACCAACCACACCTCTGGCCTGTACCCCAGTTCTGTAAGCATAAATAAATAAATATTTTTTAAAATTATGTAATAATCATGACTTTGAATGAAAACTCTTCTCTTAACTTGAATTCTAAAATTTATGTCCAAGTTTCTTATTAATTATAGTAAAAAGAGGAAAGAAGAAGGAGGGCGAGGTGTAGAAGATGGAAGAAAGTAAAGGAGAAGAAAGAAGATGAAAGATTGGTAAAATTTTATTTTGACATGCACTCTTGATTTGAGTTGAGCTGACAAAAGCATGCCTTTAGTATGCTCAATTACAAAAAAATGTCTTAAATATATGTTGATATATTATAGATCTTGTTATATATACATGCATACACACAACCTTTTGGAAAGTAATATAACAATAACTATATTAATGAGACTGCTTGTTTGTTTGTTTTTTACTTACTATTCCCTCTAACATTATTTTATCATAAAGGAGGTTCTATTATCTTCAATAATAACAAAAATTTAGAGTCAAATTATCAATAGAAGATTAATATGGAAATGGTTAATTAAATTATATGCTACTTCCCTTAATCAAAACCATATGCTCAGATATATTCACAGAAATTGCAAATTTATAAGGACAGAAACTTATATTAGAAGTAAATAGAAAAATAATTGTTCTCTTAGTGCAATGGGATGTGTAGTAATTTAAAAAAACACTTCCATATAATTAGTTTTGTTGTTTTACAATGACCACACGTTAAAAGGGAATATACTGTCATTTTCCACTAACATTTTACTCATGATTTCAAGGTATTACTGTTTGATTACACTTTTAAAGGCTTCACAGCACAAAGACCAGTATATATTAAACCTTTTGTCAGATGATCTCTTTTCAATTGCCTAATATTATTTAAGAAAAGAAGGGAGGGAAAAGGAAGAGAGCGACTAAATTGAGATTTCTAGTCTCAGTATCTGCTAAATGTGTCTACCTAGAAGCAAAATCTCTCTGCAGTAAAATATACTATTTTAAAATATTCATAAATATCATCCTCAGTAGCTTGAGAAAATGAATGCAAAGCAGGCAGCAGGGCAAACAGAAATCCAAAATAGAATCTATCAGTATTCCAATAGTACTATGAGTTATTAAATATCAAATAGATATATTATGGTGTAAGATTAGAAAAGCTTTGTGAACTTGTTGATTCATGCAAATGGCTGTTTAAATTTGAAAATCTTTTCCATCTTTAAAAACATAACAAAGTGGCCCTCCCTGGTGGCGCAGCGGATTAAAGCACAGCACTAAGAATCTGAAGTCACTTCTGCATGAGTTCGATTCCCGCCTGCCCCGGAGGTGACCACATGGCGCGGCAGACCTCTCCTGACGCGCCCCCTGCTCCCTTCAGCAGTGTACTTCGTAAATCTGCCTGTTCTGCTCCCCACTCTGTCCCTGGTGAATCCTCTCACCCTCCGCATCTCTGGCCTGTACCCCAGTTCTGTATGAATAAATAAATAAATCTTTAAAAAAAAATAACAAAGCTCCAAAACTAAAAATAAGCTCAATCTTCACTTCAATAGCTTTTAATACTTTCAGAGGCAATAATCAAAATCTGTAGAATGATAAAATACTAAGGCCAGTGAAAACTTAGAGATCATTAATAAGAAATGAAGAAATTTCTCCAATTTAATATTATATTATATACATTATATACATTATATATATGTATTACTACTCTTAAATCACTGTAAATATCTCAGCATGGTGATAATAATTAGATAGCTGTCATAGGATTCAGACTTCATGGATGAAATGGTACTAAGCACTTAATGGTACAGATTCAGATTCAGATAAGGAAACAAACATAAAATCATCTGCCTATTGTCAGAAAGCTATTATGTAAAATGGAGACTTGAACTGAGGTTTTCTGTCTCCAATATCCAGTTTCTCACTACGAGGCTATCTTTCATTTATTTCAATTAAAAAAAATTACTCTCTCATATGATAAATTATTGAAAATATTAGTGCTACTTCAGATATGTAGGAATATATACTCAGTCCTCTTATATTGTGTTATCATAATGATAATTTCATTCTCATGAGTGTCTCCTTAAAGAACAGTAGAAGTGTATCATTTTCTTTAAATAAGAGTGTGATTAAACAAGGTTGAATCATTGGTTAATAGTAGAGTATTTAAAATAGTTGTCCATTATTCTTGGAACACCACAATTATTAGCTTCAGATGAAAGGGATAAAAAAAATTAAAAGCTCATTCTCAAAAAGCTGTATGTCCAGTTTTTCTCCCATCACTAGACTTTTCTGTTCAAAATATCTAACTATTTTCAGTTTTCATGTGAATAGTCTCTGGTAATATATTAGGGACACATAAGATGGTTAATATAATTTTTGTTTCATGACACACTCATCATTGGTGCACTTCTGTCTGTCCTCATTCATATTAATATTAATTTATAGTTACAATGTAATAAGCACTCACACAGTCATAAGCCAACTTTAGAACTGGAAACTTTACAACAGCTTACGTGTGTGATCCTCTTTCCACTGTCTTGTTCTTCCACTATCCTAGTCCTAAATAGTATCATCCTGAATCACCATGATTTTGTTAACATTTTACTTAGTTTTATATTATCTGTACATGCTTAAAACATTTGTATTTCTATTTCCTCTCAATTTTTTTACTTAAAAAATTTATCCCAGAAAAATTTTCTCACACAATACTAGAGATAAAGGATTAATCACAAAGATATACAAAAAACTGAGGAAACTCAACAAAAATAAAGTAAACAACTGCATCAGAAAATGGGCAGAAGAACTAAAAGACACTTCTCCACAGAGGAAATGAAGATGGCCAACAAACATATGAAAAAATGTTCAACATCACTTGTAATAAGGGAGATGCAAATTAAAACCACAATGAGATACCACTTCACCCCAGTGAGAATGGCACATCTTCAAACAACTAGCAACAACAAATGTTGGCGAGGATGTGGAAAAAAAGGAACTCTCCTGCACTGCTGGTGGGAATGCAAACTAGTACAACCACTATGTATAACTGATTGGAGGTTCCTCAAACTGCTAAACATGGAGCTTCCCTATGATCCAGCAATCCCACTCCTAGGTATCTACCCAAAAGACACAAAAACACTGATTCGAAAAGACACCTGCATCCCCATGTTTATTGCTGCTTTATTGGAAAGACATGGAATCAACCCAAAAGCCCAAAAGTAGATGACTGTATTAAGAAGATGTGGTCCGTATACACAATGGAATATTATATACCAGATACTTTATGGGGGTGGAATGGGGAATGGGATCAAAAACAGTGGGAGGAGGGAAGTACACTGGACTATGGTGATGGCAAACAGGTGACTTAGTGATGGGAAGTCCACAGGGATTACAACTGAGATAGAAAAATGACACAAAATTATGTAAAAGTAAAAATTATTATTATTATTAAAAATTTTAAAAATTAAAAATTTATTAAATTTTTTTTTTATCCTAGGATCCCCTAGTGGTCCAAGGGGTTAATGTCAGCACTATGAAGCTATCAGCAGCCACTGCAACACGAGTTCAATCCCTGGCCAGGGAGGTGACCCACATGGCACAGCAGACTTCTCCTGTCTCATCCAGTGCTCTCTTCAGCAGTGTATTTCAGTAGATCTACCTGTTCTGCCACCCACTCGGTCTCTGGTGAATCCACTCACCCCCTACACCTCTGGCCTACATCCCAGCTCTTGTATGCATAAATAAAATGAATCTTGTAAAATAAAGAAATAACATTTTATCTTGTAAAATGTTGAATAATGATGAAACCCACAAAATCTTCACTAAGACTTACTGTTACCATTTTGCCAAATCTGTTTTCTCTTGTTCTCCTTCCCTTTCTCTTCTCAAGTAATTTGCATACATCACAACTTTACCACAAATACTTCATTATGCATCTCTTAAAAATGACATTTTCCAATATAACCAAAACACCATTATATCTAAGGAAATTTGAACTAATTTCACAATACAGTCTAACAACACAAAATTCATATTCAAATGTCCATACTTTTAGATTAAAAAAAAAAAAACAGAATCAGAGGTAAAATCAATTTGTGTTGGCTGTACCTGTTTATTACATTTTAACTGTCCTCTATTTTATGTTTAATTTTTTCCCTGCTATTATTTTTAAGCCAATATTCCTTAGACAGTTTCCATATGATACCCCTGTTTCTTCATGGTGCCATTTACCTTATTCTAATAGGCCCTGTATTGTATATAACATCTTCTGTAAACTGGAGGGTCAGTCTAGAGGCTTGATAAAATTCAGGTTAAATATTATTGCAAGAATATGTCATAGTGAGGTCAAGCATTTCATATTGCATTCTATGAAGAGGGACGTAATGATTTTGAACTCTTTCTACTTTAAAGAATGTTGGGTTGCCCGCTCATTGGGATCTGGTGGAATCTTAAATCAGACCCCATACAAAGAAGAACAGAAAAAGGCAGACTACTCCAGATTGGCAGGTGGTGCTTGGTAAGATTAAGGGAATTTATATGGCTTGTCTTCTGTGGCTGCAACACAAATAGTTTTCTGTACAGCCTCCACTGTACCACTGATGAATCTCAAAAGTTTTATAGTGACCTTAATGGGGTCCTGTCATATGGTTTAGATAAGCTCAACAACACATTCCATTGCTCAAGGCTTTGTCCTTGAAGTAGCTTCTGAGAGCAAGGGAAGTAAAGGGAACATATATTTCAAGGGGAAAAGTTATATGCACATTCCAAGGGGAGAGAAGGAGAAGCCCACAGTCACCTGGGTCCATTTTGAAGGTCACCAGGTGGTCAGGTTTTTTTGATTAGCTTCTCTACAAAGATATGTCCACAAATTCTTTGATACTCTTCTTTCTGGGGGGGGGGTTCTTAATTTCTCTTCCTCAGTTACCATTCATGGGACACACAGGCCATGGATGGAAGTAAAATCTCCCCTGTGTGGATCCTCTTTCAGGATTTATTCATTAAGTTATGTTTTTCAAAGTTTGCCCACTGGCTCTAAATTGCCAAATTGTCAGCCAGTACTGTAACAACAGTATTTGCATATGCATTTTATATCATATGAATTTTATATCTCTAGTATTTTTATTGATTTCTTTAATTCATAACATAAAAACTATATCATGCAACCTTGCCAGAAGTTTGTCTATTTTTTTTTTAAATTCTTTATTTATGCATACAGAACTGGGCAGACTGCAGGTGCAGGGGGGTGGTGAGAGGATTCACCAGAGACACAGTAGGGAGCAGAACAGGCAGATCGATGAAGTACACAGCTGAGAGGTGCAGCGCACACATCAGCAGGTCTGCCTTATAGTGTGAGTCACCTCAAGGGTTGGGGAGCGAAATCACACTGAAGCTGCTGCGGCTAGCTTGCCGTGCTCTGCTTTAACCTGCTGTGCCACCAGGGAAGACCTGCTTTTTGTTTTCTCTCTGGCAACTGGGCTCTCCCTGGTGGCACAATGGATTAAAGCACAGCACTACAAAGTAAGCCTCTGCAGCTTCAGTGAGAGTTTGATTCCCCAGCTGGGGCGGTGACCCACATGGCACAGCAGACCCCTCCTGTCTTGCCCACTGCTCCTCTCAGCGGTGTACTTTGTCAATCTGTCTGTCTCTGGTGAATTCTCTCACCAACCCGTCTCCTCTGGCCTGTTAACCCAGTTCTGTATGCATAAATAAATAAATCTTAAATAAATGAATACATACACACATACATACGTACATACTGCTAGTTTGGTTTTGAGAACTCTATTTTTGTTTTATGTATCCTTGATTTCTGTTTTTTTGTATTCACTTTTTTCTGCTCATAAATACTTTAGATCTGTCCCTGCCTGACATAACTATATATATATTTTGGAGATTTATTTTTATGTGTACAAGAACTGGGGAATAGGCCAGAGGTGTGGGGGGTGAGAGGATTTACCAGAGACATAGTTGGGAATAGACAGGCAGATTGACTGAAATACAATGCTGAGGTGAGCATCAGATGAGACAAGTGAGGTCTGCTGCACAATGTGTGTCACCTCCCTTGCTGGGATTGAACTCATGCTGCAGTGGCTGAGCGTCATAGTGCTGCGCTTTAATTGAGTCACCAGGGAGGGCCCCTGATATAAACATTAATGTAGAAATACATTAAAACAACTGTTTAAATATAATGTCTGCTAATTCTAATATCTGTGTAAGTTCCACTTTATTTTTAGTTCACTTTCCTTTTCATTATTGGTTGTATTTTCCTGTTTCTTTGCCTATTTAGTAATCTTCTGCTATGTCAGACATGAATTTTGCCTTGTAGGCACTGATGTGTTCTGATGACTATTTCTGGGCTTTGTTATGAGGTGCAGAAAGTTCCTTGGAAACAGTTTGACCTTTCCAGTCCTGACTTTTGGATTTGCACAGCAGGACCAGAGCAGTATTTAGTTGCGGACTCATTATTCATCACTATTGAAGCAGACCCTTCTGAGTACTCTTCCTGTTGTCCCAGAAATTACGAGCTTTTCTATTCTGGTAGATGGAAGCGGGCCTATTCCTGGACCTGGGTGAGCACTAGGTATTATTCATTCTCTTAAAATCTTTTGGGTAATTGTTAGTTGGGATTCTCCAGCTAATATCTTTTATGAGCTAGTAAAATATCACCCCCGAAATAATATTTGAACAAATATCTGGGTACTCCTGTCCCATTAATCCCACACACAAGTATGTATATAATGCATATATGCATCATTTTATACAAAAATAAGACATTAAAATAATATTTAGAACCAACAAGATGAATATATGTGATACTATATGTATTACAAAGAATCAAAATATGGTTATAATTATTGTGCTATAATTTAAATCACTTTATTATTATAGTTATAGTCATTATGTAATTTTATTATTATTATAAGGAAATGGCTTATATGATCATGGAGGCTAAGAAGTTTTAAGATCTACATTTGGCAAGCTGGAGGCCCAGGAGAACTGATGATGTTAGTTTTAGTTTGGGGACCCAAAAAGAGCCAGTGTTTCAGTCTGAGTTCAAAGGCAAAAATCTTTTCGCAGCTTGAAGATGTTCAGACAAAAATGATTCCCTTTTGGGGGAGGAACAGCAGCCTTTTTGTTTTACTCAGAACTTCAAGTTGCTCTGTGATGCCTTTTCCCATTAGGGAGGGCAATCTGTTTTAATTGGTCTACCAATTCAGATGTAAATCTCACCCAGAGACATACTCCCATACACCCAGAATAATGTTAACCAAATATCTGGTCATCCTCTGGACCAGTCAAAGACACATGAAATGAAGCTTGACAGTGGTTCTTTTCCTGCCTCCCTAGCGTTTCCTCAGATGCTTGTCTATCCTCTCCTGGATGCTTGATAGAAATTCTCTGAGAATTTTCAGATTTCTCAGTACATCTTCTCTCTAGGAGTCCTTTCTATGAAGGCTAGCCATGTTGGGCTAGCCTCTCCAGCCTCCCTTACCTGCATGATGGCATAGAAATTCTCTCAAGCCAGCAAACTGGGACCTCTGTGGGTTCACCCTATTTGATTTCTGTCTCAGGAATCATTGTTGCAAGGTAGTTTCCATCCAGTGTTGTGAAAAACCTTTCATGATATATTTTGTCCGTTTCATTATTCTTTATTTATTTTTATGTAGGAGGATAAATTCAGCATTTGTTCATTTAAGCTTCCAAGAAATTTCTGAGAAATTCCTTCAGTGTTCTAGATATTGTTTTCAAATTTCCAGTGTGACACATTCCCTTTAACCCAGTTATTTAAAGTATGCTTTGAAAAGTTGCAAGCACCCAGGGATGTTTCATTTATAATTTTTATAATTTATTTTAGCTTATAACAGAAAACATTTTTCGGTGATATTCTTTGAAATGTATTGCTATTTGCTTTATTAGCCTAGTGCATAATCAACTTCTTCTAAATATTCCATGTGAGAGGAGATTAAATATTTTCTACTGGTGTTATACATGTTTACTTAATTCAGGCTCATGAATTGTGTTGTTCAGATGTGTTTTTATCACCTGATGGCTTCATCTTTTAATAGTGGAGATAGATGTGTTGAGCTATCTCTTATAATAGTTGGATTAATCAATTTCTATTGGTGATTCTATCACATTTTACTTTATCTTTTTTTAGATAACATTTCATTATTTACCTACATAGTCATCTTATACCTTCTTGGTGGATTGAAATTTTAATCCTTGTATAGTAAGCACACTTTCTTTCTTTCTAAATAGATTTATTATATCATCCTTCATTTTTGTACAATGCATGGTTTCCTGGTGAAATTCCCACCACCAATTAACCATGCACCATCATCATTGCCCCCTGTGCTCTTCTCACTCCTGTCCTGGTCCTTCTTCCTCCTCCTATCCTATAGAATGTCTCTCTGATCTAATCAAAAAGTAACCACATTTTCTTAACAGTGTGTTCTTTTTTAAAAAAAGATTTTATTTGCTAATGCATACAGTACTGGGATACAGGTCAGAGGTGCAGAAGCTGTGAGAGACTTCACCAAACAGAGTGGGGAGTGGAACAGGCATAGTGATAAGGTGCACTACTGAGGGAAGCTGCGGGCTTTCAGGAGAGGTCTGCTGCACCATGTGGATCACCTCTAGGGCGGGGATCGAACTAGCACTAAAGCGGCCTCCACCAGCTTCACAGTGCTGCGCTTCAACCAGCTGTGCCACCAGGGATGGCTGTACCTTCTTAACAATGTTTTTAAACTTCAAGTCTGATCTACTGTCCTTAAAGTTTGTCTGTAAAAGTGGAAGAAGAATTCTGAGTTAACCAGGGGAAAATAGGACATCTGGAAGAATGACTAGAAAGAGACACTGTTGCTGGATTTGAAGGTAGGGGGATAGGCCCACAGCCAATAAAGCAAGCAGTAGCTTCCAGAAACTGCCAAACAAAAATGGAATCTTCCCACAGCATCTAGAAAGCACCCTGATTGCATCTCTGTGAAACTTGTGTTGGACTTTTGATCAACACAATTGTAGGGTAATGTATTTGTGTTATTTTAAATCACTGTATTGTACTTATTTGTTATAGTAACATAGACCACTAATATATTTTAATGTAAACAAGCATTACTAAGTGTTTGAAGATCTTTGCTTTATCTAAACATTTCTCAGCGTGAGCCTAATGTCTAAATTTTTCCAAGATCTATTCCTAAAAACATTTTTACTGTATTTTACCATAACCTCAGATTTAAGTCATATCAAAGTCTAGATCATGAAACTTCCCCCTTTAAAAAAAAACACATAACTTCTCTTTTTGCAATACCTCAGAATTTCATTTTGATTTGAAACTTTAAAATTTCACTAAAGAGATTCAGATACAGTATTTTTTCCCTTAGTTCTTCTTGTTTGGGCTTTAGGAGTCTTTTCATTTTAGATTGTTTATCTTTCTATAACTTGAGAATTTTGTCTCCATTATTTCTTCGAATATTTATTCTTCTGTATTTTTTCCCCTCTCTTTTGATGACTCTTTTTTATTCAGGTATAACTCTTTATTTCACCTAGGTTAATTTTTATACTTCCATTTGCTTACTTTCTCTCCTTCCTTGGTTGAGACTCCCTCAATCTGGTCTTCCAATATATTGATAACCTTGTCTGATCCTCAGTATTCACCCTGTATGTTGTATTTTTCATAACAAATTTGCTTGTTTTTCAATTAAAAAGTCATTTTTATACTGTATATATTTTTCTTTCTCTTTCAGTTTAGTTTTGTTTTAAATTCTTTGCAGTTCTAACATTGCTTCTGAAAGAGTCTATTGTGCATATATTTTTTGCTTCTCCCCCCACCCCCAATAGGTTTGTCGATATTTTAGCCTGTGATCTCCTATCCTCCTTGCTTACTTCACTGCTGGGGAACCCCAAGTCCATCCCTGACTGGGGGCTGAGGAAGTGGGATACCCCTAGGCACCCAACAATACTGCTTGTTCCTCCCTCCAAGGAGTGCTGGATGAAGCTGTGCTCAGGGACTCTCCTGGGAAGGGGTAATAGTACCCATGGGGTGTTGATGGAGAGCAGTGGGGAGCCCCTGAGCAGGACGGCTGTAGACCAGCCGACCAGCAGGTCCCCAGCTGTTTTCTCTCCTCCACGGACAGCTCCTCTGTGCTGCCCTCTGCTCCAGCATTTTCCTCAGCCTCCTTGTGGTGTCTAGTTGTTTAGTGTAAGATGACAGGAATGCAAACTATGTGGGCCTGGAGACAGTGCCTGTTTATCTTTGTGTTTGCAGGGACCAGGACAGGGTCCAGCACATGAAGAAGGCCTAATAAATGATAAATTGGATCCTAGTGGCATAGGGACAATATTAATATATTGTTTGCAAATATATATTGGCTACTTAGCAAAGACTGTATATAGACAGAGAGGCTATATAGGAGTCAGACAAGAAGTACTTATTTTCAGCCCCTTCTCACGTCCCCTATCTTCCCACACTGGTGCAAGGGGTTGGGAACACAGTACTATGAAGCTATCTGCAGCCACTGAACCATGAGTTCTAGCCCCATGAGTTCAATCCCTAGCCAGGGAGGTGACACGCATGGCCTGCAGACCTCTCCTGTTCCCCTACTGCTCCTTTCAGCAGTGTTATTTCTCTTCTTTTTAAAAAAGATTTATTTATTTATGAATGCAAGAACTGGAGTACAGACTAGAGGTGCAGGGGTGGTAACAGAATTCACTAGAGACCGAGTGGGGAACAGAACAGGCAGATTGAGGAAGTACACTGCTGAGGGGAGCAGCAGGCAAGACAGAAGTTTGCTGCACCATACGGATCACCTTCGAGGAGAGGATTGAACTCACATGCAAGTGGCCATAGCAGCTTCGCAGTGCTGCGCTCTAAGCCGCAGCACCACCAGGGAGGGCCCAGCAGAGTTATTTCAGCCCCAGTTCTTCTTGTATCCATAAAAAATAAATCTTAAAAAATAAGCACTTATTTTCTATACATAAACATAATTTTATATGACCTCTGTGAAGCATTCAATATTGCTGGTAAAACCTTTTCTTTTGAAATTCTGCATAAAAAGATGCCTCCTTCCAACACCAAACTTGTGGTTCCTTTGACCACTGGTTTCTGCCTCCAGTCTGCTGTCACTGGCAGGTTTCATGTCTCCCAGTCCTGGTTTCCAGAGGTTCATTCTGGGCACTCTGCTCACTCTGTTCTTTCCTTGCTTGTTCTCAATGAACCTGCTTACACCCATGTAACATCGAGGACTAAATGCACATCTACAATCCCTCCACCTCTGACTAGCACTGAGCGCCTCCATCTGGAGTTCCTTCTGGAATCATTTTTACCTTTTAAAAATTATTTCATTTTATTTATTTAAGCATACAAGAGCTGGGGTGCAGGCCAGAGGTGCAAGGGTTGAGAAGATTCATCAAAGTGGAGAGCAGAATAGGCACATCCAAACTATATTGATGAGGGGAGCAGTGGGCAAGACAGTGTCATATGTGGGTCAGCTCAGGCCATAAGGGTGATAATGCTGAAACTTAACCCCTAAGCCACCAGGGAGACACCTTAACCTCAGACATCTTCCCCACCGGACTCATTCTCCCCATCTCCACCCAGTACAGAAGTTCAGTGTTGATCTTGACTGATCATTTTCCTCCCAGTTTTACTCACTTCCAAGTGTCTACTCTGCTTTACCCTTTATTTCCATTCTCACTACTGCTTTCTTAGTTGTGATTCTCATCAATTCTTAAGCCTTTCAATAAGCCTAACCTGTTGTTCTCTCTTCAGTCTTTCCTTAGTCTCCTTGAAATTATTTGGTAGCTTTCCACTCCAGGGATTAAATCTGCTGGCATATTCTACTTTCTTCACAACATGGTCCCATTCTACCTAGTTATTATATCTGCTGATCTCTTCCATGCTTTACTCTGTATTTGCATAATTCATACAACCCATAATTCTCTAAAAACATCATGTTGCATCTCTCTACAGGAAGATTTATCTACCTTCTCTGAACTTTGTTGATTGTTTCAGTAAAGATCTGACCTTGAGGAGGAGAAAAAGTCTTCAGTTTGACTGGTACAAATGGAACCAATACATTTAGTAATTTCAAGGGAAACTGATGGGTCAGCTAGAACATGAGTAAGTATATTGGGAGGTAAAACATAGAGAGGAAATAAAACTATTAGCTGAAGTTCCCCCCCTGTTGTCTATTATCCAGCTCTTGTTGACCCAGCAATGGGACCATCATCTTTCCTTAATAATGAGAAAACCAAAAGTAAATGAAATAAACAATAACTATTAGGGATCTTAGGCTAGTGAGCACCTCCATGGAAGAAAATCAGGGGATGGTTTTGGGAGGGTTCTATACTGTAAACAAAGAATGAAGTCATAGGGAGGGAAAGAAAATAGTTTATATAAATACAGGATTAATTTGATCCTGTGGTTGGTGCTATACACCTGTGTTTTCCTCACTGTTTTGGTCAATAAATGTTAGCTAATAAAGTAGTGGTTATAAATGTCTGTCATCACCTATTTAGATGTTTATGTTTGGAAGGAAGCCCCAGAAATCAAGAACTTAGATTTCAGAAGTGATAGGCACTCACTGTGTACTGTGCTCTGGAACAATTTAAGCAGTTTGTTTGTTGACTTGTTCTATCTGTCTGGTCACTGTGGAATGAAGAGAAGATAGTAGGGCAGAGTTAAATTTATCTAAGATAGCTTGGGGATTAAAGTAGTGTATTTATCTAGATGGAAGTTGTTTATTTGATATATTTCCTTTTATTTTTTAAATTCAGTTAAGACAGGAGTGATAATATATTGTAGACATGTTACATTCAGCTACAACTAAGAAAAGAATGTCACAGGTCTAGAGCAAAAGATAAAAGGAACTGTTTGCAAGGTGGCCACAGTGATCAGATAGTGATGGATGTTCTAGATACGCTGAAACTAGTTTGAGCCAGTACTGTGCAGTCCTACAACTTGTGCCAACGTCCTTGGCTCTGGCATCCTTTATTTTTGCTCCTGTGGTTTCTATGGGTGAAAGGGCTAGAAGTTTACTTGGACTTCTGCTTCATCTTTGTGTTTTTACCTGTACATTTCCTTTTTCTTTCACTGGGGATATCCCCAAAAAGTAACCTTCAAACAATACCAAAGTAGGGGCTTACCTGGTGGCACAGGGGTTAAAGACAGCACAATCAAACTATCACCAGCCACTACAGCACAAGTTCAGTCCCCAGCTAGCCAGGGAGGTGACCCACATGGCACAGAACACCTGTCTTACCCACTGCTCCCTTCAGCAGTGTATTTCAGTAGATCTGCCTGTTCTGCTTCCCACTCTGTCTCTGGTGAATCCTCTTGGGATAAGAAGCAGGGAAGGGGATATAGTACCCACTCTTCACACCATTAAAACAGAGATAGAGGGGTATACAAATTGCCAGAAAGCCCAGAGGAAATCAGTTCTCTTATTTGTGAGAGGAGTGTTCTAGAAGACTTCCCAAAGGAGGTGGCAATGATTAAGTTGTTTTATTTTTTTTAATGATTGAGTTGTTTTATTTTTTTTTAATTCATTTTTATTTATTTATGCATTCAAGAGCTGGGGTGTAGCCCAGAGGTGAAGGGGGGTGAGAAGATTCATCCGAGACAGAGTGGAGAGCAGAACAGGAGAGCAGAAATACACTGCAGAGCGGAGCAGTTAGGCTAGACAGGTGAGGTCTGCTGTGTCATGTGCATTAGCTCCCTGTCTGTGGATGGAATTCATGTTGCAGTGGCTGGTGATAGCTTGATAGTGCTGAGACTTTAACTTCTGTGCTACCTGAGTTGAGTATTAAAGGAATAAGAAAGAAGCTAACAGAAAAGGGTGAATAAAAGAAGAATGAACTAGGCAGTATTTTCAAATAAGAACCTGATGTTAAAGCAAGCCCATTTCACAGTTTGGAGAAAAGACTTCTCTAATCAGAATCCTAATAATTTAAATGTGGATGGGTCAACTAAAGTAGTCGCAAGAATGGAGATTTAGAAATTGTGTGTGAAAAGAATTATCTGTGTGTGTGTACATGAAAGCCAGTGTTAGTGTGCAAGATCAGAGAAAAAGGAGGAGTTATGTTTGGGGAAAAGCAAACCTAATTTCACATCACATGTTCATTTCCTGACATTCTTAACAGTAATTGCAGTAATTGTGACTAGGTTAGTACCCTCGGTATTGGCTCAGGCATTGAATTCCTTTCACTGACTCTGACACACTTTGTACAGAGTCAGAAAAATTTCTTCAGTATTACTCAGACCCAGTGATTAGAAAAAAATGACCAAGCTTCAAAATATGTCTTTTTATTAATCCAGAGAAAATTTTAGGCCTTGTGATTTTTATCAAATCAAATATATGACTAAGTTTATTCATGGTGTTTCTTCTTTGCAATTTGAAAAACTTCTCAGAACAAGGGAAGAGGATAAGCAGGCTTATTATTAATGGTCTCTAGAAGTCCAGAGGCTAAAACCAAATTTCTCCAAGTGTTCTAAGTGATGAACAGGTGGGGATTAAGAGGATGAGGCAGAGGGAGAGAGGTAGGGGAATGTCCTGAAAAAGAACAAAGTTTATCTGGTAAAATCACTTAATTAAAAACAAATCTACAACTGTCTTAATTTTAGTTTTATATTGAAAACCATTTCCCAGAATTCCTGACCATTTTGCTTGTGAAGTAGACTAATAATTAGATAAATTAATTAGAAGTTAATTAAATTGTGGGTAATTTAAATTAAGGGGTTACAAAACAATTAAGACAACCTTAGAAATGTTACCCAACTCTAATTAGAAAGCCAGTCAGGCCCTCCCTGGTGGCGCAGCGGGTTAAAGCGCTGCGGGTTAAAGCGCTGCACTTAGAGGCTTAAGCCACTTCCGCATGAGTTCGATTCCCACCTGCCCCCAGGAGCTCCACATGGTGAGGCAGACTTCTCCTGACCCGCCCACTGCTCCCCTCAGCAGTGTACTTTGTCCATCTGCCTGTTCTGCTCCCCACTCTGTCTCTGGTGAATCCTCTCACCCTCTGCATCTCTGGCCTGTACCCCAGTTCTATATGAATAAATAAATTAAAAAAAAAAAGCCAGTCAATACCAAAAAAAAAATCCAATAGATTTATATTTTACAGACATATTTTTTATATCTTTATCTAAGTGCAACAAAAAAGGAGGTGATTTATACTTAAGTATATTGGGGGGGGGGAATACCAGGAATAGATGAACTAAAATTTTTATTTTTTCCTGTAATTTCAGTGAGTCGTAGTCTAGACTCTCTTGACCATGTAGTAGCTTTGGGCAATTCTGGACAGGAAGTAGATTGACCTTAATGTTCACCTTAATACACAGTACATTTTGGCCACATGTTAAGTACAATATAATAGCCTCTTGATTCTCTTATTCCACAAGGTCATGGAGAAGTTCATTATAGGGCTTCTTTTGTAATGAATAGGTTTTACTTTTGCTAGTTAAATGATGAAACAGTGCTGGTGATTCAGGGTGAGTGTAATTTGTCTTTGATGGGAGTCGTTGGTTAAATAGTACATTTCCCTTCCCAGAGCTATATGCATCCTCTGGTACCACCCTTTTGCAAGGCTGGAATTGCTGATATGAAGACAACCATTGCCCACACACTTGGTAGGAGTGGAGAGAAAGTGACTAGATTTTTAGGGCACCAAGGCCCTCTAGGCAGGGAAGATTGAGTGTTGGCTTTCTGAGCTGTGTAGTTCATTTCCTCTTTGTATCCACTCATCAGTCTCTACCTCTGTCTCTTTCACTACCCTAATTCCCCCTACCACTTAAAATTGTTCTCAGTCACTTTGACTCAGTTGAACACCCTGAGGTATAGTATTTGCTGCCTGTAAGCACATTTTCACTGGGAACTCTGAAACCTGATATGTGACTAAGATGAGGTTGTCATGGCTTCTTGTCTGGAGTAGGTTTTCCTGATCTTGGTATTATTGACATTTGGAGCTGGATATTTTCTTGGAGATTGTTCTATGTTCTATATAGAATGTTCAGTAGTGACCATTGTCTCTATGTACTAGATATCAGTAGTAACCCTGCAGGTTATGACATTAAAAATGTCTTCAGATATTGGCCTCCTGGTGGCATATGGGCTAAGTCTCAGTGTCATTAAGCTATTGCCAGCCACTGTGGTCTGGTACAGACCTCTCCTGACCTGCCCACTACTCCCCTCAGCAGTATATTTCAGTATATCTACCTGTTCTGTCCTGCACTCTGTCTCTGGTAAATCCTTTCACCGCCACCCCCAAAACTACACCCTCTGGCCTACACCCCAGTTCTTGTATGCATAAATAAATAAATCTTTTTTTTTTTTAAAAATGTCCTCAGACATTGCCAAATGTGCCTTGAGGAGCAAATTGCTCCAACTTAGAACTGCGAGTTAGATCCCTATCAGGTGAAAAGAAGAATTTCTGCTCCCTGGTAAGTTTGAAGAGTGGAACATCATTATCTCTTTTTCTAGCTTACACTTGACCTGAAAGAAGAAAGGAATCTTCTCCCATTGTGACTTAAATGAACTCAAGCTAGCCATCAATAAAAGGCCCCAAATTGTTTTTTTCACCAGTTTAACAAATTTCTTCTGCTGGTTTCACCCAGTGAGTTGTCAGTTTCTCTTATGATGATTTGCCACTGGGAATCCATCTTCCTTTCTGTCTTTGTTCAAAGACAGAACTTAACACATTTTTCTCAGGTCTCTAGGTTAATGGAAAGCAAGGCATTTTTTCTATATATTCCAAGTCTTCCCGTTGAACTGGTTGAAGTTTTTCTCCTTGCTGTCACCCAGTACCACAATGTTGAATACTTTCCTCATTATTACCCACACTGTTTTATACTTTGTCTATTACGTTTGTCCTATCTGTCACAGTGTAAATCTGAGGTCTCCACCTGAACACTCCCCAAAAAACAGGAACTTAGCCATAACAATTTTCATGATTCCACTGCTTCCATTCTCAACTTGGGAAGCAAGCCTTACTCTTGCTCTTTTCCCCTGTGCACATAGCACCTTAGTCAAGAGAAGTCTGGAGTTACCTTAAAGAAATGACTCTTACACTTTAGCTTATGTAAGATTTATCTTGAGGCTAGTTGAATACAATTTTCTGGGTGCCAACCCCTGACTTCTGATTCAGTATGGGATGAGATCCAGGGATTTATGGGGGAAAAATGTAATTTCCTAAATAATTAACATTGCTACAAAAATGTTTAGTTTCCAATATTTCAGTTAAGTATTTATGAGCATTAAAATTATGTTTATGAGGTCTCCTTGGAGGTACAGGAGTTAAAGTCTCAGGATTATCAAGCTATCACCAGCCACAGCAGCATGAGTTCTATCTCCCAGCCAGGGAGCTAACCCACATGGCACAGTAGACCTCTCCTGACCCCCCCTCAGCAGTGTATTTCAGTAGGTCCACCTGTTCTGCTTCCCACTTTGTCGCTGGTGAATCCTCTCACTCCCACATCTCTAGCCCAGACCCTAGTTCTCGCAGTAAATAGAAAAGTAGAATTCTAACAGTGTATTAAAAAACAACTAGAAGAAAATGAACCAAAATTTAAGATGATGGGATTATGTGGAACTGAATTATTTTTCCTACATTTTAAATTTCCCACAATAGACATTTACTCTGATAATTAAAGAAGGAAAAAAAATCTGAGTGGCCTTTCAGCCCTATTGCTTGATTAGGTAAATGCCAGAGCTAATAGGACTGTGGAAGGGGTGGTCAAGCATACAGGTGACCCTCTTGTACCTAGTTTTGCTGGAAGGGAGACTCAGATCTGAACAGCATGGGAATTGGCAGAAGGCTAACTTGGCTACACAGGTCCAGGCTGCAAGCAGGTCAAGACACTGGATAGTAACCCCAGGTTTAGATATGTCCCTGCATTATAATTTGCATTTCTAACAAGTTTCAAGTGATGTTGATATTCTACTTGAGAACCACTGCCATAAGGTATGATGGTAATGAAAACACCCACAGGTGAATCTGTGAATTACTTAATGTAGAATTTGTGAATTACTTAATGTAGAATCACTGGGTTAATTCCCCTTTTCTCCTAAGGGGTCAATTTCTTCACAAATTCTGTTCTACCAGCAATGCTAGTTGAGCTTGAAAAAGTCTATGAGAAAGCATCCAGGATAAAAGGAAAAAAGGTGGGTACAAACAAAAATACACAGTAGTACAACTGTGTAGGTAAGTCACCTTGGCATTACAGAAATTTGCTGTTATATGTGGAAACACCATAGGTATGTATTCAAAAGAGAAACCATTAAAGATATTATAAAGAAGGGATAGCCATGGGCTGTAGATTATGAAGGTTATTTCTTTATAGCTATTAATTTTTACAAAGTCACTTATTCCTAACTTTGGTTGTATCAATAGCCTAAGTGGACAAGAATTTAAAGTGGAAAAGAATTTAGATTGTTCTTCAAAACATCCATTGTGAAAATTAAGCAAGGTATATATACATGGTTCTTGAAAGAGTCGACCAGGGGAGAAGTGTGGCAAAATGCAATTGTCAGTGATAGGCTATCCCAGGGACTCTTTGAGACTTTAGTCAGTTTTGGGATAGTGTGGGGAATTATGTTGGACCATTGCCATTTTTACTGAATCTAATTTATTTTCTGGTTTGAATTTTATTTTATTTTTTAAAGATTAATTTAAGATTTATTTATTTATGCATACAGAACTGGGGATCAGAACAGACAGATTGATGAAGTAAACTACTGAGGGGAGCAGAGGGAGAGACAGGAGAGGTCTGCAGTGTCATGTGGGTCAGCTCTAAGGCTGGGGATTGAACTGGAGCTGAAGTGGCTGCAGCTAGCTTTTCAGTGCTGCTCTTTAACCCATTGTGCCACTAGGGAGGGTCCTCTGGTTTGAGTTTTAAATCTTGGATTTGAAGTTCAAAATTGTATAGTGCTTAATGCTTTGCAATTAGAATTCCTAGAGTCAGAAGTCCCATATCAGGCCACTAGAAACACAGAGGCTGCAATAGGCAAGCCCATTGGAGCTGGAAACCAAAGCAGGTTAAGGAGCTTGGTGGTTTTTCTCCCCCCTTTGATGAGGGCAAGATGAAAACATCTATGAATTAACAGGCTCTGCTTTACCAGCATCAGAATACAGGAGAGTAAAAGTTGGAGCAATAGAGAACTAAAAACAGTATATGTAAAGGAAGAAATTTTTTTTTATTTATTCATACAGAACTGGAATACAGGCCAGAGATGCGGAGGGTGAGAGGATTCACCAGGGACAGAGTGGGGAGCAGAACGGGCAGATTCACGAAGTACACTGCTGAGGGGAGCAGGGAGCGGGTCAGGAGAGGTCTGCCACGCCATGTGGTCTCCTCCGGGGCAGGCGGGGATCGAACTCATGTGGAAGTGGCCTAAGCTTTTTAGTGCTGTGCTTTAACCCGCTGCGCCACCAGGGAGGGCCCGGAAGAAAAATTTTTAATGGAAAAATCTATTCCTCTTTATTTCCTAATTTTTTTTTATCAGAATGTCACTTTATTTTATTCTTTTTCACATATTCTACATGCCATGCCAATAAATAAACAATGTTTCTCCCTTTCTTTCTTAAACTCCCTCAGTTAGAAACAACACAGTCCTTACACTGGGAATTCAAAGGTAGTAAGGAAAGTTTGCTTTTCCTTATTAACAAGTAGCTGAAAGTTATCTATTTATTTCCAATTACTATTAATTAGTTTTGCTTTGTGTTAACTTCTATGCATTTTTGAGGATTGATAATACTGTTATTCATGTTACCATGACTTTATATGTTTTTGAAAGAACAGACCAAAGTGATTAAGAGGGATGATAAACTTACTATAAACAAAATGTAGACATAAAGACTTAACTACATAGATCTTTTCTGCTGTGACATTGCTATGAAGTTTTTATTAATTTGAGATTTATTTTTACAATGAAGTTGACTATCCCATTTTATAAACTACTTTGAAATAGAAAATTTAATCAATCATTAGTCATCATAGACATGTTGAGTCAGTTTCTCATTCCAAGAGAGATACCAGAATAATATGTATTTCCTTTTAAATGTTTAAGAAATTTCAGGAATTAAGACATGAAAATAGACACTAAAATAAGCTAGTTTGCTATATTCTATGTGGGATTGCAAAACTTACTCAATAAATAAACATTATACTCTCATTCCAGTTGACCTTTATAAAAATATTGCTAGTTCTGATCTTTATTGTGTAATTAGAAGTATGACAGTCTATCCAGTTGAGACCACAAATGGGGAGAAAGGCCAAAACCATAAGAGAGAAAACGAGTTTAGTTCAATTTTGTGCTTGGTAAGTTGTTTCCCCACATAAAATTTGTAAATCACGGAAGATAATTTATATAAAATCACTCTTCCCATGGACAGTGGTAACCAAATACATATTTCTTTTATGTGAGAAATGTTTTCCTAATACTTGATAACTTTATGAAACAAACACACATTCACTAAACTATAATCTCTTATACCTCAAAAATTTCTTTTCTCACAGGCTAATCTTTCTGTATTAATATTTGTTCCTTGTTTACTGTATATTTTCATAGATACCATGTGAGAAATCAACTTTTCTCTCTTGCTAATGGCCAGGTGGGAAAATCCTGCTGTTTAAACATATTTATGACTTAGAGTCTAGCTATAGTAGAAATTAATCTGGAATGGTTAGGGTAGCTATTTGAAGTTATGGAAAATATTATAAATGTAGAAGCAGAGTGAGGAAAAGAGAGAGGAAAGTTTTTACAGTCCTCCTTTTCTGGTGTTCTTGAGCTAATATTAGGTGACTTAAGTAATATTAAATCATAAAGTGAGTTATAATTTTTTCAAGTTTTTCACTACTTCATGTTAGGAAGTAACATTTGTAACTAGGCAAGTATTCATGCTCCTTTACACTTGCTAAATAAAAAAAAAAAAAACCTGTTAAGTTTCCTGTTTAGCAAAGAGAAATAATATTAGGCAGAATACAGAAAAAGGCAAAAATCAATGTGATTTTTGTTTTCACTATGTCTGTTTAGTACAAGTGAGATAAAGTTTCTCTAAAAAGAAATTTGTGTAGGTGAAAGGTAAGTCAACTTCAATTAAAGTAATAAATGTGACATAAAATATAAATGTCATGAACTGACTGAGTTTGGAACATATTAATAGAGACCTCTAAACAGAGACTAAATCATCTTTGTTTAGACTGCCATCCTTCTTTCTACCTTTTCATATTCCCTCAATCTTCTTCTGTTCTTTTCTATCCATTATTCAGCAAAAGGTATTAAGTTAATAATACAAAGTGCCTGCTATTTTGCTGGACAGTGGAGCTCAGAAATGCAAAGGTTAATACTTCACCATCTTTGTTCTCATCCTCACAGCCTCACTGGAGATAGAAATACGTAAACAATTATTATACAGTGAGAAATCTGATGTGCATGCAAGGTTCACTGCAGCTCAGAGGAGGGAGAACCAGGTAGGGAGTGAGGGGAGGTGTCGGGTTTCGACCTTGGGAGTGAGTCCTATGAAATACAGTCCAAGTTCATAAATATATCCTTAACTTATTCAGCAAACCTTTACTGAGTCAGACATTGGGTTAGATATTGGTGGTTTGGAAAAAGATACAGTTGAAACTTCAAGAAACTTTACATTACATGGGGAGTCAGACAAGAAAAGCAATGATAATATAGTATGTGTCTCTTATGTTCCAAAATTCTGAATTTTTAGTATATTAAAATTACATACAAACTTACATGGATACAAAATTACATACAATATAAGCATATTACATAATACAAAGGGGCCTGGGATGTACCCTCATTACTAAAATATCTGAGTATTTACGCTAAATACTAAATTGGCTATGGATTATTGGGTTTTGTAGTTTTTAAGTTTTCTGAATTGTTAAAAGTTTGTATCTGCCTTTCAGAATAACTAGTGGTATATTGCCGAGTGCTTTGGAAGAACAGAGAAAGAACAATGGGCCAAGTTTTAACAGAAAATGGGTAAGGGGAGGTTGTTTTTTTTTAAAGATTTATTTATGCACACAAGAACTGGGGTACAGGCCAGAAGTGCGGATGGTGAGAGGATTCTTTAGAGACAGAGCAGGGTGCAGAACAGGTAGATTGACTGAATTACATTGCTATAGGGAGCAGTGGGTGAGACAGAAGAAGTCTGCCACACTACATGGATCATCTCCTTGGCTGGGAATTGAACTTGTGCTGCAGTAGCTGAGGATAACTTCATAGTACTGTATTTTGACCTAT
>NW_004567112.1:45636077-45639947 GCF_000260355.1 Condylura cristata
TAGTGTAGGGGGTGAATGGGTTTTTTATTTTTTAAATTTATTTATTTATGCATACAAGAGCTGGGGTGCAGGCCAGAGGTGCAGGGGTGAGAAGTTTTATCAGAGACAGAGTAGGAAGCAAGAACAGGCAGATCTACTGAAATACACTGCAGAGAGGCAGGCGAGACAGGAAAGACCCACCCATGTGGGTCACCTCCCTGGCCAGGGATCAAACTAGTGTGCAGTGGCTCAGATAGTCTTATGGTGTTGCACCTTGGGTGAAGGGTTTTCTAAGCAGTAGAGACAGCCTGTAGAAAGACAATGGCCTTGGTATTCAGAAGAAACTGCAAATAACTCAGAATGGCTGGGTTAGATAGAAATGGAGAACGACGTGGAGATGGAAATGTTGATGGAGAAGAGCTGAGATCAGATGAAAGCAGTGGGCAGGGGACCCTTGCTAAGTTTAACCTTAAAACTTGCTAAGAAACTGTAAGAGTCATGTGAAGAGATTTTAAAATTATAGGAAAAACAATAATACTGGAATGATAGAGCCAATGTATCATAGCATTAAGAGTGTATTGGAGGCCCTCCTTGGTGGTGCAGTGGGTTAAAGCACAGCACTGAGAAGCTTAAGCCACTTCCGCATGAGTTCGATTCCTGCCTGCCCTGGAGGTGACTACATGGTGTGGCAGACCTCTCCTGGCCCGCCCACTGCTCCCCTCAGCAGTGTACTTCGTTGATCTGCCTGTTCTGCTCCCCGCTCTGTCTCTGGTGAAGCCTCTCACCGCCCCTGAGCCTCTGGCCTTACCCCAGTTCTGTATGCACAAATAAATAAATCTTTAAAAAAAAAAAAGAGTGTATTGGAGGGAATTCCTTGGTGTTACAAAAGTTAAAGTCTCAGTGCTATCAAGCTATCTCCAGCCACTGCAGCATGAGTTTGATCCATTGAGGCATGAGTTTGATCCCTGGCCAGGGAGCTGACCCACATAGCACAGCAGACCTCTCCTATCTCATCTGCTGCTCCCCTCGGCTGTGTATTTTAGTGGATCTGCCTGTTCTTCTCCCCACTCTGTCTCTGGTGAATATTTTCATCCCTCCTCACATCTCTGGCCTACACTCCAGTTCTTCGATGCATAATAAAAATAAATCTTTTTTTTTTTTAAAGTCTATTGGAGTAGTCTAGGTGAGACATTATGAGAAAAATGCAAGTTAGCATAGTTTGACTTACAGTAATTGCTCAATAAATCATAGCATTTATAAGGTCAAAGTTAGAGTTGTAGTGAGACTATATAAGGAGATGATTTAGAAATATTTTAGGGAGTTTTTTAGAACTTATTTATTTATTTTTTTATTTGGAGTCAGAGACAGGTGGGCCAGTGTCTCAGCCCCTCCAAGGCCTTCAAGCCCACTCCCTTGGCTTCAAGGTCTGTGTTACTTAACACTTCACTGGGGCCTGATAAAACTTGGATCTCGGGCTAGGAAAATTATCTTAGCTGGATATGGGAATAGTTATTTGATAGCTGGAGCCTGAATGTGGTTGAGGGACATAGTGCATGACACAAGTAAGGGAGACTAAAGTAAAAAATCCTAGATGATATTTAATAGGAAGAGAAGGAAATGACAATCATGTTAAGTGCCCTTGAAAGATCAACTGAGATAAGGTCTGGAAAAATCCTTAATGGATATAGCAAATAGGAGGCCAGTGGTGATCTGAAAAGAGCAGTTTCAATAGAAGACAAGATGATTATGAATAAAAGGGCATGCAAGTGAGAAAGTATGGACCTTGTGTCAACTATCAGCCTTTTGATATGAAGAGAAGAGAAGAAGAGGAAAAAATTAGAGGTGTTATATGGGAGGGTTTTTGGTTTAATTTTTTTTTTAAGATTTATTCATTTATGCTTGCAGTACTGGGGTACAGGCCAGAGGTGTGGTGGGTGAGAGGATTCACCAGAGACAGAGTGGGGAGCAGAACAGGCAGATTGACAAATTACATTGCTGAGGGGAACAGCGGGATGGTCAGAAGAGGTCTGCACACCATGTGGGTCACCTCCCTGGTGGGGGATTGAACTTGGGCTGCAATGACTTCAGAGAGCTTTATAATGCTGTGCTTTAACCCTTTGTGCCAGCAGGGAAAGCCTGGATTTTTGGTTTAATTTTTAAGGTAGGAGAGAATCAGATTAATTCTAGTTATTTCCTGTAGTCAAAAAAAAAATTTTTTTTTGTGATTGTTGCAGCCTGCCTATGGAGATGTGTCTTTAACCTGAACACAAATATTTCTCAGAAACAGACAGGCCAGATAAACAGACTGGACTGGAATAGCATTGCAGGAAAGTACAAATTTCTGGGCTCATCTCCCAGATGCTGCTTCTTATGCTAACTTCCTGTTGAGAATTTGCACCTTTCTCCTCCTATTGTCTACCTGGTTGGCTGCTTGCCACTGATCTAAGAAGGTTCTTATGGCTGTTTTACTGCTAGGGAGCTGACTTATAAAATACTTGTATGTGAGTGTGTGTGTGCAGGTACATGCACACACACAAGGATTTACCAAGGTGATCCTTTTCCCAAGTTACTCCTACCCCAATCTTGTAGCCTGTATTGTCTGCTTCACATATTGGGTTTAGTGCAACCATTTCTATGAATGACTGAAAGACTAAAAGCACCAGGCTAGGTGCATCAGAGACATAAGATAGGACATTTGCCTCTGTGGACCTTATAATCCAATTTGTGGGACTTTGTTGTAAATAGTAACAATGGCTCTTGAATTTTTGGAGAGACATAGAAATCTCCTTTGAATGACTGATGAAACTGTAATTTTTACCCATGAAACAACACATAGAATTGAATGTAAAATTTCTGGGGGCTTGTGGACTTTTGTGGGTTTTATTTTTTTAATTATTATTTTTAAAATATTTATTTTTATTTATTTATGCATACAATAACTGGGGTGTACGCCAGAGATGCAGGTGATGAAAGGATTCACCAGAGACAGAGTGGGGAGCAGAGCAGGCATATCTACTGAAATACATTGCTGAGAGGAGCAGTAGGCAAGAGAGGAGAGGCCTGCTGTGTCATGTAGTTTAGCTCCCTGACTGGGGATTGAACTCAGGCCACAGTATCTGGTGATAGCTTGATAACACTGACACTTTACCCCCTTGCCACCAGGGAGGCCTGAGGTGTTTTTTAAGACACACTTATGAATTCCCAAACTGTACAGTCATTGGTGCTCTATTAGCTTATGACTTCAGCTAAATTAATCTTTCTAAGACTTAGTTTCCAGACTGTGCTGCCTGTCTTGCCAGAATTTTGTAAGGACTAAATCAAATACTATGAATAAAGATTGTAACCGGAGCTGAACAGGGATGTCCAATAATATCATTCAGTTTTATGTATTGTATGGAGAGTAAGCTCGTAGTTAAAGGAAAGTACAGCTAGTTCCCTGTTATCTAATAATTTATTCCAAACTTTAGTAATCACTATTGAGGAAAATATTTTTTAGCAGTTATCTTTACTTCTGTAGTTTCTTAGCTACCTTAGAATTTTTGCTTTATCCCTGTCCCATCTGAGTTATTACTTTCTTTACATAAGCTTTTTGAAACTTATTTATACTTACTTAAATAAAAAAGTTTAGATCCCTACCATAAATAGAATACCATTTTTACTTGCCTTAAATAGAGTAACAGAAACAATGAAGTTAAACAATGAATACTTAACAATGCTATAAATTCTGTCAGAGGGCAGTGCTTACCTAGGATTTTGCATCTGGGACTGGGCTTTTGGTAGAAGGGAGTTTGGAAAGAAAGAATGCTTTCCACAGCCAGAGAACTGAAAGAGGACTAACTTTCCCCCCAGTGAGTTTTGTGGTCATTGAATGCCTTGGCCCTTCTAGGGTGC
>NW_004567112.1:45640047-45678232 GCF_000260355.1 Condylura cristata
CCGCCCCCCAAATGAGAGAGTTCCCTCTTTAGGAGACAATTTACAAGGGCCAGATACCAGACCCCACAACTTGACCTGTAGTAAGTTCTTTGATAACAGCAGCCTAAATCCAACGTTTCCTAGCCTGGCTTGGACAGAAGCTCAGCTAAACCAGATCATGTGAGCACCTAGAAACAAGGACATTTAGAGGTCCTGTCCCGTATCTCGTTGCTGGATCAGCCTTACTACCGACCTTACATCCTGAAGTTTCCAGAGTTTTCATTTTTAATTGGAGAGATGGCTGAGACCATCAAGGTGAGGCTGGAACCTCTAGGAGATGGAAGGGAAGCTATGGACATTAGCATAAAGCTGGCTGACTGGCTGGCAAACGTTGTTTCTACAAAGATTGTATGCCATAGATTAAAATCATCAATAGGCAGTTTTTGCCTCGCTTTTTAATGATTGTTATCACCTATGATGGAATAAGCATCCATTAATCAAATAATCATAGGATATTGCTATTATTTTGATATTAAACTGGAGGTGGCTAGTGGAACTTTATTAGCAATCCACGGGAACAGGACTTTCCCTTCCTTCCTTCCTGGAGCTACCTTCGCTTTCCCTCCTGTCTAGGTAAGGCCACCCAGCCTTCAGTTCTCCCTCTCGGTGGCTCAGACCCCGGCGCGCCGTCCCCACTGGGCATGCTCCAGGGACCAGGAGGCCGGCGAGGAGCGGGCAGCCCCAGCCACCGCGCCTCTACCTGAGCGGGGGCCCGCCCCCTGCCCCCCGCCCCACAGCGGGGAGCACCTGGCGGGAGCTGAGGACACAGCAGGGGGAGGAGACGCTGCTTGGGGCGGGCGCCGCAGGGCCACGCTTGGCGTTCCAGAGTCGCAACCGAACTTTTTCCCCAGAAGTCGCACATTTGGGGGCAGGAGGAGAGGGACGGGGAGGGGAGAGCAGAGTTCCTGGAAGGAGCAGCAGCAGACGCCCCACAACATGGCCTCCTCAGCCTCCTTCTCTCCAGCTGGCGCCGAGAGTATCCCTCCTGCGCAGGTGAGCGCCCTGCTGCCCCCCTACCTGTGGCTTTCTTCCCGGCAGGGGTTCGTGGCCTGTAGGGGTGCGTTCCGTGCTTCAGTGCTCTGAAGGCCTGGGGCTGGGGTTCTTGGGGACCGTGTGAGGACTCGGGTACACTGCCTGGAGACTTCGCCTTCTGGGGGTGCCCGGCTGTGCCAGCAAGGCGAGTGACGGGGATCTTATTCCTGCGGGTTTTGTGTGTGTGTGTGGTGGGGAGGGGGTCCCCTTGCGCTCAGGGGTGTGGTTTTGAAGTTGGGGGTCTGGGATAGAGGTTTGAGCTCGCGATCTGCTGGGGCGCAGGAGCATCACAAGGAAGGAGGGTGGGCCCAAGGATTGGGGGACTTTTCGAAACATTTGTCTTAAAAGAAGAAAAGAGGGGCCCAGGGCTCGGGGCACCTTCACCTATGTCTCCCGACTTTATAGGCTTGTCTATTCTTGGCTCGCCCCTCCAACTCTGTGCCAGGCTGAACCCTTTCTAAGGACACAACTAAACTGTAGGCTGTTCTTTGGACAGGGAGGGATAACCTGGTTCAGAAAGTTACCTTCAGAGTTAGGCTTTTGTATTTTTATTTCTTCAAGGTGAATTGAGATACTTTATTTAACCCAGTGATAATGAAAATATTATTCAAATATTGGGAACACCAAAAAGTGCAAAACCGTGCTGATATAGTGGTAATGCCAGAGGGTGACCTGCACTTTGGTGGGTTTACCTGCACCCCTGATCGTCAAGATCCTTGCAGAGGCATGCAAGTAAAGCAGGGTGCTTGATGTGCAAAACCACAACTTTTAGGAAGTTTCCTTCCTCCCATGCTCCCCCCACCCCCATCTGCCTCTACCTTGCCACCCCAGCAGATAGCTACCTTTAAGCCTGGAGGCGTTCAGTAGTATTTTGCAGCTGCCACTGTGTGTATAGTATAGGATAATTGTTTTAAAACACTCGGTGTGTTTGCAGGTGCTTAGAATGTCTGGGGAAGGGGACTCTAGAAACAATAGTTGTCCTTGGGGTGCGGCCCTGGGGGATGGGCGGAAGGTAATGGTGGAAAACTGACTTTTTATCTTCTGATTTTTTAAAGAAAACCATGTTTGTGTATATTCTAGTTCAGAAAAAAGAAATACCACTTTTTCAAAAGTGAGGTATATTTGAGTAGTCTTACAAGCAATAGTTTATCTACTTTCAAATAAAATCTAGCTCGTATCATGTCTTTTCTTTAGTTGTTATCGCTAAAAATTCTCATGATTCAAGGGACTGTCTTAAAAAGAAGACTTGTAAGGCTTCACAAAGTCAACTGTTTTTATTGTTTTTATTGTTGCCTTGATTCTGAGTTTTCATTTTGCTTGATTGAGAATAAGTGTGCCTTGTCTAATTTTTGAGGAGCACTTTTTGTTTAAAGCAAGGTCATCCTAAAGTTATATCATGCCTTATTCTCCCAGGGTATGCTACCTTAGAGAGACTCTAGTAGGAAAACTGGAGGGAGAAAGTCTTAAAGTGGACCGGGTTGCTGCCTTAGCAGTTTAGGCATCCTTAGAATCTGCTGACTTTGGCTCAAACGGGTGCATCTTTAAGAAGGCATATTTTCAATACCGAAAGTGAATGTAATCTTGAAAACCACAGCTCTGAAACAAAAACTGAAATAAACAAACCATCAAATACCCTCAACTTATCTCCTAGTGTTTGGAGCTAAGTCACTGGAGAATGAATAAGTGAGTTGTGCATTTGGATCCTAGTTAGATGGTTATTTGTGATTAAACAGTCATGATGGGTCTCAGTGTTCTTTTTGCAAAACCATCAATAAATATTCATTTTGTAATCGGCACAGTGTTATGTTAGGCTGCATAACAGAGAATATAGCTCTATGTCCTTTAAACAATATAAAGGCCAGTGGTGTGTTTAGGAATCCAAGGCAACACTATGGATTCCAAATTTGTTTGCATTTTTGTGGTGGTGATTACATTAGAACTGTGGTTTTTCTTTATTCTGTAGTTTAAAAAAAAATCTTTCCTTTAGTGTTTGTTAATGGGTTTATGGAACAAGTGAGTGTGCTTAATTCTAGGATAATAATTTGGGAATTGAAAAGAATATAATTGTTCTGGGCTCTCATTGCTTGTTTCTAACTTGATTTCCAGTCACTTAACTGCTTTATTTAAAATCTTTGATTTTTTTTTTAAATGAACAAAATGCTTGTATAGTTTTGTAGAATATATTACTACATTTATAATTCCTATATCTTCCAAACTATATGTCATGTAAAATTCTAGCTTGTACAAATGACATTTTTACTTTTTGGAATAAACTACCTGAAATTGATGAAATAAATGACCTGACACTTTTACACAAGAACATTCAGTGCTAATGAATTTTAATTGGCATGTTTAGCTTTACTACAAAGTCTCCAAACTTATTAAAGTTTGCCCTTCTGAAAGGACCAAGGTTACTAATGATCTAATCAGATCTGAAGTAACCTTTCCTTGTAGAGGTTGACTTAATTCTACCCTTGGATCTTGCAAATGTTATTGCCAGTAAGATGTTGGGTTGATGTTAAGGTACCTGGAACAATAGGGTCATTTAATTAGACTTTGAATTTTCATCCTTTATCAACATGTGAAAACAGCTTAAATTTATAAAGTTATTTTGATATAATTAAGTTATTTCGATATTTCTCTACTTTCTATTATATGTATCTTTTTAAATAAAAGTTCACTGTGGCTAGGTGTAAGTTGAAAGTTCTATTAAAAGTGAAATATTTGCGTGTTTTTCTGAACTAAAATGTAATAGCTTTAAAATCTGTCACGTTGAGATGGACCCTAGATACTTTTCCACTGAAAGTGTATAAGCTATATCTTCCAGTGGGTTTGTCTATTTAAAAGGGCATAGATTTTTTCCAGGAACCAATCAGGTTCTTATTTAGCCATGAAAATGAGGTCAGTAGTACCATAATAGAATAAATCTTTGCTTTTTTATAAAAATTGTTCCTGAATTTCTTCTCTTGGGATGGTTCTATTTGGATAAATTATCAGTATCTTATGTCACACAAAAAGAAAATTGTCATGTGGTAGTTACATATTTTCAGGTCTTAGTAGATGGTAGTATTTTTCTCAAAATAAATTGCCTTGAGCACTTGATAATGCATGTTAATAATCAGGTTAAATGAACTAGTGTTTGGATTTAGAGCTTTAAAATCTGAGAGAAATTATTTTTGGCACTTGTTTTATCAGATGCCACTTTTAGATAATATTAAGGAAAGGAAAAGATTGAAAAATTGGCCTTAACTGAATATGAGTATTTGGAACTGACCTGGCAGAGGAAAGAGGGAGAATGGAAGTTCATTTAAATCCTTTAGTAGGATAGAGAACTCTGTGTTGTTGAATTGGAAAGGCTGTTCCTCAAAGTATTTTTAAAGATAACTTGGTGATTCACTAGTAGCTATTTCATCCCTCCAGCTTCAAAGTACAGTTCTGCTCTGCAGAGTTCTCTGGGTAGCGACAAGGCTTGATTCCAAGGATCTGCCATGTGGTGTGGGGCTGCTTTCTTCCTTATCATGACTAGTTATATGGAATCTGGCAAAAAGTACCTCAGTGACTGGGCTCTCTATTGTAAAACACAGAGCGTGACACCCAGCAGGCTATCAATTGTTTGCTGAATGATAATTCAATTGAATAAATGTTGAGACTAGTCTGGCATTCAGATTTAGGATTAGCATTAACAATTTGAACAATCAATATCTTTGAGCTTTTATTCTGTGAAAGGCACTTTCAGGTATACAGTGGGAGTCTTGGTTTTTACTCCCACAAAGTTCCTAACTCGTATCTTAGAGTTTACATAGTATATAGGGCTCATAGCCAACATCAGAAATCTTTGTATGCCCAGATCTTTGTTATTGTTTAATCATATTCGTTAACTGGAGTTTGGGATTTACTGTGTAATCAAGAAGGGAAAATACAAACACCCTGGGAATTTAATACCTAATTTAAGACCTAAGACTTTAAGGCTATAGTAGGGATAGAGAGAAGCATACTTATTAATTTACACACTTAAAAATGCCAGAGAATGTACATTTAACAGGCACACAGAACTATCAGGAAAGATGTTCTAATTTATTTCTTCTAATGGCTGCCTAGTATTCAATATATGTAGGTTATGATTTAATCAGCATTTTACCTATTAGTAAACATTTACTTCGTTTATAATTTTTCTGGCCCCTGTTGATAATGCTACAGATAATCTTCATCATTAAAAAATGGTTCAAATCCAACTGGATGGAAAGATAGATACAGCTTCCATAATAACCAACATGATTTCTTGTGCCATTCCATATTTTCACCCCACCCCATTTTATACACAAAACTGAACTTCAGGAAGGCTATCTATGCAAGTTGAAAATTGGTAAGGAATGAAAATGTGTTGGGACCCCGCTCTTCTTGAATGGTGAGATAATTGATGGTAAAATCCAGAGGCCAGGAATGGAATTTTTGGAGAATTCCCTATTCTCTAACTATCTCTGTAACCTCAGATTCTTGTCACTTGGTGTTCAGTCTTTCCACGGGAAAAGGGAAAGTTGGAATAAACCATTTCAAAGGTCTTTTCTAGCCAAAGTAGACCATGATTAAAAAAAAAAAAAAACAAAACCTAAATGCTAGAAGAGAAATTTAAATAACTAGTAAAATCTAATTTTAAAGAACTTGGGCTTTATGAAATTTATTATTTCTAAGAGGACATCTCAGTGAATTTGGGCTGGTAACTGAACATTTGCTAAAGACAGGATTTGAACAAGACATAAATAGGGATACTTCATATAGTAGGTGAGAGCAGCTGGGTCAACTGCTTGGTCTCTGTGGGTCCTTATGGATTTCTTTCTCAGGTATGGTCAGTGGCATGCTGATAAATTGACTCCCCCAACAAATGAAAGTCCTGATTTTTTCATTTCCCTACTTCTGTGGTGCATATACTTTCACCATGGTTGAAGTTGCTAATGGGAAATGAACAAAGGTGGGAAGAGATACACAAAACTTACTTTCTTGTCAACTGGCATTAGCTAGTTCTGGCTTACAATATATGTGTAGTGACATGCACTGACACTTTTAGTTGATTCAATAATTTCTTTTATCCAAAACACATTTGGCACTTACCAGATGTGGCATGCATGGGGAAACATGAATAAATAAGCACTCACTTAAAATTTTGTAGGATGTAAAGCTTACCTGGTTGTTGAACTTTTGAGACTTGTCCTAAGTGTGAACAATCTGGTGTCTTTTTCAACTGAGAAAAAAATAATACCAAGTAGATCCTCAGATATATGAATAAGAAACAAGAGGTCTGTAACTGAATTAATAGTTGTTGGAATGGCTGGAAAAGGATTTTTTTAAAAAAAGATTTATTTATTTATGCATACAGAATTGCGGTACAGGCCAGAGGTGCAGGGGCTGTGAGAGGATTCACCAGAGACAGAGTAGGGAGCAGAACAGTACTAACGAAGTACACTGCTGAGGGGAGCAGCAGGTGGGTCAGGAGAGGTCTGCTGTGCCATGTGGGTCACTTCTGGGGCAGGTGGGGATCGAACTCATGCTGAAGTGGCTTTAGCTTCTTAGTGCTGTGCTTTAATATAATGCGCTACCAGGGAGGGCCCTGAAAAGCATTTTAGAGACTGCTTCTGTGGTGATCAGATTAACCATATATCTTCTTCCCCTCATGTATGTGTTGGTTTGTGTGTGCATGTTTATTAAATAGTTACCTTTATTGAGCAATAATTTATAAGTAAAACTCACCAAATTTAAGTGTATAATTCTAACAATTTTGTAAATGTTATCTAGACTGCATCAGGTCAGAATATCATCCTTAAAGTAGTTCACTTGTGTGTTATACTTTAAAGATTTATTTACTTATGCTGGGGTATATAGGCCAGAGATGCTGGAGGTGAGAGGATTCACCAGAGACAAAGTGGGGAGAAGAACAGGCAGATCTACTGAAATACACTGCTGAGGGGAGCAGCGGGCAAGGCAGGAGAGGTCTACTGTGCCATGTAGATCACCTCCCTGTCTGGGGATGGAAATTGTGCTTCAGAGACTGTGGAGAACTTCATAGTTCTGTGTTTTAACTTCTTGCACCACTAAGGAGGGCCATCATTTCTGTTTTTTTCCCAATTAAACTTCCAACCACTTAGGCAGCAACTGCTCTGATTTCTTTTAGCATAGATTAGTTTTGCCTGTATGTTTTCTCTTGTTCCTGGCATCTTTCCCTCTACATGATGTCTGTAATTTTCATCTGTGGCTTTGTAGACATTGGTAGGCTATTTCTTTTCCTTTCTGAATAGTATTTCATTGCATGAGTAGACTGGTTGGCATCAGTTCATCAGACATTGTGTTGCTTTCAGCTTTTGGGTGTATGACCTTTTTTTTTTTTTTTAAGATTTATTTATTTATGCTTACAAGAACTAGAGTACAGGCCCCTGGTGTGGGGGTGAGATAATTCACGAGAGACAGAGGGGGGAACAGATCAGGCAGATAGACTGAAATACTCTGTTGAGGAGAGCAGTGGGCCAGTCAGGAGATGTTTGTCATGCCATGTGGGTCACCTCCTTGGTCAGGAATCGACCTTATCCTGCAATGGCTGTGGATAGCTTCATAGTGCTGCACTTTAACTTATTGTGCCACTAGGTAGGGCCAATTACAAATTTGTTGTTGTTGTTGTTCATAGTCTTGTTGATATTTATCTGTCTCACTTATATACTTTCTTTTTTTCTTTTTGGCGTGGGTTAAATACTGAGGAGTAGGATTATCATAGAGCATGTACTCTTATTTATATGTTTGACTATGCAGGAAATTTTTCATATCTTACTTGATGTTTTTAGAGAATGAATGATCTCAGATCAGAATTGGAGAATAAAGTCCACAGGGGAATCATTTTGTTGGCTTGTACAGTGTACACACCCACACACAAACATATGTGTTTTATATATTTATATATATTGTATCTATTTAAAATATTCAATATATGCTAGTATATTTATTGAGGTGGGAAACCATTACTACAATGTAAGTTTAGAACATTTTTATTACTCGCAAAAGAGTGCCCATTGATAGCCAGAGAGCATGGTTTTAGAATTAGGAAGACCTGTGTTTTACTATGTAGTATCTGTGGTGATGGCACACTAAATATGCTTCCATAGCTTTGCAATAGAAATAAGGACACCTCTCTTAAAATATTTTATATGGATTTTTAATAATGCACATAAAGTACTTGGTACATAATAAAAGTTAAATAAACTATGCTGCTTATTTATTATGACTTATGTCTGCCTCTTTGTAATTTGTAGTATTTGTGATATTTTGCTTATATCTTTACAGTACTTATAATAGTCTGCCTGCTAAGAAGTATATATATATAAATTTATTTTTAATAATATAATAGTTTATTTTTAAATCATTTTGTGTCTTTTTCCATCTCATTTGTAATCCCATGGGCTTCCTATCATCAAATCACCCATGTGCCATCACCATAGTCCAGTGCTCTTCCCTCCCCCTACCATTTTGATCCCATTTCTCACTCCACCCCCATAAAATGTCTCTGGTATATAGCTGTTCATTATTATTATTATTATTTTCTCCCCTATTCCTTTATACTCCTACTATGAGTGAAACCATCTAGTATTTTTCCTTTTCTTTTTGGCTTATATCACTAGGCAGGATCTTTTCCAGTTCCATCCATGTTGCTGTAAAAGGCATGTGTTTTTTTTTTGGTTGCTGAGTAATATTCCATTGTATATATGTACCACATCTTTTTTGTCCAGTCACCCACTTTTGGACATTTGGGCTATTTCCATGTCTTTCCAATTGTAAATAAAGCAGCACTAAACATGGGGATGCCGGTATCTTTATGAATCAGTGTTTTTGTGTCTTTTGGGTAGATACCTAGGCGTGGGATTGCTGGGTCGTATGGAAGCTACCTATTTAGCAGTTTGAGGAACCACTTTCCATAGTGGTTGCATTCCCACCAGCAGTGCAGGATTGTTCCTTTTTTTCCACATCCTCACCAACATTTGTTGTTGCTAGTTGTTTGAAGATGTGCCATTCTCCCTGGGATGAGGTGGTATCTCATTGTGGTTTTAATTTGCATCTCCCTTATTACAAGTGATGCTGAACACTTTTTCATATGCTTTCATCTGTATTTCCTCATTGGGGAAGTGTCCTCTTAGCTTTTCTGCCCATTTTTTTGATGGAGTTGTTTATTTTTGTTGAGTTTCATCAGTTCATGTATATTTTTGTGATCAATCCTTTATTGCTAGTTTTGTGTGAAAAAAAAAATTTCCCAATAGTGGGATGTCAATGTTAATTTTTTGTAAGGTCTCTTTTGCTGTATAGAAGCTCTTTAAATTGATGTAGTCCCATCTATTTATCATTTCCTTCACTATTGTTGTGTTGGGTGCTGTATCTTCAAAGATGTTACCGAAGTGTATATTGTGTAGTGTTTTGCCCATCTTTGCTTCCAGGTATTTTATAGTTTCCATTTTTTATGTCTAGGTCTTTAATCCACTTTGAGTAGAGGTATATGTTTTAACATGTCTTTCAAGAAGAAAGGAGATTTGTAGAGGGAGCCTGGACTTTAGAATAATAAACTGGGGTTTTGACCCTACCACTTATTACTTTGTTGGACAGGTCACTTAATTGTGTTTCTTTCCTTATAAAAGAACTACAATAATATCATCTTCCTTGCAGGAGTATTCTAAGGTTTTCTAATTATGTAAATACACTAAAATGGGAAACTATACATGACAATGTTGATGTAGTTGTTGCTCAAAAATATGGGAGCTGTTATTCTGTTATTCAAAGCTGCCATCTTTGAAGTAATTACATTTCCAAACAAAATTTATGTGTAAAATTAAAGGTATAAATGGGAAAATTACTCACATATTATGTGTACATTTGCTGTACAAATTTTGTATTTCGGTACTAGTAGAGTATACCATTCTCTTTCAATCACTCTCTATATGTATGTGTTAAAAGGAAGTTTTGTTTTCTTAGTTTTGGACTTATTTCTGCTCATAGACAGGGCATAAGATAATTAGAAATTATTATTACAAGAAAAAACCAACAGTAATTGTTGATATTTGTAAAAAACATTGATATATTTTCATTTATATATTTTTAAAGTAATTTCATGTTCTTAAATTTGTCTCAGAGTAACCATACCAAGCAGTTTAATTGTCTCATTTCATTGAAAAGAAAGATAAAGTTCAAATAGACTTGTTCATTGGTCCTTATGGAACTAGAAAGAAGCAAAGCTGAATGAGGGAAAGAGGTAATGCTTTAGAAACCTTGTGTGTAGCTGGTGGGGGCTTAGACTGTGGCAGCTGCTCTGGAAAGTTTTCTGGTATAACTTAAGCAAATTGGCTAGTTATTTATTCTGTGACCCAGCAATTTAATACCTGCAGGTGGTCACTGGAATGTGCCCCACAAGTCACCAAGAGAACATGTCCTAGGTCATTCACTACAGTCTTATTAGTGGTGGAGGGAAGTGGAAGGGCTTTGGCAACCATTTGCTGGGGCAAGAGGCAGAGTGGTGGATGAACATCCTGCAATTGTTTGCAGCCATTAGAAGCTACAGATCAGATAAGAGCAAGGAATTGATTTTAGGAATATAGTGCTTAGTGAAAAACAGGATTGTGTGGTATATAAACAAATTGTGTATGTAGGTTAAATATTCACACACAGCACAGTACACACTTTATAATAACACTTAGACAAAATACTCATTAAACACATTAGAATGGGCATCAAGGGGCCCTCCCTAGTGTATGGGAGGAGACTGTGGAGAGAGAAAAGTTAAATAAATAATGAAATAATGACAGTGTTCTATGAACCAGTAAGTATAGCTTACCTAAACCTCCAAATGGTGACGTTCAAAATAAACCAGTAGGTAGGACAGGAAAGCACCCTAAATATCATCAGTAGAAGACGGGATCAAGAAGATGTGGTATATCCACATAATAGTAATAGGATACTATTAGCCATAGGGAAGATAAAATGCAGCCATTTTCAGCAAAGTAGAGGGAGTTTGAGGGAATCATGCATAGAGGAAGAGCAAGTCAGAAAGACAAAAATAAGTACTAGATATTTACATAGCATTCAGTTTGAGAAAGTAAAATAGTTACAAAAACTAGTGAATATTTATAAACATAGTCATGGCTCTGAGATTAAGGGGGAGGAGGAAGAGTGAAGGAAAAAGGAGTAAGGGATATAAGGAATGGTGATGGGGGGAATAAAAAGCTGAATCAAAAAACAAAGCAAAATAAAATCAACCCATTATTACTGAAATAGTTTGAGTGCCTTTTATGTTGTCAACTCTCCAACCACTAACTAGGCTTACCCAGAAACCCTGATATCATTATTATGGGGTGGATTTCTAAGTAAAATAGAATTTGAATTGGTTTCTAAAGTTCCAACTGAATTTCACACAGAATTATTATTTTTCTTTTTAAAAGCTTCACACTATTGTATACATAAAATTTTTTATTAAGTTCCTTTCTAATTTGGTATTTTGGATAAAAAGACTGATATGCCATATAGTACAAATTTTTACAAAATTAGAATACTATGTACTAAATATTTCATTGTGAAACAATACTCAAACTATCCTTATCATTCTCCATGGATTCAGAAGATGTGCAGTATCCTATTGTATCTAGAAATGATTCTGTATATATGTGATTCTTAAAAATATTTTGTTTTTAATGTTGGCAAGGATGTGGAAAAAAAGGAACTCTCCTGCACTGCTGGTGGGAATGCAAACTAATACAACCATTATGGAAAACTGTTTGGAGGTTCCGCAAACTGCTTCTATATGACCCAGCAATCCCTCTTCTGGGTACCTACCCAAAAGACACAAAAACACTGATTCAAAAAGACACCTGAACCCCCATGTTTATTGCTGCTTTATTTACAATTGGAAAGACACGGAAACAACCCAAATACCCAAAAGTGGATGACTGGATTAAAAAGATGTGGTACACTTGGAATATTACTCAGCACAATGGAATATTACTCAGCAACTCAAAAAATAAATAAATAAATGAATAAATAAATAAACACATGCCTTTTGCAGCAACATGGATGGAGCTGGGAGAGATCATGCTTAGTGAAATAAGCCAAAAAGAAAAGGAAAAATGCTGGATGGTTTCACTCGTAGCAGGAGGATAATGGACCAGAGGAAAAAATAACAATAATAAGAAACAGCTATATACCAGAGACATTTTATGGGGTGGAGTGGGGAATGGGATTTAAAAACGGTCGGGGAAGAGAAATGCACTGGATTATGGTGATGGCACACAGGTGATGTGGTTATGGGAAGCCCACGGGGATTACAACTGAGATGGAAAAAGGCACAAAATGATATAAATATAAACTTAAAAAATCTTTTGTTTCTAAGATTTATTTATTTATGCGTACAGAACTGTGGTACAGACTGGAGGTTCATGGGGTGAGAGGATTCACCAGAGAGAGTGGGGGGCAGAATAGCCAGATTGACTGAAATACACCACTGAGAGGACCAGCGGATGGGTCAGGAGAGGTCTGCTGTGCCATCTGGGCCACTTCCCAGGCAGGGGATTAAACTGCTATTGCAGTGGCTGCTGATTACTTCATAGTTCTGTGCTTTAACCTGTTGTACCACCAAGGAGGGCCCTATTCTTAAAAAATCTTGATATGTGATATTTTTTGTATAAATATGAACTTTTCTATTGTAATATGTTTTTTCTTATCAAGTTAAACTTGGAGAATAATATTATCACCTGATTATTTTATTTTTTTTTTTTGCTTAAAACAATTTAGATTTAAGGTATTGCAGTTATAGAGATTAGAAGTCCAACACCAGTTGGCAGGATTGAATTTCTCTTGAAGTTCTAGGAGAGAATCCTTTTCCATCTTCTAGAGCCCACCTGTGTTTCTTGGCTGTTGGCCCTGCATCATGCTGACTTCTGCTTTGATCATTATTTTGGATAGATCACTTCACTTTCTAATTTATTTTCCCTTCCTACCCATTACTTGTGGTCCTTCTGAAATGAAAGCTATTTAAAAGTTGTAATGTTTTCTATATATTGCCTATTTTTGTAAACACAGCTGTCCTGACAGTTTAAAAATATATTGGTTGGGCCCTCCCTGGTGGCGCAGCGGGTTAAAGCACAGCACTGAGAATCTAAAGCCGCTTCCACATGAGTTCGATTCCCGCCTGCCCCGGAGGAGACCACATGGCGTGGCAGACCTCTCCTGACCCGCCCGCTGCTCCCCTCAGCAGTGTACTTCATCCATCTGCCTGTTCTTTTCCCCGCTCTGTCTCTGGTGAAGCCTCTCACCGCCCCTGAGTCTCTGGCCTGTACCCCAGTTCTGTATGCACAAATAAAGAAATCTTTAAAAAAAAATATATATTGGTTGAAAATTCAACTCAATTATCAGTCTTTGAAAATGTTCACCCATTACTATTATGGGGGTGTTGCTGGTATTTGGTAGGTAAACTTTTCTGGGATAAGAAGGTCACCCAATTACTTTAATGAGAGGTGTAGAGATGGTGAGAAATTGATTACAACCTTAGATTCCAGTGTCCACCTTTTGTATGGTGTGCTGACCAGAATTTCTGGTTGACCTGTAATGTGCAAAGAAAGGCCAAGCTCTTGAGTAAGAGTTTCATCTAGAGTGCATGCCATGAAATGTTGACTTGATGAGAATTAATTTGATGATTTTAATGAACTTAAGAGTAAAAGAATGAATGAACTTAAAGAATTGATTTTACTGCCAGTTTTATCGTTCTCAATAACCTAAATGAAATAGTAAGAAAAGGGAAGCATGATGATCTGGTAGTAGAGACATAAACTCAGAGTTAGAAGATATGGGCAATAAAATTGCTAAGTGTCATACTGAGTGGTTCTGCACTGTAGTTTTCTCATCTATAAAGTAGATGATAATGATAATGCCTGCTTTAACCACCTGAGTTGTAAGGATGAAATTGTATGACTAGGCAATTTGTTTAATTCAAATTGCTTGATATTATTATTTTTACAGATTTATTTATTTATGTATACAGAACTGAGGTCCAGGCCAGAGGTGCTGAGCAGGGGTGAGAGGATTCACCAGAAACAGAGTGCAGAGTGAAACAGGCAGATGTACTGAAATACATTGCTGAGGGGAGCAGTGGGTGGGTCAGGAGAGGTCTGCCACACCATGTGGTATTTGGTAGGTAAACTCTGCAGGATATGAAGGTCACCCAATTATTTGTTTGTATTGGGTATTATTTGTGTTGGGTATTCCCAGCTCCCTGGCTGGGAATTGAACTCTTGCTGCAGTGGCTGTGGTAGCTTCATAGTGCTGTGCTTGAATTCATTGCACCACCAAGGAGGGCCCCAAATTGCTTAATATTATATGGACATACTGTTGCATTTTTTTTTTGTAATGTGTTTTAAAAATACACCACTTTTTTTTTTTAAAAATAATAGTTTATTTTGTGCCTTTTTCCATCTCAGTTGTAATCCCTGAGGGCTTCCCATCACCAGATCACCTGTGTGCCATCACCATAGTCCAGTGCACTTCCCTTCTCCACCATTTTTGATCCCATTCCCCATTTCACCCCCGTCAAGTGTCTCTGGTATATAGTTGTTCATTATTATTATTATTTCCTCCCCTAGTCCTTTAAACTCCTGCTATGAGTGAAACCATCCAGTATTTTTCCTTTTCTTTCTGGCTTATTTCACTAAGCATGATCTTTTCCAGCTGCATCCATGTTGCTGCAAAAGGCATGTGTTTATTTTTTTGGTTGTTGAGTAATATTCCATTTTAAAATATACCACTTTTAAGTATGATATGTTTCTTAATGAACTTAATAATAATATGTTTCTTTTTTATTATTATTTTTAAAATTATACATGTTTATTTTTACATCATTTTGTGCATTTTTTCATCTCAGTTGTAATCCCCTTGTGCTTCCTATCACCAAATCACCCATGTGCCATTACCATAGTCCTGTGCATTTCCCTCCCCCTGCTGTTTTGATCCCATTCCTCACTCCACCCCCACAAAATGTCTCTGGTATATAGCTGTTCATCATTATCATTATTTTCTCACTGTTCTGTTATATTCCTGCTGTGAGAGAAACCATCCAGTATTTTTCCTTTTCTTTCTGGCTTATTTCACTGAGCATGATATTTTCCAGCTCCATCCATGTTGCTGCAAAAAACATGTGTTTCTTTTTTTTTGGTTGCTGAGTAATATTCCATTGTGTATATGTACCACATCTTTATAATCCAGTCATCCATTTTTGGGCATTTGGGCTGTTTTCATGTCAATAATATGTTTCTTAATGAACATCTAGTGAAACATGGTGAGTAATAGCAAATGCTATCTCATTGATAAATTAGGTACTTTAAAGAGATTTAGGATTTTTAGCATCTCAAAGATTTTGGCAACTTTTAATCTGATTAAACTTTAGATATTTGAGGAAATTATGCTCTTTTAATTTACTAGGTCCAACAGAGCAGATATATAAGCAGTAATTAAACTCTTGTAGCTCTGTGCTGCATTGGATTTCTTAATGTGTAGTACTGTTTGGCCTGAAGTTTTCCAGGTGTTTGAAGTATCAGTGTAATGAATTTCTCTTGAGTTGGGAAATCTGGGTTCAACCTATTCAGAATGTACACACACTTGTTCAAATCACTTGACTTCTTCAGAGTCTCCTCCTAACTGGTAAGATTTCTATCAGCTTAAATATTCTTCATTCTGTGATGGCTGAACTATGATGAAGCTGTTTTGCAGTGTCTACTGGTGTGCAATTTCAATGTGGTAGGTTGTCTCCAAAATTGATGAAGACTCTGAAGTAATGAGTACCTAACTCACATTTTACAAAGATTATTGAAGAAGTCCTTTATCTATTGGAGTCATTGTCCAAGTTAGAAATCTGAGTCATTACTGAGACCTTTGCCTCTTCTCTTGTAATGAGGTACAAACAATTCAATTGTGTCACACAAGTGGCATTTGAATCCAACCTCTTGAACTCTGCACCACTGCTTTGATTCAAGCTCTTATCTCCTTTCACCTGAGTCTTTTGAATTGTTGTCTAAACTGTCTTCTTGCTTCCATGCTTTCTTCCAACGGAAGACAACAATCCTGCCTATCTTTCCAGCAAGATATGTCATTTCCCAGTTTAAAAATCTTTTATGGTTACTTATTAGTGGCATGAAGTCTAAATATCTTAGGATTGTTTAGAGATCTACTATCTTTTTTTTCAAACCCATTACCTTTTTACCCTTTTTCTCTTTCTGATTTTGTAAACATACCGTTTTCCAAGTGGTCTGTGCCTTTGCATTCTCTATGTCTCCCCGACCCCCATATTTAATTGTTTATTTTTCAAGATAAATTATTTCTTAGCCCAGTTGTTCATGTTTTATAGTTTAATACCACAAGTGACAAACTCCCATGGAAGTCAAGCTACAGAAATCGTTTATGTTTCAAGGACATTTGTACTCTGAATGATACCAGCCTCCTTCATCTCTTCAACATCTTTTATGGAATCATTAATTTATGTAGAAATCTATGTATGCTTTTTCCCTTGGTTTAGCCATCTCCAGGAACACAATAAATACACTAGCAAGATAAAATTGCAGAGGCTGGGAAACCTCACATCTATGGTTTCAACAAAGCACTGGAAGTCATAGTAGTTATTCTTAACAGGGATGTTTTTCCACGCTGAAGGAGAAATACAGTTTCTTTTGTGTTTCATACAAGTTTTCTCTCTGCTAGCTTGTTCCTTTGTCATTTTTCTTTTTCTGCAAAAAGTCATACATCTTCAACACCTAAATCAAATCAGATATATGGTAACTTTTTTTTCAGAACTGTGTCAAATCTGGCGAGCTTGTGCATATATGATGATATTTAAGAATATTTAACTTCTGGAAATATTTTTTTCCTTTTGATCTTGCAACCATTTTCTGGTAAGTAGCAAAATACAGTGTTTGGATCTCACAGTAGCTGTTTAATTTGGGCAAATGAAATGAATTCTCAGAGACTCATTTCCTCATCTTTAAATGGGAATACAACTCTCGGTGTTGTTAAGAGAATTAAACAAGATCCCCATGGAAAACACTTAGTACAGGTCCTGGCATATTGCTCTTATCCTTTGATAACCCAATAATATTGAGTTTACTGTACATATGTGCTACAGATGTTAGCAATATTCATTTCTATCCTTTATTATATTAAGGAAAGGACTATTGTCATAGATTCTCTTCTACAAAAAAACATTAAAATTATTTTTCTTAAACTTCCTCTTCTTTTCCTTTCCTCTTACCATAGAATGGTTGTAATTGGTCCAAGTTTTAAAAGTAATTTTTGAAAATTGAGATTATTGATATAATCAGTTGATAATAACACTAATCTCTTCTTTCTTGCTATGATAGTGAATCTGTGATGAATACAGAGATCTCATATATAAATAGTCCCAAATCCAATGCTATGTTCTTTTGATTGGTTTGTAAAATCTTTAACCAAGTAATATAATAGCAAATGGTATCATAACTAAAGTCAAAACAAAGGTTAGCAGAAACATTTACAGAAATAAGGCAAAATATTATATCTCTACTATGCTAGGAACTGTTATTGTAAAGAAAAGGACACAGGACCAAAGGCATGATGGTCAAGGGTATGTCCTCATGGAATGGCTAATAAACACATGCAAGACATTAAATCTACTAATCATAAGAGATTAAAATGACTAATTTCTATCTGATAGCATTTTATGAGATTGATGAAAAACAGCAATAAGGCCCCTCTCCCCCTAACCTTACCAACCTCTTTCAGTGTTAAACCCTTCCAGATGTACTGATTTCAATATTAATTGTACAATATTTGGAGGAAGAGTTAGGAACTCATTATGTACTAAATAAAATAAAAGCATGCTTTTCCTCTACTCCAACAATCCAGTTTGGTGAAACTCTGCTTTAGAAATTAAAACATTCATTTGTAAGGATTCTTAGTCCTTATTCAGTAATGTTTGTAAAACAAAATATATTGGAAACAGATTACATTCACTTTTATGGATGATTTGGATGTGTTTACTATCTAAAATATGATAAAGATAATTTAACTATGAATTAGTATGTAAAGTAAGCTGGAGGATAGATGTTAATTATTTATTTTGAGTATAGTATACCAAATTTTTTTTTTTTTAAGATTTATTTATTTATTTGTACAGAACTGGGGTACAGGCCAGAGATGCGGAGGGTGAGAGAATTCACCAGAGACAGAGCGGGGAGCAGAACAGGCAGATCGACGAAGTACACTGCTGAGGGGAGCAGCGGGCGGGTCAGGAGAGGTCTGCCGCGCCATGCGGCCGCCTCCGGGGCAGGCGGGAATCGAACTCATGAGGAAGTGGCTTTAGATTCTCAGTGCTGTGCTTTAACCCGCTGCGCCACCAGGGAGGGCCCAGTATACCAAATTTTGAAGACAGAAAAAGGTAAGGAAAAGTCATTATTTGTTGCAATATGGATTGTTGACAGATTTGGTTATCTCAGGGTAATGACTGAGAGAAGGGAAGGAGGAAATTATTAAATTTTCTTTTCACTTGATATGATCATTTATTTGGTCATAAAAACTAGTAAGGGAATAAAATCAAGGAAAGAAATTTTAATTAAAGGAAAACAGAAGGTGGCTATTCTCTTGGAATCCTTTGCTGTGCATACATTTTTTAGAATAATCATTTATTGTACATTTGATCTTATGAATATCTTTTACTCACAGAGTTCTACTCCTAAAATGCGCTTAGTGTCTGTGCTAATTATATTTGGTCCCTACACACAGTCCTATTGTTTAGACTTTACAATTGGAACTGAGTTGGACCTATGCGGAATTGTTGAATGTTGATAGCACAGTCATGTTTTTATAAGGTGGAATTAAGAATTCTTGCTTTCCTCTGTTTTATATGACAAATTGTAGCCCTATCCTCGCCCTTGTTATTTCCAGGTAAGAAAATGCTTAGCTTTATTAGCCCATCAGGAAAATAAGAATTTAAAAATTAGCAATACACAGACAAATCAAAATTTCTATCTTAAGAGCTGGTTGTATTTTAGTTTTCTTATCTGGAATATGGGTGTAATAAACAATACAAACCTAGCATATGGCTATTGTAATCACTACATTGTAAATTTCAGTATGTGGTTCATAGTAAATTCTTTTTACTGCTGTGTTTAAATTTTGTGTTTTTATTATGGTTATTCCATAAGTAACACAGGCTTAGTGTAGATATGCCAGTTATAATACTTCTGAGTCTTTAAAAAAATATTTATATATGCATATAAGAGCTGGCGTACAGACTAGAGTTGTTAGGAATGAGAGAATTCACCAGAGACAGAGGGGGAGCAGAATAGGTAGATTGACTGAAATACATTGCTGCACCATGTGTATCAGCTCCCTGGCTAGGGATCGAACTTGTGATGTAGTGGCTGCCGATAGCTTCATAGTGCTGTGCTTTAACCCCTTGTGCCACCAGGAAACTCCCTCCCTCCCCCTTTTTTTTTAAAATAATATAGCACCTTGGGGTCAGAGGACCATACTGCTTCCTGTTGAAGGTGATAGTAAGGGGCTGTGGCCATACCAGACTCTTTCATTGCTGTAAAGATTGAGGATAAATAACACCCATTTCCAATCCCTATGTAGAACTTCTGCAATCAGAAACAGAACATGTACAAAGGATGTGGATCTTTTTTTCTTCCCTTTTTTTCCTAAAGGATGTTAACATTTTTATGTTCTTTCTATTTTTTGAGTACAGCAGTCTCTCAGATGAGATGTAGCAATTTAGATCTCACCAACAGTATACAGGGAGGGTCCCCACAGTATTACCATTGTTTTTTCTGACCTTTGCCATTGAGATTGGTTAGAAGTGACAGCATATTATTTTACGTTGTGATTATAAATTTTTGATCTGTGTAAAATATGGAATATTGCCTTTAAAAAATATTCTCAAGGGTTAAAATGTAGAGGTATGAATACATGACAGTTTTATAAATCACAGGCTGGATATGAAACTATTGTTAATCTCTGCTCCTTTTATTTGTCCTAAGACCCCAGTTACTTGAATGCTATTATTGTACTTTTGGTGACAGTTGTGTGATCTGTTATTAAACTGATACTCAACATGGAAATCTCCATTCTGCAATTTCTTTATTTTAATATTGATGAAAGTGAAATTGTGAGTGAGAGAATGTGGAGACAGTTCCTGCTTTAAGAGCGGAGGTTTAGGATTTATTTCTTGGGCAGGAATTTCCAAATAATTATCTTTATTATATTTGAGATTTTATTCCTTAATAATGTTTGTCACATAGTTTTCATTGGCAATAGAAGGTTTGTTTCTCCTAATGCCTGCCTTACTTATGAGAAATTATACTTAGATTGCAGCAATCATTCTTTTCTACACTTCCCCCTCCTTAGTTTTTGAGGAGAGATGCTAATTCATCATTTGAAGTAAAATTTCTAATGTTGGAGTCAAATTTATTTTAATTTATATGTACATTTTTCTAGGGATTTTTTTTTGGCAATGATCTTTTATTAAATAATGAATTCAAGCTATTTTGTTCAATATGGTTCTGATATTTGAAATCTCTGACTTTCAAATCTCTGACTTTTTTTAATGTCTCTTGGCCAAAAGCCATGACAAAACTTCAATTAAAGAAGTCAGGAAAACAAATATAATGTTCATGTTCGAGTTTCAGTTTGTAAAATTTACCATTTAAGAATATATTTTATAAGCTGTAAGATAATGATTTAATTGTAACATAATGTCTAAAATAACTTTTATTCTTGTTTTAGAATGAAATCCAAAAATATCCCCAGAATGTATTTGCATTCTTGTCCGTACCCAAACAGACACCCCTTCTTTTTTTTTAAAGATTTATTTTTTATGCATACAGAACTGAGATATAGGCCAGAAGCGTGGGAAGTGAGAGGATTCACCAGAGACAGAGTGGAGAGCAGAACAGGCAGATCACGAAGTACACTGCTGAGGGGAGCAGCAGGTGAGACAGCAGAGGTCTGCTGCGCCATGTGGATCAGCTTCCGGGCGGGGTTCTAACTAACACTGAAGCGGCCATGGCTTGCTTCTAAGTGCAGCACTCCAACCAATTGCATTAGGGAGGGCCCCTTGTCTGTGCTTTCGTTGAAATTGTTTTCTGCTTGTATATTCTTGCCATCCAGAACATTATGCCCTTTGATTATCACCTCTTTTGTAAAAGCTTCTTGATTTTGATTTTTTTCCTACCACTGGGATGTGTGTGTGTGTGTGTGTGTGTGTGTGTGTGTGTGTGTTTAGAACTTGAATTCTTTATTGCATTATACCTTTAGTTTGTCTGACATTGGCATACTTCTTTGAGCCAGGAATTCTGCTGGGACCTGGATTTACAGTTACAAATAAAATACTACCTTTGTTTTAAAGCATGAGGTTTCGAAAGGGAAAGTTAGTAGATTTTACTTTCTAGAAAAGTTTTTAGTTACAGATTAACTGAATAAAAAACATTCTACCACATATTATACTTCCTTCCAAACATATACACTGTCTTCCTTTTCTTAATATCCTGCATTAGTGTGGCACATTTGTTAAAATTGATGAATGAATATCATTACATTATTATTAATTAAAATTCATAGTTTATATTAGTGTTCACTTTTGATATTACATAATTTTATAAGCTATGACTAATAATGTCTCTTTCCTCTACTGCGATATCATATTAAAAATTCCCTGAGCTCCACTTATTTATTCTTCCCCACTCTCCTGCCAGTTCCCTGACAAACATTGATATTTTCAGTGTCTATAGTTCTGCCTTTTCTAGAATGTCATATAGTTGAAATCATATAGTAGGTATCCTATTTACATTGGTGTCTTTCAGTTAACAACACTCACTTAACATTCTTCCATGTCTTTTCATAGCTTCTTTCTTTTTAGTGCTGAGCAATATTTCATTGTATAGATACACGCCATTTTATTTACTAAATGAACATCCTGGTTGCGTCCAACTTTTTTCAAGTATGAATAAAGCTGCTATAATTATTTGTCTGTGGATTCTTGTGTAGATATAGCTTTTAGCCTATATCGGCAAATACCAAGGAGCACAATTGCTGATTCATATGTTAAGACTATATTTAATCTTTGTCAGAAACTACCAATTTTTCCCAGTCTTTGTACCATTTTGCATTCCCACTAGCATTGTATTAGTTTCTCTTGTTTTATGTTCTTATCAGGGCTTGATGTTGAAAGTGTTTTTGGATTTTAGCCATTTTAGTAGGTATCTGGTAGCATCTCATTGTTCTTTTAATTTGCAGTTCCCTAATTGACAAGATGATATAGATTATCTTTTACATGCTTAGTTGCCATCCTTATATTTTCTTTATCAAACAAAAGACCTGTTCAGATCATTTGCATATTTGTTTTATTTTTTTGTAGTGTATGTGTTCTTTTTATTACTTAAATGGGAGTCTCATCAGATAATTTGCTTTACAAATGTGTTTTTCCAGTCTATGGCATCTCATTTCATTCTCTTAATAGTATCTTTCCAGATTTCATTTTAATGAAGTCACACTTAAATTTTGCGGTCTTGGATCATGTCTTGGTGTTGTATCTAAAAAACTCATCACCAAACTCTAGATCAGTTAGGTTTTCTTCTATGCTAGCTCCTAGAAGCTTTATAGTTTTATGTTTTACAATTAATTCTGTGAGTCATTTTATGTTAATTTTTATGAAAAAAGCTAAGTTTTGTATCTAGAGTCTTATTTTTATATGTGGATGTGAATATTTCAAGCCTCATTTTGCATTTTTTGGAGATTATCTTTTCATTAAATTACCTTTGGTTCTTCTATGAACCAATATATACTTCATACCAAATATACTTAAATATATTTGTACAGGTTCATTTCTGGTTCTTTATTCTGTCCCAAAGATCTGTTTTTCTGTTCTTTTACCAATAGCACATTTCCTGGTAACACCAAACTGAAGTTTAATAAAAGTATGAAATGTGATAGTGTCAGTTTTCTTACTGATACTCTGATGTATTTCCATTTCAACTTTTGAGTCTGTTTATTCATATCCACAGCACAGCTAGCAGAACTAGCGGTCGAGATTGTGTCGCATCTCTAGAACAAGTTGGGAAGAATTGACACCTTAATAATATTAAATTTGAATGAACATAGACTATCTTCCCATTTATTTAGATTTTTGATTCATTTCATTGCAGTTTTGTCATTTTCCTTGTATGTATCTTATAAATGTTTTGCTGTTATACATATTATGTTAGCTTATATATAAGTTGGCTTCCTTCCTTTTTCTTCCTAGTGCTAATGTAACTGGTGTAATATTTTTAAATTTCAAATTCTAGTTATTTATTGCTGTTATTTAGGAAAGCAGTGAACTTGTTTAATTAAATTGTTTCCTGAAACCTTGATATAATTGTTTATTAGTTTCAGGAGATTGGTTGTTGTTATTGCTTGGCTTTGATTCTTTTGTATTTTCTATGTTGAGGCAAATCATGTCACCTATGTACAAAGAGTGTTATGAGATGTAGTATAATGTTGAAGAGGAGTGGTGAGAGGGGCATTCTTAACCTTCATGAGCTTAAGGAGAAACTATCTGGTTTTTCAACATTTAGAATGTTAAAGCTGTAGGTTTTTCTTTTGGTAGATGAGATTTATCAAATTTAGGGAATTCTGTCATATTCGTAGTTTGCTCAAAAATTTTATGTGTTAGATAACTTTTTCTGTGTTTGTTGATAAGATTGTGTAATTTTTCTTCTTTAGTCTTTTGCCATGACTGGTATTATTGATTTTCAGATGTTGAACCAATTTTGCATACCTGAAATAAATTTCATGTGGTTAAAATGTGTAACTTTCTTGTTAATATGACTTTGTTTATTCCAGGTCTTATATGGTCCCACATAAATTTCAGTAATGTTACACTTCTTTGAAGAATGCCATTGAAACTTTGAACAGAGATTGTATTGAATCTGTGCATTGCTTTGGGTGAGGTGGCCATTTTAGCAAAGTTAATTCTTCCCATCCAGGAGTAAGAAATATCTTTCCATTTCTTGTGACTTCTATGTTTTTTTTTTTTTTAATAATGTCTTAGAGCTTTTATTGCACAATTTCATATTTTTTCATTTTGTAGGGGCAAAGTATGGATGATGGTTTCCAAGATCTTTGCATGTTTGTCCAGTGTGTGGAAGGCCCTACATTAATCTTTTTAAAAAGATTTATTTATACACACAGAACTGGGGTTCAGGCCAGTGGTGCAGAGCTGGTGAGAGGATTCACCAGAGACAAAGCAGGGAACAGAACAGGCAGATTGACAAATCACACTGCTGAAGGGAGCAGCAGGTGAGAGAGGAGAGGTCTACTGCACCATGTGGATCACCTCTGTGGCTTGGGATCAAACTTGCACTGAAGGGGCTGTGGCTAGCTTGCAGTGCTGTGTCCCAACCTCTTGCGCCACCAGGAAGGACCCCCTAACGTTGTTTTTAATGATTGGTTTTATATGTTAGAACTCTTGCAAGTAGGAAAAAAATTAAAATAGATAACTGATACATAGATTAGGCATAAATCAAGAATGGGGGTGTCCTCAGCATCTATGAACAATTTCAAAGGTATCTGAACTGAATAAAAAACATTCAGACCACAAGTGTTGTTTTTTTAATCAATCTTGATTAAATATTATTTAATTTAACCCAAAGAACTGATAACAAGTTTCCGTATACTAGTAACATATCATATGGAAAATAATTCAGCTTTCCAGTGAAGACTGAGGTGGGTTTTGCCTTTGGGAAAGTGAGTGTATTTCATAACAAAATGCCTTAACTGATAAAGAATGCTCAGATTGAAAAGATACACCCAGCTACCTTAATCACTTTGGTTAGTTTGTTCTCTGTGTGGACAGTTTACAAAGAAGGAATTATTAGGAATAACTTAACTTGTGTATGAAATTATTAGGAATGACTGTGTGTGTGAAACTCTTTTCAGTGAAATTGGTGATACAATGAAGTCTTCACTCCTAGCACTTGAATGTAAGTTGTTGATTGATGGATTTGGGAGGAAATGTTATAAGCTCTATAAATCATTTTGTTCTGCCATGATTTCACCAAATCCTGAATTGTGTATCTGACTAGAATTAGTAGAAGTTAAAAATAAGCATCTCACTTGGAGCAGTTTGTAAAGATGCTCAGATGTACCACACTGTGCCCCATTTTTCCTCTATCTACACAGTTTGAGCTACTTAACTTTGCTTCTCTTAGGTTTTAGTACTTCAGTGTAGTGGAGCATATTAGCAACTTAAGAAGGATTTAAATTGTACTAAAACATGCAGATAGCAATGCTTTTTAAAAAATATGTTTCTAAGTACTACTCCAAGAACACATTTAGTTAGTTTGCCCAGTGACTGTCATTTATGCAATTTCCTGGTCTCTCCTGGGCTCCAAGCTTCTCCTACCTTGGCTACTTTTCAAAGAAAGAAAATAATTATCTAGAGATTTAAATTCTTAACTCTAGTTGACAAGGATGATTTGTTAAAATGGGTCATTGAAATTTCCTGCATTTCCTTCCACTTTTTAAATAAGATCATATTGGTTGAGAGTGTGCTGTGTGCCAACTGTGGTTTTAAGATCATTAATATATTAACTCATTTGCTTTTTACAACACTGCTGTGAGATAGGTGTAATTACTGACTCCATTTTATGAATGTGGTCATTGAAGATTAGATTGTTTAAAGCAGTAGATTAAGGTCACAATGCTATTCATAGTTAGGGATCAACTTATTCCCAGAGTATCTGACTTGATCCAAGAGTCCATGTTCTTACCTTCCAGTAAAGATGGATAAAGGACTCAAATTAAGGGAAAGAAACAATCATATATATTAGCAGAATGTGAACCTATCAAGTAAGTTTTAATCAATTTTTTAGAAAGATGATTATTAGGTGGAATCTTAGATACCTTAATTATAGGTGGAGCATGTACAACTGTTCAGTGAACATAAATGCCTGCTATAAAGTATGAGCTGTAAAATTCCTTAAATCAAGAGGCTTCTTGGTAAAGTTTAGTTTTATTTTTAAAATGTTTAGCTATTCAAATATAACTTTCATGATTTTTAAAATTATATTCACACATTTTATACACTTAAGTATTGTTATTTAAATTAGATCACAATTTACAAGTATAAATTGACTTTTAGAAATAAACTTCATCTATTATATTTTGGTGATTACTATAACTTTTCTTAAATTAATATTAAACATAAAAATCGCGATGAAAATGAAACCTATTGCACTTATAGGTAGATACTATTTCTCAGTAATGAACTGATCTTTTCTGAAAGTGGTGATGAGGTATGCAAGTGTTTAAACAAAACAACCTCTCTTGGATATACTAAGAATTCAGAAAAATGTTGATAAGTCAGTGATTTTTTTTTCCCTGAACTAATTCAATATTATAAGCCTCTTTTCTTCTGTTCTGCTGACTTTGGGAGAAATACTTGTTAAATTCAATCATAAACCACCTCAGTTTGTCACTCTTCATGTGGAGGACAGCCGTAGTACAGGAGGTGACACCCTGGCATACAAGCATGAGTTCATATTAGTTGCCATTTTGTTAGAACCCAAACATCCTACCTTGGGAAATTATAATCATTCTTCATCTTTTCTAAAATGATAATTCATTTTTTTCCTTTTAGTCAACTGCTTCTATTAAAAAAATCCTTCTTACATCTACTGTTTGTTTATCTTTGGTTACAGTTTATATGGGGTCTCTTCAAAGTGACATGTTCACTGGTCTTTTTCTAGCTTATATCTGACTTTTCCAGATAGACACCTCACAGAGGAATATGGCAGATCAATTTTTAATCTTTTAAGACTCATCCATACTACTTTCCATAAGGGTTGAACCATTCTGCATTCCCACCAACAGTGCATGAAGGTTCCTTTTTTTCTACCTCCTTGCTAGCACTTATTTCTAGTCTTTCTGATATGGGCCATTCTCACCTGTGTGAGGCAGTTTCTCATTGTAGTCTTGATTTAGATTTCCCTGATAATAAGTGATGAAATTTTTTCCCATGTAACTGTTTGTTGTCTGTGTGTGTGTATATATATATATATATATATTTTTTTTTTTTTTGAGAAGTGCCTATTTAGCTCTTCTACCCATTTTTATTTTTACTTTTTTGGCTGAGTTATTTGTTTGGGTTGATGATTTCTTCGTAGATCTTGTATATCAGTTCTTTATGTATTTTATATCTGCTTTAAGAATTAACTGGTTTTTTTTAAAGATTTATTTCTTTATGCATACAGAACTGGGGTATAGGCCAGGAGGTGCAAGAGTGGTGAGAGGATTCACCAGAGACAGAGTCGGGAGCAGAACAGGCCGACACTGCTGAGGGGAGCAGCGGGCAGTCAGGAGAGGTCTGCTGTGCCATGTGGTCACCTCCTGGGGCAGGTGGGGATCGAACACATGCTGAAGTGGCTTTAGCTTCTTAGTGCTGTGCTTTAACCCGCTGCGCCACCAGGGAGGGCCCTCAAGAATCCAATTTTTTAAGTCCTCATGAATGATGGGATTAAAATATCCAATGTTATCCTTTTTATTCCATAGAACACATACAACAACAATCTCAAAATAACAATATCACCACCAACAATATGGTTGCTGTAAAAAGTGATATCCTCCCCCTACCCCTTCCTTTTGTCTTTTTGGATATCTTACTTGGGACATACAAATTACTTGTTTTAAAAACATTTGGCAGGACCCTCTCTGGTAGCGCAGTGGGTTAAAGTGCAGCACTATGAAGCTATCTGCAGCATTGAAGGACAAGTTCAATCTCCAGCTAGGGCGCTGACCCACATAGTGCAGCAGACCTCTCCTGTCTCGCCCGCTGCTCCCCTCAGCAGTGTACTTCATCAATCTGCCTGTTCTGCTCCCCACTCTGTCTCTGGTGAATCCTCTTACCCGCTGCAGCTCTGGCCGATATTCTAGTTTTGTATGCATAAGTAAAGAAATCTTAAAAAAAAAAAAATTTGGTTAGCTTCCATGTTGCTAAGTCTCCACCTGGCCACACATTTGATTTTGTTTCATTTTATTTTTAACTTAGGAATTCCCATTTCAAAATTTAATCTCATAGATATGTAAGTTATTTATCTTCATTCACCTTGATGGTTCCCTTCCCATTCAATGAATCATGTTAAAGTTATTTTCATTATTTTTAAGATTTATTTTTATTTATTTATGCATACAAGGATCTGGGGTGTAGGCCAGAGGTGAGAGGGGTGAAAAAATTCACCAGACACAGAGTAGGGAGTGGAACAGGCAGATCTATGAAACACACTGCTGAGGGGAGCAGCAGGTAAGGCAGGAAGACTGCAAACTGTTTAATATTAAAAGTATATGTCTTAATATCTGATAAAGCTAGCCTTTACAACTCCATCTCTTTTGGCAGGATTTTCCTTGTTTTGTTGTATGTTTGTTGTTCTTTTTAATCATCAGAGTTTACTTTGTAACTCATAGGAGAGAATGGTATTATATAATAAATTAAACTGACGTCTTTATAATATTGAGTCTTTCTAACCAATACATGTTTTTTCATTTCCAGGCCCAGTCTAATTTCATGACTTTCAAGTGTATTTTGTAATTTAAGTTTTGGACATTTTAAATTATGTGAAGATTTTAACTTATGAGATATTTTGGGAAACTTACTAAATTAAACAAAGTTTTAGAACTATTGCTTTAGAGATTTCCATTTTCTCTGTTGCAATTATGTATGTCACTGATATTATCTGCAGATCTTTTTGTATTGGTATTTATTTTCTTTATGTTACTTTTAATGGATCTGTCTTTAGGAAGGAAAAAGCTCTACATTCTGGTCCAGAAAACATCCCCAAAACAAAGGCTGGCTGGAAATTGGAGTGTGTATGGGAAGAAGAGAGAACTATATAGATCTAGGCTGTGGGTGGTTTCTCTATTTTGAGTACAATATTTATATGAACTTCTGTGATTGTAGTCTTCCTGTCTTGGAAAAGAGTTTTTACCACAAATTTAAACTGTTGCAAATGATATGATTTCCTGTTTATGCTAAGCATTGTCACTTAAAAATGCCATTACATCATTCTTTTAAAAGCAGCCAGTGAAACTGAATAATTTTAAGGCCTTAAAGTCACCCATTAATAAATATGTAAACAATGTTTAATAGCTAATTTTTATATTCTTCCTTTTTCTCCTAAATATGTATTTCTCTCTCCTTCTGCACAGAATTACATTGTAGTGAGATATACTTTTAATAAATTGATCATTGTATCATTGGCAATAGTTCATATATAATTTTTAAATTAAATTTTCTGTGCCCATAAGACTCAAAAAACTAAGAAAATTTCTAATTATTATGATATTATATTGTAATTATTATGGTATAAATGTATTTCTTAATGAGATGGATGAGACTTTTTGTCTTCCTGTTTGAATATTACTAGAATATAATTGGGTTCAGCAATAATTTTTGTTTTAATAGTTATAATTTTGACAAACCTAAATAAGTTATAAATGGTAATGAAGAATTTATTACAACAGTATCATTTAGTTTCCATCTCATATGATAAAAATCACATAACAATATATTAAGAAAAATACTTTTTAAGGATCAAGTAGCGACTAGATGTATTTTCCAGTTTTGTTTAAAACAGACTTTGGAATCACCTGAGTTTTAAAAACGTTAAACAGTCAATAAGGTCAGTCACTTTTTCAAGTTGACTGCAAATATTTGAACAATCTTTACATTTAGGGAAGGCACAAGCTCACTTCCTCCAGTGTTACAGGCTGGTATGATTAAGTTACTTCCTGGTGAGAAGTTTGTAGTTAGATTAATACTATATGTGCAAGTGGTTGTTTTGGACAAAAACATGTCAGAACCATTTCATTTTTTTTTAAGATTTATTTATTTATGCATACAGAACTGGGGTAGAGGCCAGAGGTGCAGGGTGGCGTGAGAATCACCAGGGAGACAGTGTGGGCAGAACAGGCAGATTGACCAAGTACACTGCTGAGGGGAGCAGCAGGCAGGTCCGGAGAGGTCTGCCGCACCATGTGGATGTGGATCACCTCCTGGGATTGAACTTGCACAGAAATGGCTGCCACCAGCTTGCAGTGCGGTGTCCAGCAGGTTGCTCCACCAGGGATGGCCCAGAACCACTTCTGTAACTTATTCATTCTTAAATATTTGAAGAACATCAGGTGGACTCTTCATAAAAAGAGGATAACAGGCTTAGGGATAGGGATTGAACTACCGCTCCTCTATTTGGTATTGTTTTGCTAGGAAAGCAATCTGTGTAGATGTGCAAGGCACATACCTGACATTTTATATTGAAAAGTCAAAGAAACTGACTTGTATTTTAGTTGGGAAAACTGGTCATTTCACTTTACTTTTGTAAATAGCAGAGACACTTTTCTGTGGGGCCAAACGTTCTTTCAAAAATTTACTTTAGATCTGCTGGTAATTTAAGTGAAAAGTGGCAAGCATTTATAGGATGTGTGTAGGTCAGGTCCTGTTCTTAGTACTTTACATTTGTCCTTTCATTTAATCCTTTTAAGAACTATATGGAATTCATCCTGATTTTATTCCTCCAGTGTTACGGGTAGGGAAACTGAGGCTGGTGTGATTAAGTTATTTGCCCAGGGCTGCAGACTAGTGAGCGGTAGAGAAAGAATTCAACACAGGGCTTTCCAACTCCCAACTCCCTACTTTGAACCATTACTTTATGCTGTATTACATTATGAGGTGTTTGAATTAAATATCACAAAGGAGTGCTTTCGTATTTGTGTACCACAATATAGTAATAGATTTTAGTCCTGTTGGTTCTCTTAGTTTCAGAATTGACAGCAGTTTCCTTCCCAACTTACTACTGCAGTGAGCAACCTGGCTGCCTTACACAGAATGCTAATATAAAAATATGTCAAGGAAAGAAAAAGATAGAGAGGGCCTATCTGTTGGCACAAGGGGTTAAATCTCAGCAGTATGATGCTATCCACATCCCCTGCCAGGGAGCTGACCGACATAGGAAAGCAGACCTCTCCTGTCTAGCCTGATACCCCTGTTGACAGTGTGTTTGGGTGGATCCATATGTTCTGCTTTCCACTCTGTCTCTGGTGAATCTTCTCACCCCTACACACCTCTGGCCAACACCCCAGCTCTTGAGTGCATAAATTAAAAAAAAAAAAAAAAAGACATAGGGAGGGTATTCCATAGAGTATAGGGAAGCTGAGTTTGATCTGAAGGCTCAATGGGCAGATGATATAAATTGATTATCATCCATTAAGGAGACAAAAACTCACTAGTAAATTGACCTGTTGAAAGAAATTATTAACATAGGTTTTCTGTGGGGTAAGACAAATCAGTATGGGTTTTCTACAGGAGTTATAGGATTGAAGCCTCAAGGCATATTTAGCTGGAAATCACTAGAAAAGACCTTGTGTAATTTAAACTGCAATAGAGGCTGCAAGCTTTTTGATGGACATAGAAACACTCCCACTAACTTTCCATACTGCTGTCATATACTGCTCAGTAAGTTGCAGTATTCTCTGTAATTGGTAGAACTGCTTCCTGTTTCTGTATACTAGAATACTGTTTTTAAGTTGACTGTTTCTTGGGTAGATAATTTCTAGAAAAAAAATATTTAACCTATAAACTAACTCCATAGTTTAAGCCCATAATCTTACTGCTTTAAATAATATGATGAATTGTGGATATTTGTATAGTACACTGACTCAATTTCCTTTAAAAACTTTTTTTCAGATTTTCTAATATATAAAATTTTCAAGCATATTATAACAACCATCTGTAAGTTCACCAGTTTCTTGCTTTTCTTGTGTGTGTGTGTGTGTGTGTGTGTGTGTGACATTTACTCCAGGTAGGTCTTTAAAAGTGAATTATGTAAATACTTTTTATTCCTGATTATTTTTTTTAAAGATTTACTTATTTATTAATACAGAACTGGGGTACAGGCCAGAGATGCAGAGGGTGAGAGGATTCACCAGGGACAGAGTGGGATGCAGAACAGGCAGATGGACGAAATACACTGCTGAGGGGAGCAGTGGGTGGGCCATGTGGTCTCCTCCCGGGCTGGCGGGAATCAAACTCATGCGCAAGTGGCTCAAGCTTCTTAGTGCTGTGCTTTAACCCGCTGCGCCACCAGGGAGGGTCTATTCCTGATTTTTTAAATCCATTCCTAATCTGACTTGTTTTTGCATTTTATGCACCAAAGTAATTGTATCTAGAAGTAAGTTGGGGTTTGTTATTCTCAGGTATGTTTTTATATTGCTGTGTTTTCATCTGTAAGGAATACAGAGTATTGCTTCATACCTCATGTAAATGGTTTCATACTCTACCTTCTGTTATCTTTCCCTCAGCAATTTTGTGATTTTGATAATTACTCATTTATACAAAGGGCTCTAATTCATTCATTCCTAACTGCTCTATGTGATTTTACTTTACCAATACATCTTTAGTAAGGCATCCATTCTTTGCTGATAATCATTTCATTAATATCCCTTTTCTTCCTATTACGTTCAAAATGAACAGTCAACATAGTATAGTAGCTAAACAACTGGGATTCAGGAAGTCTTTTCTGGTTCAAGTATTGGTTTCATAGCTTAGTAGTTGCACAGTCATGAGTATGTGACTCAACCTCTCTTACCTCAGTTTCTACTGCATTATGTATGGGATGATCACACAGTGGAATGTTATCAGCTGAAACACATGAAATGGAACTTTATGAATCTTTAATAAACTATTGAGGTAGGATAGGATGACACCTATATACGGTTAGATGTAGGTTATTATAAAGATCCTAACTTACTATTGGATGTTGAGTTCATGAATACTTGTCACACCATTAACATGATTAGTTAACTAATAAGTAAAAGTAGGTCATGCATGAATTTGTGAGGAGATGGTGTCATTCAAAAGATAAAAATTAATCCAATGTTGATTACATGAAGTCTAAAAAAGAAAGTAAACAGGTGACAATAATAGTACCTAACTCGTGAAGTTAAAGTAGTTAAGTGAGTAATATTTATAAAGAACTTAAAATGTTCAGTGTGCTTGACTCATTGACCCCCATTAGCTCCCAGATATTGGGAGACAGCTTCAACACGTAAATGCTGATTACGTTTACATTCCCATCACCTAAGTATGTTTAAAAGGTGACACTTTGCCATATTCTTTACTGCTTGAAATTGTGACATTTTAAAAATTTTTGGTTGTGAAATAAAATTCATGGTAGTTGTAATTTGCAAGTTTCCCCTTATTTCAAGTGAGGTAGAATGACAGTATGTTTTTAATGGCCATTTTAGTTTTCTCTCTTATATAAACTTCCTAACTTTTGTAGTCTAATTTTTTTTGTTGTTGTTTTTCTCATTGATTTCTTATTCATTGTTACACATTCATTATCTGCATTTTTATCTAGTTTTGGCTAGGTAAAATAAGCATTTTCATTCTGTATCATTTATTAAAATTTTTTTAATAGTATATTTTGATGAATAAAAGTTATAGCATTTTATGTGGGTAATTTAAATTTCTTCCTTTGTAATTTAAAAAACCTGGCTTAGTAAATTTTGTTTTACTCGGATACAAATATATTCTTTGTTTTCTTCTAAAAGTATTAAAGTATATCTTTTAATATTTTAGTCCCAGGAATTAATTGATTTTTATTTATGGAGTAAAATTGGGATTCAATTTTATACATTTATATTTCTATTGAGCATTCTTTTTTTTATTCCCCCCTCATTTATCCGATTCATTCAAATATTAAGTTCTTTGTTTATGTATGTGGGTCTGTTGTGGTTTTTCTACCTGGTTTTATGGGCCCGTCTATCCACCCTGTTTCATTATCACATTGTCTTCAATGCTAAGGCTTTATAAATACTTTTGAGATCTAGAGTACCCGCCTACTCAAAATTTTCTTAGCTATTTGTCCTTGCAAAAAATTTGATAACAGGTTATAAATTTTTGTGAAAAATTCTATTTTGATTACAGTTGTTTTGAATGTATAGGTTAATTTTGGGGAGAATTGATAAAGTTTTAGATTTTTTTCACCTGTGAGAAATTTTTACTTTGGACATTTTTTTAAAATCCTGCTTATAGTTAGGATTGGTCTGCCATTTTCTTTATTCTGTAATTTTTTGAGTTGTATTTCCATGTTACTTTACATTTTTACATGTTTGGAACACATATGGTGAGTTGGTGGGTCTTTGTCTCCCTGAAAAGCATCTGTTTTTCTGCACTTTTTCTCCTTCACAGATGACCTTGGCTCTCACAACTGTCACCTGTGTGAATGAATCCGCAGTTTTGCTTGATAACTTATATAGTCTATTTTTAATTCTCTTGTTCATCATTCTAGGCACTTATTTTTCATTCTTATTCCCAATTAAAAGTAATATTGTTCAGGCCCTCGCTGGTGGCGCAGCAGGTTAAAGCACAGCACAAAGAAGCCTAAGCCACTTCCGCATGAGTTCAATCCCCGTCTGCGCTGGAGGTGACCACATGGTGTGGCAGACCTCTCCTGACCCGCCTGTTGCTCCCCTTAGCAGTGTACTTCGTCGATCTGCCTGTTCTGCTCCCCGCTCTGTCTCTGGTGAAACCTCTCACCCTCCGCATCTCTGGCCTGCACCCCAGTTCTGTATGAATAAATAAATAAATCTTAAAAAAAAAAAGTAATATTGTTCATTCTAAAATGTGCTGTTGATATTTTTTAGATTAACTGAAGTTTGCAAAGTTTTCTTACATCAGATGGTCATTTCTATTTAAAAATTATTTAGTAGATTTCTAACAAATGCTAATCACTGAAAATTGACTATACTTTAAAGCCTCTTAGACTGAAGCTGTTACAGTTCCAAGATCTCTGGTAAAGGAAAATGAAAACTATAAATGTTGGGTATTTTGCAAAAACATCAGTTCTTAAAATGTGTTGGGCTATTATGTATCATGAACAGATTAGATTTTTTGCCTGAAATAATCCTGTCTCTGCATTTGGCTTTAATATTACATTAATATAAATAATACACTTAAGACTGTGATTTGTGTGTCCATTCCTCAAACTGATGGAGTTTCCTTTGTGCTCTTGTGAAGGCATCTGTGCCTTCTCTAAGTGGATGAAATAGCTGTGTTTCTCCATAAGGGTTTTGAGCTGTATTGCCAAGAAAAATCCAAATTATTTGAAACATTTAGCCCAGAATGATGAGGAGCATTTGCTAATAATTGTGGGAGGGACATTAAAATGCAGGCCCTCATCTTTTTATTTTTAAAAATAATATAATAGTTTATTTTTACATCATTTTGAGCCTTTTTCCATCTTGGTTTTAATCCCCGTGGGTTTCCATCACCAAATCACCCGTGTGCAATCCACCATAGTCCAGTGCACTTCCTTCCCCCCACCGTGCAAGCCCTCATCTCTTTTTTTTTTTAAAGATTTATTTATTTGTGCATACAGAACTGGGGTAAAAGCTAGAGGCACAGGGGCGGTGAGAGGCTTCACCAGAGACAGAGTGGGGAGCAGAACAGGCAGATAGACGAAGTACACTGCTGAGGGGAGCAGCGGGCGGGTCAGGAGAGGTCTGCCGCGCCATGTGGTCACCTCCGGGGCAGGCGGGGATCGAACTCATGCTGAAGCGGCTTTAAATTCTCAGTGCTGTGCTTTAACCCGCTGCGCCACCAGGGAGGGCCCAAGCCCTCATCTTTTAACTCATGCTTTTTATTCTAGTGATACCCTATCCAAGATAATTACAGTGTAGTAATGAGGATGACCATCAATGAACATTAAGGATGATCCCAGACTCTTTCTATTCCCCTCCAAGAGAGTCATCATTAGCTCTCTTTAGCCTTGATAGTTTTCTTGCTGCATTCATGAATGCACATTTATTTAAATCCCATATAATTACTTGATACATGGTTATGTCAGTTAGCTTTGAATTACCAAACACAAAAATTACTGAGGATACATAGCTTAATTTTTTAAGAGAATTATGGCATTTCCATGAGTTTTAAAGAATAAATTTATCTCAGAAGCAAGTATATCTTGATTTTTTCTTATAATTAATTAAAAAAAATGCCTCTATGTCATTGTAGTTTACAGGAAAGCACATTGGCTTGGGAATGGAAGACTTGGCTTGTAGTTCTGGCTCGGCCACTTATTTTTATCTCTAAGTCTCAACATGTTAATGTGGAAAATTAGGCTGATGCTTATGGGACCCGATTGAGGAAATGAAAATAAATGAGTTCATAAAAGTATGGAAGTTGAGCAGTCTAGTAGATTTTTCCCTTTATAATTTCAAAACAGACTTCTAACTGGTACTTCTGACTTTAAAAGTGAATTTGGCAATGGCAGATACTTTCTAAAAAGGAAATTTCTTTTATGAAATATCTCCAGAGTGAAATTCAGGAACATACTTACCTTTCATCTTTCCTTTTGGCAATGTGATATGACTACAGTTAGCTGCCATGAATTAGCAAGTTTGTTGCTGTTTTGATTTCTCTTACCTATTCTAGCCCTGTCAAAATTGATGCTGTTCTAGATTGTTTATAGTGTGAGTAGTTCCCCAAGTGCCAACATCACTCATTTGTGACTTTTTAGATGCTAACAATAACCTTCACAAGCAGATAATATGATCACCATTTAACTATGCAAAAAATTGAAACTTGCGGAAGTGCTGCTTACTTAAAAAAAAAAAACGTATTAAGTGGTAGACTTATGACTTGAATCTAAGGGATATGATGCAGTGCTCCATGTGGAAGTTGTTATTAAAAATATTACTTCTAGGGCCCTCCCTGATGGCACAGCGGGTTAAAACACAGCACTATGAAACACTGCAGCATGAGTTCGATCCCCAGACAGGGAGGTGACCCACATAGTGTGGTAGACCTCTCCTGTTCTGCCCACTGGTCCCCTCAGCAGTGTATTTCAGTCTATCTGCCTTTTCTGCTCCCCACTCGGCCTCTGGTGAGTCTTCTCACCCCCTACACCTCTGGCCTGTACCCCAGTTCTTATATGCATAAATAAATAAGTCTTAATTTATAGAAAAAAATGACAGAACTACATTGACTCAAAATCCAAAAAATTGTATTTTTGAAATTTTGAAGTTCTAGATATGTCTTTAATTTTGTCTTCAATTTCAATAATGCTTAAATGAATAATTTATGTAAATAATGATTGATGTATATACTGATTTAGTATATAAAAATAAGTGTTAGTATATAAAAATAAGTAACTTACTAGCTAGTAATAATAAATGTTTGCTAATAATAATAAATGCTTGCTAGTGACCTGATAGTATTATCCATGATAACTGTAGATTTTATTTCGAAATGACATTAGATCCATGTCCTAGGAAATGAGGCATTTTATAAAAACATTTTAATATACATATTAATTTTAAGGAGAAGAAAGCCACATGCAGTGTTTAAGCAGCTTAAAACGTCTTGTGCTTTGCTTAAATATATACTCCTTTATACGCTTACACATTATGGGTCAAGACTAAAATCTAGTCTAGACTTTTTTTACATTTATGTTTGTTTATATTTTTTCAAAACCCAGTGAGTTGAAATTTTGCACACCAAGTTGTTTCTTAAGTAATCACCTGTTTTTCCATGTTAAAACTAATATAACTGTCAGCATGACATAACCTGTTTATTAAGCAGACAAAAGCCTTACCAGTTTGTTGGTTTTTGCAGCTTTAATATACATTAGCGTACAATATATTTAGGGTTTCTGAAATGGTAGAACTAATTCTTAAAGCACTTATTGTATTCATGTTCATGGTGATTAACGTTATTCTGAAGTTACATTGTCTTTTTCTCAGCCTGATTTTACATCCTTCATTCTGTGAGGATAAAGCACCAGTTCACTGATAACTGCCTCATTTTCATTCTTCACTAAATTAATGCACAAAGTACTGACTGTGAAGTAGGGGCAGACTGAACAGATTTGGGCAGCTGAGGTGGAATTTGGTTTCTGTGACGAATAGAATTCTGGCAAAGCCTGGCATTTGGGAGAGCATTGCACTTCATTGTGTAAGGAAAAGTGCTGGGGTTTTGATTGATTACTTTTTTTTTTTTTTT
>NW_004567112.1:45678822-45730163 GCF_000260355.1 Condylura cristata
GTATTGACTCTTTAAGTGAGGTTGTGAGTAATAGCTTAGAATTTGAGTAGCTGGAGACTATACTTAATGGTTGATTGAAAAAAACTGGGGCTTGAATTGTTGCTAAGTAATTTTAAAATTTCCATCACCGAGCCCTCCCTGATTACGCAGCGGGTTTAAGCACAGCACTAAGAAGCTAAAGCCACTTAAGCATGAGTTCGATCCCCATCCTAGAGGTGTGACAGACCTCTCCTGAACGGCCGCTGTTGCCTTCAGCAGTGTACTTGGTCAGTTGGCCTGTTCTGTTCCCCACTGTGTCTCTGGTAAATTCTCTCACTGCCCTGCACCTCTGGCCTGTACCCCAGTTCTGTGTGCATAAATAAATCTTAAAAAATAAAACAATTTCCCTCATCATTTCCAAATCTAAGTCATTCAGTTATTACAAATGCACTCATTCATTTGAAAAATGGAATGGTAAGGTTGTAATTTTTAAGCTACTTAGAGTAGAATAAAATGAAATATTTAAACTCAATTAAAAAATTGTAACATGACAGTCTCTGAACCAAAGATTTTCTTTCTCTGGTAAATTTTTAGCATTTTTTTTTAAAAGATTTATTTATTTGTTCATACAGAACTGGGGTACAGGCTAGAGGCTCAGGGGCGGTGAAAGGCTTCACCAGAGACAGAGTGGGGAGCAGAACAGGCAGATCTATGAAGTACACTGCTGAGGGGAGCAGCGGGCGGGTCAGGAGAGGTCTGCCACGCCATGTGGTCACCTCAGGGGCAGGCGGGGATCGAACTCATGCGGAAGTGGCTTTAGATTCTCAGTGCTGTGCTTTAACCCGCTGCGCCACCAGGGAGGGCCCTAGTATTGACTCTTTTTTTTTTTTTTTTAAAGATTTATTTATTTGTGCATACAGAACTGGGGTACAGGCCAGAGGCTCAGGGGCGGTGAGAGGCTTCACCAGAGACAGAGCAGGGAGCAGAACAGGCAGATCGACAAAGTACACTGCTGAGGGGAGCAGTGGGCGGGTCAGGAGAGGTCTGCCACGCCATGTGGTCACCTCAGGGGCAGGCGGGGATCGAACTCATGCGGAAGCGGCTTTAGATTCTCAGTGCTGTGCTTTAACCCGCTGCACCACCAGGGAGGGCCTAAAGTTTTATATTTTTTACAATTATATTTTAGGATTATAAAACCGTTTTTTTTTTCCCTTGTGTTATCGCCTCCTTCACTTGAATGCATACACTATGGGTATGTCTAGTATATTGGAGTCAGCTCTTTGAAGAAACAAAATGGCTGCTGCTTCTTTAATCTCTTGTTTAGGGGTGTTGCTGGCTCATTTCCTCTGGGCTGTAGCTTTATTGTACAATCAAAGGCACTAGATCTCAGCCAGTCTCTGTCCTTAGCCGTGAGCAAGCATTAGAGCCATACCCTTAAGTCTCAGATACTTTCACACAGATAAGAAGTCTCTGTTATATTCTTTTATTGCCATTAGATACCTTTAGTTCTCAACATTTGATGCCTCTCTAGTTTTCTTTTACAACATGACACTGAAGGAATTACGATCATTAATGACTCTATAAGCTTGACATGTAGGACTTATTCATGTTATTGTTTTTACAATTAATGAGCATTATTTTTACTATAGACATGCAGAGGTGGATTTTTCAACAAATATGAGGACTTGTTGGTACATTTATGGAAGCAAGTCAACTAGAAATGCATTTAATAGAAGGTAATTTCTGCTAGGTTGTTCATTCCATTTTACTTGTAAAAAGTAAAACATTTTCAAAATACTTATAAGAACTATTTACTGTTAGTTTAGTACTGTATGTACTTTAATTTTTTCATTTTAAAATTGTAGTATTGACAATGCCTTTTCATTGTTATGTCAAAATTAAATAAACCTTAATTTTGTAGGTGGTCTTTATATATATGTGTGGTGTGTGTGTTTATATGTATATGTATATGTATATATTATATATAGATAATTTCCATTGTACAAATGAAATGAAAGCTAGAATAACTTTTTAGGTGAATTCCTGTGTTTAGATATAATTTTTGCAATTTATCTTTTAAGTTACTGTTTAAATGTAGATTCTGTTTTTGTTTTTTGTCCAAATGGTCTCAATATTTGAACTTCTTTATTGGTAGGAACTGTGGACCCAAATACATAGAGAATTAAATGTCACACAGCTAATCCACCTGTACATGACCTTGAATTCTTATTTTTTTTTTTAAAGATTTATTTATTTGTGCATACAGAACTGGGGTACAGGCCAGAGGCTCAGGGGCAGTGAGAGGCTTCACCAGAGACAGAGTTGGGGGCAGAACAGGCAGATCGATGAAGTACACTGCTGAGGGGAGCAGTGGGCGGGTCAGGAGAGGTCTGCCACGCCATGTGGTTACCTCCGGGGCAGGCGGGAATCAAACTCATGGGGAAGTGGCTTCAGATTCTCAGTGCTATGCTTTAACCCGCTGCGCCATCAGGGAGGGCCCGAATTCTTATTTTTTGAGATTTAAAGAAACCTATGGATCCTTTCTTGAGAAAAATGTACATCTTCATAAACAAAAATTCCAGTATATAAGGTATTTTATGAACTCTGAAGAACCCATTTATATGTAGACACTCTTCTGTCTAATTTCAGAAATTAAGTATACAAACTTAGTATATATTATTTAGCATATTTTTTTTTTTACCAATTTCTACGGAACTACTTTGCATTCATTCTAAAAATATTTATTGCTAATCAACCTTGTACATATTAAAGAATTTAAGTGTTGAGAAAAAACTGGGATTTAATTCTCAGGAAAACCAAACTTTATAGACTTTGCTACAAAACTTCAGAGAAGGACATAGTGGAATGTTCTTGGGCTTACTGGGTTGAAACCAGGCTTGCAAAGATTGAGAAGGTAGATGGAAGAAATAGGTCATGCTAGTGTGGCTGCAAAGATAAAGTGAGGTGACCTCAAACACTTGAACCCCTGTATCCCTGTAATTCCTACCAGGGTAGATGTATAGACTTAAGCAATGTTTTCCTAACTTGAATATTATAATAACTTCTTTTAAAAGAAAAAAAATTGTCCTGTTATTGTTGATTTAAATTAATTTTATTTGAAATTAATGTTAAATAATTTAACACTATTTAAAAGAATAAAACTTGGCCTGCACACTTACTTACGAGCTTAGTATGCTTAGAACTGTGCTTGTAAGCTTATATTTATAACTTGTGTGCAGCTGTAAAACCCAGAATTGCTTCATATATCCCATACAAACAAAAGAACACAATGATAATAACATGTTGCTACCAATGAATTGCTACTTCCAGTAAATGTGGTACTGGCCACTAGCTATTATGACATGGGTTCTTTTGAGTTCAGTAGGCCTATGCTATCAGGGCTCAAACACATGAATATGCTTTTTTTATTTAATTTTTTTTCACAAATATTTAAAATTTTGCTACCCGATATCAACCTGGTTCTGATCATAAAATGTGCACCCCTTTGAATTACAAAATGTCACCCAAATGCTTTATAGGGCATTTACATTGAATAGTTGTGTGGTGATAAAAATCAAAGCAGTGGTTGTCACTAGGGGGAAGATTGCACAAGAGAAGGAAGCGGGTACAAGAATAATTTCTGGGGTGATAGAAACATTGTATATTTTAACATAGGTATTACTTCATGGGTAGGGGCCTCTCTGATGGTGCAAGGGGTTAAATCTCAGAACTATGAAGCTACTGGAGCACAAATTTGATCACTAGCCAGGGAGCTGGCCCACATGGCACAGCAGACTCCTGTCTTGCCTGCTGCTCCCCATTCTTTCTCTGATGAATCCTCTTACCCTCTGCACCTTTGGCTGCATCCCCGTTCTTGTTTGCATAAATAAATAAATCTTTAAAAGCAATTATTTCCATGGGTAGAAATATTCATCAAATTTCATCAAGTGATGCACTTTGTTTTATTACATATGCATTTTAGCTTAGTAAGAAAAAGTTTATAATTATAACAAAGGCACCCACAGAGTTCCCACATTCTGCTCTGTGGGCTTCAATATGAGAACCATATCCAGATGCCTGAACAAAATCTATGACTCTGTAGGGCTTTGACCCCACCTCCCGTGCTGTTTCCTTACACTGACCTTGACTCTGAGTGAGCAGTGAAGGAGCTTGTAGTGTGACTGAACACCACCAAGTTCCTTGAGAATCTTCATTCTAATTCAGCTCTCTAATGTTCTGATTAAACCTTTGGTCATTTTCCTTCCTTTACCGTTGTAGCCACATCAGAGGCAGATAACCTGAACATTGTGGAAAGAAAGATACTTAGGAGAGCAGCAATCAAGGTATCATAGTGGATTGATGTCCGAAATCTCCACCAAAAACAAAGATCAGAGTTTTTTAGATGAATTTGTTCTCAAATTCCTTATTTTCACAGGGAACACTTGTGGAGAGAGGTCAAAATTTTCAGTTTTCTGGAAAGAGGTCAAAAACTTGTATGCCCATTTTTAAACTGGATTGTTCGCTTTGTTTTTGTTCTGCTGTGTAAGCTCTTTGTAGACCTTTGCTATCAGTCTCTTATCCATTATATGGTGTGCAAATATTTTTTCCTATTCAGTAGAGTGTCCGAATAAAGGGTCAAAAAATAGATAAAACTTGTGGGCAAGTTATAGTTGGCAAACTATAGATCTGAGGTATACAGTAGGGCAGGGACTACCACAGGGGACTACAGTGATGGTTAATTGGAGATATGGTGGAGGGAGTATTATTACAACTACACCTGCGGAAATTAATCAAATATTGTCCAAAAATGAGCAAAGATAAAAGAAAATAAAAGTTTAACTGTCAAAAAGAAAAAAAAATTAAAAATGACCCATGAGTGATTTCTTATTGTTATTTTTCAGCTTTTGAGAAGTTCAAGATCTTATAGTTCCTCATGAGTACCTTTTCTAAGTCTATTAAAAAATTATTTTTCTTGTGAAGCATGCTTGCTGCAGAAGTTTTTTTTATAATAGTTTATTTTTACATCATTTTGTACATTTTTTTTTCATCTCAATTGTAATCCCCGTGGGTTTCCCATCACCAAGTCACCCATGTGCCATCACCATAGTCCAGTGCACTTCCTTCCCCTCACCATTTTTGATCCCATCCCCCACTCCCATAAAATATCTCTGGTATATGGCTGTTCATTATTCTCATTATTTTCTTGCCTGGTCCATTATACTCCTGCTATAAGCGAAACCGTCCGGTATTTTTCTTTTTCTTTCTGGCTTATCTCACTATGCATGATCTTTTCCAGCTCCATCCATGTTGATGCAAAAGGCATGTGTTTCTTTTTTGTGGTCTGCAACACAAGTTTTAAAAATTCTCAATTGTTTTATCATTCTATTACTTGAACTCTTTTGTGTTTTCTGGTTATTGTCTACATGCAAATAAGACTGCTACCAAATTTAAGAGTTTTGTTGAGTAATAAATTACATCAGAATTTAGAAGCTTAAAGTAATAAATATTGTATTGGTGAGAATATGAAGAAAGGGATCCTTAACACCCCATTCATGGGAATGTACTTTGGTGTAGCCATTTTGGAAAGCAGTCTGGACTTTCCTCAAAAGGTTAAATTTGGAAATATATGATCCAGCAGTCCCACTTCATGTCCAAGAATACGAAGCCATCAACTTGAATGGAACATTATATACCTCATCCTGTTTATTGCGACATTATTTACAATAGTTAAAATGAGGAAGCAATTTAGGTGCCTGTTGATGGAATCAGATGATAAAGAGATGATATATATTCATAATGGAATAGTATTTAGCAGTAAGGAAGATGAAAATTGTCCATTTGCAACAAAATGAAAGAAACCTGAAGAGAGTATGTGAAGCAATGTTGGCCAGAAAGATAAAGGTGGATGATTTCACAAATATGGGGAATTTAAAGAAAATAGTTTGGGGGACAAAAGAACAGTTTTCCAAGTTATTGAATGCTCACTCTTTGTGCCAACAACTGTCAGCATTGGACATGTTTGTGAGGAAGCTGTTCCAGAAAAGAGCCCTTCTCTGCTTGTAGTTCACAAATATGGTTGGTTCAATAAGGCCTGAAAGGAGAAAAACCTGTTTGACATGTCTGTGGTGACAACAAAGTCTGGTAGCCATGAGTGAAAAATTGCTGGCCCTCGAAGTTACAGCAACATCATCTCTTGTATTTGAAGAGGAGTTTTTTTTTTATAAAGATTTATTTATTTGTGCATACAGAACTGGGGTACAGGCCAGAAGCTCAGGGGCAGCGAGAGGCTTCACCAGAGACAGAGTGGGGAGCAGAACAGGCAGATGGATGAAGTACACTGCTGAGGGGAGCAGCGGGCGGGTCAGGAGAGGTCTGCCAAGCCATGTGGTCACCTCCGGGGCAGGCGGGAATTGAACTCATGAGGAAGCGGCTTTAGATTCTCAGTGCTGTGCTTTAACCCACTGCGCCACCAGGGAGGGCCCTGTATTTGGAGAGTTTTAAAAAGAATCTTGACCTAAGCTTTCTTGATGGTTAACAATCTGAGCCTGGTTGATGTGTACCTGCTTGCTTGAAACCATTTTTTCAGAGAAAGAGAACGGTCCCTAGAGTTTTCTCCACGTCTCTTCTATCTGGCAGGAATGAGTAATATCCTATGATGAAGAAACTCCTGGCATCTGGCAGCACAAAGAACCCACCCCCTGATGCTGGTGATGCACCGATCTTTATTTGTGAAGCCTGTATTTATTTATATTTGTGAGTCGGTCAGCCTCTGTGGATTGCTGTGTCCCTTAAGTACTATAATCTGTCACACTGCTATGGTCCCATCCTAGGAATAGTTACTTCCTAAAGAATTTTTACATATTGAGGGCACCTTCTCTACTCAGTCTTTTAATTTTTGTTGTAATGGTGAGAAAAGGCAGGTCAAACTTTTAGGTTAAACCCTTGATCTGATGAGTTATTTCTGGCTTCTCTGGTGTCAATTCTGTTCTCGAGGTTGTGGCAATTTATGTTCCCTGAACTTCCTTTTTCTTCTGTTTAGGAAGTGAAAAGGTAATTTGGGGATAGGAGCAGCAATGTACACATTCCCTAGTACAGTGATGTTCAAAGTGTGATCCTCAGATCAATAGTGTCACCTCAGAATTTACTAGAAATGCATTTTTTTCTACTCTAATTCAAATACAGTGCTTCCAAACAATCTGTGGCTTCCAGCAATCTGTGTTTTAACAAGTCTGCCAGGTGATTCTTTTGCAAGTGAGAGATTGAGAAGCACTACCCTAACCAAGAATAAGAACTTCAAAATCATTCCAGAATAGGGAACAATGATAAAAATTACTGGTAACAAAACTGAACGTAGGCAACGCAAATCCAAATGCTATGGACCTATTTGCTGAGGCCCTGAGATGTCTGAGGTCTGTCCAGAGTACACACTGGGAGGGAAAGAAGGGGAAAGGGAGGGGAATTCATGATGGGAACATCAACTAAGGTAGAGTAAATGCATGTACTGTTCGGGGAAAAGAAAAATGACAGGGTATAGAAGTATAAAAACAGATACTGAAAATATATCCAAGGCCCTCCCTGGTGGCACAGCAGCTTAAAGCAAAACACAATGAAGCGATCTGCAGCCACTGCAGCTAGAGTTCAATCTCCACACAGGGAAATGAGTGCTCCTGTACCACCCACTGCTCCCCTCAGCACTTTCAGGCATCTGATTGTTCTGTTTCCCCGCTCTGTCTTTGGTGAACTCTCTCTCTCTCTCTCTCTCTCTCTCTCATACACACACACACACACACACACACACACACACGGGCTTCCGCACCTCTGACTTGTACCCAAGTTATTTTATGCATAAATAAATAAATATTAAAAAATATTTACAGAAGATGATCCACCTATGTTTAAAACCAAGGTCTCTAGATACTGACTCTTTCAATATTTATGTAATTTTTATTTCATTGCTTTAGTTTAAAAATTACTTATTACTTCAGATATGATAAGAATTATTGTGTTCAGTGAAAATTGTTTTGAACATGTTAAATGTTTTATTCTATAACCTCTAATACATTTTTGATTTTCCTTATTTGAAGTTGAGAACACTGTTGTTTGACTATTAGGACTGTGAGGGAATCTGTGGATTTTGTTAGTAGGGCATGTGAAATTCCTTTCTATCTCTAATGTCTGACTCATCCCTTGAGTGGGGTGAGGTGTTTCCCTTTGCTCCCCTCATGTGCAATGGATAATAACCACATGTGGGTTCTATTTTCATAGGTGTGAAAATATTTGAACTACACTGCAATTATGCAGGGACATATAACAAATGGTTTTGCAGATTGTGGGGGGAGGGGGACAAGGAGGAGAAGGAAGGGGAATGGATTTCCCAGTAGCATTTTTACAGTGCATGGGTATTGTAAATAGATCTTGAAAGATTTCAACATGTCAGTGAAAAAAAATCTGGTGAATGTAAAGTTAAAATAAAAAACAAACAAACTGATTTTCTACTTAGAAACCCAGTATGTAGCTAGTAAGTGGAGAATATGTATTCTTGAAATATGTGTATAACCTTGTTTATTCTTAAAATAACACAGCATTGTTATGGAGACTTCCAGAGTAAAAGAAACTGTGAGCAGGAAGATGAGTTGCCCTAACTCCTGTTTGAACAGGTGGATTGAATCATGAACTTAAGAGCCCTGTCAAAACAATTTGGCCCACCACATGGACCATGACACGCCATGCTAGGCAGAAAGGGTCAGATCCTGACCAATGATTATTTCACAGTTTCTTGGAGGGAGCATAGTAACCCCGCTGGAGGTGTGGTTGGAGGATGAGCCTTCTGCCTATGCGGGGCTAGCCCTACCCAGTACAAGTTACGATGCCTCTCCTGCCCCATCTTATGAACCTCCCCTTCAGAAATCCCCCCTCATTGTGGGTACTTTGGTGGTGGGACAGCTACAGGTGACCAAGTTAAGGGGAGGCGGAGAGGTGGGGAAACTCCTATACTGTCAAAAAAATTAGCAAGGATATAAAGCAATGGTACATCATTACAAAATTTAAAAAAATATCAGAAACAAAAAAACCCGACAGAATTCTCCTAACTTTTTTTTGAAGAAAACAGGTTGAATTTGCCTTTCCAACACTGTTTCTTTCATACATGGGTCTCTAGTAAGTCTTGCCTGGTTCATTTACACCAAGTGCCTCTGGTGCATTCTTCCCTGGAGGCCAAAGGACTCTTGGTCTAGGGCCTGTAAAATTATCACTTGGGAGCCTTTGATTTGCTGAGTGTAACCTGTGTGTTCAGAGCACATGCTTCACTCCTATGTGCAGCATAGGTGAGTTCATTTCCAAGAGAAATTAATTTATGCTTGGTAGGTTTAGAAAATAAAAATACTGAGTGCCTAGTTAAATTTGAATTCACATAAATAGTGAATATGTTTTTAATTTTTTTAGCATGTGTTCCATGTATATATGACACATACACATATTAAAAATACATTCATTGGCCCTCCGTGGTGGCGCAGCGGGTTAAAGCACTGCACTAAGAAGCTTAAGCCACTTCCGCATGAGTTCGATCCCCGCCTGCCCCGGAGGAGATCCACATGGCGAGGCAGACCTCTCCTGGCCCGCCCGCTGCTCCCCTCAGCAGTGTACTTCGTCGATCTGCCTGTTCTGCACCCCACTCTGTCCCTGGTGAATCCTCTTACCCTCTGCATCTCTGGCCTGTACCCCAGTTCTGTATGAATAAATAAATCTTAAAAAAAAATACATTCATTGGGGCCCTCCCTGGTGGCTCAGTGGGTTAGAGCACAGCACTAAGAAGCTAAAACCACTTCAGCATGAGTTTGATCCCCACCTCCCCCCACCCAGATGATCCACATGGCAGGCCAGACCTCTCCTGATCTGACCTCTCCTGACACCCCCGCTGCTCCCCTCAGCAGTGTACTTCAACAGTCTGCCTGTTCTGCTCCCCACTGTCTCTGCTGAAGCCTCTCACCACCTCTGCACCGCTGGCCTGTACCCTAGTGCATAAATGCATAAATAAATAAATATTTAAAAAAATACATTCATTGTTTATATGAAATTTGAGTTTAATAGGATGTCCTATATTTGACAGTCTTAAATTGGTAGTGACACTGTGACCTTTAAATATCACTGAAAATTAGCTATCAACTAAAAACTAAATAGGTATTAACTCAAACTACTTTTTGAAGTAGTTGTGGCCCTTGATAAAACTGACTGGAAGCCATGTAAAATTCTAAGGACCCTAAAAGAACCCCTTCTTTTTCACTCCTCAAAAAATAGCATTAGAATGCACTGAATGAGTGATATATTTAGAAGGATAATTTTAAAGACAGTCTGCATTTTTTATATTTTTGACTTGGTAATATATACAAACTTGTGTTTTCTCTTTGTCACCTATTTGTTTATTTTTTAGAAATGTTATGAAATATCCATAACTTAAATTTTACCATCTTGACTATCTTTAAGTGTACATGTCAATGGTGTTAAGTATGTTCACATTATTGTGCAACTATTACCACCATCCAGTTCCAGAACTCTTTTACTATTGCAAAACTGAAATGCTGTACTTATTAAACAATAGTTCAGTGTTCCCTCATCTGTCATTCTCCTGAAACCACCATTCCTAACTTCTGTCTTGATGAATTTGACTACTTTGGGCATTTCATGCAGGCAAGTCAAATAATATTTATTCCTCTGTGACTGACTTGCTTTACCGAGCATAACATCCTTAAGTTCAATCAGATTGTAGCATGTTTTAAATTTTACTTCTTTTGAAATTCTGAATGGCATTACATTGTGTATACATTCAATATTTTGATTATTCAACTGTCAGTGGATCATTGGGTTATTTCTGCTTTTTGGCTATTGAAAATAATACTGTCATGAGTATGGATGTACAAATTCTTTGAGATTCTGCCTTCAGTTTTGTCCCAGGAGGAAAACTGGTGGATTACATCATTAATCACATCTGTTTTGTTGTTGTTGAGAAACTACTATACTGTTTTCTGTACAGCTGTAACATTGTGCATTCCCACCTGCAATGCAGAGGGGTTCCAGTTTCTCTACACATTCAACACTTATTGCTTTCTACAGTGTTTTGATAGTAGCTGTCTTAACAGCTATGCTGTGGATAACTCTCATTAAAAATAAACAAAACAGGGACCTCCCTGGTGGTGCAGTGGGTTAAAGCACAGCAATAAGAAGCTAAAGCCACTTCAGCATGAGTTCGATCCCCGCCCCAGAGGTGACCCACATGGCGTGGCAGACCTCTTCTGACCTGCCTGCTGCTCCCCTCAGCAGTGTACTTCGTCAATCTGCCTGTTCTGCTCCCCGCTCTGTCTCTAGTGAAGTCTCTCACGGCCCCTGAGCCTCTGGCCTGTACCCCAGTTCTGTATGCACAAATAAATAAATCTTTAAAAAAAAATAAACAAGGCCCTCCCTGGTGGCGCAGCGGGTTAAAGCACAGCACTGAGAATCTGAAGCCACTTCCGCATGAGTTCGATTCCTGCCTGCCACCTGCCCCGGAGGAGACCACATGGTGTGGCAGACCTCTCCTGACCCGCCCGCTGCTCCCCTCAGCAGTGTACTTCGTTGATCTGCCTGTTCTGCACCCCGCTCTGTCTCTAGTGAAGTCTCTCACGGCCCCTGAGCCTCTGGCCTGTACCCCAGTTCTGTATGCACAAATAAATAAATCTTTAAAACAAAACAAAACAAAACAAGAAATCACTGAAGTATGTAGTACTTCATTATTGGTAACAAATTATTTGATCTAACTGAACTAGTGGGTTGTAACTTGGTAGCTGAGAACTACTGTCCTCCTCTGTGTTGGTGAGAGATTATACAGGATTAGCATAAAGAAATTAGATGGCTTTCTTACAATATCCTGAGATACTGTTCACAGTTACTTCTTTATTTTGTTTTCCATAAATTGCCAGACATCAACAGAATTTATATTACAACAAATACTGGAGACATAATCCACACTTGCATGTAAATCAGTGTTTTGATTGAAAGACCACCCCTTCCATTATAACAGTGTGATGGCCTTCAGACAGATTAAATCCCAGCTAATTTTTAATGAACATCTGCTACACGCCAGAAACCATGCTTGATGTTACAGGCACAGAGAAATTTCTGAACATCTTGATTTAGTTCACTGCTCTTCAGATGCAGCAAAACGCTTGTTTCAGAGCTTCTCAAGACATGCTTTTTTGAGTAGAATTGCATTTTGGTATTTTTGTTGTTTTGTGCAGTTGTTAAAAAAATCAAGTAATTTACCTCTTTTATTTTTTTAAAGAGTAGTCAGCCTAAAAAGTCATTTTTTTTTTGCCAGTGCCACTTTTATCAGAAAACTGTTCTTTCTTCCAAATACCAGTCTTTTGTATCCATTTTTTTTGTAAGCAAAATGCAGGGTTCTTTTACTCAAATAGCATAGCTTCTGAACTGAAATGCTGGAGAATGGTGATGCAAGCACCCCAGGTAGGAGGCTTGTATTTTTAGAGCTCTCTTTATCCCTGCTAGTAGTTAGGCACCTATCACCAATAAATAACATCACATTAAATTAAATCTTATAAAAAATCCTTGCAGTGATTTATAACTTCTAGCATTACTTCAGAGAAAGCAGTTTTTTTCTTATTTTTTAAAGACTTATTTATTTATGCATAAATGGAGTATATGCCAGAGGTGTGAAAGGTGAGAGGAGTGGGGACAACAGGCAGATGTACTGAAACACACTGCTGAGGGGTGCAGCAGGTGAGACAGGACAGGTTTGTTGTGCCATGTGGGTCAGTTCCCTGGCTAGGATTGAACTCACGATACAGTGTCTGCTGATTGCTAATTCCCCTGTGCCAACAGGAAGACCCTGAAAGTGGTTTTCTTATTTCTTTCATGAGGAGAGAGTTTCTGTGCTCTTAGCTGTGTTGGGCAGATTAGTCAGAGCACCACCTGTGTTGGGAGAGCTAAGTCATTCATTATAGTTAACTTTCTCACTCTTCTTTTGTTTACCTACTTTATAGCGTGGTGTCATAAAAATTAATCATTGAGTCTGTGGTTGTGAGTTGCTTGTTCGATATAAGAGTAAATTCTTCATATGTTACACTATTTACATTTTATTAATCAACTTTTGGTATCTGTGGACTTAAAAAGTTTCAACTTCATTTGAAGTTATTATTTTGTGATTACATTGAAGATTATCATATATCTCCTATGAAGCAAATATTTCCCAACACCTTTTGAAAATGTTTATACTTGCCTCTTCCAATGGAGTTCTTTGCTGGAGTGTTGAGTGTGCTTTTAAATGGGTCTCCAGTAAATGATTTTTTAGAGTTTTGATCTGTTAATTCATGATCATTCAGCTAATATGTTGGCCTGCAGTGGTTCTTTTAAACTAATTTATTCTGGTTCCTCTTTGTGCTTTGAGATTTTAAATGGCTAACTTTGCATGAAACAAGCTTACACTAGGACCATCTGGTGTATCAAGGTGACCTAATCCAAACTCTTCTTGATGAAGATTTTTTTTTTTTCTGGAATGTTCTCTGCTATATTTCCACATATACATACATCTTTATCTGGATACCTTGGATTATATTTTAGATTTCAAACAACATCATTGCTTCTCAACTTTTTGTTTCACAGAATATGATCACAGAAGTCATTTCAGGCATATTTATAAAATCATGCCATAATAAAACCTCTGTTGTACTTTGCTCTAACTTCCCAGTATTAATGCAAAAAATGTGACATTGAAGTTTTCCCAGGCAATGAGGTTAGAAATTCTTGGAAGTGCTGATTGGATTTTAGGCTGAGTTAGTGTCAGGTTATGTGAGTCCTGTTCAACCTGTCTCCTAGGCACTGAGCTTGGGATCTGCCTGGGGGTGAGATTAGCCTGCACCTGTTTCTCAGCAGGGCCCTTTGACCTTGTAAGCCAAGTCGAATACATTGGAAGAAGAACATTCCATTAAAAGGCAGATGACATGGGAGGCATTTGGTTTTGAGTAAGCCCCTCAATCCCTCTTCATTTTCTTATTAGCTTTATCTAAGTACCTCACTGCTCACTTTATCCAGAGATATATAAGAAACATGACATGTTTGTGATGGCTCTTTGTAAACTCAAAAAAACTGTACAAAATTAATTTCTGTGGATCAATGAGAAGAAATGGGTCAATGTGCCACCTATAGAAGATGAAAGAAAATAATAGACATTAAATAATATGCTTATAATTTTAAAGTGTTTTTACATGTAGGTATCATGTGAGCATTTTAAAGCCCTGAGAAGTAGGAAAAGATCTATGTTGCAACTATGGAAACTTACGGGTTTTGTGCCCTTTACTGAAGTGCAAGGGTCAGGAGACTCAGCTTTAAGACCCAAAGGCCTCACTCCAGTCCTGGACCACTAACCATTCTTGCTTTCCCATCATGTTCCTGAATAGGTAAGAAAGTCATTGCTTGACAGTTTTCTGTTATTTCCTTTGAAGTGAATCCTGGAACTCTGTTACAAATGGAGCTTTTTGGGTTGAAGCAAGAAATAATGGATTCAGGGACCAGTGGCTTCAAATTTGGAGCCATTTTAGTAGTTTCTGTCCTCTTTTTATGGAACTCAGTAGCACACTCACTGCTCTTTCTGAAGAGGAAGTTTCCCAGGTCTGCTTTAATTCAGCCACTTTCCCAGGCCTGTTGCTTGGGGAAATCTGTTGTTTGAATTCTGCTGCTTGGGAGCAGAAAGTTCCTACAGTATACTTCTGGTCCACAGTAGTAGTTATGGCTACCTTGAACACCTTCTCAAACAATAAAAAATGCTTATGTTATGATGGATGGGATGACCAGTTTCCTCATACAAACTGTATAAAGTCTTATCATTCTTATAACTTGGGGCTCAGCCTTTTGGGACTGATACCACAGAGCCGGCAGGTGTGACAAGTAAATCTCTTTCTGTACCTCTCTGAGTGATTTCTCTGGGAAAATGCTGCATTTCCACCTGACATTTCTAATAGTTTCTTGAACCAGAATTTTACACTTCCTCGTGGCCAAAATATGTGTGCGTAGGAAGGGCTTAGTGACAGCAATCTGATGGAGAAATATGTGCTATTGATATTATTGCATGTTAGTTTTTGCATTATGGATTTTTCATTTCTTTGGGATTAACTTGGAGGAGTTTCTGGAAGGAAAAGGGAGACCAGAGGTTTGGCATTAACATGGGCTTAGTTGATTTGATTTACTTTCCTCTAGTAGATGACTCCTTAGAATTTTTCAACGCTCTTATGTAAGGTTTATTTGTGCATCTCACAAGAACTGCTCAGGTGTTCTGCAAATATCCAAGAACACCTGACCAAGTGACCTTGAATAAAACTTCAAGGGAAGTCCTGAAATAGTTTTAAGAGTTTCTATCAAAGCCAAGTTAACAGTACTTTAAGTATATTCATCTATTCAACAAATATTTTTTGAGCACCAGCTCTATGTTAGATCCTAGTCCAGAGACTCAGGATAATCAAGTGAATAGACCAGGTTCCTATCTATTTGTAGCTTTTATTTATGATTTAGTATAGATATGTACATAGATATAAACACGTGGAAGGCATTAATTGGTAAATATGTTAATTCTATTTAACATCTTGTTTGAGGAAATAGTGTATTTATATTAATGAATAATAGAGTACATGTGAAGTGATGACATAATAAATATATACATTTAAATAAATAAATGTATTTGTCAGTAAATTAGATTATTTGGATTTGGTTTTAGGATCACACTATGTCTGTTTTTCCATTTTTTCTCCAGAATTTTGTGGCAAAGATAATGATGAAGTATTCATAGTACTTTTATAGTCTCTGTTATTTATCTTTATTAATCTTTTAATGTATAGCAAATATATTTATCAGGCAGAAAGTAGACATACCTGTTTTAACTTTGTATCTTAATTGATCACTGAGACAGTTGAAGACATTTTTGTATTTCCGTTTCATTGCAGGGAAATCACACAATTAAAATTATCTATTATGTCATTGGTTTTCTTGACGCTATTTTTTAGTTCATTTATATCAATAAAAGCAAGCATGAAAAGTGTGTTTATACTTTCTCTGATTTGTCTATAATTTATATTCTTACAGTATATGTGCTCATTTCTTTGAAAAATTTCCATGAATTGATTTAAGATCTTCTCTTTAGCTTTGGGTCTTACTCTTGATAGCCTATATGATATAGCAGTTTAAAGCTAAAGCTAGGATTGGATGACCTGTTTCAAATTCTAGTTTGGCTTTGTTTGGTGAATAAAAATGTGTACTCATTTTAGAGTCAGCTAAAAAAAGTTGAATTCCAAAGAAGTAATAATGCTTTTGTAGCCCAACTTACCCAAGTGGAAGGCTGTCAATGACTCCCAGCAGATAGCAGATACCATTCATGTAAACCCTTTTTGGGGACAACTTTTCTAGTAACTGGAAACATTGCTGTTCATCCAAGAAATGCCATTGGATCATCCAGGAACTGCCATTGGATCACTTGTTATGCAAGATTATATAGCACATCATTACTGTGTTGGGATTTCAGGACTCAAAGTTAAGAAATTATGGAAGCAGATAAAAATATAACAGTAGGTATAATTTCCCTAGAATTACTTGTTATCCATAAATAAAGGTATAGAATAGATAGTTGTAAGCAATGAAATTTTTATAGACAAAGGAAAAGAAGCTAGAGTGATAAATGATTAGTTTATTATAGTCTCCTTTCTGGGCATGCTGCCTTTTATAAACCAGAGTGACTAAATAAAAAACAGTATCTTTGCAGAAGGAAAAAAAAATTCCAGTAGTTTTATTTCTGAGGTTGTTCTTTCACTTTCTAAGAAACTGTTTCTTTAGTTTTATGATTTAGTTTTATGATTAAGTTTTCTGAAGTTTTGATATATTATTGTAGTAATACTTGTTCATATATTAATATGCCACTTTAATAGGTGAACATAAAACTACTATCTAGTATTTGTTGCAGTTTCATTGTAGACCACCTCTCAGAAAAAAACGCCTTCCCTCTCTCTGCCCCCCTCACCTCAGCCCATTACTTCTCTCTTTTAGCCTCTCCTCCCACACCAGATTCTTTGCACCAGAATCAGATTACTTTATTTCATGCTCAGCAACACCTTTTGATGGGTCCCTTTTTCTATAGAACGTAGCCTGTACTCCTTGCTATCATCCCCATTAGTTGATTGTTGTTGGTGGTGGTAATGGTGATTGTGTCTGTGTTTGTTTCTGCTTCTATGTGTATGTGTGTGGTGTTTTTAGTACATGAGGTGATTATTCCTTTTTCTTGAGGTTTTGAGGCAAGACTAAATTCTGATTCCCTATATAACCCTTAAGTGAGCATACTGTTCAACTCATACCATTTTCTTGGACTCTAGCATTTCCCACTTTTCTGTCTAGAAGGATCTTGTGTTTTAGGCCCACCTTAATTGTTACCTCTACTGTGAAGCCTCCCTGATTCTACTTCAGAATAAGAATTAATAAAATGCCCTCTAAACATTTCTGCCATAATACACAGGATAACACAATGGACCCATAGTTGCAAGAATCAATTTCACTAGATATACAAAAATGAGTATTTGAATTATACCCAAGCACAAGAGTATTTGAATTATACCTCTAGCTACTTGGGCTAATTGTAATCAGGTACAGTTAGTAGTTGTAAGTATGACATTATCACCATCCGAAGGGGAGAGGTATAGCAAGTTAGTGCATTTTTGCATTCTCGAACAGTGCCTAGGACAGTGCCACACACACACACACGCACATTTACAGTAAAGATTTGCTGTACTCATACAGAGATAGGTGTTTTCAAGGCCTCTTTTAGTGCTCGTATGTAGTAGGAACTTCAGTAGATAGGAAGGCAAATGAAGGGAAAGCCTATCTTAAAATAGCTCAGTTTATATACCAACAACTATCCTAATTGGAAATTTAGATGCCATAGAAGAGGTATAAAACATGAGTAACAGGAAGTACAGAACTATATACTTACGTACACACCTATCTACTTTCATATCTATGTAAGAAAGGTCATTGTCAAAATAGCTAACTTGTAAGAACAGGCAGATTTGTCATTGAAAAATTAGCAACAACCCATAAAAGGTTAAGAAAACTTGGGAATATTTTCTCTTATTTACTGAAAAGTCTTCTGGAAATAAGAGGTAATAATCTTAGCTTTTGCAGTACTCTGTATGCCGTTTTGAAGCTTTTATGCTCTTAATTTGACTTTGTGTACATTCATGCAGTTGGTTTTTACTGCTGTTAATTTTTTTTTTAAGATTTATTTATTTATGCTTACAAAACTCGGGTAACAGGCCAGAGATGTGGTGGGGAGTGGATTCACCAGAGACAGAGTGGGGAACAGAACAGGCAGACTGCTGAGGGGAGCAGCGGGTGGGTAAGGGGAGGTCTTCTTCACCATGTGGGTCAGCTCCCTGACTGGGGATCGAACTCATGCTGCCGTGGCTTCTTAGAGCTTCATAACGCGGTGCTTTCACCCATTGTGCCACCAGGAAGAATCCTGTTAATTTTTTCATAGAACAACAATATGTGTTAAAGAAAGGGGCAATCTTTTCTCAATTTACTTTACTTACTATCTTTTAAAACTTATGATAAAACCAAATATATGCTATTTTAAAAAGGTATCTGAATCATCTGTATGAAGAGTCATCAGGGTGAACTTTCAAAAGGTGAAATCAGTCATTATGTACTTTGAGTTTTAAACCTCTGCCATTGCCCGCTGGTTCTAACAGGTAGAGTAATGATTTGGTCACACCAATCCTCTTCCAGATAACAAGCATAAAATAATAATTATAAATAAGAAGCTGCAAGTATTTGAAGATGTTGGGAAGTATTGCAGAGCAGGTAAAAACTAGAGTAGAATTTAATCTCGAAAACTGGTGAGGCTCAGAATTGTGAATTTGTGACTTTCTGGTTCAACAGCAAACTTTCTCTGTCATAATTGCTGTAGCCGATTGCAGTTTTACTGGCTAAAGGTAGCAGTGGTCAGAGCTGAGATTTGGAAAAGTACCAGATTTATCAGAAGCAGGGAGTGAGTAGCTAGATATACATGTATCTGTAAAAGATTTTAGGGAGTCTGGCTGAAATTAGATACTAGCGAGAAAATTACCTGTATCTTAAAAGGGAGAACTACAAGGTGCCACATCTATGAACTTCCTGTTTGTTTTCACTGAATGTACTTCCCTACAGTATTGAAACTTATGGCCTGAAAATATCAGAGAACAGAAGACCAAAGTTAGCTAAGCTGTGGGAAAATTAGAGCAGAGATCATAAAAGCAAGAAATTTAGAGTTTGAGCTCCTTCTTTGCCCAGAACGTTAGCTTACTGATGAATACACAGCATAGATAAGATCTCTAGTGGCTAACATAAAAATATTCATTAGGAAGCCACACTTAGTAGGAAGCCACAAGAATAGGCCAAACTATCACCAGTAGCTATATACCCCATACTGTGTAAGAGACAAAGTGTGCAGGTGAGATTCAGGCAAATTAGCTCACTACTGGAACAAAGGTGATAATTCTCAGAGGAACACGATAAAATCCAGAGTTGCTACAATATACTAGCTATTCAAAGCAACAAAGTTTGTCCTGCATTCAGGAAAATTAATTCAGGCAGAAGGATTATGACATCAGAAGAGACTTAAATCCCTAAGAAATAATGCAGAGCACCAGAAATAGGAAATATGTAGATAAATAATAAACATAATGACTCTTTAAAATAAGATTATAAGGTCTAAAATGTATGTTCATGCAATATATATGATGATAATAGCACTGAGGATTAGGTCAGGAGTGGTTACTTACATATATAGTGGATCTCAGGCCAGAGAGCTGATCCATATGGTACAGCATATCTCTCCTGTCTGGCCCGCTGCTCCCCTCAGGAGTGTTCTTTGTCAGTCTGCCTGTTCTGCTCCGCACTCTGTCTCTGGTGAATCCTCTCACCACCCCTGCACCTCTGGCCTGTTCTGTATGCATAAATAAATAAATCTTTTAAAAAACAGCACTCAAGGCCCTCCCTGGTGGCGCAGCGGGTTAAAGCACAGCACTGAGAATCTGAAGCCACTTCCGCATGAGTTCGATTCCCGCCTGCCGCCTGCCCCGGAGGAGACCACATGGCGAGCCAGACCTCTCCTGACCCGCCCGCTGCTCCCCTCAGCAGTGTACTTCGTCAATCTGCCTGTTCTGCTCCCCACTCTGTCTCTGGTGAAGCCTCTCACCGTCCCTGAGCCTCTGGCCTGTATCCCAGTTCTGTATGAATAAATAAATAAATCTTTAAAAAAAAAAAAAAAACAGCACTCAAGATGAAGAACCTAAACAAGTGGTAATAAATTGCAACAGATATTGCTAAAATGAAGTCTATGAGTGGTCAGTAAAGATGAAAAGATGCTTAACATTAGTAGTTTAAGGACATACAAATATATACAGGTTTGCATTTATAGAACTTGTCTAGATTCCACTTATACCTCAGGAAATGTGAACCAGTACCACTAAATCACATACAGTATTGTAAATCCACATTGGCTCAGTAAAAATAATGCAGTTTAAAAACAACAACAAAAAGATGCTCCTGCCCAATCTTTCTATAGTACAGTTTTATTAGTCTGGTACTTGAATTTGTCTTTGTGTTGACTTCTAGAAACTTCTTGTCCCAAAACCTTCAGATTGGGACCTGTCTGTTCCTATTTCTTTGCCCAGGTTAGATTTTTATACATTTTTTTCTAGAAAAGAATAAGCCCCTCAAACAAAAATATTGCATCAAATAGGTGCCTTTCTTCTCTAAAAAAAACCTCTGAGGGCCCTCCCTGGTGGTCCATTGGGTTTATGAAGCTATTCCCAGCCACTCCAGGCCATGGAGCTGACCCACATGGTTAAGCAGACCTCTCCTGCCTCACCACTGCCTGTTCTGCTCCCCACTCTATCGCTTGTTAATCCTCTCACCCCCGCATACCTGACCTGTACCCCAGCTTTTATATACATAAATAAATAAATCTTTTACATATACTTATATAAACCTCTGAAGAATTTCAGTACTGAACTAAATCTCATCTTAATTGTTAGGTTTCACATCATCATGTTCCAATTTGTTTTTTTATAATATAGGCCAAATCTGTTCTTTCTCTCATCATGACCTTTATTCTAACTTTTACAATCATCTCTCTTTGTTATGCTAATAGTATGTTAGTCTTTCAACTCACTATATATCAACTCATCTGTAAAATTCTCATTTTTTTTAATTATAGGAGGGAATTAAACAACCATCAGTAAATATAGTTCTTTTTTCTTAATGAGTGTTATATTTGATAAGGTTTTTCTTCTAGTTTTTATATTAACACTCTTAACTGAGTATGGTTTGCAATTTGTTTCCTGAGTGTGAGAGAACAGAAAGGCAGTTAGGGGCATATAAATGCTAAACACAGTGCAGCATGAGTTCATACTATTTGCCAGATACTATTCTTAAAACTGTTAGAAATATAACTAATTTAGCTTTCAATAAAAATAACATATATATAATATCTGACCTTCATTTTACCAATGAAGAAACCAAGGACAGAGAGAAGTTAGGAAATGTGTCAAGGTGATGTAGTCAAACAATAGCCGGACTGTGACTTGAAGCCAGAGTCTACTTCCAAGGTCTATCTAAATGGCTAATCTGGACTGCATTTATAGCAATAAAGCACATGTTAATTCACTGTGGTTGCTGAAAGGGATTAGGATAAGACGTTCATTTGCATTTTACTAAAAAATTAAATGTGTTTCTTGTGTATGTCCTTAATCTCTCCAATTAATGTCTTTCTGATGTTCCTTAAATTTTTGGACCTTGTGTGATAAGCACTTCTTATAGACTGAAGCCTTTGCTGAAACATTTCTTTCCTTAGAATTTGGCCGGCTTATCTGTGTCCTCAGTTAGAACCACTGATTTTGATGTACTAGTTTCTAAAACACATATAAAGTGTTTTTCGAAGGGTTCATTATATCTGCTATCAGTACTATCAATCTTATTTCAGAGCGAATTTGTACAAATAAATACTGATTTTGAACTTTCCTAAATTACTGTGAAAATTATTTGAGTTGAATGGAGAACAAAGGTGTGATGAACACTTCCCTACGTAGGGTCACTTATTAGCTTAATTTCCTACACAGCATCTTCTCTTGTCATTTATCAACAGCTCAGCCCAGGAACTAAACATATTCATCACCTCCATAGGTTTCCTTGTGTCCCTTTGCTAGGGTTACGTGTGTGTATTTATCTTTAACAAATATTTCAGTACATAATAACTTATTGTTAAATAGTATATTTATAGCCAGTCTCTACAATGACTTGTATAACTGTAACTGTACTTTGTAACCTATGTATTAAGGGTTGGTGGTGATATGAGTGGCATTTTGATAGCAGAGCTCACCAAAGCCCAAGTTCTGGCTTGCTCTATGCTCTTCCTCCCTGAGGAGTTTCTTAACTAGCTTATACTAGAAAATTAGCAGTTTGAGAGGTGAAGTGCCATTTCCTAATAACCGGGAGACTGTTGGGAGTAGCCTGAGTCTGTGTTTTGTGACCAAAAAGTGTTAGGTGATTGTGCATAGAAAGTTAGCCAGAAATCTCCAGTTCACAAGAGGAATGCATGCAGTATCCCATTAAACTCCCTGCTACATAGAGAAGAAAAGGTGTCACGGGAACTTGGCTTTGTACTTTTATAACTAACTGCCTGCTTACAGAAAAACTGTCAAAGAAAATTTAAGGAGCATCCAGTAGATGGCAGCGTGTTGTTATACTTGAAATAAAGCTTTGTAAAAGAAACTGTTTTGCAGCTGTAATTGTATGAAGGCAAATGTATGCAGGCAAAATGATTTAATATTTCATGGGGAAAACTATATTTTAATCAACAACCAAATTGAGCAAGCAATTTCCTTCTTGCTCATACTCTGTATTAGATTATTTTAGCTGTATAGAAGTAGCAAGCATGCTGAGGTTAGAAATAACACCTGTACCATTTTCTCTCTCTCATAATGCTCAGCACATCATTGAGCTTATTGCAGAGCTACTTGATCACAAGTGTTTTTAGCTCAAACATGATTTCCATATATTATTGTTATCCTGGTTTCTATTTGAAATACAGTCCTGTGATGTCCTATCTCGTCTGTAAACCCTCACATAGGTGCAACCCACCCAGATACACCCCCAGTGTCCTGCCACATATTATCATTTTATTTGGGAAAATTTAACATTTGAGTTGTTCATAGTCTGTTTCTACCCTGTTTCTACTCTTGTTTCAGTCTTATTGCTTGACATTGCCTATACTTCTTTCCAACCATGTACTCTGCCATCTATTTCAGGTTGCTTTTCCCTTATTACTGTGTCAGACCTTTAAAAAAAAAAGATTTATTTATTTGTGATACAGAACTGGGGTACAGGCTAGAGGTGCAGGGGCAGTGAAAGGATTCACCAGAGATGGAGTGGGGAACAGGCAGATGTACTGAAATACACTGCTGAGGGGAGCTGTGGGAAGACAGATGAGGTCTGCTGTGTCATGGGGAGGTGAGGTCACCTCTTTGGCTGGGGATGGAACTCATTGTGAGGTGGCTGTGGCTAGCTTTGTATTGCTGCACTTTAACCCATTGTGCCACCAGGGAGGGCCCTCCATCAGACCTCTCTTGCTAAGGTCACCAGGGATTTCCTTTTTGCTTTTCCAAGGGATATACATCAAGGCTTGTCTTCCTTACTTCTAGCAACTTCCCACAGTGGGATCCTTGGGATTACAATGTTCTATTCTACATTTATTTTTCTGTTTGTTCTTTCTTCCCTCAGCATTTATTTCAGAGCTTTTATCATAACTCTAATAAAATTTTATATAACCAGGTGTTCTTTCCTAAATGGTAAGTTCTTTTTACCTGGCTCTTTGGTGTATGGTAGTCCTTTGCAAAACTCCCAGAACTGATGATGCTGGTATAAACATCTGCTCAACTACATTTAATAAATGCATCAGGAACTTTGAAAACATTTGTCAATTTCTAAAGATTAACTTTTATTTTCATATGTATTAAACTTAAAAGACCAATAACTTTGGAAAGAATATTGTTACTAGAAATTTGTATTCCTTTTTTTATCTTTATTTTTTTTAAAGATTTATTTATTTGTACATACAGAACTGGGGTACAAGCCAGAGGCTCAGGGGCAGTGAGAGGCTTCACCAGAGACAGAGTGGGGAGCAGAACAGGCAGATCTACGAAGTACACTGCTGAGGGGAGCAGCGGGCGGGTCAGGAGAGGTCTGCCACACCATGTGGTCACCTCTGGGGCAGGCGGGAATCGAACTCATGCAGAAGTGGCTTTAGCTTCTCAGTGCAGTGCTTTAAACCATTACTCCACCAGAGAGGACCCATGTATTTTTAATAGAATATCTACCACAGATTTTTTCATTATGTTTATCTAGTAGCATATAGCTGCAGGCAATATAAATTGCAAGAAAAAGAGGATTTCAAATTCTGGGCAAAAAAATTTATGTAAATTAGAAAAAATCATCTAATTAGGAAAATATTTGTTTTTTTCTAAGTTAGGATAGCATAAATAAGAATTATATGTATCCTCCCACATTTCCAGATGTATTTTTAAATTAAATGAAAAAGGTATTTAAATATTTGTAAAAAAACCCATCTTTATTTTATAATTTTTATGATCTAATAATTTATTTAACACATGAAAATAAATACATGACTATTTAAATAAAAAAGTGTTCACCCATATATGACCCAGAACCTTGTTTCTCTTGTGGTCCACATTCTGTGTCTGGGAAAAGTCCAGAATCAGGTGGAAAAGCAATCTGAGCAGGAAGCTTAGCCTAAAGGGAGGAAGAAGGAACTCTCCAGGTCGGTTTTCAGATCATTTATTTACACCAGTGGCAAGACAGTATGAAGTGGAAGTGGAGGGAGACCCCTGTGTTGGCATTGATATGCCTGGGGAAGATGAAAGAATGGCATCTCAAGCTCCCACCCTCAAATCTACACAGGGATGGGGAAGCAGGGAACATCTGGAAATGGCTCCCATGACTGCTTCTTAAATGCCTCTGTCTCCTCAACAGCCCCACACCAGAGCAAAAATTCAAAATTGGGTCTCTCACTATGACCCCATGGACCAATGGGGGTAGGGCTAATGAAAGAGCTAAAGACCATCTCATTTCCAGAAGGGCTTTAGTTTCTGGGTGGCCCCAAGGGGTACAGGTTAGGTGGCACTGAAACAATGGGTAAGCGTTGAAAGTCACCAGGGGTTTCTGGAAGCTATTCCTTGAAGGAGAAGGCCAGGATCTCAAAGCCCAATTCCTTGCGGTCCAGAGGAATGGGTACTGGGGAAATTCAGGTGGGTGAGTGAGTGAGAGCACCTCCTCAGAGGGCATGTGAGGGTTTAATCCATTCCCTGACAACTTCCAGGAACCTGCTGCCACTCTGGGCTGTCTTTCAGGGGCTAGTGGGGTCAAAAACAGGATAGTGGATTCTCCCTGGAATGGGGCAGTTGGTTGCCCTGAGAGCAGGTGACGGTGTCCAGAAATGAGTGTGAGAGTTTTGTTGTAACCCTTTTACTATCCCCGGGGCCTCACTGGCAGTGTTCTCAGGCAGACTTGTGGCTGTCAGATGGGGTGTGGCTAATCTTCTGTACCTGTTTTCCTTGGTGTAGGGTCTGAGTGCAGTACTCACTTCCTATTCACCCCTGAAACCTGTAATGCCTCTGCATCCACTTTGATGCTTTTGCTCTTCCCCCCCCACCCCCCGGGGTGTTTTAGAGTCCACTGGGGTGAGTCAGGAGCTGTAGGACGGCCAGTCTTATCTACGTGTGACTCCCTGTCCTTCACCTAGTAGTGGCTCTGGAGGTGCAGGGTCCACATCCCATGGACAACCAGCCACATGGTCATCTTCATGCTGCCTGAGGTCCAGGGTGACAGTGGGTATTTTGTTCCCAACAGGTCCTGTCTCCAGGGCTCCCTCCAGTCAAGAGCTTCACAAACAACATTTCATTAAGTCCTTTCAACAGTCCGGTGAGTAGCTTTGGTTATGTCTTATCTACAGATGACAAAACTGAGACTTCAAAAGGTGAAATCACATATGTGGGTCATATCTGAAAAGCTGAATATTTTGACTGATGAGCCTGGATTCAGCCTCTCAGTGTCTTCTCCTCACTGTCTGCACTGCTCCTCCAGGACACAGGGACATTGCAACACCCCTTTGACCTGCAGCCCAGCAAATCCCTGGTGCCAGAACCCTAGGGAAATCAACACCCACCTAATTCTCCCCCATCCCTATCCTGTCCGCACCCTACCCTGTGTGTTAAGGTGATAGACTCACAGGGAAGCCAGGTCCTAGGGACCGTGATCAGTGCCAAAAGAGCCCTCATTTTTAAAGTAAATAATTTTTTTTATCCTAATCAACTATAGACCACAATTCTAAAAATAGTCCTAAATTTTCTGTCTAAATTTGAACATCAAAGAACAGCAGTGAAAAAAAAAGAAGAGCAGCAATGACTCATTTTTTTTTTTTTTTAAACTGAAACTGTCTAGTTCAGGTCTCAATCTGAGAGCATGTTTTTTTTTCCCCCCTAAATCAGCTTCTTTGGATAGCTTTTCTTATGGAATTTAAAAATTGCCTGTCAGGATAATAAGTACTGAATAACCCCTGCCACCAGACTCAGTTATACTTAACTGCAAGAAACATTATCTCTTCCATTTTAAAAAAAGATTTATTTATTTATGCATACAGAATTGGGGTACAGGCCAGAGATGCAGGGAGTGAGAAGATTCACCAGAGACAGCGTGGGAGTAGAACAGGCAGATGCACTGAAATACACTGCTGAGGGGAGCAGTGGGCAGGTCAGGAGAGGTCTGCTGTGCCATGTGGTTCCCCTCCCTGGCTGGGGATTGAACTCATGCTGCAGTAGCTGCAGATAGCTTCCTAGTGTTGTAAGCTTTAACCTGCTATGCCACCAGGGAGGGGCCCTCTTTCACGTTCTCATCCAGAAGAGGAAGGGAATGGGTGAATGCAGTTAGTATAAGACTGGGGGAGAAATATGTTCCAAGAGTAGTGCCTTTAATCTGATAAACCAAACTGCTGTGTTAAAGAAACCTGGTGATATTAGATTCATAAATCTCATTGCTACAATACAATCTTTTTCTAGTATAGAAGTATGGTATGTCTAAAAATTATTATTCTCTTATTGGGCTCAGGGAATAAAACCTGTTTTTTATTTAATAGCATATTGATTTACTTAGAAACTTGGAGGGAAAAATCTTAATAAACATTTTGAAAAACCTTGTTTTAAATTATATGAAAACATTTTAAAATATGAGTAGAAATATATTGAGAAGGCTGAAATATCATTTGGAAAAAGGTATCTTGAATATTTATTGGTTTTGGTAGATGCCATGTTCTCTTTATGTTTGGTGTGATGTGTTCATCTACCAGCAGTTTTATTTTCTGTGGGAACTTCTATCAAGAGAATGACCGGCACAACGGTCATAAAGTCAGAAAAAGAGAAGTCATATTATTCATGATTTTCTTAAGAGAAAAATACAGATAAGGGACAGAGGTTAGTTGAAGTACTCTTTTTATATTGCTTTGTATTAATCAAGTTTTCTTTTTTCAGGCAGAAATCATACTCAGGTTAGCTCAAGCGAAAAAGGAAAATAATTAGTTCATGTGACTGAAGGATTAAGGAGAACATATATGAAGGTTTAGCTGGAAACAGGGCCTCATCTCCTATAGTCAAATCTTTTTGATACTCAGCACAACTTTCCTGTGGCAGAAAGGCATTCTCTGTAAATAACAAAGATGCCCTTGGTTGGTCCAGTATTAGTATGTTCCCAGAGAGAGAAAAAGCTCTTCTAGCATGCCTATTAATCATGCACAAGAAGACTAATTATCTTGTGTTTTTCATTTGTGGATCCATCACTGTATCTTGGGGAATTGAGTTCTACTGGATAATCTGGCAGATTGTGAAACTGAAACTGGCCTCTGGAGAACTGGTTCCCAGATCAAGGGAGGGTTGAAGTACAAAAGAAGGCGGAACTAGAACCCATTATTTGTTAACATTTACTATGTGCTTGTTGAAGTAAACTCAATAAAAAAATAAGGAAAAAAGGGTGACCTCTAATCTTACCATGTAGAGATATTAACCCAGCATTTTAGATAATGATATTTGTGTTTGTGTTTTATTTATATCGTTGAATTTTCTATTTCCTTTCGATTCTATCAGGATTTCCACATGTGTTTTGAAGCTCTGATGTGGCTGCATACATATTATGGATTATTTATCTCTCTTAATGAATTGACGCTTTATCATTATAAAATGTTTGTATTTATCCCTGATAATATTCCTTGGCCCACTTTTTTATTTTAATTATAGCACCTCTAGCTTTTCTCCTTCCCCTTTGAGCCCCCCCCCCTTGGTGTTTCTATGATATATTTTGTTTTTAACTTGTATCAATGATGTTTTTGTATGCTGAATCAATCACCTTTCTCTGTTATTCTAGGTCTGCTTCTGTTGACTAATTTTTGTTCTTGTGGTAATGGGTCATATCTGTCTGCTTCGTTGTAGGCTGGCTTTTTTTTTTTTTTTTAAAGATTCATTTATTTATTCATACAGAACTGGAGTGCAAGCCAGAGTTGCAGGGGCAGTGAGAGGCTTCACCAGAGACAGAGTGGGGAGCAGAACAGGTTGACTGAGGAAGTACACTGCTGAGGGGAGCAGTGGGCAGGTCAGGAGAGGTCTGCCACGCCATGTGGATCACCTCCAGGATGGGGATGGAACTCACATTCAAGTAGCTGTGGTCAGCTTGCAGTGCTGAGTCCTAACCCGTTGTGCCACCAGAGAGGGCCCCAGGCCTGGTCATTTATTTATTAGATACTAGAGATCAGTAATTTTACATGTTGTATGTTAGATTTTGTTTAAAAGGGTTGGTCTTTTTCTTTTGTTTTGTACTTAAATAGCTCACAGGTCCATTTAATCTGGGAGGCTTCTGATAGTCTCTGCTAGGGTAGATCTAAGATGGCTTTTATTCTTGGCTAATTTATTTCATTTATTAAGGCCTGACTCACCTAAAACGCTGTCCAGTGTATTACAGGATCTCTGCACTCTGGTGAGTAGGAACATGAACTTGTTTGTAGCCCCGTGTAAATTCTAGGAATTTTTTTAGCCTATTGGTTCTCTCCTTTACCCTGTAACTTAACCCTTGCATGTTCATATCTATGTTTATTAATGATTTAATCAACTTTTTTTTTTATATCCCACACCCTTCTGTATTGCCCCTCCTCTCTTGTACTTAACCCCATAGATTCTAGCTGTTGGTTCTCTCCAGTTAGTAAGAATTCTGTGAAATGCTTGACTTCTCTCCTCCTGCCTTGGAATTCATATTCCCTCCTTCACTGTGTGTTCATATTTCACTCAGCAATACTTATTTTTCAACATCTGAACACATTGCTTTATGCATTTTGTTCAGTTCACAGCTAAAAGGCAATTCCTATAGCAGTTGATCTTTTAAGAGTGGAAATCGAAATAGAAAATATTATATAATTGGGTTTTTTTATACATGTCTATTTTATTTAATATCAGATCATAAAAACTTCCCACGACATTTACTTCTCATCATGTCTTACTATCCCATGCTGAGAATGAACCATCATGTAACTGCTCTTTCTTTTTTTTTTGGCTATTACATTTGTTTTCAGTTTTTCACTATTTCAAAGAGGGCTTTACATTCTTGGATATAAATCTTCATATTATCTAGTTTTTATCTTTGTGATATATTTCTTGAAGTAGAATTATTGTGTTAAAGGTTTTGTGGTTGTTTGTTCTCTACAAATATGTGGCTAAATGTTTGCTGGCAAGGTTCTACCAATTTTCCACTGGTATTAAATGAGAATACTCATTTTACCACACCCTCAGTAGCACTATGTTTTAGTCTTTATGTGCACATATATTAGTGTGCAATTATAGTATGATATGCATTGCCAAGAAGACCAAAGTTCAGCCTCTTCCTCCATAGTGCTGCTCGGTGATGGAGAATTACAGTCAAATGACAGCAAAATAGGATATATTTTGATGGGTATCATCAAATTCTGCCTAGGAAGACCCCACAAAGGACATGTATCAGTAATTATTTGTGTCTAAGCAGCTTTTAATAAAGTTGAAGAGAGAAAAAAAAAATGTTAGAAGGGCTAATAAGCTACCGAAAGTGAAGATTAAATTGTGAAGCTATGTGGCATGTGATTGGTCTTGCTGGTATTAGGCCGTGTTTGAGTGAGTGTGGAGTAGGAAGTAAAGCAGGATTTGGACTCGGAAGCAGTTAGCAATAGTTTCTGTGTGGTCTTGAGTAAGTGAAATGCATATACTAAGCATTTACTCTTCATGGATGTGCTAAATCCTTACATGTAGTAAAATACATCTTTTTTTCCATTGGCTTTGTTTTTCTTTTTTCCTGACAAAGTTTTCCCAAGTTTTTTCATACTGCTTCCCCTATGTCATCTGACAGTGAGCACCAAATTCTTAATACCACAGCAACCCTTTGTTAAAAGAGAAGGTTGAGGCCTTGTCTGTACTTGAAAATTCAATAGGCTTGACTTTTTGTCTTCTAAATAGTGTATTTGCACTCTGGGCAGGCATAGCCTAGCCTGGAGTAGCTTCCCCTGGAGCTGCACATGTATCTCCCATTTATACAGATAGTGTTCTGGTTTCTCACTAACTCAGATTTCCTGAGTCTGAGACTCTCATTTTGGCTGTCTGCTTTGTCAGAACAAATGCAAACCCATACGTATTCTGTGGTGTCGGTTTTTGGAGTTAGTGCAGGTTTCTTGGGTTCACCATGCAGGCCTCTCTCTGCAAACCTGTCTCTTTTGGGGCATCTCTCCCTGCCATTCTCCCTTCTGCCCAACTTCCTGTGTGATACAATCTTGTGATACCTCCTTTCTGTTCTTTCCTCCATCGTTCTGTACTCTAAAACCTATGTCCTTTTAGTGAAATTGAGCCATCACACCAAAACAAAGAAGTGGGAAAATGTCAGGAAGAGTTAAACCAGGTCATTGGAAATAGGCCTACTTACCAGTTTTTGAGTGATTAATAGATTGATCAAATTTCTTAACTGTGGACCTCTGCTTCTTTAATAATGAAATGGCCAATACATTATCTACTAGTACTAAATATTGAGTGGATAAAAAAGGGTTTAAAAAAAAAAAAGGTAAGTGCTCTTCCTGGTGGCAACAGGTTAAAGCACCACATTAGGAAGATCTCCAAAGCCACTGCAGCACTAGTACAATTTCCAGCCAGGGAGCTGACCCACATAGCGTGGCAGACCTCTTCGTACTCGCTAGCTGCTCCACTCAGCAGTGTATTTCAGTAGATCTGCCTGTTCTGCTCCCCACTCTGTCTCTGGTGAATCCTCTCACCCACCACACCTGTGGCCTGTACCCATGTTCTGTAAGCATAAATAAATCAATCTTTTTTTTTTTTAAAAAGGTAAAATGGATGAATAAGTTTTTGACTTTGTGGATATAAAAATCAATTTTGTGTTTCTAACTAATTAAAAGTAATGTTCTGCTATCCATTTTGTAATGTTCCAAGTTTCTAGATTACCAAAGACATTTAATAAACACAATTCTAGGCTTCTAGTTTCTTTTCATCATGACATATCAACTTAATTTCCAAAGAAAACATTGGGTTACTTTTCACTTATTTTAGATGCATAGCAGGTATTTAAATTTGAGACATTCTATTAGGGATACATTTAAAGTGCTTAAATTAAAGCTAAATACTTAAGAGATCTCAGATTACCAGCATAAGAGCTCTCCTGGTTCTAGACTTCCCTATTTCCTTCCATTTCTATTTGTACCATAGTTCTAATGCTTTTTTACTTGGCTTGTGATATTAGATGAATGAAAAGACTCTCAGAGCCTGTGTATTATAATTTTTCTTTAATCTGATATTATTTTTAGCTTAAATAATTTTGTGTGCTGGTTTAGATATAAACTATAGTAATAATTTTTTTAAATGACTAAGAATATTTTGAGTCTTAAATTGTATATCTCTTCATGACTTGGAAACTACTTGTGCTGAGAGCATATTTAAGAAGTCCTGTGATGGGCTGGCTCTCACTGGTCGTGCAGTGGGTTGAAGTTCAGCACTATGAAGCTAGCCACAGCCATTGCAGCACATGTTCAATCTCCAGACAGGGAGGTGACACACATGGTGTGGCAGACCTCTCCTGTCCTGCCTGCTACTCCCTTCAGGAGAATGTTTCAGAAGGCAAAACTGCTCTGCTCCCCACTCTGTCCCTGGTGAATCCTCTCATCCCATCCTCCAGCCCCTCCACCTCTGGCCTGTACCCTAGTTCTTGTATATAAAAGTAATTATTTAAAAGAAATGTTCTATCCTTTGGAACTATTGGTATTAAATCAGTTATAAGCTGGTTTGTTATTCAGAACTGTTGCTGAGGTTAGGTATACCAGTCCTTAAAAAAAAAAAAAAGCTATTTTATCTAATTTTATAGCTTTTTCTATTACTTTTTTTTGGGGGGGCTTTCAAATTTTGTTTCTAATATGATTTCTGTTGGGACTCCAGTTATTGGAGTTTATTCAAATTATAGGAAAATCAGAATATGTAAAATCCAAGGAAGTCTCAGAAAGACCAGCCTCTACAGAGTGGTGAATAGAATTCAGTGTAAGCATTATTTTGCATGAGAGTTGTTTCCATTAGTGCTATATCTGGATGCGTTGCATATGTTGGAGAAGTAGGGAAATTGGAATGTGCCTAAAGTATGACACCAGGGTTATTAATGCTCAGACATCTCCCAAAATTATGATAGAACTTTGTTTAATATTCAAAGATTTATGCATATTATTTGCTGATTTTTCTACTTAAGGTATAAATCATAAACAAAAGTTGGTTTGTGGGAGAATTTTGGAATACTTGAAATTCTTGTATTATTTCTTTCTTCAAACTTAATTACCTTGTGACTTGAGAAATTTCAACGTGACCAGAGAAAACCTATATAGAAATAGTAGACAAAAACTTCCAAGGTAATTTCAAACACTACCTTATTTTGCAGTCATAAAGTTTATTATAGCTTGTTCTACAGAACAATGAATAAATTGCAGCTAACCACTCCCCAAGTAGTTATAATTGAACTTAATGCAGACTGTATTATAATTGAGATATATATTTCTTATTAAGATTAGATTTAATACCAGAGTTTATTCAAGTTTCATGAGATTCTTGTTCTGTTTCTTTTCTCATCTTACATTAAATTATGTTCTCATTTGTAGTTGACCCCAGGGCAGGAAATGTTGGCAAAATTCATTAGGCCAAAACAGCAGCCAACATTCATTAGAAGGCAGGGGCATTTCAACTCAGAAGCAAATAAACGCTTGGAAATTAGGAAAGGGTCAAGAGAATCAGGTCTAGATATTTGAGGTGGTGTGAACTCTGAGGACATTTGTCTGTCAGTGATTTTTTTTTTTTAGCATGTTGTATGCTTATAAATAATCATCTACAGGTTACACAGAAAATTTAACAACATGAATGTTACCACCTATTTCTACCCCAACTCAACTTCTTTTTCCTTATTAAGATTCATTGATTCGATTGACCAGCTAACATATAAAGGAACATGTCATGACAAATCTTACAACTTTGATTAGATTTGCTTAAGTATTTATAACCATTGCATAAGTTTACATGCTACGAGATTCTCTAATGTTCCCTTTGTATTTGTGTTTTTTTTTAAAATCTACTGATATGATGCTTAATTATGTTGGATTAAATAGTGAAAACAAAATGAGCACACTTCAGTCATTTGATTATAAATTATCTATTTTTGGCTTTTTATTTGTTTTATAAAATCATTCTTTTTCATTGTATAATTTCTTACTATAGTAACACTGATTTGCAACACTATGCGATGGAGAGGAATAGGTTTATATGTCTTCAGACATATGTTACCACACTACACCACCACCAAAGTACCAACATCCTTTATCACAATCTCTTCAACCTTTATACAATTTACTTCCCAGCTTCCAATCTCCCCTCTGGTGGCCTCAATTCTGCAGTCCAATTTCTAGGGTTTGTTTTGGTTTAATTGTTTATTTATATTCCAAATATGAATGAAATGATCTTGTACTTTTCTTTCTCCTTCTCACTTATTTTACTTAGCACAATCCCCTTTAGTTCCATCCATGTTTTTTTTTTTTTTTAAGATTTATTTATTTATTCATACAGAACTGGGGTCTGGGCTACAGGTCAGAGGCTCAGGGGCTGCAAGAGGCTTCACTAGAGACAGAGTGGGGAACAGAACAGGCAGATCGACGAAGTACACTGCTGAGGGGAGCAGCGGGCGGGTCAGGAGAGGTCTGCCACGCCATGTGGATATCCTCCGGGCAGGCAGGGATCAAACTTATGTGGAATTGGCGTAAGCTTCTTAGTGCAGTGCTTTAACCTGCTGCGCCACCAAGGAGGGCCAGTTCCGTCCATGTTTTTAAAAATGCCAAGATTCTATTTTTTTTTAATGATGAGTAGAATTCCATTGTGAATATATAAATATCTTCTTCATTCACTCATCTATCATCTGATATCTAGATTGTTTCTACAACTTGGCTATTGCTAATAATGTTGCAATGAATGAGGTGTGCATAAGGACGAGAAAGACCTGTACAACAAATACTGTAAGACATTATTAAAATAAAATGAAAGAAGACACTAAGAAATGGAAATGGAAAGCTATTCCTTGCTCATGGTCTGGGAAAATTTACATTGTTAAGATGGTGATCTTATTACAGAGCAGGGAGGGGGCATCCCAGAGCCCCCAAACTTGTCCACTCTAAATAGTTTCTGCCATCTGCCGCATCAGACAAAACATATAAGATCTTTAATGGAAAGGAACACTAACACAGTTAGCGAACAATACAGAAAAGACAAAGCATATAGTTTCTAAATCAAGTATCTAAGGTTACTTATCTCCCTGTGGTAAATGTCCAGCCAAACAGGATTGGCCCAAAGCAAGGTCTGAAAGCCTGCTACAAGTCTAAAGCACATTCCAGAAGAGACCAGTGGAAAAGGGTCAGAAATAGACAAGTCTGGGAGGAAAAGAACATCAAAATCAAAATAAAAGCTGTCATTGTTAACCTCCCCACTACTTCCTCATCCAGTCCAGGATTAAGAAGCCAGTACATCTTCTCACATGTCTGTCTGTTTCTTGTGCCTCCCTCAGGTCTCCTTCTGGCTCACCAATCTGCTTTCTTCCATCTCTAGCTTCTTCTCCTCCCTGCTCAGCTCCATCCTCCTTTGGGTGGAGCAGGGAACCTTTTACCCACCCCTCTTTTCTTGGGGACCATTCTGTTACAATCTTACTCAAAGCAATCTGTAGATTTAATACAATATCAAAATTACAATAGCATTCTTCAAAGAAATAGGGCAAACTTTACTGAATTTTGTATGGAACCAAAACAAAAAACCCTGAATAAACAAAACAACTGTGATTAAAAAAAAGGAGAAAAGCAGCATCATATCCCCATATCTCACCCTTTACTACACAGTTATAATAATGAAACAGTATGGTATTCAAATTAGAGACATACAGATCAATGGGTTAGAACCTAGAGCCTGGAAATAAATCCACATTTGTATGAACAGTTTATTTATGAAAAAGGAGCCAAAGGAGAAATGGAGAAAGGAAAGTCCCTTTGAGAAATGTAAAAACAATATACTAGTCTGTCTGAAAATAGCTAATGGCGATACTAATCTATAAATAATCCCTATTAGTTTCAATTTTGTGCAATAAAAATTGACTACTACCAAAGCAACAGTTTATAGTTTTTAAAAATATTTATTTATTTATACATACAGAACTGGGGTACAGACCAGAGGTGCAGGGCAGTGAGAAGATCCACCAGAGACAGAGTGGGGAGCAGAACAGGCTGATTGACTGAAGTACACTGCTGAGGGGAGCAGTAGATGAGACGAGAGAGATCTTCTGTGCCATGTGGGTCAGCTCCCTGGCCAAGGATTGAACTCTTGCTGCAGTGGCTCCAGATAGCTTCATAGTGCTGAGCCTTAGCCCTTTGCACAACCAGGAAGGCCCAACATTTTATAGTGCTGAGCAAAAATATGCCATATTAAATTTTATGTCTTTTATTTTCCTTCTGTTAACAGTAGAGGTTTTTAAATAGCATTTATTTTGAACTCAGACTGTGATACACAATTTTATATGCTATATGTAAATAATAACTTACAAATAATTTGAAAGACATTCAGAAAACATAATTGAAGGGTCAGTGTCTTGGTGGTTGTAGGAATAGTTTGGCTTTCACCTAAATGAATATGTATTTGTGTTTCAAAGTAACATAGCACTAGGTTTAAATGGTGATTTTTAACAAGAAAAGACCTTATTTGAGCTGAATATCTAATTTGGTGGATACAATGTTTGAAGGTGTCAACTGATTGTGGGGAATTAGTTGAATGGAAGGCTAATGTCACAAAATCTTGGCTCAAATGTCCCCAAGTATCTGTTCCATCCTCATGCCTGGAATTCAGTTCTTTGACCAAGACTAGAGTTTGAGGCATTTGGTAATATCTAAGTATGAAGGTATTATTTCTTAGTTCATAGGAACAGTTTTAACATAGAAAATTGTATTTTCTATAAATGACCAAAGCTAAGCACACAAAGGTAAAACTTTGGGATTGTAATCACCAAACTATTAAAAGCATTTGTCTCTAGATGTTAGGATTAGGAATAATTATTATTTTCCCTAAACTTTTCCTTGTTTTCCAAAATATCTATAATGAATCTGTTCATTTTTCCATTGAAAATGTACTTGTTTATATATATATATATATATATATATATATATATATATATATATATATATATATATTCTTCCTTGTGTTCTTTCATTATCAAATATATGATGATTTGCAATGTTTATGCATGAATTTGATGTTTTAAAAGAACCAATGTTTGTATTCTCATAAGTTTTGTATTAATAGATATCAGTTATTGAAGTCTAGTATAAAGTATTTCTCTTTTTGCTTTTTTTTGGTCTTTTATTCATTTATTTTTAAAAATGCTACCTTTCTTTTCTCAGGTGCAATCCCCATAGAATTCCCACCACCAATTCACCTGTCCACCATCACCATGGTCCCTTGTGTTCTCCCCTCATTCTGATCCTTCTCACTTCTACTCCCCTGCAGAATGTCTCAGGTTTATAGTTGTCTATTTATTTCTGTTTTTTTTTGTGTTTTGTTTTTCTTTCCCTGATGCCATAGTTGATTTCCCTTTATCCCTCATATTAGTGAGTCCATTCCTTTTTCCTTCTGACATATTTCACTAAGCATATTTCCTTCTAGCTCCATCCATGTTGCTGCAAATGCCACTGGTTTATCTTCTTTGACTGCTGGATAACATATCTCTAAGACTCTTCTATGACAGTGAACTGGCAGAATGTTTAATAACCAAATCTTAACCAAATAAGGTCTTGATTCTTGTCCATCACTTCCGCCATCCAAGACCTGTCCACCCTTCATAATTCCCATTACAGATGATGGTGTCATCCTCCACTCAGATGTTTGGGTCAGCAACCTCAGAGTCATAATGATTCCCTCTCACCTTTGCCGTCTGTACCTAAACCTACCAGCAAATCCTGTTTTATCTACCTATGTCATGTATGTTCATGTCTTTCTGTCATCTTTGCCACTATCTAGTTTAACCATCACCTCTATCTTGAATCATTTTGCCACCTGCTATCTGATCTTCCTGTCCAATTCATTTACATTACAAAAGTTATCTTCCTATTGGTAAAATCTATTTTTCTGGTAACACCATTAATATTCTTATTAAGACCTCACTTTGGTCCCACTTTCCTATTGGTTCAAATGACTTATTCTATTTGCATTATCCACTAGCCTCTTTTTGCAAGTACATTAATTTCTTTCCTCCTTCAAGTTCTTGTGGTAACTGTGCCTTCTACTTACTACTTCTCTCTTTATTACTGGCTCTTTCTCATCCTGAACATACCCTTCTTTTCTGCAAGAGGGATGACTTGTAGCTTGACCTAAACTAGCCCATCTCTTTCTCACAAATCCTTTCATTCTTACTTATTTGCTCTGTGGGACATTCACATCCCCTTGCCATCTTTGAATATAAGATTTGTGAATGCAGGAACCTATCTATCCCTCTTTCTTTTTTCCTTTAACACCAGTAACTAAAACAGAGTAATCTGTGCCCCAGTTCTGTATGCATAAATAAATAAGTCTTAAAAAAATTGGTAATTTGCACGGATATTTTATATGAATATTTACAATGACTCCAGTGCTGTTAAACAGGAATATAAAGAGGAACACATTAGTTCTTTCTTTAAAAAAAAAAAAAATATTTATTTCTTTGTGCATGCAGAACTGGGGTACAGGCCAGAAGCTCAGGGGCGGCGAGAGGCTTCACCAGAGACAGAGTGGGGAGCAGAACAGGCAGATCCACGAAGCACACTGCTGAGGGGAGCAGCAGGCAGATCAGTAGAGGTCTGCCATGCCATGTGGTCACCTCCGGGGCAGGCGGAAATCGAACTCATGCGGAAGTGGCTTTAGCTTCTTAGTGCTGTGCTTTAACCCGCTGCGCCACCAAGGAGGGCCCATTAGTTCTTTCTTTTATAGCCAACACACTAAATTTAATTTTTCCCACAAAGTGCTCATGTATATCTTACTTAGCACATTTTATAGCAAGTTGGTAATGAGGAAGAGGCAGATTCCATGCCCTTTGACAGATAAGAAACTGACACTCAGATTAAATGACTTGGGCATGTTAATAGGCTGGTAAATGGGAAGAGGAATCATATTGACTTTAATGTCCTTAAAATATAACATTCCATTGTGAAAGAGAACTGAGCTTTTGAGAGGCTACGTGATCAAGGTTAAATAGCTGGAATTCTTGGAAAGATAGGAACTAGGAAAAGAGTAATATCCAAACAAGCATTTCTGAGTCTTTCCTAGGATTCACGTTGCATTGTGGTATGTAAATCTTCTGCAACTGGGAAAACAGTTGCCCATTTTCATTCTCTATTTCAAAAAAAAGAGTTACATATTTTCTCATTTAATAGTATATTGATGTGGATTCTTTTAAAACCATTGACATTCATTTTTTTCAGATATTTCAAATGTGCTTTTTATATTATCTCAGTAACACTCTTTGAACACTAATTTTGTTTGTTAAATATACAAAGGCATCTGTAGCATTTGTAATAAATTTTACATGAACATTTTGGTTTCCAGACATCACCTCTTTAACTCTCTGTTGCTATGGGTTTTCATTAGTATTCCATGGAGCCTGGGTTGCCATAGAAAATATGTAGTTGTAGAGGAGTTACCATGGCAACAACCTGCCATTATATATTTTCCAATATCATCTAGCTGGAGATGATAGTGAATCTGAATGCTATTTGGTTAGCAGTGCAATATTAAAAATAAAGCAAACAGAATATTTTAATATCCTAGTTATCTCTAACATATTTTAAATGTGATGTCTGTTATTCTTTATTCAAACAAATTAAACAGAAATGGAAGCTGCCTTAAAAGCAACCTTTTAGCAGCTATTTAAACTTGATCTATGGAGATACTAAAAATTAAATTGCCTTAAATGTTTGACAGGCACATAAACTCCTATGCCATAAAGATCCTTGCCAAATAAGCCTAAATTTTTGCTTTCACCAGGTCCTTCATGACCTTGAACAATAGAAGCTCAGGTACATGTGAGAAGACAAAGAGGAGGAAGAGTCTTTGAGAGGAAACTCAGACATAAAGAACGGAAATCACCTGATGACTCACTGCTAATGCAGATTTTCAGAAGAAATAAATATTTGGAGAAACTATTTTCAGTAAAATGGCAAATCCCTTAGTTGCAGAGAAATTTTTAACATACTATTAGAAAAGATTTTGATATATCCAGCATTTTAGTAGTCATTTCAAATTTATTAGCAATGTAGGCATGTTGTACAGTTGTCCACATTTAGCCTGATAGATTTTTATGTGATAGTGTTGTTACAGGGTAGTGCAGAGTGGACTTGGGCTGTGTGTCTGTGGGGCCTCACCTGTGCACTCAAAATGTAATTTTCTGCAGACACACACAAAAAGGGTAATGGGCTTATTATTAAAAAAGGGAAAGGAAAAGGAAACAACCTAGGGAAAGAGAGAGGGATACAAAGTAACTGGAATACTTTACCAGCTGGCCTAACTTGGAGCTCTAAGTCCCAAACTATCGCTGCTAGCCCCAGTCACATGGTTTGAACAGTTGCTCCAGAGAGAGAGAACTGTTACCTCTCCAGAGTGTCAGTTGGAAAACCACTCACTATTTATCCCCCAAAGTCCCAGAATGCTGCTTAGCTCTGCCCTTAGGTCCTCGCAGTTCTCTCCTTGGTACTGCTGGGAGTTGTAGTTTTCCAACTATTGAAGTAGGGGGTGGAATCAAGAAAGCTTGAGTAGGGGGTGGAGTCCACAAGACTCTGCAGAATTCTTTTAGGACATCCTTCCTCTTAGCAGTGTGATATGTCATTATTTGAGCACAGGGTAAGTAGAGAGAGTCTTCTGAAAACTCAGCAAATTAGATGTATATGTATATTAGAGATTAAGGTGAATGAAATCACTTGTAATCTGCTTTTTTTTTTTTAATCATTACTGTAGCCTGAATAGTTGTATCCATCCATATTTGTGTTAAAGCCAGATGCCCAATGGATGGTATTAGGAGGTGGGGTCTTTGGGAGGTGATTCGATCCCAATTAAAGGAATGGGTTTAGTCCTTCTACCATGTGAGGGAACAGTGCAAAGATTCACTAAGGAACCAGGAAACTTGCTCTCATCAGGCACTAACTCTGCTAGCACCATGATCTTGAACTTCCCAACCTCCAGAACTGTGAGAGACAAATGTTTGTGGTATTCTCATATAGCAGCCTGAATAGATTGAGTTGCCATGCCTTGCTCTGAAGTTGTGGACACCTGTGACTTTGAGATTCCTTGTTATTGTCTCTTGTATGATTTTGGGATTCCTTGTTATTGTCTCTTGTATATGTGTATGAATTATGGGAGATGTCTGACAATCTTCCTCTGAAATATTTTCTCATGGGATTTGGGAAATGCCCCTTCTGCTGAGAATCATGAGGTCATAGTTCAGTACTTTAGGGAATTGACAAGTTCTCTAATCCTGGAAAATCAGGAACAGCAGGAACAGCTGCAAGAAGGGTAAAACCAAGGTGCTTTTGTTAATTGCATTTTGCCTGAGAAAACATATATGGTTTAATAGAAAACATTAAAAAAAAACCTGATCTTCTAACCTGCAATACTACTGAGTCAAGTAACCCTCTTGCAAAGGGTCACTTCAAGTAAAATTGATTGTAAGATTCTCAGACTTGCCAACCTACAGAGTTTTTAGACAATGGTGTTTATTTACAAGTGGCATTTGACACATAGTCCATATAGTTCTACAGATGAGGGGATTAGTGATTTAATGGGTATTATCTATCAAGATGGGAATATTGAGTTTAGGGAAAGAATAAAATGAAATACTTGGCCTTTAGTGAATTAAGGGTTTAGAATGCATTCAAAGTATTGTGCACATTCATTTTCTCTGCCACAGGAGATCTCAGAGCAGTAGATAACAATGCTGTGGTTAAAAGCAGGGACTTTGATGTTAGACTGTCAAGTGTAATTCCTGGCTTGATCTATTACTAGCTCTGTGGTCTTAGACAAGTTAATTAATTTCTTCTGGCCTTATTTTCCTCATTTATATAAAGGGGATAAATATCAGTAACTATGTTTTGGGTTGTTATGGTGATTAGATGTGTTTACATTTGTTAAGTACTTTGGAACAGGACCTGGTGTATAGAAAGTGCTATTTAAATGCCTGTTAATTAAAGTGGAGAAAAGCAGGAAGTCATATCTTTACTTATGTCTCAGGCATTATTTTAGTCAATACTTTATCCCAGTAGGGATCAGTCACCTAACTGATGAGAACTGATCAGAGGGTGAACTTTAGACCAAATCAAAGATTCATGTCAAAAAATAATACCATGAATAATGAACTTGTCTCAGTTTTTTAGATATAAAATGACATTTCAGATATTGATATAACACTGGTGGCCTTTTCTACTCTATACCTGATTCCATTTGCTTTCAGGCTTATTGAAAAAGGATTTATTAACCTTGATCATTCTCTGTATATAGATTTTTGGCAACAGAAATGAGGTGGTTTTTCAGGGGCAGAAGATAGTGAGCTAAAAATAGAATTTATTATCATTATGTATTACCCTCCCTTACCTGACTCTGCTGTCTTCTGTCCTATCCTTTCTAGGTTTTTATTTCCTTCCTACAATCTCCTGAGTCCACTTTTACTTCTGTGTGGATGTCTTGAAAACCATTTTGTCAACATCCTGGTTCTTTATAGTCAGTCCTAAGTCTAACTGCATGCTGTCATTTGTGTTTGAGTATTCCACTATAACTTTCACTAAACGAGTGATCCCCAAGGCTTTTATAACATGTAATCCTGCCCAGCTGTATCTCTTAGAATCATTCCCACTATCTTTAAAAAACAGTGAATATTCTTACCTTTTGAACTCTGTTATGAGACTAATGTCTCCTAGGCAACAAGGTTCAATGTTTTGATCTGTGAATGCAGTATAATTAACAATAGGCATGCCCAGTGCTTTATTATGAGGAGATTTCCATTAACTGACTGTGGGTAGAATTTATAACACCCTTGAATTTGGATGGGGAAAAAATTACTTCATTTCAATAATATCCAAGTAAAAATTTAGCTTTTTCTTGCATTATAATTGTTTGTCACAAACCACAGTAGCATTAAAGTACCTAGTGACTTTGTCATCAGTAGTAATGAACACTTTCATATCATTTCACAGTTGAGGATATTTTGAAATATTTATACTCACTACAGTAGAAGTACAGATTCAAACATTATTTGAAGAGAACATCCTGAAATTTTATATCTCTCATGACTCTAAACACTCAAAATTACGGTTTTTATTAGACCTATCACTGCATCATTATAAAGATGCACTTATATTATTTTGTCCTTAACTTATTTTTAAGAACATTTTGGTTACTAAGGTTTGCTATGTTTGATTTTATTTGTAACCCATTTTTTATTTATGTCTTTGAAAACATTATTTCAAAAAGAGCTCCAGGGCTCTTCCTGGTGGCACATTATGAAGCTCTCCAAAGCCATTACAGCATGAGTTTGATCCCCAGCCAGGGTGCTGACCCACATGGCGTGGCAGACCTCTCCTGGGGCTCCCGCTACTCCCCTCAGCAGTGTATTTCAGTAGATCTGCATGTTCTGCTCCCCACTCTGTCTCTGGTGAATCCTCTCACCCACCTGTACCCCAGCTCTGTAAGCATCAATTAATAAATCTTTTGGGAAAAAAAAAAAAGAGCTCCAGAGGCTTCATCAGTCTGCCAAAGGGGTCCATGGTTCAAAAGATGGTTAAGAAACTCTATTTTTATGTAACATGTACACATATAAAATTTGACAGCCATTATGCACTTTGAATGGTACTCTTTGCTTATTCATTCACCATTTAAAAAATACCTGTTTTGTGTCTGGCAGTATTTTAATGAATATGGTCTTTTTTTTAGAAACCAAATGTCATACTTTTAAAAGAACTTTGGCTTCTTTTGAAATATTTATTTATTTATTTATTTTTGAGAAATACCAATCACCTGTAATTTATTAATAGTTTTTTTGATATTTATCTATTTATTTATTTTTTATAACAGTTTATTTTTACATCATTTTGTACAGTTTTTTTCCATCTCAGTTGTAATCCCCACGGGTTTCCCATCACCAAGTCACCGTGTGCCACCACAATAATCCCGTGCACTCCCCACCCCCCGTTTTTGATCCCATTCCCCACTCCACCCCCACAAAATGTCTCTGGTGTATGGTTGTTCATTATTCTTGTTATTTTCTCGCCTGGTCCATTATACTCCCGCTATGAGTGAAACCATCCGGTATTTTTCTTTCTCTTTCTGGCTTATCTCACTAAGCATGATCTTTTCCAGCTCCATACAAGTTGCTGCAAAAGACATGTGTTTCTCTTTTTTGGTTGCTGAGTAATATTCCATTGTATATATGTACCACATCTTTTTTATCCAGTCATCTACTTTTGGGCATTTGGGCTGCTTCCATGTTTTTCCAATTATAAATAAAGCAGCAAAAACATGGGGGTGCAGGTATCTTTTTCAATCAGTGTTTTTGTGTCTTTTGGGTAGATACCTAGGAGTGGGATTGCTGGGTCATAGAGAAGCTCCATGTTTAGCAGTTTGAGGAACTGAAATATTTTTAACATAGCAAAATAAATCACAACAATATTAATTTGTGTATACCCACATGTATGTGTTCTCTTCTAGTGTTATTGCAAATAACACCAAGCTGAGTTTGCCAGCAATCTTATCAATAAGAGTTAGAATGAAGATATTAATACGCTGTAAAAATGGAGATAGAATTGAGGGGGAAGAAAGTCAGGTGTAATTAGAGACCTGATTGAGCACATTATTAGTTGGCCCTTACATATAAAACAGGTACTTTGGAACATAAATTTATTTTGATATTCTATAGTCAAATAAGAAAATGTTCTCTAGCTCTTTCGTTATCTGGGACATTGTAATTAGTTATGCTTCTTACTGCTGACCTCTGTTATCTTAGGAAGATTATATGTATGATAATTATCTAGGGAAATTAAGCTAGCTGAACTGTATGTACTGTCCTGAAATTCATTTATCTACTACCTCCTAGCAAACCATGGCATGGCATAGTGGCCTAATGTCTCATGATGCCGAGGGTCACTCTTGCCCAAGTTCTCTGAGCTCTAGTGACTCTCCACTCACATATCTGGTGCCTAAGTGTTCTGCCTGGTGGCCCCTGTCTCAGAACGGTGGTCTGAATTGTTTCACATGGTGACTTAGGGTGAAAAAAGGCAGGAAGCAAAGCCTGCCTGTCTTCCCAAAGACCAGGAGTACAGTGGGCATAACATCCCTTACTCCATGATTTACTGTCTAGAAAAAAGTCAAAGGCAGAAAGAAATACTCCATCTCTTGACTGGGGGCATTGTCATGTGTGCACAGGAAAGGAATAGGTCAAATAATTGAAGGTATCCAAATTTCTTTATTGTCAGAAACTTTAATGTCACTAGAACAAACTCCTTAAAATGGTAGCTTCTCCACCTTCCTTGGTGGCACAGAGGGCTAACGCTCAACACTGTTGTAAGCCAGCTGCAGTCGCTTCAATGCAAATTTGATTCTCAGCCCTGGAGGTGACCCACGTGGCACAGCAGACCTCTCCTGACCTACTTGCTGCTCCCCTCAGCAGTATACTTTGTCAGTGGGCCTGTTCTGCTCCCCACTCTGTCTCTGGTTAATCCTCTCACCACCCTTGCACCTCTGGCCTGTACCCCAGCTCTGTGTGCATAAATATATAAATATTAAAAAAAAATTGCAAACATTAAAAAAAAACCAGTATCTTCTCTATTGTATTTAAATAGGAAATAAATGGGATCGGTAGTAAGCCTACTTAAGGCCCATGTAGGCTGGATGGCTAGGGAGCTTTTTTTGAGGATTCAGTTGTGTTTTGAAAAGCTGAATTCATATGAGCAGGTGGACATCAACTTTGTGTTACCTGGCAAGTGCGTAACTCTTGTCATAACAAATAGATCAGTGATTTGAGGGAATCTAACCTAAAGATATGACTGGGTGCTTTTAATCCTATGGAATTCACTTAACTTCAAGTCTAGGCCCTCTACTCTTTTTCTTCCCTGCTATAATTCTAACATGCCTTTCAATGAGAGACAACTCCTTCTCATGCATGCATTCATATAATAATTCAACATGCATTTAATGAGCATGTATTTAACAAACACTTTGTTAGGTGCCAGAAATACAGTATCAAATGATATAGAAATGCTCTTTGTCCTTATTTCTCCCTTAGAAGACAGATTTTAAAATCTTGAGGCACATTTTTTATTAGTTTAATCTCCATTTATTAATTCCCTTTATGTATCTGTGAGGCAGGAGAGCTATATGGATGCCATCTACAGCAGTTAATATTTATTGAGCATTTACAGTGTGCTAAGAATACTACATCTGCTCTTCATTTAATCTCTACTCTTTGAGTAGCAACAAAATCATCATCATATCACAGATGAGGAAATTGAAGTATATTTTAGATTTAGCTACTATAGATTTTGGACTTTTCAATATAATGTGATAGATAATTACTAGGTTAAGTAAAATTTACCATCTTTTGATGCATTTACTTGATCTTGTTACTCTACCCCAGTAATCAAACATATTTTCCTATGTTCAGAATTCATGCTTTCAGTTCCCATTATACTATCTGTTGAGCAAATGGACCAAATCCATTACATGTGCATTTCAGTAGTCATTGTCTTTGTTTTTTATCAGAGTTCTGTTATGTTATTTGAATATCATATTGGAAAAAAAATAGATGTTATAAAAATTTTTTGAACTAGTTAGAAATTGTTAGTGAAAATTGTGCCACTGGGCATTTTTTTAGTAGTTTATTCTAAGCACATTAGTTGATCTACTGATAAGTTCAATAAGTGATCTGAATTTTCTCATGAAGTTGGTTGATACTGAGCCTCTCAAACCAGCAACAAATCACATGATGCCAGGAAGAACTGCAATGTTGGTTTGTCAATGATCAATTGTTTCATTGTTTTAATGCAAAGATTTTATGACTGTTGAATATCTCAGTTTATTCAAGTATATTTGAAAAGATCTATTTGGAAATCTATATATTCTGAGCTTTGTAACAGATTTATTTTCTATAGGAAGTAAAATACCACAATCTGAACAAAATAATTTAGAATCATTAATTATTATTATTGCTTATTGTTCTATTACCCTTCTTACCTGAATGGTTTTGGAGAACTTCATTCTGAAGTCACTTCTCTTGAACATATTGATGGTTGTATTTATAGGTGTGTGTGAACATATTACATTGCATTGTCTTGCATGGTGGCAATGGAGAAATATTTGCTCACATTGATTTTCTCTACTAGAACCAGTGATATTTTTATAGACTAGATTGAGTGCAGGTTAATAGAAAAGCTAACATTAGAGCTCTGAAGACAGATTTGGGCTTGAATGTTGCCTTTGATACATGCACACTATAACTTAATATAATCTAACAATTCCCACTTCATCTTGTTTAAAGAAATAAATGTGTTTTGTATTGGGAAATGTCCAATAGGTCCAAAAGTCTAGTAATTAATTTTAATTATAGAAATAATCAGATTTTTGTCTTTATTAAACAATTACCACTTAAAAACAGTAATGGTCAATGGTAGGCACCATATCAGCTGTGAAGGTGGCAAGAAGCCCCTGAATTAACCCACGAAGCAGGTCAACAAGGTAGATGTAGAAAGTAAACATTCAAGCAGAAACAGGAAGAGAAGAAACTCAGGAGCTGAAAGTGAGGGCTACAGGGAAATACACCTGGCAGGTGGAATTAAGAAATCTAGCAGCAAGTGTGCTGTGCATTAATGGTTATCCTTAATTTCATTCCTGTTTAAAACATCTGGATTCCCTTCCATACATCTGTTATCACCAGTAGCTAGAATGAAGTGTCTTAGAATCTCTTACATATTTTACAATAAGCTTTTGTTAAACACACACACACAGAGACACACACACACACAAATAAAAAAACCGTATACAGACTCTTCTCTTAATTCTTCTCACTAGGTCATTTCTACCTTAGCTGTAAGGTCAGAATAAACCCATTTCAGAATCCAATGCTTGTTGTCAGTCTTTGTTCTATTATGAATTTCATACTATCCTGAATTTTGTATTGCTTAGAGTTAAACCATTTGAAATTGCAAAAACCAAAACAGTTAGTGGTCTTGTTGATTAACATCATTAAAAAAAATTTTTTTAAGATTTATTTATCTGTGCACACAGAACTAGGGTACAGACCAGAGGTGCAGGGGCAGTGAGAAGATTCACCAGAGACAGAGTGGGGAGCAGAACAGGCAACTGACGAAGTACACTGCTGAGGGGAGCAGTGGGCAGGTCAGGAGAGGTCTGCACTATGTGGTTCACCTCCAGGCCTGGAATGGAACTTGAATGAAGCAGCTGCAGCTAGCTTGCAGTTCTGAGCCCTAACCATTGAGCCACCAGGGAGGGCCAATTAACATGATTACTAAATTAAAAAAAAAACAAAACATTTCAAGTAAGAATAAAAGTAACAACAGAAATAGTGATCCTTTAATGGTGTTGTTTCAAGAAACCATCCTTGATTCTTGTAAACATACAAGAGTTTTGAATTCATGGTCATTATTGGTATCAAATGAAAGTCTTTTAGAAACTCATGTTATAGACAATGGAGCTAAGCTTTGTTATTTATTTATTGTGTAATTTTGGAGAAATGACTTCTCTTTCTGCATCTAGGTTTCCTTGTATATAAAATGGGGATAATAAAAGTACCTTTTCATGGGTTTGGTTTGGATCGAATGAAATAGACCTGTAAAGTCTTTAGAGTAGTACCTGTCACATAGCATGGAGATGGACCAATTCTTGCTATTTTATACTGATTGTACTGATACAGTTACAATTGATTTTCATATCACTATATATAACATTTTTTTTTAAAGATTTATTTATTTGTTCATACAGAACTGGGGTACAGGCCAGAGGCTCAGAGGCTGCGAGAGGCTTCACCAGAAACAGAGTAGGGAGCAGAACAGGCAGATCTACGAAGTACACTGCTGAGGGGAGCAGCAGGTGGGCCAGGAGAGGTCTGCCACGCCATGTGGTCACCTCTGGGGCAGGTGGGAATCGAACTCATGCGGAAGTAAGTGGCTTTAGCTTCTCAGTGCTGTGCTTTAACCTGCTGTGCCACCAGGGAGAGCCCATAAATAACATTTTGATGGATATGCATTTTGAATCATGGATGGAATAATTATTGTAGATCTTGACCACTTGGATATATAAGAAACTTGTCAGCATGAAAAAGTCACGAATTTATGATCTCTTTGAAAATATGATCATTCTTTGATATAAACCATTCATAACATGGTCTACAGTTACAAATGATATTCAATCTTTATTAGTTTACTTTCATAAAAATATAATAAGCCCATTCCTGCCGTTATAAACTCACATGACTGTAATTGTATTTCTTTTCTTATTCCTTTGAGATGGTTCAGTCAAGAAATAAGACAATCCTTACATATCACAGTTTCAAAGTGAATACCTTGGACTTTAGAATTGTCTTGTTGGAGACAGTTGCTGAGAAGTGAACTATGATATGATTGCCTTTGTGCTTAAATTGAAATTATAAAAAAAAGTAACTAATGGTCTAGACTAGGATTCACTTTTAGAAAATAGGAAGAATTTTATATTTGATAATAGAAGTCCTGGGTTCAACTGGCTGTAGCCACTTAAGTATACAGCTGTAGATTATTAGGTTATGTCTTATATCACTTTCCCCTTTTTATTAATTAATAATGATGTTGTCCACCTGCTGCTTTTTTCGCCGAGTTGTTTTAGAGCTCCAATCATGTGAAATCTTGGCACATAATTTTGCTTTCCATGTCTATGAAAGTCAACACAAGGATGAAGATTTAAGCATGTTTGTTTCTCTGTGAAACCATGGGCATCTGACTTGGGCTATGAGCAGAAAAAAGGAGATAGGATATTTTCCTTTAAGAGTGCCTTCTAAATTTAATACAATAATTTTAATTTAAGCATGTCACATAAGCTCACAAAATGTAATTTTGAATTTTCTGGCAGAATGAGAACAGAGGAAGAGGAGCTAGGATGGACTGGGGCCAGGTTAAAGAAAGGGAGGGTTTTGGGTGAAGCTGGCTATGAAAAGTTTTGAAGGGTGAATTTTAAAAATTTATTTATGTATACAGAACTGGGGTACAGGCCAGCCATCTGGAGGGTGAGAGGATTCACTGGAGACAGAGTGGGGAGCAGAACAGGTGGATCTACTTAAATACATTGCTGAGGGGAGCAGTGGGCAGGACGGGAGAGCTCTGCTGCACCATGTGGATCATTTCCCTGGCCAGGGATCAAAATCATGCGGAAGGGGCTGTGACTAGGTTGGTTGTGCTGCACCAGCAAGGAGGGCCCCAGATAAGGGTTAGTTTTGTCAAACCTCTGTCATCCTGAGATCTTCCTAAGAGGTTCAGAACTCCTCTGGGGAAAATAAGGTAAATGAGTACAAAGAGGTTTGGGTGGGCCAGCATTTGGGGTTCCTGTTAGAGAAAATGGAGAAACTTGGCCACTAGAGGAATTCTCCCAGAAGAGGGCAGAACTGACCTAGAAAAAGAAGTTTGACCTGGACAACTACTTTCTAGGAAACTATAGGGTCAGCTTTGATCGAGTCCTTCTGAAACCACCACTTAGTTCTTATCTGCAGTTTTTACTTCCAGTTAATTTATTCAGCAGTTGCTAAACTTAAACTATCCTACATCAGCACAGAAAGACATTTTTTATTTGAGCTACAGCCAATGGAAGCAAAACTAGCCTTTCCAAATGTAGTACATCAGAGTGTGTGGGAGAATTCAGATCAGATCTTGTCTGGTTGCCGTTAAAGGCAAGCAGATGGGCCTGATCTCGGACATAGACACCCAATCCTGATGAGCCTGTGGTGATGGAGGAGGTCAGGAGATTTCCAAGGACGCTCTCTTCATTGACTTTTTCTACCCTGCTTCTTTATCACCATCTCTAGGTAACCTGTTAACTCCCACCCTCTTCCTTCAAGAGTTTCTGTTTTGAAGGCCTCCTTGGTGGTGCAGGGGTTAAAGACACAGTGCTATCAAGCTATTGCCAGCCACTGCAACATGAGTTAGATCCCAAGGAGATATCCCATAGGGCACAGCAGACCTCTTCTGCCTCACCCACTGCTCTCCTCAGCAGTGTTTCAAAAGGCACACCTATTATACTTCCCACTGTGTCTCTGTGGAATCCTTTCAATCCCCACACCTCTGGCCTACACCAAAGTTCTTGTATGCATAAATAAATAAATCTTAAAAAAAAAAGTTTCTGTTTTGCTTCAAAGCTTTCTGCCTCAGTGTTCAAATCCCCAAGTGGCTCAAAGCTAGAAGTTCTTTGTTCTCTTTGCTGAGGGGATGTCTAGGCAGAAGTCCCAGTCATCCTCAGTATCTTTTAATAAATTCACTTTCCCATAGAAACATAAATGAATATTGAATCATTTCTGTAGGTAATAATAGATGATCTACATTGCTTATATCAGCTGAGAAATTAGCCACCGTTTGTGACATT
>NW_004567112.1:45731642-45741220 GCF_000260355.1 Condylura cristata
TTTAGCAGTTTGAGGAACCTCCAAACAGTTTTCCATAGTGGTTGTACTAGTTTGCATTCCCACCAGCAATGCAGGAGAGTTCCTTTTGGAGATATATATTTTTAAAGATTTATTTATTTATACAAACAGAAATGGGGTGCACCCAGAGGTGCAGGGGTGGCAAGAGGATTCACCAGAAACAATGGGGAGCAGAACAGGCAGATGACAAAGCAGAATGCTGCAGGGAGCAGCGAAAGAGACAGGAGAAGCCTGCTGGGCCATGTGGATCACCTTCCTGCAGGGGTTGAACCACATGAAAGCTGCCAGGCTTTGCTTAGCTTCACTCTACAGTGCTCCAACCCGCTGCACCACCAGGGAGGGCCGAGATTGGAGATATTTATTATACTGAATATATATTCTATAAAGTTGAGCACAAGAATTGTTTGGCCAGAAGAAGAGAAACAGTGCTGTGTCTGATTGTTCAGCTGTTGACTTGCTGAGCGCATATATTGTGCTCCTCACCAAAGTAAGAACTTTGAATTAGCTTAAGATAGATGTTACTCCTTATTTTGCAAATAAGGAAGCTAAGGCTTAGAGTAATTAAGAAAATACTCAGGTGTCAAAACTGATATTAGAACTCAATTTGTACCTGGAGCAACTGTTCTCAAAGCACAAATCAACCATGAATGAATGATGATATTACCAAGGGTGCTGAGAAAAACAGAGGGAAGTTTGTCAGAAATTGCATTATGTTGTGACCTCACACCATACTGTATCTACAATTAGTTCTGCATGGTTTTAAAAGAAATGGAAGGAGCCAAGGATAAAAGGCATAGGTAGGGTTGGAGGGCAAGTGAAAGGAAAAAATAAGTAGCTCTTTAATTGATATTGGATTGGGGATAAACTTATAGGGTCAGAAATAATGGAAGGAACCACAGGTATTTTTAAAATCCAAACTTATGTGTATTAAAGCCATTATAAGCCAAACTTAAATGCAAATTACAGACTGGGAAGACAAATTAAAAAATTTCTTTGATAAGAATGCACAAGTGGAGCCCTCCCTGGTGGCACAGCAGGTTAAAGCACAGCACTAAGAGCTAAAGCCACGTTGGCATGAGTTTGATCCCCGCCTGCCCCGGAGGTGACCACATGGCGTGGCAGACCTCTCCTGACCTGCCTGCTGCTCCCCTCAGCAGTGTACTTCCTCGATCTGTCTGTCCTGCTCCCCACTCTGTCTCTGGTGAATTCTCTCACTACCTCCTCACCTCTGGCCTGTATCCCAGTTCTGTATGCATAAATAAATAAATCTTTAAAAAAAATAATGCACAAATTTTTTTTAATGTAAGAAACTCTTACAAACACTAAGGAAAACACAAAGTTCCTAAGTAAAAATGGTCAAAAGTGATAAACAGGAGATAACCATATTCTAAAAAGAAATTGCCCAGATGTAATAGTAAAAAATCTAAAATTAAAAGTAAATATCATTTTCAATATGAAATAAAAATTATTTTATGAGAAAATTTAAATATACATGTCATAGGAACTAGGCTAAATTATAAACATCCTTTAGGTAGATAATCTATAGATATAGGTCTTTTTGGTGGACAAATAATAGAGTGATTTGGAAAGAGCTTAGACCTTTTTCAGAAATTTCATTTTGGTGAATTTCACTTAAGGAAAGTAGCAAATACAAATTCAATACTTTTTATAGGTGTTTATTGAGCTGTTAGAAGTACCAGACAAAAAAAAGTGAAACAAAACAAGTTAATAAATAAGAAATACTTGGACAAATTTTGTCATGTAAATGTGAACATTATGGTGTGCCTATTAAAACTGTTTTTAATAGGCTGTTGTTTGTAAAATGATTTAATTTTAAGGGGAAAAGGCAAGTTTTACTGTATCTGTGTTTTAATTCTATTTTAAGTGCCAACTGTTTGTAATGGCATATATTGAAAGGAAACAACATAAAATATTAATTTTTCTTTATAATGCTTATGATTGATATTTACTTTGTAGCTTCAATATTTTCTGCAATGAATGCATATTGCTTTTATAATTATGGAAATTTATTAAAGTTATTGTTTCAGAGGTTGTGAAGATTAAATAATGAAATATGACAAAATACTAAGAATCAAGTTTTAGAAATTTTAACTTGCTTCTATTTTTATTGGAATTTCAAAGAGAAATTTCAAATTTCACATTTAATTCCTTATAATCAAATAGTGGATATTAGAAGTTAACAGGGTCAAATAATTTTTGTTATATCAATTTTTATAGCTTTTGGTAGCATTGAATTAACTAAGTAGAGTTAGGGTCAAAGGTACAAAGTAGACTGTTCCATGTTAACATTTTACATATTTATGTTTCAGTACCAATTGGGATAACTTACATCATTCACATATTAATATATCCTATTAGAAAATAAGCTCCTTATCTATATATCTGTCTATCTATCCATCCGTCATCTATCTATCTTTCTTTCTATCTATCTATCTATCTATCTATCTATCTATCTATCTATCTATCTATCTATCTATCTATCTATCTGTCTATGGACAGCATAAGGTTAGTGTTTTGTAAAAGCAGAAAGCCCACTTTAAACCTCATTGTAGAGTATCTGTACTAAAGTCAACCCTTAGTTTTGGTTTTGAAGTTGTAGTAATGTAATAGGATCATCTTATTTGCATAAACATGCTTTTGGCTTTTTAATGCCTTTTTATTTTGGTTTTTGGTTAACGCATTTAGGAGAATGAAGTTGAGAAACATGGGTTCCTCATAACTGGAAGGGAAGGGGCTTTACACTGTCAGCATTTCCACAGAGGAACATTTTTTGTATTATCTTCATTATAACTTATGGAGTGGTATCATGAGCATATTCATTTCAAGTTCAGGGTTCTACTTTTTAAGGATTTGGCTTCATTAAAAGTATTCTGTTCTTGGCGTGGCAGACCTCTCCTGACCCACCCGCTGTTCCTCTCAGCAGTGTACTTCAATGATTTGCCTGTTCTGCTCCCCACTCTGTGGTGAAGCCTCTCACCACCCCTGAACTTCTGGCCTGTACCCCAGTTCTGTATGCATAAATAAATAAATCTTTTAAAAAATATTCTGTTCAATATCTGCAGAAGAGCTGTCTAAATTACTTTGCTTTATTTGATGACAGAAGCAACATTTTTCAAATTCAAAATGGAAATAAGAACCACAGTATTTCCAAAAAAAAAACCCAAAATATTCTGTTCAAATTATTGTTGCCATTTTTTGGGTGGGCAAACTTCATGGCTCTTCTTTTTTGAGTAGTTATCTAAGAATTTTCTGCAGACTTCTCTTACTCATCAGGTTCCTTTTACTTTGTGTCCCCTTTAAGGCACTTTCTAAGTATTTAAATCTTCTAATAACACACATTTTTAAAATGCCCTCATGGTAAATGTATGTAGTTCTTTCACGTATGCTAAATGCTTCTTTCTTTATTTCTAGGATGACTACGGATCCTACTGCTCACAAAGCTCTAGAAAGGTAAAGACAATTAACACAGCTGTAAAAAGTACATTATTTTGGTTTTGATTCTTTGTTATACTTTCATTAGCTGGATGCAAATGAATTATTTTTTGAGATGCTACATTTTAATGTTTCTTGTTTTTTTTTTTAAATAAATGGACTATTTGAAGACTTTTCTTGCTTGTCAGCTAGGGTACTTGGTCACCTGACCCATGCTCACAATAGGATGGTGTCGTCCACGTGTTCACAATGTTCCACATCTGGTTCTCAGTTGTGTAGAAGGAGGTTTGATTTTTATTGCATCTGTAGGTAGCCATGTTTCTGCAGACCGTGGGCAGCTTCAGTTTCTTCATTTATGATGCCATGGAAACCAAATGCTCAACTCATGAGTATGTTTTCCCCTGTTAGAACAGTCTATAAGAAAGCCCAGTTATGATCAGTCACTTGCTTCTAGATCTGGTTTCAAAGAGTCTGCTTGATTATTCTCATAGTGAAAGAATTTCAGTTGTGATAACCACATATGTGGGTTTCTTGGAGTTTTCTGCTTAGAGGAGTACCGCAGCTTAACAGAAATGAGTCAATCGCCACTCTTTCCCTCCTGTGACTTGTGCTCGGGACCCCACCATCTGTTTTTCCGTATTCTCAAAGCAGTTGCTGTTTACTTTTTGCCTTTAGTTTAGGAGGGACCTATTCTTTTCAACTTGCAGGCTAATTGTCAGGGTAAGGACAGATTGCATTGGGTATCAACTCTACTTGACTTCATGCTTTAGACAAGGAACTGCATGCATCACTCACTGCCCTGTTTTCCTCATATGGAAATAGATTAATAATAGTACTTACCGCATAGGCTTGTGGTTTTTTTTTTTTCTTTTAAGGTGGAATTATATGAAGTTGCTCTTTGGCAAAATAATTAAACAGCTATTTCATATGACAAAATATGACAACCCCAATAATAATTAACTTAAAATTATTTTCCCTATCTATGGAATCTTCCTTAACACATGTCGTCTTAACCCTCTGAAATACAGGTGTACTTGAGCTAGCATCCTTCATTGATCTTATTTTGTTGTTACTGTTCAGTGGAACAGTAGGGTAATACCAATTTTTTTTTTTTTAAATCACAAACTGCTTGCAGGAGTGACAATGTAGTTAGTCTGTTTATCACAAACTGCCTGTAAGAATGATAATGTAGATATTTATATTGGTTCATTAGGTGATTCTCATTTTGTCACCAGCAGGGCCCCTGCTCTGCAGATGTTGTAATGTTGCTGGTTGCTGTTATTTGTGTCCCCCATGGTAAAATAAAACCAGAGCCCTCATATTCTTGCACATGGTTTCATCTTACCCATGTGGAATAGGCCTGCTCTCTTGTATTTTCAGAGTATTTTTTTTCCAAAGATGTTAAGGGACTTTTCTAAACTGAAAAAAAGTGAATCATGTTAAATGATTGGACTGAGAGCATAGATGTAGCTAGTGGCTACACAGAGAATTGAAAAGAGCTTCATAATTTTAAAACTAAGATAGGCTTTGATTGCTCTCATTCAAGACTCTCATTTTATATAGTTGGATAAATAAAAATCTTAAGAGGTTGTTGAAATAATGGTAAAATCAAAGGAATAGTTCATGTCAGCTTTCTCTATTCCTACTTTATGTCTAGGATTCTCTAGTTGTTCAAAAGATGTTCCGATGATGTGTTAGAATTTTAAATCAAGGCAAGTAAATAAAAGATAACATTTTAGAATGATTGAAACATGAACTTCACCAATACACAAAGAACAAAAAGATAGCTTGTCCCATCTAAATACTAAAATATTTTCATTTATCTGAAATTTTATATGAGGATGAAATAAGTACTCATAAGTGGGGTTAGGACTATCTGATTCTGTTTTGCTTACATATTTATCTGCAAACCAACTACCTTTAACACTAAGCTATTTAAACAGTTTTTGGAATGAATGTGTGGTTATATCACCTTCTGTAGCAGCCTTTTATACATAGATTAAATATTTTCTTTACTGAAGTGATGACTTTGTACCTGCAATGTTGAAGACATAGCTGTTGGGAATGCCAGGCTGAAGTAATTTCTCTAGAAGCTCTAACACCACCAAGAGTTCAGTTAGGTTAGTGATTGAAATAGACTCCCAGTTGATTACTTTTACCCAACATGAAGGGTTTCTTTTTTGCATTGGTGGTATCTTGGGAATTCCTCTTCTAGCTTCTGTCTGATTTAGGTATAAAATATCAACTCAGGCGCTTCTGTGCTTTGGAACCCTGACTGATCTGCCAGCTCATTTTACCTTCTCTCTCTCTTGACACAGTTTCAGAGAATATACCAAAAGTCAGAGCTCTGCGATCTAAAGAAGCAACTCATACAGGGCCTGCTCCAGTTCTTCCATCTCTAGTCTCCTAATGGTCCCACCCTCTTGGCCTGCAAGATGATGGCCAGGACCTTGGGGAGAACACAGAAGCCCCATTCAGCATCTTTATTATTGAGTCCTCTCATCAACTTAATATATTAAAGTCCTCCTGGGGTTAGAGAATGAGGACATATGACTTCATAGTGAACAAACAAATTGAAGGGGTGGCTTGGAATGAATTCTGAGTTTAATGAGCTAAAAAAAAAAAGGATCAATAAAAATAAAGGAAAACCAATTATGTAGGGTATCTGATTCTTTCCTCCTTTCCCCTACTGCTTTGATAATGTGTCTTTATAGAATATAAATCAAATGGCAGCATTTAAGAAACCAAGGTCACTTTTTAAATCTTGTGTGTCAAAGATCTATCAGTAAGCCTTTGATTTAGATGTTTGTAAATGTGCCTTGACATCTATAGATAGGTGTACTGTCAGAGTTTTCGATTTATTTAGTAGAAAGGGAGATGGAAAGTGTGAGCCTCTCTGATGAATTCTTTTGTCTGTGAACAGAGGAATATGAGTAATCAGGAACAATTTGTGTCGTGCCGGGCGAAGTCTGAATCCTAAGGACATAATTCTAAGAGCTGTCAGAATTGACTCATGTCCACTTGAAGGGTATGAATGACATTGGGACTGTCTAAAAATACCTGATGATATCTGTTGCCTGCAAAATTTTGTTTTCATTCTACATTCAGAACAAATCAGAGCTATTACTGTGTAGGCACAATGTTGCCCTGAAGGTCTTGAAGTGGGGAGACTGACTGACATCGGGTTCAGAAGTGCATGTCTACAGGCTGCGTTCACTTAGCTCTAGGACTGAGCTGATGACGCATATGTGTCTCTTCTCTTTCCTGTTCCAAGCAGGTCCTTCTTTAAAGGGTGTGTAGAATCTGTTTTTTTTTTTTTTTCTGCAGTTTTATTGCACTTAAGTCAGTAGTGAGGTAATATATTTGCCCTGTAAAATGATCGAAAAATGTGATGTTTGCTCTGTGAGTATAGATTGGTTACTGGATGTAAGATTTTGGTGGTTGGTAAGGTTTCATTTAAAAAACAACATTTAGAGATCAATCATAGAAATTATCTCAGATAATCTTTCTATAAAAGAGACCTTTACTTGATTTTCTTTGATCACTAATGAGACAGAACAATTTGCTCACGCATCATGGGCATTTAACTGCTACTTTTGTGAATGTGTATCCATGTACTTTGGGCACTTTTATTTGGACATTTGTGCTTTCTTGCCAATTTATATGTTTTTATGTATTAATATTATTAGTCCTTTAGCTTCACTTTTGGCAAGTATGTTTTTAGAGTTCCCTTGCCTTTCAATTCTCACAAAGTTTGATTTGAAAAATTAATAAATATTTACTTTCCAACTATCGTGAAACTGTTAACTGGTGAATTATTTTTCAGTGTGTTAGTGTTTAGAAAGCACGTTTGGGCAGTTTCAGATAATATATTTGATCTGAACATCAAGAGGTTATGAATATGACTAAAATGGATGGGGAATAAGGTAGCCTAGAGTGATGCAGGGGTTTTAAATTCTCAGCTAAAGTGGTCAATCTGATATAGATGTGCTTCATATTAAATTGAGTGTAATTATGGATCATGATGTGATAAGATGTCAGTGTGCATTAGTCTCTTTGCAGCGGACAACTAGATTTCAAGTTACCTGGACACTGTCATTATCTCACTATTTTCCTTTGAATTCTCATGGCTGTTCACTTTGTGGCTGACCTTTTTATGTATTTATCCATATCACATCTGAAGAATTATACATATATATGTATATATACATATAATATATACATACACATATATACATATAATACATACATACATATACATATACATATACATACATACATACATATATACATATATATATATATATATATATATATATACACTTGACTTAACTGACTCTGTAGAACAGAAATTGATACCCTGGAGTTCTAGGATAATGAAAAATGTGAAACTAACTTGGGTAACATTATGTCTCCTCATCACCAACTCCTTCCAGAAGGTTATGCTGGGTATTTTCAGTTAAGCAGATTGCAACTGTGGTAGAAATTGTAAGATGCTTGGTCTTACAATTTAGTTTAGTCCCAATTTTGTCATTGTTAAGGGGAATAATAACAAGTACTTCATGGAAGTGTTAAGAGAATTAAGTGAAATGTACCATTCTCAAAAACATTTCTGGTATATGTATTCGATAAATGTTAAATATCACCACCACCACCACCACCACCACCACCACCACCACCATCACCACCATCCTTCTCCTTAATTGATCACATTCTAAGTCCATCTTCTTTTAGGACAGTGGTGCTAAAATATAGAAAATAACTTAAAATTTTAATAGTGTGGTAGTGGAGCAGTGGACATGAAGTTGGTGGTGGATTCAGGAGATGGTGCTTTAAAAATCCAGTTTATGGTGGAAGTTCCCTTTTATGTAAGCCTCCCTGGCCTAACTGTTATATACCCCATATCCATCTGTGATATTCTTAAAGTTGGATTAAAAGAGAAAAATTGAGAATGTGAATCTCTGTCTCTCTTTTTGGTCTTAGTGATGCCTGTCTGTCTGTCTGTCTGTCTATCTATCTATCTATCTATCTATCTATCTATCTATCTATCTATCTATCTATCTATCTATCTATCTATCTAATCATCATTTCATTTATCCATCCAGTTAGTGTTCTCTCTTTAGTATGCCTGTTAAACATATGCATGTAGATATTATAATAGGCAATATATATGTATCAAAAACATGTGTGCATATACTCATGTTTTTGACTTAAGTTAGAGATCTACAAAGTCTCCATAATTTCAGATTTGTGCTAACCCTCTTGATTGGAGGTACTCTGTTAATTCATTGGAGTGGGAGGACATGGGGAGAAGCTTCAATGTGATAAATAGTATTTACGCTGCAATAATAGGTTTCTTTCTTTAGGATAGTATATAATCCATATCATTCATTGCTCAGTCTATAACTTCCAACTCAAGAAGTTATTCAATGAAAAGTGATTCTGTATCCTTGATTCAAGAAAGAGAAAATAAAACCTTCCTGATGTATCTGACTGTAGCATTTGAAACTTAATAATTGTCTACTTCAAATGGTACAGCAAAAGAAAAAGAACTAATATAGATTGAATGGCCATATTGGTATCAAAGTATTTGATTCTCTAACGACATTGCAAGGTGATTTATTTACTCCTAATTCACACATGAAAGAAGTGAACTCATTGTTTGGTAAATAGCAGAACTCTGATTTGAACTCAGAACAAATTGAACCCCCAAATCATGATCTTTCCAGGACTATGCTGGGGTACAGTTGATTCTGAGTAAGGGAAACTGGGAAAATTGTTCAGAGTTTTCCACATGTGATATTTACAGCACTGACTAATTGGGCACACCCAGGGAATTCAGCAGGTAATTGCTAGTGAGAACAAGAACTGTGTAAATTTGGTTTTTCTTTCAGTCTTCACATTCCTCCCCTGTTCTCTACAACTTTTTTTTGCTGGTTTGGGGGTAAATGTTACTCTTTTTTTGTTCGTTTGTTTAAGATTTATTTATTTATGTATACAGAACTGAGGTACAGGCCAGAGGTGCAAGGGCAGTGGGAGGATTCACCAGAGACAGAGTGAGGAGCAGAACAGGCTGACTGATGAAGTACACTGCTGAGGGGAGCAGT
>NW_004567112.1:45741320-45746761 GCF_000260355.1 Condylura cristata
GGTCAGGAGAGGTCTGTTGTACCATGTGGATCACCTCTGGGTTGGGGATGGAACTGATGCTGAAATGGCGTTAGCTTCTTAGTGCTGTGCTTTAACCTGCTGCACTACGCCACTGAGGAGGGCTCAATGTCACTCTTCATCACTTATCCTGGCTCTCTTACTTCTCAGCTGGCTCCTCCCTCCCCTGCAAGCTTAACATTGATTAACTTTGCATTGTAACTAGTATAGCCACATTGGTGACAGTTATTTACTTCACTTATTTATTTCAACTTTCATCCAGTGTTTTGAATATTGAGCTATAATTTGAGGCATGTATAACCTCCTGAGAAAGAAGTCAGCAATTAAGATGTCAGATTTGTCAGGATTCCTGAGTAGTGTGCTGAGAGGTACTTGGAAATGATATAGATAAAACATATGTTAGAACCTTCTGGCATGTAAATTTGCTGCTCTTTAACAGAAAATTTTCAGGATTTAATAGGCAGCCTTTTCCAGTGATTTAGGTATTCTGGCCTGGATTCTCTTGTTCTTACTAAGTATTTTGTATTAGAAAGGGAGGAACTTTGTGCTGGTAGGAAAAATAGATGAACGTGAAAGTCAAATTTGAATGCAAACTGAAAATTTAGTTCTCCCTTCACTCAGTGCCCCTAGGAAAGTTATTTTATTTCTTGGAGTCCTGGTTATCATGAACATTACAGATAGGTTAACTGCCTCATAGAATTTTTTATAACACCCCTTAAAGAACCTAGCATACAGCATGACTGTGAAAATATTATTTCTATGGTTCTTGGCTAGGGAAAGTATGTTTTTATTAAGTTATTGACTTCAATCAGTGTGATATGCTTATATATCATTTAATTAATGTGCATATATTTAAAGAAACTGATTAAATAAGCCATTGTTCTTGTAAACATTTGATTTCTTTTACAGTTCTATATATGTGTTCTATCTTAAAGTTTAAGCTCTTTCATTTCCCTGATACCTCTGCAGGAGATAAGACTTGAACTCAGTATACAACAGCTTGTTGGATGCATTCCATACATCTGTTATGTGCAAGTGTTCTTCCTGCCGGATCTGGGGTGTAGTGAGTTGCGAGTCACATTTTGCTAGTAGACTAAGCTATTGATGATTCCAGCACAACATTTATTATGACGTAGGTGCTGCTTTTGAAATCGTGCAGGAAGCTGTCATGACTCATGTGGCAGGTCAGGGCTTACAGCTGTAGGAAAACACATTTCTTGGCTAGGGAGGCACTTTTCCAGCTCAGATTCCTCATATCTCATCTGCAAATTCTATGCTTCCTGGTAAAGATGGCCTTTCCTCCCTGCCACCTTTTTAAGTGTACTCAACTGTTTTTGAAAATGATGCTAAATATGGGCAACAAAGGGTAACAGGTAGTGAGTACATCTGACATTAATCAGCTTCTAGCCCTACTTTTCTATACATACAGCTGACAACTTTTCTTCCAGTTTTGCTCAACGATGAATGAATTTTATACATAAGACATACTTTTTTTTAAAAAAGATTTATTTATTTATGCATACAGAGCTGGGGTACAGGTCAGATGTGTGGGGGCAGTGAGAGAATTCACCAGTGACAGAGTGGGGAGCAGAACAGGTAGATTGACGAAGTACACTGCTGAGGGGAGCAGCGGGCTGGTCAGGAGAGGTCTGCCTCGCCATGTGGATCTCCTCCGGGGCAGGTGGGATCGAACTCATGCAGAAGTGGCTTAAGCTTCTCAGTGCAGTGCTTTAACCTGCTGCGCCACCAGGGAGGGCCAAGGCATACTTTTTAATGAAAACTTCTTATTTGAGTCTCCAAATGAGTGAAGGCTTTCCTCTGTAGAAGAATATATGTTTTAGAAAGAATGGTGTTTGCTTTTTAAAATCATCTCAGAAACAATTAGATAGATTAAAACTTTTAAAATTATTCTTGGTGGTGTACTGTTATCATGTTTCCAAAAGAAAATGATTCCTAACTTAATTGTTGTATATTAGAAATGCAGCATTTAAACAAATCAGGAAATATCTTTTAATTGTTCATATTGCTGCCTGTCAATAGATAGCACTGGTTTAGTACTGGTTTGTATTCTCAGGCACTGCTTTATACACAAATTAGCAGAAATATGTCACTCTATACGATTAATTGGACTTGTAATAATCAGTGTCAGTAGCACACCCCTACTACATGATTGAAGAGGCCAGAAGTGTTGCATTACGTTGAAAGGAACATTTAGGATTTTATATCTACTTTCTGTTACTTTTACATTATTGGGTTTTTAGTTCCTCTATATGAAGTGGGCAGAGAAACTTTTGTTAATATGATTTTATAGATATAGAAATGGCAGCTCAGTTGATATGACTTAGAGTCCCATAATTGACCTACCTTTGACTAGAGCCCTCCCTTTGCACACATGCTTTTATCACACCCCACTATTCAATTGATTTAAGAGGTACCACACGACCCCATTCATGTGGTTCCTTGTGAGTAGCAGACAGGCTCTGTTCTTGGAGGACAGTAAAGGCTATTGGGTAGATCTGTATTGAAGTATAGTGCAACTCACATGAATCCATATGACTCATTCTACATGATTTTCCTTTCCATGAAGATCATTTGTGTCTAGACTTATTCCCTTGACAAATGTGTATTGTTTATTTTTCCTCTGTGGACCTTAGATGAAGACGATCTGAAAGCTGATCTGTGTTTATCATTTGTGCTGATGCCAGTAAGTTCACTGATGATGTTTATTGAGTTTTGAAGATGAGTCGGTGGAAGTGAATTGCTCATTTTAGAGACTTGTACAGTACTGATCATCAGCCATATTCAAAGATGGTGGAGTTTACTAACTAGGCTATAATGATCTGTTTATTGAAAAACTAAAACAGCAAAACCTAAAATAAACTTGTTCTGTTGTTCAATAGCAATCTTGGGAAAAGCATGGAGAGTGGGCTATGAATAACAGTGCTTAGTGAGTGAAATGCACTATCTAATTTCTAACTTTTAAACTCACTTTTTTTTTGCTTAAATTAATTAATTTTAAAAATTTGGACAGAAGAACTGGGGTGTAGGCCAGAGGTGTGGGGAGTGAGAGGATTCTCCAGAGAGAGTGGGGAGTAGAACAGGCAGATTTACTGAAATATACTGCTGAGGGGAGCAGTGAATGAGACTGGAGAGGTCTGCTTTGCCATGTGGACAGCAGCTTCCTGGCTGGGCATGGAACTGAGGCCATAATGGTGATAGCACTGAGATTTAACCCTATGCCACCAGACAGGGCCATTCCATTGGTTTGTTTTTGTGGCACTTACTTGTTTTGTTTCAGTGATAATGCACACTGGCTATAATGTGGTGGCCACTTACAGGGATTATTGCAGAGATACTCAGAGCATTAGAGAACTTCTTCCCAGATATTTGGTTCTAAAAGGGAATTATTCTATCATACATTTCCCTTAGAAAATTTAAGTTAACCTTGAAAAATACACTGAGTTTCTATTTCCACAGTTTTGGCATGGAAATTTCTTACAGGCTAGAACTGCTGCTTAGACTGGTTGCTATGCAACCGTAGAGGAGTTCACAAGCTTTGTCTCAAGCCAGCAATCAAACAAGAGCCAATATTTTCTTTTGATTATGTTTTTTTTTTTTCTTTCTGGCCAGCTCTTATTTTTGGTATTGTATATTTGCATTCTTTGAGCTGCTTTTATTTGTAGCAGTGCTTTTCCAGAAAAACTTTATTTTATTTTTTGAAGGTATTTTGCTTTGATCTTGCTAGATGAAAAGGTGGGCCCCACCTCACAGGCAGTAGGTGTTGAAATTAAGTGTTGGAGCAGATAAAACATTTCTTATAAAAACATGATGGAGTCAAATACTGCTTTAGTCTTAAAAAACATTTTTTTAAAGGAAACATACATGTAGCTTTGCATTCTTCAACTACTAGTTTTTATTCTGCACCTGCCTGACTTTGAACCTCTGGTGCCTTTGGCTCTCTTGTCCTTGAGTGTCCTCTGTGAATGGAGGATTATTAAAGCTTTGTAATCAGAATTTACTGGACCTGAAGTTTTTGGAGTCATGTTTTATGCAATTCCTTCCTGATCTTTTCAGATACTGGTTTTCATATACTAGCAAACCAGTTTGTAAATATACAATAAATGAATGATTCTAAGTAACTTTGTACTTTCAGTTACCCATTTTTAACTATACATTTCTGTTTATTTACGAAGACTGAAGGGTTTGTTTAGAAACTGTTCATGATAGTCTTACAGCTAGAGAAGAAAAGATACAGATTGCATAGTGTTTCAAAGAAGAAAAGGTGGATTGTAGAAAATACTTATCTATGAGCTTGGTAGTGATGTCTGGCAAAATTGCTCACTGTATTACTGATCTTGCTTTGACAAAGAAGTGATGAAAATTAGGATCTGATATGATTTTACTAGGAAAAATTCATGTGGATTAACCTTTTTTTTTAAAAATCCTAATGATTTTATTATGCCAATGATTCTTGAAATTCTATAGCTACTGGATATGGATTTAATTTCACATTAATGAAATTTCCTTTTTTTAAAGATTTATTTTATTTATTTATGCATATAAAAGCTGGGGTGTAGGCCAGAAGTGTGGGATAGGGTGTGGTGAGAGGATTCACTAGAGACAGAGTGAGGAACAGAATAGGCAGATCTACTGAAAACTGCTGCAGAGGGGAGCAACAGGCAAAACAGGAGAGGTCTGCTGTGCCTTTTGGGTCAGCTCCCTTGCTGGGGAAAGAACTCAGGCCACAGGGGCTGCTGATAGCTTCATAATGCTGAGATTCAACCCCTGTGTCACCAGGAAAGCCTGAAATTTCTTATGATAATCAATATTTCATTCCGCAATGTCTTTTATGCTTTAAAATAGCAATTAGCCCTTTTTCCTGAAAGTGGCTTCCTATGTAAATTATTTGAAAAAAACAAAGAAACATTAAAATATAAGTAATTTTTAAATTCAGGGATATAAGATTTACATATAAACATTACCATTTCACGTCCCCTAGTAATTCGGAAACATTTTGCCTTTTGTCTTTTAAAGTCATCAGTATTTTGCACTTTGTTGTAAGAAACCAGGCTCCAGTTTTAGGACAAATTAAAGCAGTCAGGATGAACTTTCCTTTACTGTTTGTTCCCTCCCAAAGTAAATGGGGTTCCAATTCAGATCTTTATCACTACTTTGGGTTTGTCCTTGACGGCTCATCATATCATTGACTTTGTCAAAAGGCTTGATCCTGTGCCTTAGTTTCCTATACTCTCTTTTGAGCTCTTTATAGAAAAGGCGAGAGTGAATTTTAAATTAAACCTTAAAATAGAAATTAGGGGCCCTCCCTGGTGGCACAGCGGCTTCAAGCACAGTACTAAGAAGCTAAAGCCACTTACTTCCGCATGAGTTCGATTCCCGCTTGCCCCAGAGGTGACCACATGGCG
>NW_004567112.1:45747081-45779511 GCF_000260355.1 Condylura cristata
AAAAAAAAAAAGAAATTAAGAATGCTGATTTCTTTCATTTCTTTAATTATTACTTATTACAAGTATTTCCTTATTACTTATTACAAGTATTTACTTGCTATGAGCCCAATAATCGAGTTGCCTTTCTAAGAGGTAATGTTTTACATATATATCATAGATTCTTCTTTAAAGGGAGATTTTATGCATGCACAAGGTTGTAAAACACATACACACATGCACACACACACACACATTGTCCTTTTTTTAAAGATTTATTTTTAAAGATTTATTTATGTATACAGAATTGGGGGACAGGCCACAGGTAAAGGGGTGATGAGGAGGAGCAGCGGGTGAGACAGGAGGGTTCTGCGATGTCATGCAGGTCACCTCCCTGATCAGGGATCAAATTCATGCTGAGGCTGCCAAGGCTGGCTTCAAAATGATGCACTTTAACCCATTGTGTCACCAGGGAGGGCCCCACATTGTCTTTTTAACACAGATGTGATTGCATAGTGTCCATACTCCAATCCAACTCGAGCATATAAACAAACAAAAATCATTAAAATCATTCTCATATGGAATTCCCTTGTTTTTTCAATAAACTTGATTTCCTCTAATCGTAACTACTTCTGACTTATTGAAAAGCCACAAAAATAATAGTGTCCCCATATATGTCAAATTCAGTCTTTCCTGTTGTAAACATCTGTCTTTACCATGGTATACTGTCAAAACTAACGAAGGAACATTACTATTAGCTGTTACTATTAGTACATTACTGTACCAATGCTATTCTGATTTTACTCATTTTCCCCTGATCTCCTTTTTTTTCTGTTTCAGGATCCTTATTCACTAGAGTCAGCATCTTTCCTATTGCCTACTCCTATATAGCCATAGTTTCTCAGCTTTACCTTGTTTTTAATGGCTGTTACAGTTTTAAAGAATACTGGGTAAATTGCTTGTAGAATGTTTCTCTATATGAGTTTGTCCAGTGTTTTTCTTATAGTTAGAAGGGGTGATGGCTTTTGGGTAGCATGACCATAAACGGTGAAGTGACCTTTTTACCACCAGTGTCAATAGTAAATATTATTAATCTGAGTTATGACTAGAGATGCTAATTTTGGTCCCTTCAGCAAGGTAATTTCTATCAGGTTTTGGATATAAATTTACTTTCTTCTTTATCTTTACTGTTTTTTGGAAATATGTCATAAAGTACAGCCCAAACTTTTGGGGTAGGTCCTCAATTTTTACTTCCTTAAAAGAGAGCACTGTGTATGTGTGTGTGTGTGTATTTAGTGACTTTGTAACAGACCACTGGACTTCACATAGTATTTAGAAGTCTCCTTTCCACTTCTGTTAATCCTCACTAGGATGAAAATCAAATCGAAATCTCTAAAAGTTGCTTCCCCAAATTGATCCTCTCTCTCCCATGTATTTCTTATTTGATATATCAGTTGTTTGTACATAATTTCCTAGTTTTTCTTGTACCATGATTGTACAGAAAGCTGGATTCACAATAAACAATGTGCTACTTTATTAGTTTTGTTGATATTTATGGATGATAATTGCTGTTCTATTTACCAGACAGCAAATCATTTGCTCCTGGTGGCCAAATAAGCAATTCTTTTGAGTCATACTTCTGAAATTATTAATACTTAGGGATGCTTCTGTCTTATTAAAGGCCCCAAATAGCCTGTAACTTTAATATACACTCACATTCTTTGCTATTCAACATTCATTTAACAGATACTTAGCTTCTGCTGTGTTCTAACCATTGTTATTGGTGATGAGACAAAGCAGGTACCTATGTGAGGCAGATCATGTTCCTGGTAGGATACACAGACAATAAACATATTAAAAATTCATGGAAAGGATCATTTTAGATAGTGATAAGTGCTTTGAAGAAAAATGCCAGGGTAAAGAGCTAGAGAATTACTTGGTCATGATGGTTGTACAGGGGCTGCTTTTAGTACTGTAGCCAGTGAGTCCTCAGGAACTGCCCTTGAAGTGAAACTGAGAATGTGAGGACACCATGCATTTGAAAATCTGGGAGAAGTACATTTTGCAAAACCTGGAGAAGGGAGTGGCCTTGGCAGCTTCCTGCAACAAAGAACAGCTTGAGTGGTCAAAGCGAGGACAGAGCATTAGGAAAAGGAGCCCACAGAGGGAAGCAAGGTCCTTCCCATACACAGCTTCCCAGACAGTGCTTGTTACCTTCTGGGAGGTCCCAGGTGATTTTAAATAGGGGAGTGACAACCTGATATGGGGTGTTACTGTGGTAGGGGACTGTGGGTGCCCTGGGGGTGGGGATAGTGTGGTAACATATATAAGAAGAGGAGTGATCCTGTACTCTGAATCATAGACAGTATTGCAAACCAGTCTTAACTCTGCCCAATAAATTACTTTAAAAAAGTAATAGAATAGTGATAGGTAGTGGTGGTGGCAATGGTGAAGGCATAGATGTGTGAAATTATGCTGTGAACTGTTGAAGCTCCATGATTAGTATGTGGGAGTTTATTATAATTCTTTTTTGATGTTTGAGGATTTTTCAAACTAAAAGTTTTGTTAAAGGTAAAAAATACCTTCTAGGTGCTGTGTGGAAGGTGTATTGTAGAGGACAGAAGAAGAAGCAAGGAGGTCATACTAAACAGCTTGGAGGTCACACTAAGAATTCATGAGAAAAAATAGTTACTAGATTGGACTGGGGAATAGCAATGAAATAGACAAAAGTAGGCAGATTGGGGTATATTTTGAAGATAGACATGTGTATTTGAGATTATTTTAGCAGAGGGGATATACAAGAAAGATAAGGTGATGATGCCATATATATTGACGCATATATAGATCATCTTTTGTGAGAGTGCTTGAAAAACTTGACAGAAAAAAGTATCATCAGCTTTTTATTATCAATAAGTGCTCCAAAGAGAAAGCAGAATCCAATAGTCGCATTCATTCATTTGGTATAAGTTATGGAGTCATGCCTGTTATAACTTAATTCACACATCAGTGATAAATAGGAATCTTGCTTACCAAATTAATGGGCTCTTAATTTTCTTAGCAAGTAAGTCTGTCATTATTGCCAAGCCCACAACATCCTTGTCTTTAGGGGTTAGTAACAAATGAGGGAGTTTATCATCCCGTCTATTTGCTCATGACTCCTCAGGAAGTTCTCATCTATTACTAATGACAGTCTCAATGTAATGGTCACTATGGATTGCTTTTGTGTCATAATGATTGTAATAGTCACCAAAGCAGAACAAGATTCAATCGTATATTGATGTTTCACTTTGAACTTACCGAGAAAACATTTCATTTTTGCAGCTGTTTCTTTCATGCAAAATGCCTTATGACAAAGGGTTTTTACAAGAGTTTTCTCTGGCATGAATAACTAAATGTGGTCACCGTTTTGACATTTATACTTTTATATCCAATTCAGCAATTGATTGTTTGAGGACTTGGAATTTAGCATGATAAATTATAGCAATTGGTTTGTTTTAACATTTTAATATTTTCCTTGCTGTATGAATAAATTTTTTATATAACAAATACCTCATTAGTTGGGCCCAATTTAATATTTTTGTGTAAAGTAGGCAAGAGAGAGGCAATTTATTTTTGCTAGAAATATGATTTTGCTAAGAAGCTGATGAGGAAAAGAAGGACATATTTGCTTCGTTAATACACTTTTTAAAAAGATTTATTTATGCATACAGAACTGGAGTACAGGCCAGAGGTTCAGGGGCTGTGAGAGGATTTACCAGAGAAAAAGTGGGGAGCAGAATAGGCTGACTGATGAAGTACACTGCTGAGGGGAGCAGTGGGGTTTGCTACACCATGTGGGTCACCTCTGGGGTGGGGATCGAACTCATGCTAAAGTGACTTTAGCTTCTTAATGTTGTACTTTAACCCACTGCACCAGGGAGTGTCCTTAATACACTTATAAAAGGTACCACATAGTAGGTGCATGTCACCAAAATTAAACAGATGAGTATTGTTGATATGAGTATTGTGGCTCTTGTTTGCTTGTTAGGGTAGATGTACCAGTACTTTTGAAGCTGGTAATATTTAGTTGACTTGTGTTACAGTGTATCAGATGTTTCAGCTACTGGGTATTTTGTTTCTTATTTTAAAAATAAGATGCTACAAGTTAAAGTGGGTTTCCTTATGAGAATATAAGTTAGTTTCAAAGAATTCTGTATGGAGCTATCATTTCGAATGTATGTAATTCTTGTGTATGGATTCTTCTTCAGTATCATCTCACTGAATATTTTAGGATTTCTGTACAGGAACCCAGTTTATGAACCACTTAAACAAACAAACAACAACAACAAAAAAAAAAAACAGGGCCTCCCCTGGTGGCACAAGGCGTTAAACCGCAGCACTGTGAAGCTGTCTGCATCCCCTGTAGCATGGTACAGGAGTTCAGTGCTGGGCTGGGAAGGCGACCCATATGGTGTAGCACACCTCTCCTCTCTGCCCCCCACACCTCTGCTTCCCTCAGCAGGGTATTTCAGTCTGTTCCCCACTCTGTCTTTGGCGAATCCTCTCACCACCCCACATCTCTGGCCTGTACCCCAGTTCTTGTATGTGTAAATAAATAGATCTCTCAAAAATTATGAAATGAAGAAATATTAAAATTGCTTCAGTTATTATAAAAATGATTTTGACATTTTACCTTGTTATTATTATAATCATGATTTTCTTAGCCCAAGGAGAATCTGTTCTCAAAGTGGCACAGAGTAAAGTCAAAATACAGCCAAAAGTTGCCATGGTGAATTATGTTGATCCTTTGATTATATTTCCATGGGCAAAAAGAAAGACTCTGTTCATATAAAAATGAAAATTGAGCAATCCCTTCCTGAAAATTTAAATATGGTTGTGGAATAAGCATCCTGATCACTGACATTCTATCTGGGACTCTTTCTGGGGAGGCTACAAGTGCAATTGGACAGGAGAACACGTGGCAGGACAGAGTAAATCTGACTAAGAGATATTCTATGGAATCTGGCTTTTGATATGATTCATGAGCAAGTGTGTAGAATTTAATGACAGGGAGTAAAAGTGTGAGCAAAACTACATAAATAGGAAAATGATAGCACATATTTTGGCTTTATTATGGTAGCTAAGGGTTGTACCTATCATTTTACTGGTCACTGAATAACACACAGAATGGCTGGACAAAGTGCTGTTGAATAAATACATCTGGTGCATGGACAACATACATGGATACTGACAGTACAGTTACTAGTGTTATTTAAATCAGTTAAACAAGGTAGCATAATCACACAATCAATATTTGCATTATGCTATCAGTGCAGGCTGTTCTACTTGTTTCACAAGTGAGTTTGCAATTTCTGATTTGATTGCTGCAGATCAAGAGAAAGATTACTTACATGGGAGAAAGAAGTAATGAATATGTCTTTGGGTACCTGTGAGTACACATATGTGAGACGTGATGTTGATTTCTGGTCTCTTGCTCCTAGGAGTTTGTGACAGGGCAGTTGATTTGCTTTAATTTTTATCCATTTGGGGGGCTTTAAAAGAGGGGAATGTTAAAAATTTTAAACAAAATATATTTTAAATCTCTGTATATTTGTAAATTAGGATAATTCCATATTCAGAGTGAATCCTTTCAATGGTTTGAAGACTTTTGATATAAAAAGTCTTTTGTACAAATTAGTGGTTTGAAAGCTTGGTTTCTTATACATCTGATTTACGTTTTGGGTACTCTTTTTCTACTAGGAATCCATACACGAGCAATATGTAATGATTCTAATTTATTATGTGAAAGTTCAGTTCAGTGGATTTATGTTTAGTGGAATACATTTAAATAGCTTAATTATTTTAGTCAGAAAAAAATCCATATTCAGAGTGAATCTTTTCATATGGCATAAATTTTTTTTTTACTTAAAGAAATCTTCCTGTAATTAGCTGGCTTAAAAATATTACAATTTGTATATTGCATTCTTAAAAAGTGCTCAGTGTTCTCTTTATATTAGAACATCCAGTGGAAACAAATCTATGAGTACCCATCATCATTTTGGTCTATAAGACCATTAGGCTTAAAGGACAGATAATATGCCAAATTGTGTTTCACACAAAATAAAAGTATGAGTTTGTTCAAGTGAAGTCCACAATAAAAAATCATAAAAGAGTATAGAACTGTTTCCATGTTTCAATAGAAAAAGCATTTTGAAACATAAACTATTGCTCTTATTGAAGATCATAACAATGAATATTGTTGATGTTTCATTATGTTGAATGTTCAACCTTCACACAGCTTGTTAAAGATCTATTTCAAGCATTTGTTTTTCCTACTGAACAGTTTCCCAGTATCTATAATTATTAAGAGAACACACAGTATGTAGAACAAATTCACATGTGCAAAACTGACAATTCCAGAAGTGTTAGTTAGATTCTTATTTGCATTACGATTTATTCATGCTGAGTAAAATCCATGTTATTTCTCTCAAATTTTTCTTCTTTTTCTCACTGAGCCTCTTAGCAGGGATGCTATACATGATATTGCAAGCATGCTGTTAGGAATATTAAAAAGGCTAAGAATCTAAAGCTAAAGGTTTGTGCGGAAAGAGAAGATTCAGTGTGAACTGTCAATCTGTCCTCTCATGTCACTTAGGATTTTTTCTTTTTTTTGTTGGAAATATCTTGGGGGAAATGTGGAACTTGTTCACCTACCATTTACAAAAATTTGATCTTTCAAGGATTTCTTTGAGTTGACAGGCCCTATGTTTCATAGAAAGCCTGAACATTTTATTTTTTTCTCTGGAATGTTCTAGTCCTTCAGCCACCAGAGATGTCAGTGGGTTCTTACGTTGTTAGAAGTAACAATCTAAAGGATGCCATTAAGCCAGAGTCAGCCTGGGATTGCTAATGATTACCTAAAATGGGCAATTACCATACTCTGTAAGGCAATTTCAGAGAACCAGAGATCATGCATTTCACAGAGACAATCAGCAGGACTAACCTTTGTACACTTCAAAGACCTCACCGCAGTGAGGCTTTTGCTATATGAGCCTAGTCCAAACAAATGTATACTTGGAATAAAAATAAACTTGGTAGGAATAAAATGAAATAAAGACCATAAATTGGCAGATTAGTACAAATTATGTTTTCATTTTCATTTGTTTAGATAAATACTTGTGAGGAAAGGAATATGTTCTTAACCTTACAGGTAAGAGGCAGAAAATGATGGTGAATCAATTATTAACATTATTTTACAAATAATGAGATAATGAATGACTTCATAATACACTTGAAGGAATGAATAAAATCAGATACTTTGTGTGACTGGTCTCTTAGAACTTACTAAAGTCTGTAAATAAAAAGTAGATTTATTTTTAAAGAAAGCACTAGAAGGATCAAACAATATATATTGAATTATTAAATAGTGCCTAATTTGTTAGATGTGAAAGCTGTAGTTCAGGAATTCCCCTTAGATTGTGAGAGTTTTTCCACTGCCATATCTCCTGCTTTTCAACTATCTTGAAAAGGAAAAAGTGAGAGTTTATGAAAATAGACAGAAAACTGAGTAGAAAGATTTATATAGTATATAAATAGGTTAGGGGAAGAGACATTATATTAGATTTTTCTCTAGTTCCATGTAAAAATGATTATAGGTGATTCCTTGATAAACTTGAGTTATTTAAGTTTTCTTAATGAATATTAGTTGTTTACCCAATGCCAGACTTTTAGGACAAAAGCCTCAGTGGGACTATATCTACATGTGACTTACCCAATTTTATATTTTAGAGCACATGAATAATAGACATATTGGTTTCAGATCATCAATCTTTAATGTTTAAGTAAGTGCTTTCATTGTAATAGCTTTTGAGTCAACAGTTATAGGAATTTCACTCACAGAAACCCCCATTCAGAGACTTCTTTTTTCAATGTTTAGGCTTTATGTCAGCACAAAAATAAATGGATTAAAAACTTGAGTAAGGAAAATTTGGATTTCTCCACAGCTCCCTTGACCAAGAGAAATGTTCTTAGATTACGCTAATCAAAATAACTTCTAGTGGGCCCTCCCTGGTGGTGCAGCGAGTTAAAGCACAGCACTAAGAAGCAAAAGCCACTTCAGCATGAGTTCGATCCCCACCCCAGAAGTGACCCACATGGTGTAGTAGACCTCTCCTGACCTGCCCACTGCCCGCTGCTCCCTCAGCAGTGTACTTCATCAGTTGGCCTGTTCTGCTCCCCTGTTCTGTCTCTGCTTAATCCTCTCACAGCCCCTGCACCTCTGGCCTGTACCAGTTCTGTATAAATGAATAAATGAATGAATGAATAAATAACTTCTAGTATGTACTTAAATTTCTTGTAGTAAACCAAGTTTGGTCAGCCAGCATTAGAGATTCTAAAGGAAATCAATAAACATTTTTCATACTTGTGGAAAGATTGTGAATGTTGAAAAAGCAATAGGGACCTAAAAGTTCATGATTTTTGGGTAGAATTTTCCTTTTTCTGATTGTGGATTAAAGAACTCTGTTTGCTACATGAAAAAGATTTGTATCTATTATTTGCTCTACAGCTGCATATCTAAAGTTCTTGCACATACTTATCTCTACAGTGAATTCTTAGAGATCAAGGAAAGACATTCTGGGAATAAAATTCAGGAATAACATTTTACATCAGGCAATCATTCATGTTTTGGTTAAAACATGTTTCTTTATTTTCTGGTTGTAGGACAGAATCAGAATGTTTTAAAAGGATAGGAGGAAACAGTGCCTTTAATTCTTTAGGTTTGGGGGCTCTGATTATGGTGAAAGTTAATTAATAGGCACATGAAAATTCTTCAGAATGCTTTTTTGGTTTACATAAGTACAAGTTATCTTTCCAGGCATTGGTGTAGTCTAAAGATTTCTTTGATGTGTTTTTGGTCTTAGCAAAGACACATAGATTCTTTATACTTCATGACGAACAGAAATGCTAAGTATGTTCCACAGAGTAGAAAGCCCCACCCACCCCATTTTCTTTGTCACATGAATCTGAATTTTACTTATCACAATGACTTCTTCATGTATTTCAGAAAAGTTTGCTTTATTTGTGAGTCATAGTTAGCTACAGATAAAACTTATGTCCAGGAGAGCAGAGCTCAGGAGCCATTGGCAAACAAAGACAACCCAGAAAGCAGTAGTTGGCAGGGCCAAGTGTAGTGGGCACCATGAGGAGAGGCTGTAGTGGGCACCATGAGGAGAGGCTGCCCTGCTCTAGCACAGTTTCAGGGGCTTCTTAGGACACATGTAGAAACTCAGTTGTCCTTAAGTATTACCTACCTCCTCAGCTTTCCATTTGTGTTCACCACGCAACTTCATGACAATATTTGGCTTCCCAGTAATTTAAATTTCCAGGGCCTAATTAATGCTCTCAGAAAAAGCCCCTCATTTTATTTTAATGCTTTCTGTCACCAGGAGCTATGAGCATTTTCCTCAGATTAGTTGTAGGTATATCTTGTCAGGTATATTAATTATTTAATTATTCACTTGCCTCCCCTTCATTACTTTGCATGTTGAATTTGGTGTATACTCAGGTACAGAAATCATTGTGCTTATCTTGTGATTCATAATCCTATAAATTCTACCATCTAAAATTTGTCTAATATACTCTCCTGCTTGCAAGCAGTAACCTATTTACAGAATTTATAATTCTGGATGACTTAAGCAGAAAAAGAGTCTACTGAAAGCTATCATACAGATTGTAGAATTGAGTGGAAACCTGGAGAACAAGGCTTGAAGTTATGGCAGAACCTAGCAAATGTGGACAATTTAGTAATATATAGCCACATCTTGCCATAGAAAATGCTCTAGCTAGGACTTCAGTAATGGAATTTGCCAATATCGCTGCTGGACACTGAACACTATCTCTGCTTCTGTGAATAACCTGCTACTGCTCCTGTGGTTGCATTTCTGGGTCTCTGACACAGATATCCTGTGTGTGACTAGAATGATTGCTGGGTCTTCTGGACTGCCATACAGCACCCAATATGATGTTCTCTATCTCATTAACTGTTGTGATATCCTGTAGGTTGGGAAGACAGTCTGGATTCTTGCAGAATAAATGCTGGAACATGGCCAGAGAACAGATAATATCCTAAGGCAAGACACTGAAGCTGTTACAACTGTCTTTGCTAGGAGAAGCAGAAAACTTCTGGTCTTCCTTTTCCAGCCTTTGTAGCGTCACTGATTCAGGGACTGAATCAACTTGCCCCAGTAAGAAAACCATGTCTAGATTGGCAGGTAGAAGTTCATTCACCTGATTATACATAATCTGCTGCTGTTTTCTGCACAATTTAGGAATCATTGTTTCTGCATCTTTCAGGTCTTTCATTTTATCATTAATCTGTCACCTCTTTAGAGATGGTGCATTACTTTAATTAGGGCTTTAACCACAAGGAGAAACTTAAAGGCCTTCCACTTGGCTGTTTCTACTAAAGTAACCTTTATTCATGGTTCAGTGGCCTTTTTTTCTTAGGAATATGTTCAATTACTCTTCACATGAGAACTGAGGAGATAACATGTGTTTGAGGTGCCACTGGGCTCAATGTGAGGTAGACTGGGACAGAAGTTCACTTATAGCTTGATCCCCAGAACTTATACCTGACTATACTGGACTGCAGTGTTATGTGCCAAGAATTTGCTTTGACTCAGAGCCAGTACCCAATAATTGCTAAGAGGCATGGATATTTTCCTTTTCTCAATTTCCATGTCTGCTAGTGGCCACAAAATCCTTTGAAGAAGGCTAAACAGTATATTCATGTTATTCATGATATGTATTGCTTTTACTAATGTTGTTTATCACAACAATGTAGACCTCAAATATATAGTAAAATGGAACCATTAAATCTGAAATATGCAGTTCTCAATTATTTGTGTGAATTTGTATTTCTGTCTATTTATATTCCCACCAATAACATGTAAGTTCCTCTTTCTGCATATCCTTGTCAAAAATTATTTTTAACAGCTCTTTTAATGTAAAACATTCTTACATGTGTGAGGTGATGTCTCAGTGTGGTTTTGATTTGCATTTCTCTAATAAGAAGTGGTGGTGAACATTTTTCATATACGTGTTGGCTACTTATATGTCCGCTTTGGGAAAGAGTCTATTCAGATCTTCTGCCCACTTTTAATTGGGTTGTTTGTTTTCCCTTTTAGTATTAAGTTGGATGAATTCTTTGTTATTATTTTAAAATTTATTTTATTTATATATATTTTACATAATTCTTCAGTTTTGTACAAGAATGTGGTTTCTCCTCTCTGATATACTCCCTGTAAAATTCCCACCACTAATTCACCTGTGCACCATCACCATAGTCTGTTGTGCTTTTCCCTTCCCTGTTTTGATCTGTCTTCCTCCCCTACCATACAGAATGCCTCTGATTTACAGTTGTCTATAATTTAAAAAAATTTATAACTACTTTTTTCCTTGATCCCTTATTTGATTTCCTTATGTTTCTCCTGTTAGTGAAACCAACTGATATATTTTTTTTCTTTTTCCTTCTGGCTTATTTCACTGAGCATAATCCCTTTCAGCCCCCAAATTGGATGAATTCTTTAAATAGCTTGGATATTAACTCATTATCAGATGTGTAATATGCAAATATCTTCTTCCATTCAAGTACACATGGATCATTTTCAAATAGACTCTATGTTGGGAAATAAGACAATTCTTAATAAAACTACCAACTTCTCTTTCTGACAATAATGCCCTGAAATTTGAAGGCAATTATTACAGACACCTGGAAAAGCCATAAATATATGGTGACTAAATAAGATGATGTTCATTAGCTACTGGATAAAAAAGAACAGTAAAGCAGAAATTAAAAAAAAATACTTGTGACTAACAAAAATGAGAATAGTAGCTCCCTAAGTCTGTGGCATGCCCAGTTTTTTTTTTTGTAACTTATACATACATACTGGGGTACAGGCCAGAGGTGCAGGGATAAGAGGACTCACAAGAGACAGAGTAGGGAGCAAAACAGGTGGATTTACTGAGATACACTACTGAGGGGAGCAGCAGGCAAGACAAGTGCCATGTGGGTAATCTCCCTCCCAGAAGTTTTAAGAGGAAAGATAATTATAATACAAACCCACATTAAGGAGCAAGGAAATTCCCAAATAAATAATTTAATACTACTCTTAAAGTAACTTGAAAAAGGAAAACAAGACCTGAATTTAGTCAAATTGAAAGAAATAAAGTAAAATAAAGGGCTGAATAAGGGGAGAAATCAAAAAGACTATCTATAAGGTCAATGAGTCTTAGTTCTTCAAGAAGATAAACAAAATGGAGAAAACATTAGCTAAGTTAACAACTAAAATAAGGGAGAAAACATTAGTAAGTGGAGTCAGAAAGGAAAGGAGAAATGATCACAGATAGCGCAGACATATAAATACAGGATTACTATGAACAATTGTGTACCGATAAGCAGATTAGCTGAGGAGTCTTAAAGAACTGGGCAGAGTTTTAGATCAATATAACTTCCACAACTAACCTGGGAAGAAACAACAGAGTTGATAAATCAATCATAAGCATGAAAATTGAAACAGCAACAAAAACCTTCCTCAAAACAAAAACTCAAATTCAAATAGCATCACAAAAGAATTTTATCAAGCTTAAAAAAAAACTTATGCCTGTCCTGCTCACTGTTTTTAATCACAGATGAAGTGATGTACTATAACCAGTTGTGTAGCCTTTAGAACAGTGATGCAGAAATGTTTAACAAAATTCTGGCAAACTGAATTCAACAATATATCTCAAGGATGATTAAGTGGGATTTACTCTAGGGATACAAAGGTGATTTACTATATATAAATTAATTAATGTCAGTAATATATCAACAAAAGTGGACACAAGAATTATGATAATATTAATAGTTGCAGGAGAAACATTTGATAAAATTCAGCACCCATTTATTCTAAAAATTAAGCAAAGTGGAAATAGAAAGATTCTGTAAGAATGTGACAAACAGCATTGATCATAAATCAACACCCAGTCTAACACTTAATGGTGTCTCTTTGTGATCAGGAAAAAGTTTGGACTAAATCAGGTCACAGGAGGAATTAAGATCTGCGTAGATCTGTGACTGGGGTCTATTCCCGCTTTCATGTATTGAAACTTCTCCCAGGAGCAAGTTCCTGCAGTCAGAGAGTAGGTGCTTTTAACTAGAGGCAGCAGCTTTTTTAGATGATTTTTTAAAAGATTTATTTATTTATGCATATAGAACTGTGGTACAGGCTAGAAGTGCAGGGCAGTGAGAGTATTCACCAGAGACAGTGGGGAGCAGAACAGGCAGATTGATGAAGTACACTGCTGAGGGGAGCAGCGGGCGGGTCAGGAGAAATCTGCTGCACTATGTGGGTCACCTCCGGGGCTGGGTATCGAACTCTCACTGAAGCATCTGTGGCTGGCTTGCAGTACTGTGTCCTAATCCGCTGCACCACCGGGGAGGGCATTTGAGGTGAATGTTAAATCAGCAGTGGCCCAAGTGGCTCTGTATCTTCCTTCCCTCCTTACTCTAGTCTTCTCTTCAGCTTCATTTTCCTCCCCCACTCAGCACCACCCTTTCAGGGCACAGCAGGGAACCTGGAACTTTAATGGGGACAACCCTGTTACACTTCTTGTTCTTATAAGTTGGAAGGTAACTTTGGGGATTCACAGACCTTTATTTTATTGTCTTAATACTTAAACTTTCTAAATATTTTCTAAAGAAGAGTCTGATTTCTTCAGCAGTACATGTCTTTCAACATCCTTTTTGTGTCATGTTCTGTACCTCCTATGTATTAGGAACTTCCTCTAAAGGTCTGCTAGGGTTTAACTCTCAAACATTATTTTCTGTGCTTCCTCACTAATATATATATATATATATATATATAGTAGGACAATTGGGGTGTAGGCTAGAGGTTCAGGGAGTGAGAGGATTCACCAGAGACGGAGTGGGGAGCAGAACAGATTTACTGAAGTACACTGCTAAAGGGGGCAGCCGGTGAGACAGAAGAGGTCTGCGGCTCCTTATGTGGGTCAGCTCCCTGGCTGGGGACCCAACTTAGACCTTAGCAGTGCTAGTGCTGAGGCTTAACAGGTAAACCACCAGGGAGGCTCTACTTCCTCATTTTGTCTATATTTCTCACTGAGGAGTAGCTATTGAGGGGCCAGCTGAAATAATAGGAAGAAAGTCATATTCCTAATTTGATTTTTTTCCCCTGAAACTGTCTCAGTGGGACTTCTGTCTTTCATACTCTTTCTGTCTTTCATACTCTTTCTCAGTCCTCTCTATGTGAGGTCTTGAGACACTAGACTTTTCCATTTTTGCAAGTCTCTAGATTGTCATTCCATTCATTTTTTTCTCATAATTTTTACCTAACCGCATCTCTTTCTTCCAGATCATTTGCTAAATGGCCTCAATATATATGCAAAACAACGAACATATGCAAAACATGCAGGCATAGCAAACCTAAAGTCTGCCTTCCACATTATCCCAGGAGAGATTTACTGAGAGTTTCACCATTGTACATAGCAGGGATCTCCAGGCTTCAGCCTCCAGCATCAGTTTTCCTTGCTGCCTGCTGCCTGACTGCGAGGCCAATTTTAGAAATTTGTTATGGCAGCACCTCTCTGGAAGGTACTAATTTCTGTATTCATCAGGGTAATGTTAGCTGCCGGAATAAAGACTGTCACAGAATCAGAGAATTTTAGAACTAAAAAAGAAGGTTTGAGGTTATGTAGTACATCCAAATCCTTTCATTTAGGAATGCAGAGCTAAGACAAGACACAGCTGAGATTGTGCAGGCATCTAGAGGCTCTACAGTTACAGCCTGACTGGGCCTGGGTGATACTTTCTTCTCTGGCACTTAGCTCTGTCTGGCACATATGACTGACACATAATGAACATTTTTCAACTGAATTGGTAATGTGTAAGTCTAATTCCATAAGGGCATCCCCGAAGCTCAGAAAGAGAAGAAAGAAAATTCAGGAAACAATAAGCAGCAGAAATGCCTCAGGAAAGCTGTAGGTTAGAAGGCCTAACTGAATTAATATGTATCTTTTTGGATATTTTCATGCCTTGACCATATCCAAAAAAACTAAGAAAGGATGTTTTGATGATGTCAGTGTTTTGCTATAGTCTTAATAATAACCTTTTACTTTTTAGCTTAAAAACACTACAAAATAATGGGCACCACATAGATTAATGCTAACTTATGTTGGTGAGGATGTTAAGTAAACACACATTTTATCTCTTTAGTTCTGGTTCTCAAGTTTCTTCTCACTGTCTCTGTGCTTCTAGTGGAGGGGAGGGGAGCTCAGAATTAGGATGAGATGGGCCAATGATAAGGAAAGGAAAGGTTTGAAGAAACCCAAGTCACTGTCTTTATATTCTAATTCATGCAAAATATGGTCTGCTAAAGTATTTATATCAATGTTTTCTCCTATACCACATCAAAATGTAAAGATAAGGCTTTGATTTTTGTATATTATCACCTGCTGGTGTAGGACAATGTCTGACATGTCACTGGGCTCCATAATGGTGTTGTTCATTAATTTAGGTAGTATTTGGAATGAGTTTGTTCTATGCCAGGCTCTGTGCTGGCACTCAGGATATACACACAAAGGAGGCAGGCCTTATGCCAGCAGCGTACAAATGACACACTTTCAGTTTCAAGATATTGGATTGCTATTGGATATTGGATCCACTGCTATTGTATCGCAGTGCTGGTCATTGCATTGCCGAAGATAATAGTTTGTGTGGACCTAGAAATGTGTCTCTTTTTGAAATTTCTTTATCTTTTCCCATTAGACAGAGAAGACAAGTTTGAAGTCAGTTTTTTTTTTTTTTAATTTTTTTGGTCATTCTTCAAGCCTGAAATAGGTCTGATCAGATGGGCTAGCCCAGATTCCCTGGGAAGGTATGCTGGTCATTTATTTTGAGTTATTTTCAGTTCTAGATGAGCATATTTCTAGTTTTTATGTCAAAGTCAGTGTGAGTTGAACTTGATTTTGTGAAGTTTTTCGTTTCTATGCTATGTTATGAGTTGAATAATAAACATGTGGGGAGTCCTTTCTTAATAACTTTTAGGATGTTGTGGTAAATAATCCGAGAGAATAAATTCTAAATCAGAATCACAACAGAAACGTTAATTGTGAGAAGTTAATTTACATGGAAAAAGTTCTTGTTCTTTAACAAATCTTTTATAGAAGGTGTTAGACATATCCAAATTCTGTTCTTTTCTAACACCTTGGATATGACAATATTGCAAAGTTAGCTTTAAGTTAACTAAAAATACCACCATAAAAGGTGGCTGTTACCTGAACAGGGCTTTTTAGAAATTTATTTAACTATCAGTTGTGATTCCTTAATCATGTTCTCATTTTTCATTTTTATTTACATTAGAGAAATATGTTTTTCATCCTCTGCTTATTAGAGCTCCACATAAATTCACTTTTGCTGATTATCCTTATAGAACTTGGGTTTGATGTGGCCATTCACTAATAAATAAATGATTAGTAAATGTGAAGAGATTCACCTTTTCTATCAAAGTAATATAAAATAGCATAAGAATGTTTTTTCTTACCCATTTGACAAATGGTACAAAAGACTGATGCTAACTTACATTGGTGAGGGTCTAAGTAAACATATCTTTATACATCATTGGGAATGTTTAGGTTGATAATGAAAGATAAACAGGAAGAATGTATAGATTTAGTAGAAGATAAAGAGAATTCAAAAAGAGTCACATCACTATATCTATGCAAATAATTTTTTTGAAAAGATTTATTTATTTATGCATCCAGTATTGGGGTACAGGCCAGAGGCGTAGGGGTAATGAGAGATTCACCAGAGACAGAGTGGAAAGCAGAACATGCAGATTGACAAAGTACACCTCTGAGGGAGCAGCGGCTGAGACAGGAGAGGTCTGCTGCACCATGTGGACCACTCCTGGGGCCAGGGATCGAACTCGCAGTGAAGCGCTGAAGCGGGTGGCTAGCTTCCTAGTGCTGTACTTTAACTGGTTGTGGCACCAGGGAGAACCCCCAAGCAAACTTTTATGCCTTCATAGCATTGTGATTCAGTATAATATCCTGAAACTTAATCACTCGGAAACTCCTGGCACAATGCTAGCATCATCTGTGTATATATCCTATGTGCCAACAGAGAGCCTGAAACAGAAAAGATTCATTATAAATACCACCTCATCCTGATGTGATTTTCTGAATCATTTTACCATGTCTTGAATGTATAAACCATTGAGAGGTACACTTTTATGTCAAAAGCCTCAATATTGATTGTAATTTGATGATGATTATAAAAAGATTGACATTGCTCTGGAATCTTTTGCTGTATGAGGAACTTGGTTTCTCATTTATCTGATTTGAGGAATATGGGTCAAGGGCCATGACAGAGTAGAGTATTATGTGCCAATTGATACAAACTTATTACCTTAATTTTTTACTTGTTACTTCCAACTAATCTGAGGATCAATCACAAGTGATAAAAACATCATTGGCGGGACTTGAGGCCTTATGTCAATGCAACATCATCTTTGACCATGGCTCAATAAACAACATCTGGCTTCTGCAGGGATGGACTCTACTTGGTTCTGTTCCAGCTGGCTGAACAAATTAACTTCAAGACAGATTAGTAGGGCAAAACCAAATGTAATGACTCATGTATGGAGAATCCACATAGATGTGGAATTAAAGTCAGTAGAACAAAATGAGGCTATTTATACTTATATGTTTTGAGCATATTGGGAAGGTCCATATTATATTCTCAAGTGAAGCAGAAGCCACCTAGGGAAGTTTTCATGCTCTTCATTCCATATTCTCTCTGCTTCAATAACCAATTCCTCTTTCATTGTAATTTCTCCTTCATATATATGTAGAAACACACACAGAAATACATATATGTGTGTGTGTGTGTGTGTGTGTGTGTGTTTTGTGCTAGCAAACTCTCAAGCCACTTTCTTCTCCTGTTCTAAGATCAAGTGATTTCAGGTATTTGTGCTAGTAATCATTAAGCAAAACAAAATAACATGTAGGAGAATGCAGATATACCATTCTATCATGATGATTTTTAGTTAAAGTAACATTGGTATTGGTATTAATATAAAGTCTGTTCTGCTCCCCACTCTGTCTCTGGTGAATCCTCTCATTCCATGCATCTCTGGCCTGTACCTCCGTTCTTGTATGCATAAATAAATCTTTAAAAAATAATCTAATTTCTTTTTGAATCCCTCTTACTTCAATAGATGAAAGAGTAAAGGGTTTGAAGATTTCTGTCGGTTGGAACCCTGAGAAATTGCTACCTCGGTTGAACATTTGATGAAAAAGATGACAGTGGAGTTGTTCTGGTCATGTTTTGCATAACTTTTCCACAGTAATGAAAGAAAACCCAGCAGAAATACTGACCCCATTTGGCCGTGCACCCAAACATAAGTATCCATAGTCCTTAATCATTTTAATATTAGTGTTGCTGGAGATTATTCTTAACAAAGCAAAGAATGTTTTTAGAACCTGTAGCCATGGCTATTTTAAAACCATATTGTTATTGAGTAAAGCACATGGATTTAGGGAAGATCAAAGGAATGACTCATCAGTCCATTACCACACAAAAGGATGTATATCTGGCATGTAAATGTAACTGGACCTCTGAAGAGAATTGTTAGTCTGGTAAAAGAAAATTACCCTGAAGAGAAAATCCTATCTATCAGTAGAGGAGCAAAGACTCCTGGAAGAAAGTAAACAAAAGCAAACCATCCATTTACTACCTATATATCTGAACATTCTGTTTCTCCTTGTTTTACTAATCCACTTTGATTATATCATTATATTTTAATGGCACACAGCTGAATAATCAGAAAAGAAAGAATACCCAGAACAAAACAGGAAAATCCTGCTATGGACCTACTTGAAGTTTTCACTACATTGTCAGAAATGGAACTAGCATAGCAAAACTGTAATTTCACAGATAATGTTGTTTAGATCACAGCTTGTTAAAATATTATACTCATAAATGTATTAATACTGATGGCATCAAACCATGTAGGTATTTGAGATTTGAGAATGGACTGAAAGGTGAAACTTATTTCATGGTTCTCATTGTACATCACCTCATGTCTACACCTAACTTGAGAGATTTTCATTCACTATTAGCAGATGGGCATTTCTCCCAGTTTGTTATTTTTTTAATGTGTAGACCCAAAGAAGACTGTAGGTAGAGTATATTGAAAAGTATATTGAATGCAGGACCTCCCTTATGGCGTAACTGGTTAAAGCTGCAGCCACTGACTGCAGTGGGAGTTCAATCCCCGACCCTGGAAGTTACCCACATGTCATAGCAGACCTCTTTTGTCTTGCCCACTGCTCTCCTCAGCAGTGTACTTCCTCGGTCAGCCTATTCTGCTCCCCGCTCTGTCTCTGGTGAATCCTCTCACCATTCCTGCACCTTTGGCCTGTACCCCAGTTCTGTATGCATAAATAAATCTTTAAAAAAATGACTTTGATAGGTAAAATTACATAGTGATATTTTTCATAGGTATAAATCATCCTTACAGATGGTTCAGAAGTTTAGGGGCTCCAGCACATCACTTGAGACAGCTGACAAACAGGAAAGTGAAGCAAGAGTAGTGTTAACAGTGGAAACAACAAAAGAGAATGACCCACTTGACTTTTTTCATACATAAATATTTTATTTGCTACTTTCAAGGGTAATTTAGGCATTAAATTGTAAGTCAATAGAATATAAAGTTTTAGCTATGAATATCAGCCTAGAGTAAATTTTCGTGAATTAAGTCTTACTTATATTTAAATTAAGAAAAACAACCTGGGCTCTCCCTGGTGGTGTAGTGGGTTAAAGCACCGCATTATGAAGCTCTCCAAAGCCACTGCCTCATAAGTTCCATCCCAGGCCAGAGAGCTGAACCACATGGCGCAGCAGACCTCTCCTGACTTGCCTGCTGCTCCCCTCAGCAGTGTACTGTTGTCAATCTTCCTGTTCTGCTCCCCATTCTGTTTCTGGTGAATCCTCTAACTCACCACATCTCTGGCCTCTACCCCAGTTCTGTAAGCATAAATAAATAAATCTTAAAACAAACAAACAAACAAAAAACAACTCACGAGCCTATATGTTACATCAAGACCATCAATCATATTGCACGGGGAAGCCAGGAGCACCCATGTGGCACAGGAGTACCCTGGGTTTACCCTTCTGGGGAAGGGAAGTGTGCCCTGTGGAAAGGCTGGGATAAAGTTTGGGAGACTACTAATTTTCTGCCTTACCCTTTCTCCTGTTTTTCCTGGCATTCCACACAATAGGCAAGGTAAACACCAAAAGTCTACAGTGAGCGGTCCATAATGTGCTCCCAATGAATCCTAGTTATATATTTTTTCTAATTTTAATAAATGCATGATAACTGAGGATATGTTTGTTCATTACTGGATATTTTCTCAAACTTCACGTTGGGATCATTTTGCTCTTGTTGGGAAATACCTTTGTAGAAGAAAGAAAGCCCTTCAGAGGCATTAGTAGAACTGCTTCTGGTCCCAACTCTGCTATTAACTGGCTTGCTAGTGTGGCTTCAGGGAAGACCTGACAGAGCCACAGGTAGGTGAACTTCCTGAAAATCACTTATTTGCCCATAGTTTCAGCTTTAACTTTACAAGTATTTTAGATATTGAGGACTTTTGAATGGGATAGAAGGAATAGCTTTGGTAAGATTTAGCAACTCCTGTAGCTTACCAACTAACAGTGTAATTTACAGTAAGTACATGATGTCCTAGCCTTAAAAATAAAATTAGTCTATTCATATAGGTATGCCTGCTGCTCGTCAATGGAAAGTTTTTTTAAACCTTAATTTTATGTACTTTAATTTTAATCAAGGAATTATTTCAATATTAGTGTTTTCAAATGAATTTTTCGGAATATAACTTAAAAAATGTGTTCCTACTAAAGCCAGCCTTTTTATTTCTCCTATGGTAAGCCACTTTCATTTTAAAAATAGATCTGTTCTATGAGACTTGACTTGGCCCTGCTTGCTGTCCTCTTATGCGAGTTATTTAATTTAAAAATAGAACTAAGTAGATTTGTATCAACTCGTTTACGATCTTTTCTATCTAGAGTAAATGCTCGTTAGGCAGTCACCTAGTGGAGTCCTGTTGGGGAGTGTTAATTCAGTTATATTCACTTCTTTGGTAAGACATTTATTTTTAGGTTGTTAAGTTCAATATGTTTGACTTATAAGTTTTTACTTAAGTCCCCAAAGTGCTGGGAAATTTTATAACTTGAATGAAAAAGAGATTACCATTAGAATGTAATTGATATTTAACATTTTGGAATATATAATCAGCCCTAAGCTGTTTTTTTCTTGCTTAAACTAATATTTAGCCAAGAGCAATTTTTAATTTAGAATGTATTACGAACATTCTAAGTCAAAGCAATCAGTATTTCTGTGAATGCATATTTCTAGAGTATAAGAGTCAGAAACACCTTTAAACAAATCTAAGGAATATTCTTATTATTTTGTCTAGTTATTTTAAAGTTTTCAACCTTTTAGTGAAATATGTCTGATTTTACAAAATGAAATTTGTAGAAAGTGAATTACAATTGATTTTGTGATATTTTATAGCTTTAATTCTAATAGATTTGTTTTACCTTTATTGAATTTCAGAGATGTAATTATTTGCTCCTCCTAAAATGTCAAGAACTTTCCAAGGTACAGAGATTGAACACAAAACATGTTGTACATCATAGGCTTTTATTACATTATAGATTAATTCATTTTGTTACTTAGGTATGCAGTTTGAAATATTTTAAAATTCATTTTTAAAACTGGGGTTTCTAGCAGACCTGATTACACAGGTGGCATCTTGAAATATTTTTCAATTGGATCTATAATTTCTCATGAGTAAGGATAATTCCTTTCTAAAATGACCTTTTGTAGAATTTTTCCATATAATCCTATCTTTAAAAGTCCTGTTTTTTTCCCATTCAACCAGCAGAGAGCACTTTAACTTATAATATGAAAGTTGTAAATATAAGTGAATAAAGCCATGATAAGGGTCTATTAAAGGAATGGGCAGACAGTTATTTTCAGTCCCAATTTCATTCATTTCTTGACAAGTCCAGTTTATTTAATCTCTTCCCTAAATTTTTAAACATTTTAACCTACCTTCATGGTTCTGCAAAAGTCATTGTAGTGTTTCCCCTAGAGGCATACTATTTACTTGGGCAAATATATTCATGCTAATAGTATTTCATATATTTTATAGTCCTAATTTGTAAAATTAGTCTGAATTTCTATATACTTTTGATATTTTTTTAAATATCAAAATATCACTCTGTGGCTACCCAGTTACTGTGTCTGCAAAGCTTTTCTTGGGAGGAGATTATAGCAGTAATTCTTTAAAAATAGAAATCAAAATGTCAGGATTTTACTGTGATAAAGTTACTGTCTCTTTGGCTTGATTATTGAAGAATGCAAAGATCTATATAATCTGACTTCAGTCCAGAAATCCACCTACTTCCATCCTTTAGCTTATAGAAAATGTGCATGAAGCACTTACCTGACATTTGTCCGTCAAAAGGTCCACAACTACGAACCCAAGCTCATATGATTAAAATAAATGAAAGATAGATGTAGCAGAGAGGGGCTTCAGATTCCCTGTTTTTTGAAGAAAGTTGAATCATGAAAGGAATTGAAAGGTTTCTTCCACCATACACATTATGATTGCCCATCTTACATTGTATGACATAATTGAGGAAGTACAGCAGAAAATATAACTGTGGGTAGGCCACAATTCAAAGTTAGAACAGAAATTGGAACAAGGATCCAGACACTGGCTGTCATTTTGACTTGCTGAGGTGTGTATTTCTTTGATTAAATTATGTAGAACCTCAAAGTGAAAAATAGCTAACCCACTATTTATAAAATCCATGTAGCTCTTTGTGGTGTCATTTAAACCTCTTTTCCTGGCTAGCTTGGCCATAGAGAAGCTTCCCTCATGCTCAAGTCTTTCCGGGGATTGGTGGCTTGATATGTAAAGAAAGGAATGTTGGTTGTGTGGGGACACAAAACCCCTTTGTATGGTAGATAAAGAATGGGAGACATTTTAGCATAAACATCTGTCCTTTTTAGTTTAATATTTAGCGTCATTTCCTCCAGGCAGTGTTAGATCCTCCCACACATATCACCAAAAAGTTGCCCTAGTGACTTGTTTTTCCCTGTAAGAGTGTGTTTTCTATTAATTTTAATCTAGTTGCTTTCAAATAAAAAAGTGTTAGTGATGAGTAATATGATTTATTCCTGCCTTCTGGGCCCCTAAGGATGGATCTGATCCTGCTCTGTTTTCATCTCTCCTTTCCACTTTTACACCCATGTCAGTTATCTGCTCAGAGAGGTGGGTTTTGATTTTAGTGATTCACAGAACTTTGTTCCTTCCTGAGTCAGAATGATTCTGGTGCTGTGTGAGAGACACATAGATGGCAATTCAGGTAAATTTTAATGGATGGGAGGCATGGTGAAGGACTTCCCACCTGGGTGTGAAATCCCCCAGCTAACTAGAAGCTATGCCAACTTTTGGGCTTAGAATGGCTTGCAGTGTAGTGTGGAGTGTGTAAAATGATCTGAGATCAGCGCTGCCTTAAACATGGTCCAGAAGCACAGAACATTTCTATCAAGGAGATAGCAACTTTGCTCTTAATATTTCCTGAGTATTCTGGAGAGCCTCGAGTTGGTTGGTTGATAGGTATATTTATGCAAGTAAATGTGTGATTAAATATGAATGTTGGTAACTGGGATGTGGGGGTGTGGGGCTATCTGACTCTAGCCTTTCATTAGTACTCTTGAGCGGAAAGATTGGCAATTTGCCCATCTTTTTGCTTCTGTATAAAGGAAAGTAATCATGGAGAAAGGGTAAGCTTTAGTTTCTCCAGTAGTAAGTAATAGGTCTCTTTTATTGTTTGAATCAATGAATGTTTTTTACGAACTGGTAACCCGATCTTTTATCACTCTCCGGACTGCTGTCTCCGCTGGCTTGCCCTGATGCATTCAACACATGTGTTTGAATGGGAGCCCAACAGCACCGAGAGCAATTTACATGCTGCTTCCCAGCCTCCTAGAAGCAGCAAATCAACCTCTGGGAAGGCTTTGGAGACTTGTCAGCAGTCTGTAGCTTATTTCTCTCTCTCTCTCTCTCTCTCTCTGTGTGTGTGTGTGTGTGTGTGTGTGTGTGTGTGAGAGAGAGAGAGAGAGAGAGTGTGTGTGTCTTTCTCTTTCACCATTTACAGGCTGGAATCACTGTGGAGGAACAAGCAACAAAGTCTTGTCAAGATTTTATCTCAGGGTAATGATTAGTTAAAATGAAAGGCTAAAACATTGATTTTCGTTGGAAGAATAATTGACTGTTTGATGTAGAGAACACCCAGTTTCTTCCCGAGGAAAGCTGAACAGGGCTACATTAGCAGCCGGTAGCTCGCTGACAGCAAGCAGGGGCTGGGTTTAAGCAGCGACTGCCTGCCTGGGGAGCACCCCTAAATGGACTTTGGTCTCAATGTTTTGACTCTTTGTCGTGGTTTTGGATGTTGGAATACGTGCCGTGATCTCCTGTTTTTTATAAACTCACCTGATTTTAAGGGAAGATGAGTGAAGAGCCAAAGGAGAAAAATGCAAAACCTGCTCATAGGAAAAGGAAAGGAAAAAAGGTAAGAAATGAATAAGCAACATGTTCTTTGTATTGTTCTCTGGCTTTGGTGAGGAAGTGATCTTTCAGCTGGATTTTTAAGAGATTGGATTTTGAGAAGATGCTAAAATCAGAATGCTTTTGTTTTTCCGATCTACTAATTGGGTGTGTTCTATGTTGGAGAAAAACATCACCACTCAGATACATTGCTAAAATATTTAAACAGTTAAATATAGTCATTTAGATTTCACTGAAGTGTGTGTTTTTCATAGTGATATTCAGGATTATTAAGTAAACACATGTCCTAATTATGTGGGTGGGTGTGTTTTTTCCCCTTTAAATTTTCCAGAATGCTTGCTAATCAACAGGGTACAATTACTAATGAATATTATTATGGTATAGATGTTTAGTTTTAACACATATTTTAACAAACTTAAGGAAACCTGTAGTTACACTTTAAAATTACAGCATGGAGGTGAACTCCATTTTAATTATTGATCAGCTTATGGCTGACAAATCTCGGATTTGCAATCAACTCGGTAGTTGTACAGCTGTATGACTAATTTGTCCATTGTATTTAATGAAACTATTTTTTTTCTATGTAAGTTGAAGAATCTATAAATTGTTAGATGATTATTCTAAACCTGTAGATTCATTTTGGTTTTCTTGAATGTGTGTATTTTAAAATATACTCCGAACTTTTTAATACATTTTGACATGGGGATAGGGAATAGTTCCCTAGGTCTGGCATTTGCTTTTGATCTATTGTGGTTTATATACTGGCTTCTATAGGATGTGCCATCAACAGAAAAGACAGTTGTACATCTGTAACAAAGAAAAACAAATCTCTAAAACAGTATTATAAATTTTAGCTATGTGAGGGAAATATATATTTTTATTTTACCTACAAGCAAAATCTTTAGGTGTTATGGTTTAATTACCAAAATGGTTCTATATAATTGTGACTCATTAAAATGCTACCTTGACTGATGGCAATGTATGCCCAGCCAATAGACACTTAGGAGAATGGCTGGTTACCATATACAAGGTAAAAGGTTTCAGCTACTCATCAAATTGTCAGGCATTTAAAAAAATTTATGAAATATCTATTTGAATACAGTGGTATTAAAGGAGCTAATGTCAGCAGACATTTCCAAAGACATGATGCTGAACACACCAACATTCTAGGGCAGTGTCTCCACATCCTACAGATGGTGAAGCTGTGCAGACTGGCTTTAAGTCAGCCTTGACTTCTTGTACATGGTCTCAGTGGGGATTGATGATGTTGCAAAGGTGCTATTCTGATTTCCCAAGGGAGCAGGTCGCAGCTGCACAGTACAAACGATTTGTTTAATGCCTGGCATAGTCGGGCTGGTCTCAAGGCAAGCTGTCAGCTTTGCTCATGTTTATGAGACATGGCCTTAAGTCCCTGACAGCCTCCACCATTATTCTGAACACAGAGTGTCAAGGGGAACCCAGATAGACATCATGGACCGTGCCAGTGTAATCCAGATTAAAGTGAGCAGTGGCTAGGTTGGTGTATATTGTTGAACTTTGATGTGGAATCCTTTAAAAGGGCATTTCTCTCCCTCTCTTTCTTGAGGCTTTTCCTAGCTGTGTTCCTTTTCGCCTCCTACTCAGAGCACAGTATTGAGTCAGTTGCTTTGAGTCCTTTTCTCTTCCATTCTATACTCCCCCAATTGCTGCCAGTACTGTCTAGGATGGCTTCATCATCACACCCTGCACTGTGCGTCCTGAGCTCCCTCCTGTCTGCTCTGTGAAATCCAAATCCCTGACCCTTGGGTTTTGAGGGCCCTTACAATCTCACCTACATTTGCCTCTCAGGCTTTTTTCCTTTTTATCATTGTCTTCATTCTTATGTGGCGATTGTGTATCCAAACTGAGGCATTACCAACCCCTGAACTAATCCACTCATTTTGGTGCTTGTCCTTTGTCCATGGAGAAAACATTTCTAGCCAGCCTACTTGGTGAAAATCTCCCCATTCTTGAAGGTCCCACACAGATCTCGCCCTTCTCTTCAAATCTGTCGATTCATCCTTGTTAGAAGTCAGTCTTCCGGATTGACATGGACATTTATATTCTGCTTCTTTCTTGGTCATCATGTACCTGTTTTATCCCCTTGTCCACAATGGCATTCACCTCAAGAGTCACTCAGCATAATCTTTGTATGCAGTTGACACTAAATAAATGTCTCATTAAACTATCTCTACTATTTATTGACCAGAATTCTTCCAGGATTGTCAATGTTAAAGAGGATAAATATCAACTTGGTTATATATTTGTAAATGATTGGTTCTTTTCTGACTAAAAGATACAATATTATTTTGGGTTTTAAAATTATGCTCACATGTGTGTATTTTTAAAAATCAACCAAAACACTGTATCTTTTACTTCTCCCTTATGTATCTGTGCGTATGTATTCCATATTCTTTGGAATCAATGATTCCAGGAGGTCTCTGGGTTTCAGATGACCTACACTGCAGCATTGGTGGGTGTGGTCAGATGGAAGCATTTCAGGTGGGAAGCCTGCCAATTTTGTTACAAGTTCCCCAAGTATGTGAAATATTCCCGAGCTATTTATGGAACTGCATTAATATTATATATTTAACACATATGTTTAATAGCATAGAAATTTGTTATATATCTAAATATTTTAATACTATTTAATCATGTTAAATAATTGATTGACTATTTTGTATTAATAATAGAATTCTTTTTCTATAGGAATGTATCTCAAAATGGCCTTAAGTATGCTGTGTTGTTATTGAGTGTTTTCAGAACAGATCACATGCTTAGAGCATTTGGGTATAAAGTCTCTCATGAGACATGTTTAATATTGGAGTCAGCAAGATAAATATAATGAAATCATTATTTTATCCCTTTGTAACTAGCACATAGTATTTTGCTCAGGAACACATGGATTCAAACTGATGTAAGGAAATGTCTTCTAATTTCTGTATTTGTACCAAAAAATGAAGAGGATGTTGTTTGTGTATATAAAATTGGTGTTTATTACTCCTTATGCAGTTAAAGGTGAGCTGAGAGTTCACGAACCCCGGAGCTCGAGTGCTGCTTCAAACTTGATATTAGGCTTTATAGCCATCATAAATAAAATGTGACTCATGTACCTAGTTGACTGTCAATGATATTCTGAGAATAAAATAAAAATAATAAGTCCGTATTTTCAAAAGATAATTTAACAGAACACCTAAATTAAGTGATTATCATTGTGGAATTAGAACTTGTTAAGGAGTAGATGAGTCTAAAAAAGAAATGACTAATGTAGGACAGAGCCCCACCTGATATTATGTCAGAAGTACTTGGTTTAACCAGCCACCAAAGATCAAATATAAAAAAATGACATTTAATGACTTCAGTTATTTAGGTAGTGTATTAGTCAGATTGCGCTGCCATCACAAAATACCATAGACTGGAGTAAACAACCGAAATTTGTTTGCCCATGGTTTTGGAGGCTGGACATCTGAGATGAGAGAGGAAGCATGGTTGAATGCTGGCTTGTAGGTGACTCGTACACTTTTGCCTCAGTGAATAAATACATACTCACTCTAGCTCTCTTTCTCTCTGTTTCCTCTCCCTCTTTCTCTCTTCCTTCTCCTTCTTTCTCTCTTCTTCCTTGTAAGATCACCAATACTTTCAGATTAGGATCCCACCCATATGACCTCATTTAACCAAAGTACTCCCGAAAAGCCCTGTTTCCAAATGCAATCACATTGAGGTGTAGGATTTCAATATGTCATTTTGTAGGGAAATGCAGTTCAGTCCATAGGAGCATCTAAGAAGTTTCCCAACTTAATGTGATGTTGATTGGAGTCATTTTATTTAATTTATTTAGCAGATGCTACAGAGTAGATAGTTTCCAATCACTGGGTCACTGCCAACTATGGTAAACTAGTTGCGGCTGGCCTCGGTGGTAAGGTTCAGAGTACCAAATAAAGGTGAATTCTGTTTCCACTGGTGGCAAGAGGGGGGGAAGTGTACATTTCATTTGAGGATGACATCAGGAAAGGATAGACAGAGAAAGGCATGATAGAATAGGTGTTAGAGAGAGATGCTTTTCAAATGTTCGCAGGAGGGTCAGGCATTCTAGGTAGATCGAGAAGGATGACATAGATGTATAGCAACTTGGTGTACTAAGGGATCTAAACATCTTTTTATGTGCAGGGTAGAGTATAGTGTTGTGTTATTTATTGCAAGATAGGAGAGTAGAGGAAAATACAAGAACCTGCTTAAGGAGTTTGAATTAAAGACCAAATTTATTTATTTTGAATCCATGGGCTCACCAAAAAGCTTTGAGCAAATGAATATTGAAGTCAGAATTACTTTTTAGGAAAACTTCCCCCTGTATTTGACAGAAATGATAGGTCTTTATTTTACACCATCATTCCATCTGGTAGAAATATATGTCACAGTTTCACTGCTAATGATTACTGTCACTTGGTCCCTCTAGTGTTTTCATTCAAGGGCTTCTTTCTAGTGGTAGGTTGGAGAAAAATATTTAGCTATTTAGATCCTGCTGGGTAATGTGTCCCATTGTAATGAATTTGCTTATTTTCTAAAAGATGTCAGTAAAGGAAGGGATTTTCACTATTTCAGATCAGCTGCCTTTTCCATTGTAAGGTTTCAAAATAACTTACTTTATTTTAGTTGTTGTAGTTTGTGTTTCTTAGGGCCTATTCTATAACCTTTTCATTCATTCTCTTTTCTCTCATGTGCTTGTCTTTTGTGTGAGAGCTGTACTTTTTCCTACTTTGATGAAACTTAAATTACCCAAATCATTTCTTGAGGGAGTCTCAAGGGACTGTGCATTTCTGATTTTCATTCAATATTCAGTGCTCATATGAATGAAATACTCAATTTCATTGAATGTTCTTAGAGTTTCATTGTTGGATTCTTATAGTTCTACGATCTTTGATAGGGTTTCCTGAAAAAAAGTCCTTTTTTACTGGGGTGATGGGATGCTGTTATATCTGGAGCACAAACACTTGTATTCATCTGAAACTTTCATTTGTGTGTTCCAACATTCATCAGTTTGCTCACTTTACCAACAAATAACCTTTTCAAGTTTTTTGTTGGGAAAAGGGATGAATTATTTGATCTGTGCTGATTTCACTAAGATCATTATGTCCAATACATTGTGACATTTGTGGGTCAATAGATCAATCCACATTAAGTAGCACTTATGTTTTTGCTATTTTACTGTATGTGTAGCTGTGAGGTATCTTTTCTTACTTTTAAGTAACTAAGAATTTAAAAGCATTTTTATTTTCTTGTTATTCTTTCCCTGGTTGTTAATTCTTTTTTCCCAAATGCCATCCACTTTATTGTTAATAAGAGCTTAAACTATGTAAATGTCTTGTGTGACCATATCCACAAAGCAGAAAATTTACCTCTTTAAATAATTAATTTGTAGCGATATTTTCTTGAGTTTAGCCCTGTCAGTAGCTGATTTTATTGTGAAGATTTCCATGTTGTCTTTTCCTAGGTATTTATGAATTTGGAGTTTTCTTTTTTTAAGGAGAATTTGAATGAATTAAGAAAACCTGGGGCATTACTTCCTGATTGGGAATTTCATAAAACAATAACTGTTAATATAATACCAACTTTGAAAAAACAAATACAGAAGATAAATGTATCAGAAGATTTTCTTCAAATTTTTTTTTATTATAATGTAGGCAAAATAAACTTTATAAATCTATTTTATGTATAACAATCTTAGGGCACACACATTGAATATTGTTTTTAAAGTGAGGCACTGTTACTCCACAATCTGTTTTCCATAATTCCAAAATCCAAAATAAAAAAATTGAAATTTCCCCCTTACCTCTTTGGCAGCAAAATCTGACCCGACCTGAACTCATTTGGCAGCAAACCTGTTCTGACCTTAATGTGAAGCTATTTATAGTCGTTATTTATCCCACTTAGTGTGAATATTTGTATATTTTGCTGCAGAAGTAAAAATTCTTTGCCATGGGGTGTTCTCCCAAGACACTGTTTCCGATATCTGTAATATTAATATAGACCCTTCTAAAATCTGAAATGTTTGAATTCCAAGCCTTTTCTGACTTTAAGGATTTCAGGTAATGGCTTATTTATCTACACAGTTCTGAACTGGGGCTGGTGATGAGTCAGTATGGCTAAAGGTTAACTTGGAGTAAGGGGGGAAGGGGCTTGTTTTTGTCTTTAATAAATTCCAGATAAAGTGGTCCTCCATTGTGTCTAGCACTTTATCAAAGTTCCCTAATGCAGTTTTCAGTCTTGTGGGGAAAATTATTTGCAGGAACATTGTAGCAGATACAGACTTGCTTGGTAATAAATCTGAACATTTGGATAACGCAAAGTTTGAAGGTAATATTTATAGCCCTGTTTTTGGAGGGTTTTGTTATTTTTGTTAAAGTTGTGAGTTACTGCTTAGTTAAAAGTAGGGGGGAAAGGTTCTAATATATGGTGTAGGGAATTGCTAATTTTTTGTTGCTCATGACCATTTTGATAAGAAACAAAAATAATTGTTTAACAAATGGTGGCATGGGTAGGAGGAAAGGGAACACTTGGACATTATTTGTAGAATTGTAAACTGGTATAGTAACAATGGAAAACACTATGGAGAATCCTCAAAAAATTAAAAATAGAACTACCACATGACCCAGCAGATTCACTTCTGGGAATAGATCCAAAGGAAATGAAAAAACTTACTTGAAAAGATATTTGTACACCTGTGTCCATACCACCTTCTTCCCAATAGCCAAGACATATAAATGACCTAGTGCCTATTGATGGATGAATGGATAAAGAAGGTATTGTATACACCTAACACCCCTGCCCCCCACAAGAATATTGTTCAGTCATAAAAAATGAGGATATCCTGCCATTTGTGACAACATAGATAGTTCTTGAGGGCATTGTGCTAAATAAAATGAGAGACAGAAAAAGACAAGTACTGTATACTCTTATTTGTGTGAAATCTTAAAGAAAATGTGCTTAGGTTTGTGGTTACTGGAGGCAGAGGATAGGAGAGGGGGAGTTAGAGGAAGTTAGCTAAAAGATACAAACTTCTAGTTACTAGGTAAATAGGTATTAAAGAATTAATTTACAACATAATGACAATTTAACATGGATATATAATATATCTATAAGATGTTAAGAGAGGAAATTCTAAGAGTTCTCCTTAAGGGGATTTTGTTTTTTCTTTTTTTTGTATGTCTGCAGGAGCTAATGAATGCTAAATAGACTGCAGTAATCATTTAATCAAAACATTATGCTGTATAACTTAACCTTAAATGATGTTGGATGTCCATTGTATCTTAGTAAAACTGGAAAAATTAGCTCATATGTTTTCTGAAAGAACAGATATAAGATTTAGCGGAAATTATTTTTTTGATTGAATCACTCTACTTATCAATTAAATATTAATCATATGAAAGATAATTAATTTCCCATCATTAGCACATAAAACGACTTTTTCTCCTCTCTTTTATATACAATTTTAAATATATAGTTATTTATTACATGACTATACTAGCAGCTTAAAGTCTAGAACTTTCTTTCAACCCCTTATTTCCTTTTTAATTATATAACTCTAATCGTTGAAATCCATTGGTCCTCACACCCCTAAAGAAGTACTGGGAACAAAGCAGATTTAAAACATGTTGTCCTAAGACATCTCTTTATTATTTATTTATTTATTTATTTATTTATTTATTTATTTATTTATTTATTTATTTATTTATTTATTTA
>NW_004567112.1:45779659-45793231 GCF_000260355.1 Condylura cristata
TGATCCCATTCTCCACTCCACCCCCGTAAAATGTCTCTGGTATATGGTTGTTCATTATTTTTGTTATTTTCTCGCCTGGTCCATTATACTTCTGCTATGAGTGAAACCATCCGGTATTTTTCTTTCTCTTTCTGGCTTATCTCACTAAGCATGATCTTTTCCAGCCTCTTTATTATTTTTAAAGATACCAATTGACATACTGGTTTTAGCAGTGTCCTGAAAAAAAAAAAAAAAGGTAAAAAACTGTAGATCGTTTATGAGGTCTTAAAGTTTAAATAGTACTTAGATTGTGAAAGAACATAATTAAAGAATTTACTAAAGGCTGACTGTCAAGTTAGAGAGCCTCTAAAGGTTCCTCCTTCACCCCTAACTTATTATTTGCTTAAATTTTTCGTGCTAATACACATGAATTATGTTTATCTGGGATTTCTACTGTCTTTTAAAAAATGAAGTATAATCATGCAGAACTAATAGCGCTAATTTAAAATTCTGGGTTTGCCTCAACACAACACTCCACCGTTTTTTAACCCATTCCCTGTTCCATTCCTGTAAAATGTCTCTGGTATATAGTTTTTCATTATTATTATTATTTTCTCACCTGGTCCTTTATATTCCTGTTATGAGCGAAAACAACCAGTATTTTCCCTTTTCTTTCTTATTTCACTAAGCATGATCTTATCCAGCTCTATCATGTTGCTGCAAAAGGATGTGTATATTTTTGATTGCTGAGTAATATTCCATTGCATATATGTACCACATCTTTTTAATACAGTCATCTTGATGATTGTAAGTTTTTTTTTTAAGATTTATTTATTTGTGCATACAGAATTGGGGTACAGGCTAGAGGTTCAGGGGTGATGAGAGGCTTCACCAGAGATAGAGTGGGGAGCAGAACAGGCTGACTGAGAAGTACACTGCTAAGGGGAGCAGTGGGCGGGTCAGGAGAGTTCTGCCACGCCATGTGGTCACCTCCAGGGCAGGTGGGAATCGAACTCATGCGGAAGTGGCTTTCGCTTCTCCTTGCTGTGTTTTAACCCGCTGCACCACCACAAGGAGGGCCCAGATGATTGTAAGTTTTAAGGGTAAGAGACAGCATTTTTTTGTCTTCAGCTAAGAGTTAATGGTACCTGGATAGAGTAACATTGGTGAATGTGTGACATGAACTTTTTTCCTACTTTTCACTTTCTCATCAGTGAAGGCTTTTAAAACTTGTCAAAACCACATCTTTTAAACTTCCAATTGACAATTGATTTTACCCTTGGCTTACTGTCTACTTGATAAAATAGAAATGTAAAGACAGGTACAAAGTAGAAACTGAGCTTAATAAACATTGATGTGATGTTTATGCACAATGTTTTTTGCAAATGCTAAGTATATAGCCTATGAACTATATGGTGTCTTAGAACACAAGCTTCACAGTGGAAAACATTTATATTAGAATTAATGTCAGCATTTTGTGGGCACTTAATGAAAAATTAAACAATAATTATAGCAAACCAAGCTAATTCCTTGACACAAATCTTAACCTCTAGATAATTTATCTGGAAGCATTGTGCAATTTCCCTTTGTTATTTTCATGATACTGGCTTATTTAGTCTTCCCATGCTGTGATTTTATCACTAGATGATTTACCTTTGCATTGGAAATTGAAAAAATTTCTTGGAACATTATCATGTTATCTTAAGTGATGGTTTCACTGTTTTAAAATCCAGTTCATTTTGACATAGAAGGAACATCAAAAATAAGTACAGAGGTGAACCATGGTGGTCTGAATATTAATGTATATGATTTTGTGTGTAATTACAGGTAATTAAGTGAATCACATATTCAAGTAAATATTTATGAATAACTTCAAAGTTTCTTTTTAAAAACAAAAGCAACTACAGTTATGCTTTTATAAATTCCCAGCCCATTGCCCCACAAAGATGTTTACCAGAAATTTAATGGACTGCCTCCTGCTATACATGTATGGTTATTTCATTCAATCTGTTGTTCTGGACAAATAAAGAAGTACAGGAAACAGCTTGGTTTCAGATACTTGAAGTACCCTGTTCTGACCCATGAACAGACTCATTTTAAAACTTATGTCTTAAAATTAGAAATAGAATGCATTCAGCTTTTATAAAGTTAAAATAGTAATAGCTGGTTCCAGGATTCTGGTTTTTCTTTAAAAAAAAAAAAATCACAACTGGCTAGATATCACTTTTGATGACTTAAGTTGTGTGAGTGTGAAATAGTCCTGGTAACTTCTTTAAACATGTTAGTGCTTGAGAGATTTTCAAAGAATTTCACAATTTTTTGCTACTGAAGGCTCTTTAGAATAAAATTCTAGAAGGAAGTTTCTCTATATTGTGAAAACTACAAAATATCGCTTCATTTTTTTAAATTGAAGTACCACTGGCCTATAACATAGATTTCTGGTGTGCAGTGTTATCTGTCAACATACAGCATATTATGTTCACCACTAAAAGTTCCAGCACCATCCTTCATCATGCTCTTGACCCCTTTGACCTGATTTACCCACTTCCTACCAGTCTTTCTGGTAACCAGCAATTTGGTCTTAGAGCCTAAGTTTTTGTTTGTTTTATTTAGTTCACTCAAAATTATCAAATAGTGTTTTTGATTGTTTTAAGACATATTCTCTCTATAGTCAATTGGATGAAAGTGGTTTCATTGCTAATTCCTTATTTCTTTATAAAAGGTGTTTTAGGGTACAATCTTTAGGCATTTTGCTAGAATGTGCTGGTGAATTATGACATGTGAGTCAATTTGAGATTTCTCTTTAGATAATAGGTATACTAATGTAAGTTAGCTAGTGCTTAGTTCAATATGTGCTTTTATTTTCTACCTTTAAAGCTTTTCTATACCATCTTTAATGTGCACTTTTAAAATGATTTTGATCATTGGCTTATAGTTGAAGGAAGACCCTATGCTGGTGAACTGTTAAGAACAGAGAATGTAATCACATGTAGCACTTTGGATCTGTGTTCCACCATTTAATTGGTATTCAAAGTTGGTCAAGTTAGTCAAACTTTCTAAGTCTTTGCATGTGTAAAATGGGACTATCTTGCTTATTACCTAGAGGTTTAATGTGAGGATTAGCATATGTCAAATGATAAACATAGCTCTTATGCAGAGAGAAGCTATGGATATCATTAGTGCTAAAAGCATTGCTAATACTTGTTTTCCTACTAAATTACCTATGTAGAAAAGCAAAATTTGAAGAATATAATCACAGTTCATTCTGGCCGAATTAGAATTCTTAGGTGTCATTTTAATGTAATGTCCTCTTTACAACACAAGCAGCTGTTTTCAACATGGTAAAATTCATTTGTAATGTTGATTCCTTCCCCCATAATAAGAAAATTTGAAATTGAATTCCAAGTATAACAATCTATTAAAAATGATCTTTTGGGTGTGTTGTAGGAAATGGCATATTTACCTTGCCCATTGAAATTTTAATTTATTGAGAGATTTCTAGAACATACTGCTTTATAGAATCATAACATTTTGGATTTTGTGTAATGTTAGCTTTTGTGGTGCATGTAAGTCAAATTGACTCATGTCATAATTCACCAGCACTCTCTATCATAATGCCTAAAGAGTGGGATTATTAACAGTATGCTTCTATTATTATGTGTGTTTTACTCTTGTATTTATGAAAATTTTTGCACTTTCAGTTTATTTAAATATTTATGCTGAGGGAGCAGGATGGCATATAAAAATAAATAACAACTTGTGGTTGTTTGCTTTGGCTATGAAAGGACTGCAGGAGGCAGTCTGGTGGGATGATCATGAGATTCTGGATGAGTCCACATTTGCACTTGTGACATTTAATCACATTCACACTTGAGATATGTAAGAAAATATATATGAAAATTTAAAAATTTTCCATTGCGCTTACCTGTGTGTTGAATTGAAATTCCACATTTTCTAATCTCTGAAATGTAGTTGAACCAGAAGAGGACTAGGAAATTATTTTCAGAGACTAATTTCTACCAAAAACATTAGATTCATATTTTCAAGCAATGGTATAATAGTAGAGATTTTGGGAACTGTTTACCCCGCTGAAGGGGGTAAAGCCCAAGAGAACAACCTCTTAGTAATTGTGTGCTATTCAGTATCTAGCATTATTTATTTTGTTTCTAACAATGTGGCTACCTTATTTGCTAATTTTCATTCTTGATTTTTAGTTTGTATAATTTGAATATAAAGCAAAAAGGAATGTTGCCAAATCTTCTCACCTTTCAAGTAGAATTTCCATTGCCATTGTTTTGTTATATTCAATATATGAATCATTCTGACTTTCAAGTATGGGATTTAAAGTAGTTCTACAAAGAACACCCTTTTGACAGCAAAGCAAGTAGTTGGACTCTTTTATTTCTAAGCCTTTTATAGCAGTTCCCTCATGAGCAATTTGGCATGGTTTTTCTCCTTCCAATTCTTAGGTCCTGTTTATTGGAAAATCAGAAAAAAAGAGAGTATCTAGATGTTTCGTAAAGGAAAGCTATAGTATCTTTTCTTTTGAAATTGACTTTTAGGTTACTATCTGTCAGAAGATGCTGCTGAATTCTTCCCCACATCTCCTTCCCATCCCTCATCTCTAGCAGTTCCTGGGGCTCCTTCCAGGCAGAGCCTCTCAGGACCTCCAGAATGCAGGGACACAATTTTAGGCCTGGGAATGTGCAGTCCATGCTTAGAGGAGGGAAATTAAAAACAAAAAACAAACAAACAAAAAAAAAAGCAGTGGTTTTATGATCTCAGGCAGCAAGCTGTTAGAGAACAGCTGAAAAAATTTTCATTGTTTACATCTAAATCACAATTTGCCACTCCTTTTTTTTTCTTTTAACCTATGGTAAAAGACTCATAAAACGTACCATTATAACCACTTTAAAGTGCCATTCAGTGGCATTATCTACATTTACAACATTGCAAAAACATCACCACTGCATAGTTCCAGTACACATTACCCCAAAAGGAAAACCTGAGCGCATTAAACAGTTTTTCTGTTCTTACCTGCAGTAACCCTTGACAACCACTGATCTGCCGCCTTCCTCTGGTGACTTGTTTATTCTGGCTATTTCATGTGAATAGTTTTGATTTGTACAGTATGTGTTCCTTTGTGTTTGGTTTCTTTCACTTGGTAGATTTTAAATGTTTATCCGTGTTGTTACAGGTATCAGTACTTATTCATTTTTGTAACTGAATAATATCTCATTGTTTGGATAAGTCCACATTTTGTCTATTCATTTATCTATCGGTAGACTTATGGATTGTGTACTTTTACACTAAAGTGAATAGAGCCACAACAAACATTCATGTATGAGTGTTTGAACATCTGTCTTTAGTTCTTTTGGATATTTACCTAGGAGTGGGTTTGCTTTGTTAGATACTAATTCTATAAACATAAAACTTGTTGAAGAACTGCCAAAATGATTTCCTCTGATAGGTTTTTATAGTTTGATTACTGTTGAGTCCGTATTTATGTACTTATTTCTTGCCAGTTACATGATGTGTTACTCTTTTGAGTTTTGCATGTAAAATACATGGAAAATGTGTGTTTATCATAGAGGGGTGATTATTGTATAATGGGGCTTGTGACATAAGACAACGAGTCTTTTCTAGTGCAAATAGAGAAAGAACTTTTGGTGAGTGATACTGAGAAAAGTAAAATCTTTGTGGTAACATTCCTGATGTGGACTTGTGCTTGAAATGTGAACTTTGAATAGTAGTAGAACTGAGAAGACTTTGAAATTTGCTTACATTCCTTAGCACAAGTCCTTGCCTATCCCAGAACAGAGTGTGTGAAGTGGCCAGCAGGAATGCAGAGAAGCGATATTTACACCACTCCAGAAAAATCGATGGTGCTTTCGCTCACATCTGGCTTGAGATTTCTACCCAAGAGAAGTTAATATAGAGGCTTAAAATATCAGACACCCTCTCTGTTGCATATGTTTATAGTTAACTGTGGAGTTAATAGTATATAATTCTAATTTCATAGTGTAACTTCAATCACTTGCAGTTGTTTCTCTTTTATTACTTAGAGTGAAAGGTTGCTCCTGGGAATGTGACATAGTATTTGAACCAGGTAGTCTGAATGAAAACTGTAGCCATTCTCTTGGTCCACTTTCTTGGTACAATAATGTAAGCTACACAGTTGTCAGTTTCCTTTAAGAGCTACTGAATATGCGATTGTAATATGAAGAAGTTTGACATCAAAATAAATACCAACCAATTTGTTCTGCAGAAAACATGTTAGAAAGGTATTTGCTTGTGGATCACATGATCTTTACAGAATAAGCAGGAATATTCCCAGGATATTAAGTTCTTAGATTTCTCCTAGATGGGTCGGGCTTTTGTTTTTCTTTCTTTTTGGTGATACTCAACCTCATGCAAACATGCAATTAGTGATGTCAGTCCACAGTCCACTGGGAAAACTGGTATTGCCCATGAGGAACCTTCCAGTCATGGTATGTGTTACAAAATTGAAGATTTCAAACTACTCTTCATGAAAGCCACTCAAGACTATTTTTATGGTTTTAGATCAAAATACAATGTAGTCTTAAAACTTGAATGATTTTTAAATATTTTTCTTGCCTTAAATTAATTATAACTAGAAAAGTTTTACAATTTCAATTGGGAAGAGGATATATTCCAATTAAATGTGACCTCTGTACTTAAATGTTTTCTTGAAATCTCTTGTTTTAAATTTATTTGTAACTAGAACTTTTTATAATTTCTATTCTGTAGATCCTCTCCCCACACACACACCTCCTTTCTATACTCTTCTGTAAGAATTTTAGATTCAGGTACTATTTAAAAACCAAAGAAACAAGAGATTGGCAGTGTATCAGTTGAGAAAATCACCTTTTGGGTTATTTTGTATTTTCATTTCCAAACAATTTTTTTTAAAGATTTACAGATCTTTTTTAAAAGATCATACAGAACTGGGGTACAGGCCAGAGGTGCAGAGGCGGTGAGAAGATTCACCAGAGACAAAGTAGGGGTGCAGACCAGGCAGATCTTAAGTACACTGCTGAGGAGAGCAGTGAGCTGGTCAGGAGAGGTCTGTTGCACCATGTGGGTCACCTGCAAGTGGGCGGGGTTGGAACTCATGCTGAAGCGGCTTTAGCTTTTTAGTGCTGTGCTTTAACCTGCTGCATCACCAGGAGTGCCCTCCAAATACATTTTTACCTGAATCACTCAATTTGGGGTCTCTCATGATACAAATATATTTACTGGGATATTGATATGATAGTCGAACATATAACTTTTTAAAAGTGTATATGCACTTATAAAGATGAATAATAAAGTAGAGTTGATTTGGGGGGAGCCAGGTCAGGAAAATAGGCTTACTAATAAATAAGTAGAAAAAAATACACATTGGAATGTACCTTAATACTTATGGCTGAATATGTCAATGTTTATTGGCATACTTGTGTAGGTTTTGGATTTTTTTTTTTTTGTGCATACAGAACTGGGGTACAGGCCAGAGGCTCAGGGGCGGTGAGAGGCTTCACCAGAGACAGAGATAAGAGACAGATCGAGGAAGTACACTGCTGAGGGGAGCAGCGGGCGGGTCAGGAGAGGTCTGCCACATCATGTGGTCACCTCTGGGGCAGGCAGGAATCGAATTCATGCGGACGCAGCTTTAGATTCTCAGTGCTGTGCTTCAACCCGCTGTGCCACCCGGGAGGGCCCAAGGTTTTGGATTTTTTAATGAAGTTCACAGTGGCTCTCTGTCAGATACTTAAAAAATGTCATTTACAGGGCCTCCCTGGTGGCACAACGAATTAAAGAGCAATACTAAGAAATTAGCAGCAGCCACCTCAGCAAGAGTTCGATCCAGGTCAGAGAGGTGACCCACATGGCACAGCAGACCTCAGTCTTGTCCCACCCACTGCTCCCCTCAGCAGTATACTTTGACATTCTGCCTGTTCTGCTCCCCGCTCTGTCACTGGTGAATCCTCTCACTACCCCTACAATTCTGACCTGTAACCCAGTTCTGTATGTATAAGTAAATAAATCTTCAAAAAAAAAATGTCATTTATACCCTTTGTCTTTGATTAAACTACCCCCCTCAGGCAATTGCAGTTTGTGGTTTCATGATCTCGAATCTGGTCACCTTAAGGAACATGCCCTTTGTAGAAAGATAACACTTCAGAAATGAAAGGACTAGACTTAGCACTGAGGGCTCTGTCCAATTATTGCTGCTACTGTTTTGGTGTCCTGCAAAGTCACCCTGCTTCCTGCTGTGTTCAGTCCAATGTGCTGGGTTTCATTCACATTTAAAGTTCATGCAAAAAAAAAAAAAAGCCATCAGTTATGTTAGCAAGTGTGATTCAGTGTTCACCTGAAAAGCTTTTCGGGAGTTTTTAAACCAGGTAGCAAGCTCATAAGGTTAAAGACTCAGAGAAGTGATCATGTAATGAATAAATTGTGGCCAGTACAGCCAGATTCAGGTTATTCAAAATGACCAGGACTCTAGAATTCTGTGTGAAATCTCTTGACGGTCCTCCCTGGTGGAGCAATGGATTGAGATGCAGCACTGCAAGCTGGCTGCAGCTGCTTCATTGTAAGTTCGATCCCCGCCCCTAGAGGTGACCCACATGGCACAGCAGACCTCTCCTGACTCGACTGCTGCTCCCCTCAGCAGTGTACTTCCTCGATCTGTCTCTTATCTCTACCTCTGGTGAATCCTCTCACCGCCTCTGCACCTCTGGCCTGTACACCAGTTCTGTATGCAAAATAAATAAATCTTTTTTAAAAAAAAAAAAGAAAAAAAATCTCTTGACAAATTAATTTTTCTTGTGAAAACATTTTATGGGTCAAAACAAGCAGACATCCAGTCCAGGCTACTGGACTCCATATTTATACCTCAGTTTTCAGCTTTGTTACTACTTAACTTTTTTTTGAGTAAAACCTTGGAACTGAGTTCCTATGTAGAGAATCTCTGTGGTAAATGTTTATTAAATATAAATCTATAACTCATTTATTTACTGCCTTGATTATTTAAATACCGATGCTACTTTATCCTACCCTGGCCCAGTCAAGACTCATTAAACATGATTTTATGTTTAATGTATTTAGTGTATTAGATTAATACATATATATTCCTCAAGACACTGACCAGGCTATTTCAAATAGCAGAAGTTGTAGAGGAGTCACACCTAGAAGAATCTGGACATGTTTGAGGAAATCAGATACTTTAATGCAGCATCAATGTGAGTAGTCCAACTTAGTACATGTCAGGCAGTGTTTTTTAAAAAATTAAAATAATTAAGATGTTTTACTAACCCTCTTTCAGAAAGATGGAAATGAAATTAACATATTTCAGCTGTCTTGTTGCTAAATGTCAGGCATAGTCTGAGATTTGCACATCTGTCTCATTTTCCCAAGTCCTGCAGCTAACCAATGAAGTATTTTCTTAATTATTTTACTAGTAATCAAGTTCTACCTAAGAATTAGGGTATCTAAGTTCACCCACTGGGTATGTGGGAGATGCAGGATTCCTGCTCATTTGCCCTGTAGCACTTCCTTAATTTTAAGGGAATTTACCACTGGTATCAACATGAAGTAAAGGAGGCAGAAATACCTGTTTTGGTAGGCTTAGCAAAATAATTCAATTTTTTTACACTTTATTGCTACATACAGCACATTGGTAGGATGCTGCAGCAAAGTAGTTTTATAGAAACAGCTAAACTATCACAGTCAGTGTTTGGTACATGAACTATAGTATTTTCAATAAAGTGCCAAATTCACAAGGTCCTCAATGAAAACAGAGTTGTATTGTGTCATTATTTATAAAACTTTAAAGTCAGTGTTGTTTATATTGAAGGTAATAAAAATATTTTGCTGAAATCTAGCATGCATATATTAGTTGGTTATGAAAATTCAGGCATGCATATTTAGAAAGTATTATGTATTCACTCTTATTAAATACTTGAGAGCACAAAAATTAGCTTAAATTTTATAATTACAGGATAGGATATGTATGAAGATTCATTTCTAACTGCAGAATAATAAGAAATGAATAAGACTCTTCTATTTTTTCAGTTCCAACTTACAGAGTATCTACACATTGTATGTCTCTGAGATTGAGTGTACCGTGTAGTCACTGAATATAGTATATAATATATAAAAAGATATGGCCTATCTTTGCTGCTATCTGGATGCTGTCTGTACAGGTGTGATCATGTTGCTTCAAAATTTCAGTCTATGGAAGGGTCCTTTGAGAAAGGAATTTGCAGAAAAGGTGGCAATGGGTTGTAGGAAAATCCTGGCGATAATGTGTAACACTTAAGAAATGTTGCATTGATTACCATCTTGGTGATACAGAAATGGCTCTTGTGTGTGAAATCTCACTGGTGATTTAACCCCAAGGCATTGATGACACAGAAGAACAAAGCTTTGTATATGCAAAAGTTTTTAAGATTATGTAATTGATATATTTCATTTGTATTTTCCTGTTTCATAAGGGTCAGTTATGATAAAAGTTATTCATGAATGAGTCTAAGTAATTGTTTTAAAAATAAATTTGAAACATCATGGGATAATGTAGTATCATAATTCAATATTATTTTTCTTTATGGCACATTTTACAACCAATGGTATCTTAAATTGATAGTTTGCAAACTAAATTTCAAATCTCAATAATGGTTTGTTTATTCATGATGAAATTACAAGCTTAATGGTGTTAAATTGCTATTGTGTTATATAAAAACGTGTTGCTGAATAATAACTTTAAAAAATTCTTCTTACTTCTGGATGTTAACATTTTTCTTTTAAGTTGAAACCAAAGTCATAATACATGAAATTCTTTAACATTACTTTGTGAAGGGCAGCCACCACATCTGCAATATACACCAGTTTCAACTTGTAAATAAGATCAACAAATGTGAAAACATATTTGATGGCTTAGAAGGTAGCTTTCACATTTATTCTTTCTCCAAATTTTTTTTTATCAAAACAGTCATTTTTCTTTCAATATAATTTTTATTTTCTTAAACACAATTGTATTTTAATCTGTCACTGAATGTATTGACTATACATTTTTATTTTCAAAGTACACTTAAAAAATATTACAGTGCTAAATGTTCTTGAAGATAGCTTCTGAATTCACTATTAAATTTCATTGAAAATGCAATTAAGCAGAAACTCCACACCTGGGATTTTATTGTCTGATCTGTTAGAAAGAGAAATGGGAATATGTTATTGGTAAACTATGTGATTAATGAAATAGAAAATGTTTAACTCAATTGTGTATGTAGAAATTCTTCATAATGATACTACTAAATCTACAATTCACTGAACAGTTCTGTTATTTTAGTTTAAAGAATTCTAGTTCATTTCAACATTTACAAAGGCTTTTTAAATAAAAATATAGTGAGTACTCTCATTTACTTCGTTGAAGGCTTTCCCTGCCCTCTATCCTCTCTAGGTACCTGTGTAGACAACCAGAGTAATATGCCACCTAGTGACCCCTTCAAGAATTCACAGTTTTCCATCACCAAACATTGCCATCTTTCATATATTATCATATATGTCTTTATCAAATGTTTTGGAATGACTCTTGCCTGTCCTTGATATCCTATCTCTCTCTCTAATTTTGGATCTTCTTTTTTTTATTTCCATTCCCAACTGTCAATTATTATAAGACCATTTGGGTTAATATAGAAAGAAATTTTAACATGTAAATTCCTTTCTCCTGACTTAATAAGATATATTAGTTCTCAATAAAATCCAAGTTAAAGGGCCAGATTGCCTAGAATTCCAGGCAGATTATTATCCTTTTTTTCTTCTTCAGATTAATGAACTTTGGGTCTGGCATAGTTTAAATTAGCTTAAAACATATGTTATATTACTTCAAATAATTAAGCACATAAAGAGAAGTGTTAGTATTTTTTCCTTAGTGGAGGAATAAGACTTTTGAACAGCACTTACAGTAGTTGTGAAAGAAATATTGTGTTGTTTTAGTGTTTGTGCTCTTGAAAGGAAGAGCAAAATATTAAAAAAAACCAGTAAATTAGCAGTAAAAACAATGTTTTTAGCAATATTCCAGAATGTGATAACTTAATTGAATAAACCATAAGCTAATTATTATTGTTTTAAACTGTATTTTTTTTAAAAACTATTTCAAATTGCTAAATATTTTGGACACAAATAAATATTGTTGTCTGGAAAGACAGGAAATTTCCATGGTATTTTTGTGTGCAAAGCCATTTCAGTGGTAGGGGTAGTGTGTCCATAAAGTTGTATGTGTGTTTGCAACAGGCCTGTTACTCTTAATCGTATGTGTGGCAATGTTTGATTACTTTGGTTTTCTAGAAAATTGTATTGTTCAGAAGGGCTGGTAATAAAGACACGGCTTCTTAACTTCTTTAGAGTTAGAATAGCCTATGACATTATATTTAGTAGATTTGATAACTATGCATTCTGTTATGCATGTGTTTTGGTTTTATTTAGTATAAAATTGTAGATTAAGTGAACAGAAGCTGTACATTCTGATTATAGAATGCCTGGACTCTCTTAACTTCAGTTTCCTCATCCATAGAAATAGAAAAGAGATGATGTCTTGTCTGTCTCTTAAGTTTGTTTTAAGAATTAAATGAGATCATGAATAAGAATGTAAATGTATTCTGTATTTTATAATTTACAGAACAAACAGATTATGTTACCATGATCAAGATATACTGTAGCATTTTAAGAATAAACTATATAAGGGAAATTGGGTGAAAAATATTGTAAGCAGTGGTAATTATTCCATCTTTAATAAATGGAGGCTTTAACCTACAATGTGAGCTATCAGAACAAAGATTTTTTTGGAGGTTGGTAAAAATGGATTTGAAACTTCGGTTTGATATTCATCAGCTCTATAAAACTGGCGATTTGATACTTTCTGAAACTGTGTATTATTGCTAGATATTATGAATGTTCTCTATGTAGGTCTTTAAATGTATTGAGAAATTTTCTCTGGGAGAAAAAAATCAGAACCTATCCATCAGGCAAATGACTTACATAATGTCATTTCAAACCTGTTTTGTGTTCTCTTTGCAATGTTGTGTAATTTTAACTAATAGTTTCCTTTTTGTGTATTTTTTTCATAGTATTTTTTAAAGTTTGAATAGATGAGACTCTGTCTTTTGTTCTGTCTTGTTATTGAACATATTGTGAACCTGCTAGGTCAGGGCAATTCCCCTCCACCTTTTTTCTCTCAGTGTTACATTTTCTGGTTAAATGAAGGGATAGTGCTAAGTGAAATAAGTCAGAAGGAGAAAGATAAAGGCTGGTCTGTCTAATATGTGGACTATAAAGTGACTGAATTAACAGTCAGATAAAGATTAGCTTAAAAACGAACCCCTGATCTCTGACTGCAGAATTAAAGCTCTGAGAGGGGGATCGGGGGCGGGGGGAGGGGGGAAGGCCAAGACGGAAGGGAGCACAATGGCTTGTGGTGGTAGATTCTGGGTCAATGGGTGTACTATGATGGTAACACTTAATGGGATACTCCAATATTATCTCAATTAAATATTATCTCAATTAAAAAGAATTAAAGGGGCTCTCCCTGGTGGT
>NW_004567112.1:45795216-45849807 GCF_000260355.1 Condylura cristata
GCGCCATGTGGATTACCTCCAGAGGAAGGATCGAACTCATGCTGAAGTGGCTTTAGCTTCTTAGTGCTGTGCTTTAACCCACTGCACCACCAGGGAGAGCCCTTAAGGGCCAATTTTATGAAATGACGTGAATATCTAAATGTATACAGTGTGGTTATATGCACAGTGTCAAAAATACTGCTTTCTCTGGAGACATTTTCCTCCAAAGTCTATGTACATTCAAATGTGTGTTAGTATGTGTGTATGTATGTGTATCTATCATTCTCTATAGTATTTTCTTGGACCTGACTTTTTTCCAGACATACCTTATGCCTTGCTATAGTTCATCTCATTATATGAAAGTCAGTACTTTAAGTAAAAAAAAAAAAACAAAAACAAAAAACTACTCTCCTGATGGGCCTTTGGCTTATTTTTAACCTTTAGTTATTACAAATACTCTTGCAGTCTATGTCTTCACATTCATCTTTGCAATATGTGTCATATGCTTGTGGAACAATTCTTCGAAATAGTACTCTGGGAGTAAATTCCGTGTACATGTCAGCTTATAGGTATTGATAAATATCCCTCACAGGGTATCTTCCATCTTACCTTATGTTTCCTTGTCAATAACGTGTGGGAGTTTCTGTTTCCCTACAGCCCTGCCATTATAGAACATTTTAGATTTTTTAATACTTGTCAATATTAAAGGTGAAAAAACATGTTAGTTAATCTGCTTGTTTTCATTTTACATGATTTTAAATAATATAAACAGTGTGTTTACTCATGGACTGTTTAAAACAGGACATTTAAAAAATTTTTTTTGAAGAATTACTCAATGGGTAAGTTTTGGTAATAACTAAAAAGGCCATACTAAGGCAAGTTGAATCATGTTGGGTATGTGCGGTGCACAGTACCTCCACATTTTTCTGGCTTCCACTTATTTTACCTCCCCCCCGGCCCCCTTAAAATCAATAAAAGCAAATGGAGCAGTTCAAATCTCAGCCTGGTGCTTGGTGGGCTTTCAACTGCTTGACCAAATGACTCATGGAGTGAAAAGAATCTTAACCTTGTGAGATTTCAAAGATGAGACTTCATAAACTGAAAATACAAACCTGTTTCAGTTTTGTTCTCTAGTCACCCAGTAATGTTAATTCAAAACTAGTCAAGGACAGAAGGGAGGAATATGCATCATGTTAACCTCGGCGTCCTGAAGCCATATGTAATGTGCTATATATAGACAAAATGGCTGTGGTTTTCCCTGTGACTTGTTGCCCTCCCTTCTTTATGTCCACACCTGCTGTGAGGTTTTATGGAACTTAGTAGAGCTGTAGAGCTTATCCTTTTAGTAGAAAAAACAAAACTATCTGCTTTTAAGTGAGAATACAGCCAATCCAAACATTCTTTGCGTGTTTTTTTTTTTTTTTTATCATGTGGCTTGGTGCATTATAGGGAATTTGTTGTCCCTGAAGGAAAGAGGATTAATGTACAATTTTAGGGTAAATTTCTTCTATGGTAACAATCATGTGGACCTTAGACACAACGAACCAGCCATTGCTGGATGTGGAAACTCTTGTGTTCTTTCCCTCCCTAAGAACCACAAATGATTCCAAAATCCACAGGAAGGGGAGAAAAGAAGTTTTTTAAAAATTGCAGTCAAACAGTTGGTAATTGGTGTGTGATGTTCACAAGTATGAACGGAAGTGAAAGGATGCTTCTTGGCATAACTTTCATATTCCTAAATAAACTACAAATGTGTTTACAAATTAAGAACACACTAGGCTATGGCAATTCAGTCCCAAGGAAGTGAATTTTTTTTATTGTGTGCTTAAAAATGGAAGGCTCCTGTAGGAACTTTGCCTGCTGGGCCAGATAAAAGAATCTTCACAAATAAGGCAAAACTTCAGTCACCTGTTTTTAGAGAAAAGTCTCTATTTTTAACCTGACTATAGTGATTTCCCAATTTAGCCTTTTGGGGAAAACCTGTCAGGTGCTGTGACAAGTCTATTTTTCCTTCCCCAAAGGAGCTCCCTCCTTTGCCAAAACCAGTGTAGCCAGGAAGGCTTGCAACTTCCTCTCTTGCCACATTTTAGGAGTACTCCAGAGTAAGGGTGTCATTCTTAAGATATTTATAGCAGAGAGAGATAAATGAAAGCTGGGTGCTGTGGTGGTATGGGACTTATTTTTAGTACTTTCCACACTTTGTGCTTTTCTAAAACTGTTGGCTTCTATGTGCAAAATGTAAAATCACTAGATTTCTTTCCTTACAGTATTCTGGTGCTGTTAAAAAAGAGAAAAAAGAATCCATATTTCCTCACATTTCTAAATATGTTGAGTTTTTCTTTCTAATCTCAAAATGACAGAATCTTCACATGATCAGTTTGGAAAAAACCCTGAGAGACTTTTCTTGCATATTCTTATTGTAAATGCACATGGACATTGTTAAACCTAAGGTAATTTTATATGTTCTTTTCTGAATTTTGTTTTTTTTCTCCATTGTCCAGTTTATCTTGATCACCATTTCAATTACATGCATTCTTGTACATGTAAGAATGCATACACTTGTGAATATTTCTGTAATATGTTTGGAGTAAGACTGATATGCCCATTAAAAAAAAAAAAGACAGTTCTTGAAATGAGCAAGTTAGCATTGTAATGATGGGTTTTTCAAATGTAGACTTATTTTCTGAAAATAAGTCGTGGTGGTGACAGGTCCCACTAACTCTCCACGAAGGGTACCCTGAAGTAGAAGTCTGCCCATTTTCTGAAGTTTTAGGGAAATTCGATGTTGTCCTGTGTACTTTGGAGACTCTCTTTCCACCCCTCAAGTCCCTTTCCCCATCACATTATATGTTCGGTTAGCTGATAGTGCTTACAGTTCACTTGATGATTAAAATCCCAATGTATTGCCAGTTAGAGCTAGAAAAACGGCTTAATCCAGACATAATAATATACTATAGAATGATTAATCCATTTAGAATATTTTATGCAAAAGAAGAGAGTACATCTGAAGTCTCTAGATGGACCTCATTGACCCCAAGGGAGTCAAACACAGCTGGACTGGCTAGGCATGCAAAACTGAGGACTGGGTGGATTCTCACCTACATTTCTCTCTGTCCACTTGTTCTATTCTGTGAATGATCAGTGATAATGTTCTACCAAGCAGAAACAAGCATTGTATGCCATCTCCACACCATTTTCTGGCTCAAAAAGCCAATAGCCTCAGAGTCCTGATCCCAAATTCCTAAAATATAATATTTTAGCTATTAATTCAGTCATGCTCTGCCTACCTCACCCCCACCCCCAACCACTGCTACCTCCCATAGTCAGGGAATTGATATGGATAGGTATCAACATGCCTGATGGGCTATTGTCATTCTGAATACTACTATCTCAGAGAACAATTCCCCAACTATCCAAAATGTACCTTTTACTATGACTTTCTAATAATTATGCATTATTATTTCATGGTACTTGATCTTGATCCACTTATTTTTTGTCGTTTTCACCCACTAGAACATTTTCTTCGTAGCATAAGAGAACATGTTTATTGTATTCATTGTTAGAATCCCAGGAACTAAAATGATGATGATTTAGGCATTCACTATGTATTTGTTGAATGGATACACACATGGATGTTGCTGTATCTTGCAGAAGCTTCCTTTCGGGATTTTTTAGTGAGTTGTTCAAATGGTATGTTATGGATACTCTGAAAGATGTTTTCTCCACATGTGACCTTGGTTACTTCTCTTACCATATATTTTACTACCTCCTATTTCAAATAGGACTCGCAAATTTGGCATTTTTAAAAAAAGATTTATTTTTATTTATGCATATAAGAACTGGGGTACAGGCCAGAAGTGTGGGGAGAGAGAGGGCTCACCAGAGACAGAGTAGGTAGAGGAACAGAGGCAGAGCTATTGAAATACACTATTGAGAGGAGCAGTGGGCAAGACGGGAGAGGTCTCCTTTGCCTTGTGGGTCAGCTCCCTGACTGGGATTGAACTAATGCTGCAGTGGCTGCCAGTATCTTGATAGTACTGACTTTAATGCCTCCACCATCAGGGAAGCCCAGTTTGACACTTCTTACAGTTTTGTTCAATTTAATACTCACGTCATTGGATGCACAATGCAGGTATTATTGATATTTTGTTTGTAGAAGCATTTACTGAGATGCTGGAAGATTGTGTATTTTGTTCAGTCACACACCTGATAGACAGTGGATTTCATTCTCAAAGCAGATCTTCTAATTCCTTTTGTTGTGGTTAACCCTAATAACCTCTGGCTTCTAGAATTTGTTATTTGCAGTTAATAAGGAACCTTTAGTTCAGACCCAAAGCTGCTATTTCTAAATCAAGTAAAGCCAGGGACCATAGCAAAATAAAATCAATGGTATTATAGCCCATATCTTTAATTTTTTTCCTATGAAATCATTTTATACACATGAAATTTATCATAGTGATTTCATCTTTTTATAAATTCCTGTTTCAATGTAATGTGAATATAATGCCAACATTTCCAATGTAAAGTATTTGTTTCATGTTTGTATTGATTCCTTATTTTATTCTTGCCTTGCTTATGGACCTGTGAAGATGTGTTGCCAGAGAACAATGCTGTGATACTGGCATTCTCCTTCAGTTGGCTTTTCCCACTATTATTCACTTGCTGTTTAACGACAGATTAGTCAGTGTTGCATGTAAAGAACCTCATGGATATAACTTGCATTGTGAAATGTACAAAACCAAGAGTAAGTACAAAATTGTAATGTATATACCAAATATATCTATTAGAACTTGCTGTTTCAATGACAACACAAAGATTATAATTTTAAGCATACCACTTCTTTTGAGGTATGAAACTAGTTATAATGGGTACCCTTGATACATGTTTCATGCAGAAGCAAATGTATATTTATAGTCTCTGCTTTTGGAAGTTTTAAATGCTGAAGGGAAAAGCCACATTTAAAAAAATACTACAGAACCATACTCATTGTTAATTGTATAGGGACATTTCTTCTTATCTGCCTCGGGATGTAGGGGATTCATGGCATAAAGAATAAACTATATAGATGTTTGTTGAATGACTAAGTGAATGAATGAATAATTGAATAAATCATTGCAAGCAGAATGATTAAAGCAAAAGGCTTGAGGAAGAGGTAAGACATAAGAGGCAATGCAAGGTCCAGGATAGTGTTCCAAGTAGAGGGAATTAGCCTGGTAATGATTTCCTCTTCCAAAGAACCAAAGATAATGTACTATGGCATAAACTCTGAGAAACGTCTAGCTGCGAGGTGCTATTTGTAAAGAATCTATAGGAATCTACAGGACTATAGGAAAGTCTAGTGTATAAGACATTTTGTAAGAGGCAGGCAACTACCTTTTAATTGTTATTTTAATTTGGAGTACTATAGAGAATAAATTTCCCTTTATCTGTTATACATGTTCTCTATTGGGTTGTTTTTCTTGCCTCACTCAATTTCAATCATCATCCTGAAATATCTACTCTATTTCTAAAAACAACTGTTAAAGAACATGTGACCCAACCAAATATGAGGCTCTGGTTTGTGGCCTCGTGGTTAAAGAGTAACACAAAATAAAGTTTAACCACGTTTGTCCCATTTGTTCACAGAGTGAAATGGCATTCATCTGGATGTATTTTTTCATATGCTCATATTCCTTTTTGATATTTTTTAAAAATTTAAATTTATTCATTACACTAATACATTTTTAATTTATTCCCTCATAAGAATGACTCATCATGAATCACACATTATGGGATCATTTTAGTCACCAAACACAAATGAAATGGTGACACAAAGAATATGAAATGTCACCTTGTTTGTTCCATCATGTTAAGCATGGCTTATAATTCAGATTTAATTTGAGGCTATATCCTAGGCATAATGCAATTTAAGTATCATGTTTTTGAATTTCAGATAAGAGTTTTTCTATGAAATAAAAATTTAATACTTTGTTTAATAATATTTATTTGAGCAATACTGGTTTCTATAATATAGAAAGTCATAAATACACTTTGTTCCCATGATAGTTATTAATTTCTGTTTTCTTCCATAATATCAAATGTGAAATTCTTATTTAAGCCAGTGGATTGGAACATTAAGAATATAATACAGCTATATATATATATATATATATATATATATATATATATATATATATATATATATATATTAAGAATGATTGCTTAATCTGAGGTCGTTCATTTGGTAAAATTGTACTCAAACTGATCATGTATTGCTTCCTCTATTTTCTGTGCATGAGAAACACCTGTCATTTTGAGATTCTCATTGAAAATGATCTTCACTGTTCTCTTTAAAAGTACATTTATATCAATGTCATAGTCTTAAGATAATTAGTGTTTTCAAGAAATGTACAGAAATCTAAAACTAGATTTTAATCACATTAAATTGCTGGATTATTTAGTGCAACATGTTTTTTCATGGTATCCAAAATCATATATCAATCCTTAAAAAGTTGAATTGCGGCCCTTCCTGGTGGCACAACGAGTTGGAGTGCAGCTAGTTCCATCCCTGCCCCGGGAGGTGATCCACATGGCAATGTGAGGCAGACCTCTCATCGGCTTCCTGCTGCTCCCCTCAGCAGTGTACTTTGACGATATTGCTCCCCACTCTGTCTCAGGTGAATCCTCTTACTGCCCCTGCACCTCTGGCCTGTGCCCCAGTTTTATATGCATAAATAAATAAATCTTGTTTTTAAAAAATGTTGAATAGCTAGGATGGTGCCATTTCAGAAAATAAGATAACTTCGTTCTAGAAAACGTCAGTTCTCTAATGAAAGCAAAACTTCTTTAGTTGAATGTAGGTTTTAAAATCTTTTCTCAGATTTTCACTTGCATAAATCTCCCCATGATATGTGACTTTTTTGTGTCACTTTTTTTCTGTATAATTTTTTTTTTTAAACTGAATGTCAGCATTAGCATTTTCTGGCTCTTGCTGAAGCAGACATTTAGGGTAATGCTTCTGTTGGCTTTGTTTCAGTCAACTGAAAACTTTGATTGTAATTATTGGGATTACTTTAATTTAGAGAAGTGCCAGTCCCTTTTTGTGAGAATGATTTATTCTTGCATAAATCAAATTAAAAGGCTGTATGGCCAGCAGACCTGTCTTCATAGTTTTTTAATCCTTGGGTACACTATTACTTAAAGAAGAAGAAACTGGAAGGGTATGTGATTTACCACACCAGATGACACACACTTAGTTGTGGAATTCTTTGTTACCCATTGACCCACTGTTAACTGCTTGGAAGCTTCTTTCTTTCCCTTCCTTTCAAGGGCAGAAGTGGGTATTTTTGGTTGTTTATATAACTCATCTTTTTTGAATGGCATGAAAAAGGGAGTTTTGCTCATGAACTTATTTTGGATCTATTTAGATTACTCAGAGATGAATGTCCCTCTCCTTAAACATGTTTTAGAAACTTACCCTATTTTTAATCTTTTCAATGAGGGAAATGTTTTTATGTTGATCTTTTAAAATTTGAAATTTTTTTTGGGGGGGCAGAAAGCAGATGAGTTGCAGGTGGCCTTTGTCTCATTGTTCTGGTGTTATATCATTATAATAGTACAAAGCTTTTTCATTTTTTTATTTGTACTTTTGAAATTTATGCTTAATTGTGCAAAGCAAACTTTCTGGAGTTTAACAATAGGGATGCAGATTATCACACCTATAAAATAAGACTGTTAAGTTTTTCCTTAGCAATTATAGAATTATCTGTGATTAGGATTTTCACAGAAGATTATATATATATCTACATTACGTATATATCTACATTATGTAGATAGTTTGGGAATTCTTGAAAAATGGTTTGATCATCTTGGTAAATGTAGTTTTCAGTCATTTCTAACAAGATCACAGCATTTTATAAAAGCATTTGTAACTGGGCCCTCCCTGGTGGTGCAGCGGGTTAAAGCACAGCACTAAGAAGCTAAAGTCACTTCCGCATGAGTTCGATTCCCGCCTGCCCCGGAGGAGATCCACATGGCGTGGCAGACCTCTCCTGACCCGCCCGCTGCTCCCCTCAGCAGTGTACTTCGTTGATCTGCCTGTTCTGCTCCTCTCTCTGTCTCTGGTGAATCCTCTCACCCTCCGCATTTCTGGCCTGTACCCCAATTCTGTATGAATAAATCTTTAAAAAAAAAACTTAAAAAAATAAAAGCATTTGTAACTATATACAATTCTGTCCTGCTTTGCTGCAGTTAAAAATGGCTGTGTTCAAAGGAAAATAATTTGATTGTTATCGAAAGCTTGAGTTTAAACAACTAATTATTATTTTCAAAATAATAATTGTGATTGTTTTCACTGGAGGTCAAAACAGTTTCTTTGCCAATATCTAGAATAGAGTTTCTCAATGATTATTTTACTATTTATTTCCTAGCAAGGAGCCTTTCTCTCCATGGAATTCTAATATGCTAGATAAAGTATATATCTTTTTATGTGTTGTCTGTATATCTGTGCTTTAGATATAAACGAAATGTAAAACATCTAAGCTTGTGTCACACCCACCTCCATTACCATTATTTCCTCCATCGGAGGAATACTATTGTGCATGGTGGGGCAATACATGATCTGGAGTAGATTCTATTCAGTCCTGCTATAAGGCCAAATTACAGCCCTTCTCTATTGCTAAAGACTGTGGGGGACAAATAATTTTTTTACTAATAATATTAATTTTCTTTGTCATGCTATCCCACCATATATGCACCTCATCAGTATTTTTGCAATTCATGGTTCAACGAAAAAGGAAAAAATGATGGTCTCTTTAATAAAAGAGCTTTAGAGCTTTCTGTAACAAAGGTAGTATGTACTCAGAGAGGTCTGATTTAATGGACATTATCTAATCAGAAAATTGGGGTGACCATATTTTTTTCTGTTATTAAAACAGAGCTAAGAAAAGCTATGAATTTCCAAGTCTGGATTTGATTCATATCCTATATTGGTGTTAATATCTAGGCTAACTCTAAAAGTCCATTGATCCTGAGTGATTGTGGATCGATAAACATCAGAACCCATCAAAAATTTTGTTGTTTTTCAAGCTATGATTGAATGTCATACTGTGATTTAATGTCACCAGCCTATACTGTACCTGTATTCCTAGTGGCAATGCTCAATATTTTGAGAAAAAGAAAATCAAGTCTCAAGGTGGTAGCTCTGTTGCTCCAGCTATTGTAAGCATAGCCAGCCTTTGGCAGTTTTGTGGCTATTTATCCTGCTGTGATGAAATTAGGTTTGGTTTTGAGGATCTGTAAAGGGTTCACAGTGAGGCTGATTGACACTGGCTGTTCCTGCTGAGGTTCTTTTCTTGAGATTGTTTCTTGCTGAAAGACTAGGGAAGCATTTTTTCCATCTTACAACTTTGGGATTTTTGTCACAATCCAGTAGCTCACCAGTTGCAATAATAAGACATGTGAATTTTCCCCATACTTAAGGGCAGGAAGTTGTCATTTTAACTGTTATGGCTGGGTTAGGGCTTTGATTCTAGACTAATTACAGTTTTTTCACATATACTAATAGCTCCAATTTAGTTGTTGCTTTTTTAATAATCACATTCTGGGGTCTCCCTGATGGTGCGAGGGTTTAAGACGCAGCACTATGAAGCAATCAGCAGCCACTGCAGCATGAGTTCAATCCCTGACAGGTTGGTGATCCACATGATGCAGCAGGCCTCTCCTGTCTTACCCACTACTCCCCTCAGCAGTGTATTTCAATTAATCTGCCTATTCTGCTCCCCACTCTTGTCTCTGATGAATCCTCTCATCCCTGCCCCTCTGGCCTGTACTCTAGTTCTTATATGCATAAATAAATAGATCCTTTAAAAAAATCACAGGTGGAACCCATAGCTTCTGAGAAATGTAATCTTTGTATATACTATGGAGGGACTTTAGGTTGTTTCAAATTTAGTGCTCTGACCTACTCTATTGAGATACATTATTTGTTTTGAGTGTAATTATATTTTATACATGAGATTTTTCGAACCAATTTCAAAAACAAAAAATAATTATGTTGAAAATTTCTTTGACTTGTTATTGCAGTTTAGAACACTCATATTTCTTTCACTATGTAGTTGACCTATAACCTGCACAGATTTTGCAGTATTTTCTAACATTTCCCAAGTGATAAAGACTGCTGTATAATTTTGATGAGACACATTGTATTTGAAATTTTAGAAAGCTGTACTGAAGCAGGTGACTTGATGAGCAAGTCTGCCATTCACTTGGAACCTACTGCCCACTGGGCCTTAATCATCTGCTAGCCTTTGTTGCTTACATGTGTGGAGAAAATTATATATGGGAGGGATGTGTGGATTTGGAGTGCCATAGATGTCTCTCACTTATAATTCTCTATATTGAACACTCTATTGTAATTGTTACTACTTTGGAATATTAGAATAGTAATTCTTGCAATCAGCCTTATACACCAACATGGGAGTCACTTCCATAGAGATAGGGTTGTGTCATAAAATCTCAGGTGTGTCAGGGCAGGAAAAAGCAGTTGAGGAAAGAAGCCAACTTGAAGGAGACTTGAAATATAACAATAGAAGCAAAATCCCTTCATTTTTTATTAAAGATTTTCGTATACCTAGTGTTGCCATATTACAAGGAGAAATCTTGATAATTGGATGGAAGATAGAATGATTTTTAAAATTCTTTCTTACACTTTAAAGTGGAATCTATAAAAAGGTTTAAGAATAATCTATTTCCTTCTTTACAGTGTTCTCCTCCAATATTTTACTATATAAATTTACCTTTGGAATAGAAAATATTCATGGCCTAAACATAATTCATTTCAGCTTATGACAATAATAACACACAACACAATTCATAGGTTCAGAAACTATTTCAGCTTTTCTCTTTATTTCGTTCCCCCTCCCTCCTGCATGTTTTTTTCCCCACACTGGGTTAACTGATACTAGCCCTCACCTTAACCTAACCCTACCTGGTACTTCCCACAGAATCCTCTGAAATATCTGCTGTGATGCTAAGTCATAAAGTCCTCTAGATTTATATTGTGTTCCTAAGCCACATTTCATGATGTCTGTGAGAGTTTTGTTTGTAGTAAATAGTTCTACCTAGATACCTAGGTAGAACTTCTCAAGAGCCCAGCTCAGGTAGCATAGAACTTCACCTAGAAGAGAAAAAGGTGTCATGTACTCTGGATCATAGCTTCCTCAATGGAAAAGTGACAGGGTTTTCCTGGAATAGACAGGCCCAGTCGAGCTTTAAAGTCCTAAGTCTTAATCCTATTGCTCTTAGTCCCTCCTTCAGTCACACAGCCAGGTAGCTCCTGTGTCACCAGGGCTTGGAACTCTCTTCATCTTGTCTGATAGTTTTGTGCATATTAGGCAGCATCAAGAAAGATGGACAGAAGCTGTTTTGATGACAGAAGTGATTCTCAAATTTCAGAGTTCAAGGATTAATTTTATACAGTTTTTCTGTGTAGATGTCATATTTCATTCTCTTGAGCTCACTTTAAATCATCTTGCTCTCCAAGTCTTCCATTTTTATTTTCATTATTCTCTAAAATAGCTGATATATTTTCAAAGAAAGTTAAATTGTATAAAATGATACATTATACATATATATATACATATATATGTACAAGCATATATATATATCAATAAATATTTGATGATCAATAAATCATCATCATATATATATATATGAAAGCATATTTGATGATTTGATGAGGTCCCTCTTCTCTTCCACAGTTACTCTTAGGCTCTACCCAGAGGAAACTTATATTACTAATTAATTGTTTATTTTCCAGATTATTTTATGCTTACCCAGACAGACAGACAGACACAGGCACAGGCACACACACGGTCACATACACACACAAAGTATACACATTGACTTTCTTGTTTAATTATAATGCTAGCATTCAGTGTTTTGTAGCTTGCTTTTTTAAAAACACATTATGTGAATTTTTCCACTTCAGTACATGGAAGACTCACTGGTTCTTTTTGTGCAATGCTGTAGAATACTTATTGTATGATTGTCCTATAATCTATTTAAATGGTCTCCTTCTGATGGGTGTAATTGAGTTTTCAGTCATGGAGTCCACAAATAAGCTGATCAGCAGACACACAATGTACAAAAACCTCATGTTTGAGCAAATTGCCTTTTACCCTTTACTAACTCCTGAAGACATCATTTTCTGAGCATTTGCCAATAAATATATTCCCATCAATTCTAAGCAAACAAGAACAAGATTTTGAGTAGTAGAAGATACAATTTTTTAAACTTGTCATTCAAATATAAAATGAATAGTTCTGGAAGTAAGGAAGGTGGAAAGTAATATTTATTACCTATACCATAGGAGCCAATCTTTTTTTTTTTTTAAATTTACTTATTTGTGAGGAGCCAATCTTTTTAACTAACATGTTCTCAAACTTAGTTAAAAGGCAGTCCTTGATAGATAAATGTCATGTTTTTTCATAGAAGCAGCAGATGGTCTAGAGAAATTAAGGTTTACACCTAGTAAATAATTGGACCTGAGGTGTTAACTCATTTTGTACAAATTCCAGTGCCCTGTGCTTTTCTTCATGAATGTCTCCAGCTTAGTGATTTGGCTAAGATAGTAGCTTTAAATCTCACAGCCAACGCTCACATCTTCATGGTCTCCACAACTCCCCTAGCACGGCTGATTCTGGATGAGGTGAAAGGTCTTCTAGGGCCTGGCACTTAAAAAGGGGCTCTCTTTCAGAATCATGCACTTGAACCCTTTGAACCCTTTGTGCCACACTCACCTTCATCTGGTCAGACCTTGTACCTCAGTTTCCATCTTTGTAAAATGGGGATAAACATATACCTATTTTATAGGGCTTGTATCTGTCCATGTATTAATGGAATGACCAGATAAAGTGTTTAAAATAGTGTCTAACCAATGGTAAGTTCTAGTTAAAGTTAGTTCTACTTAGCTAGTTCAGCATCCTGATTATTCACTTACATAGGAGACTAAATGCTATTTAAATAAATGGCACTGAAGAAACTAACTTATTTTATAAGAACAAAAGAATACTTTTATAGCTTTTAATGAGCTCCCTTTCATGACCTCACTTAAATAGGATGATACTGACATCTCTTTCAAGTCACCATCTTCTAAATAGCATCCTAAGAGAAGCCACTCTCTGGGTACCAGGGTTGGCTTGGGTGTAGGATGAGGGGCTAGATGGCAAGGCTCCAGCAAAACTTATCCTGCTCAAAGGACCCAGGCCAGGCTTTCTTGGGAGTCAATTTTGTTTTCTTTTCCTGCAGAAGCAGGAGATGGGATGGGGGAATCCCAACTCCTATTTAATGCCAGCTTTTATTCAGTTCTTTTTGAGAATTCCCTCCTTCCCACACTTCCTCCCACTCAATACCCAAAAATATTAATGCCTGAGAAAGAAAGCAAGACTTTTAACTAAGTTCTGCATAATGTCTGTCATGTATTTTTATGTATTTGTAAATTATTCAAAAAGCAGCAAGACTGCTGTTCGGGTATAGATACTAATTATGTCCAGTAAATGTCACATCTTCTGATATGCCACTGCTTTCAGAAGGCAGTGATTCATGATTAAAAGTTGTTGAACTTATTATTTTTTAAGAAGTGTGTTTTCCTTTCCTTAAAAATGAATACTCTTGAGGGCCCTCACTGGTGGCCAAGGGGTTAAGTCTCAGTGTTATCATCTCTACAGCCTGAGCTCAAGACCTGGCCAGGGAGCTGACCACAAGCTACAGCACACCTCTCCTTTGCCACCCACTACTCCCCTCAGCAGTGTATTTCAGTGCCTGTTTTGCTCCCCACTCTGTCTGTGGTGATTCCCCTCACCCCTTACACTGCTGAGCTATACCCCACTTCTTAAATGAATAAAAAACTAAAAAACTATTTTTTTACATTCGTAAATGGACACATTTGAACTTCATCGTTTTTCTTTCTGGTAGGAGGAAAGTGAGCTCAGTGTGCACTGTGTGTGTGTATGAAAATAGACGTGCTCTCTTGATTTCCATATATTGTCAGTCCTAATTTTCGAAAATAAATTTAATTGTATTGATGAAACCCCTATCAGGGCGTGGGAGTGGTACAGAGATCACTGTGTGACTAACAGCCTCTTACTGTGCATCTGGGAAGGCAGTCCCTGATTCCTGATTGCAACTCTGATTGTGTTTATGACTAGGCATTTGAGAACATTTTGTGATCCAGTGTTCAAAGCCTTTGCTTGAGTAAAGCATTCCCAGGCTGGGTGATGGCATGCTAGGCCAGCCGAGCTGTGACTGCTGCTCTAGTGCCTCCCAGACATGTTTCTCTCACCCATATAGTCTACCCCCAGCCTAGCTGGGGAGAGCAGCTGCTTCTGTATTCCGTTGTGAATGGGTCTTTCACAAGCCTTCTGTCCTCAGCATGGCACTAGCATGAGTATCCTCTGAGGCTTGGTAAAGCACAGCATTCATGGCGATGATGAACCTGCTTATCTTTAGCAGATGGCTGAAATGTAAGGCTCATGAAAGTGTCCATATTGGGTTAGCAACGTGGTGTTATTATAAATGTTAATGGCAACCATCTCTGTTCTCTAGGCCTGTGTTACCCACACTCTTCTGGTAATACATTCCATCAAGAAAAGATGGAATTGAGCAAGTATGCTCAATATATATATAGCAGGAATTCTCAACTGGGGATGATTTTGCCTCCCAGGGAACAATTGATAATGTCTGGAGAGATCACAACTGAGGAAAGGACTGGAAGGAATATTACTAACATTTAGTCAGTAGACACCAAGGATTCTGCTAAGCATCCCCAGTGCACAGGATCTGCTCACAGAACGCCTGACTGACATCAATAATGCCGAGGCTGAGCAACTCTGATGTGCAGGGTCCCTGATAAGAACCATATGAAATTCCTTGTTTCTGTTTACTCATGGTAGGTTGAAACTGCTGATATTCTGTCCATTTTTATTTAAAGGGCAGTTTTGTCTATTTTAACATAATATATACATATAAATTACGTGAATGCATTATTCTTCACATTTTTTACATTATAAAATTAAACAAAATGGGCTCCATAGAGGCTATTAACATAAATCTATTTTCTTCTTGTGTCCCCAAGGATCATCTTGCACATACCCATCTTGGAGAGGATTGCTCTAGACTTCAACTTAATCTGGACTTTGATGTGACTATCATCACGTAGGCTAGAGTGTCTTATTAGTTCACTTAGCTTTTCATTGGTGGCGTCAGAGAGATTGGTTGCCTCTGAAGGACTGACGTGTAAGAATTCAGCTTATGACTTTTTTTTTTACTTCAATCAGACCAGCTCTCCCTTGCAATGTCCTAGATACCAAGTTTCCATTTAGATTGCACTTGAAGAGAGGGTTTAACAGGATTACACTTTGAAAAGCACTGCCCTGCACAGTGGTAAGGACTGTTTCCTATCCTGTGCCCTCAGTACATAGCATATAGTACCTCTTCAATAAATGTTCATTTGAATGAATTCCAGGGGACATTGTGCTTGAACTGAGGACTTGAACGGAGGTGAGTCCTATAACATTTTCCAAAAATACCTGATTTTTTCCCTAGGTCTTATTTTTGGGGAAGTTTATATGCTGTTTTTGCCCTGTTGGTTTATCAGGTGGTATTTATTAAGAACTCATATGTGTGTGGGGGTGTTTATGAATCCTATTCTTTTATATTCTTAACTTTTTGTGATGAATATGGATTACTAAAAACAAAAGACCTGCATATGGTTGCGTGGTGTGCACTGATCCTATGAAACACATTGAAGACATTCAGTGTCAATCATCTTAGTACTTAAGCAATGGACCCATTTTTGACTTAAGTCAGGAGCTTTTAAAAATAGCACTGGGTGCCCTCCGTGCTGGCACAGCGGGTTAAAGCACAACACTGAGAAGTGAAAACCACTTCAGCATGAGTTCAATCCCCCCCCAGAGGTGATCCACATGGCGTGGCAGACCTCTCCTGACCTGCCCGCTGCTCCCCTCAGCAGTGTGCTCTGCCTGTTTTGCTCCCCACTGTGTCTCTGGTGAATCCTCTCACCGCCCCTGCACCTCTGGTCTGTACCCCAGTTCTGTATGCATAAATAAATCTTTAAAAAATAATAAAATAAAAATAACACTGAACTAACAACATTTTTACTAACAACATTTTTTTTTTAAATGACCTTTAAGTGATTCTAGTTTGTAGGTAGTGCTGAGAGTTGCTGATTTAGAAGTCAAATGTTATTTGTTTCCTACAGTTTCCTTGTAAATACAATTGCCTACCTGGCACTTTATTTAAAAGACCTCTAAAATCTGTACATTAAATAAAAAAGCAAGGTATGGATATATAAAATATACACACACATATATGCTGTGAATACTTATACATACATATACTCAGAAAGGAATTATGAAGAGATGCATCAGAATTTTTAGTACTATCCCTTGGATGGAATTTTTAGTTTGGTGTAGAAAGAAGAGGCATTGATTATTCAGTTTGCAATCCCCCTATTAGTATTTTTACAAAGAAAATGAGAACAACAAACACTCCTCTGTTGGATATATAAAGTTATATATATATTTAAATATATATATATATATATATTTAAAGATTTATTTATTCATATAGAGCTGGGGTACAGGCCAGAGGTGCAGGGGTGGTGAGAGGCCTCACCAGAGACAGAGTGGGGAGCAAAACAGGCAGATCAACGAAGCACTCTGCTGAGGGGAGCAGTGGGCGGGTCAGGAGAGGTCTGCCACGCCATGTGGGTCACCTCCGGAGCTGGGAATCGAATTCATGCTGAAGTGGCTTTAGCTTCTCAGTGTTGTTCTTTAGTCTACTGTGCCACCGGGAGGGTCCATAAAACTATATTTTTCATTTGTTTATATTAGTCTTTTTCATAAATACGGTACTGTAGGTCTCTCATTTCTTTTCCAATGCATTATAATAATTTCCTTGGAAATCTGTTAAGGAAAATATCCACTTGGAATTATCTCCTGTCAATTCCTTTACAAAAATTATGATGTATTTCTATAACAAAGACTTTTTTGTTTCAAACTTTTTATGGGTAAGCATGTTATATTAAAAGATTGTTTTATCACTACTGACATTTTTATGAGTCACCACAAAACCCAAAGAATTTCTGTCCGACGAAGTACACTTAATTAAGGGGATTCCAGTGTATAGAACCAGGGTCCTGCATAATATATATGAGTTGCCTCTGCTCAGGTTGATATGTTTTTAAAGTTGCTTCTGATTCCACTGTTAGCATTGATGAAAAATTTACAGGACTCTTACTACAGTATTCTGAAAACAATATAAATATGTCTATTGTGTAGCAAAAACAAAACACACACACACACACACAAGAGTTTCAAATGCCCTTTTAATTTTCCTGTCATGATATGTGAAAGGAAGTATGTATTTTACTTCACTGAGAGGGTTCTGTTAACTAAGAACTATTTGCAAGTAAAAAACTACCATTTAATTTTTTTTGTTGAAGTAACATTTTTGCACTATGGCATTATATAAGTATCATGTGTACATCATAATAAATCAGCATCTTTCATGGACTTGTGGATACACATTGTCACAAGGAGTCAGGGTTTCTGACAAACCCCATACATCCTGGGTTGTTCTCACACTATGTTCATTTCTTTGATTTTTAAGATTCAAATGTCCTTTCTCTGCAATCTCTAAAATTGTTTGACCATTTTGGCCTATTTTCCTTCATCCAACATCAGGTAGTATGACTCAGTCCCTCTATGCATTGGTGTTACAAATTTAACGTCTGTGTAGAACAATTGCACTTATCGTAACCAGCATATGTGATCATTTACAAAGTGTATTATCCATGTGATTCCAACAGCACTAATGATACTGGCATTTTATTCTTTCCATATTGCACGTGGGACCGATGGAAGTCAAATGTTTGCCACATTCATAGAATATCCTGATAGAACCAAAACATGTAGTAAAGGAGGGGGGAAAAAATCCCTTTTTCTGTTAGTCTCATAGTTGGCAAAATCAATGTTTCCAGCCAAAAAGGGTGATAACTACAAAAGAGAGAACCCACATCTCAAATTTGCACAGTTCAGGACACAGCACTTTCAGCAAGATTTGTTTGTATCTAACTCTCTCCAAAGATGCCGAATGTTGAGTGCAGGTTCTCTTTCTTTAAAAAGTAGTTTTCTTTAATCCCTCTAGCTTTCTGTCTTCTATTGGTTTTCCCTAGTGTTCCTTGTGGTCTTGTTAGTGAACACTATTTGCATGAATTTTCTGAGTTGCTGAAGTAGACTTGGGCTTATTGATATGGGGAATCTGTCATGAAATATTTACATGCTTTCTGGGGAATAAAAGTGATGAAAGCTTGTCTTTTTAAAATATGGATATTTACATTTATAATAGAATCTCTGAGATATTTGCTCAAAATTAGAAGCTTTTGTTAATATGTCTAAACTATGCTGTGATTTTAGACTTCGTCAGTCTCTTACATAATTTCCTACAGAATATCTTTTGGGTGGGGTTTGTATAAAGAAACTAAAATCACATGAAATTGTTAGAGGGCAAGTAAAATAATTATGTTCAATAATATATTTTAGTGTTGAACATCACAATGATTTCAATGCATAAAACTGACAGAGGCCAATGTTTGCTTTACTATTGATTCAGCTATAATTATTCTAAGGATATGGCAGGCACCTCACTTTATGGGTTCAGTTCATCATGTTAACTATAGTTTCATGGACTCGTCATGCTTTTAGAATGCTTCTCCCCTTCAACTTTATATTGTGCCTTTAAATCATCACTTGAAGTTAATGTAATTTCAATTGACTCCACCTTTTTGTTGTCATAGTAAATATGTGAATTTGTTTCACTAGAAGCTTTTATGATTTAGACTATTCTATGAGGTAACCCTACTCATAACTAGGCTGATGAATCTAGTGTTTCTTGAGCAATTTTTAGAATTATCTACGATTTTTGGGATGCTTAGTTAAAATTCCCAAGGCCTTTTCTGGAAGCCAAGCTTTTAGTTAGCTTAGTAATTTCTTTTTAATTTTATTATAATAGTTTATTTTTACATCATTTTGTCCCTTTTTCCATCTCAGTTGTAATCCCCATGGACTTCCTATCATCAATTCATCCATGTGCCATCATCACCATAGTCCTGTGCACTTCCTTCCCCCCAACCATTTTAGATCCCATTCCCCACTCCACCCCCCCCATAAAAAGTCTCTGGTATATAGTTGCTCATTATTATCTGCCCCCCCCCGTCCTTTATGCTCCTGCTATGAGTAAAACCATCCAGTATTTTTCTTTTTCTTTCTTAGTCTAGTAGATTTTTATTATTAGGGATTATAATTTCCTGGTCTCCCCACATGCCTGGGGCAGGAGTTTAGGAACCTAGAGATAATCAGGATAGCAGAAGTGGGAGAAAGTTATGAGAGGCCAGATGCCGTTGGGTTTTTCTCTTTTCGTGGACACAGGCCTTACATAAAGGCCCTCTAATTTAATACACGAGAAGACCTGATGGAAGCCTTGTTTACCTTTTGAAGAGCCCAGTCTGTATTTATACCTGTGTGTGCAGATGCACATGTCTGTTGTTTTCAAGGAACTGCCATTTGTTAGGCACCTGGCGGGTGTCAAATTGTTTCATTTAATGCCACAGCACCTTTATTTTTATGGCGGTGACAAGAGAATAGTAACAGATCTTTTATCAATCGAAAATATTTGTCTCTGACAAATGTCTCAATTAACAAAACTCCCGTTGCACAAATCTACTATGAGTGCATCAGAAAAACCGGAGAAGACTTCGAAATGGGCAAAAAGAAATAATGTTTTCAATGAAATATTAGGTAATATCTACTGTGTTCATCTGAGTTATATAATTCTGAGTCATGTATCTTTTATTATCAGTAACATAGGCTGCAGACAACTTCTAGTAAGACAAATACGTTTTGTCTTATGGAGACTCAATAGACATCATCTATCTTCTGTGTAGAAGTAGCCACTTATTAAATCATTTGAATTGCTTACATATGTGTTTTTTCCTTGACCTGGTTATAAGACCTTACTGATTCCATCATTAATTTCCTGACTTCATAAGTTATTTAAAACAGGTTCATTTTATAATTATAGGAATCATTATTTCAGCCTTTTAAAAGATCATTCTTTAACTGATATCCTGGGAAAGTCTTATGACGGTATATAAAACGGGCATTATTTTCTCCATTTAACAAAGAGAAAAATTTAGTGGTAGATGGGATCAGCATCCACTAATTATGTGATTTTGATGAATATACATAGGCTCCTTTGGTTATGTGAAGCCAGAGAATCTGGAACTCAGCTGTCTACACCGAAGACTCAGATAGACCAAAGCAGGAGAGTGTGTAAAATTCCAAAATCTGGATCAAAGATGGAAAAGTAAATCAAATATGAAAGATATAAAAATAATATTTGTGGGATTGAGGGTAGATGAGTTGAAATTTTCAGTCTAGACATAATGTCCAAGTGAACATGCATTGCTTAGAATGAAGCCTTAACAGTGTCTCTGTAGCATTCTTTATGTGGTCCCATGTCCCCCGGAAACAACCCCTGCAGGCATAAATTAAGCACAAAATTGGAAACACCTGGCCAAATGGAGGTGCTTGTGGGTCCAGGAGCCTGGAGTCCTGATAAATAAGGACATTGGCCTTGAGCTGGGCTCAGCTGCCAGGCCCTGCATTGATTTTTAGCCATGTGGTTTCTCTCAGAAAAACTATACACACTTCTCATGTCCCCAGGGAGCTGACATTTTCTTACCACTCTGATTAATGAAACTGTGTTCAAAGTGAAAAAAAAAAACTAAACTTATCTAACCAAGCTATTCTTAGTCTCTTGATGGGAGCAAAGCTACCTGTTTGTTTTTTTTTTTTCCAGTTTAAATTATTCTTCAAGTTATGTTTGCCGCCTTTCTAATTTAGAAGCAAAGTAGGTAATTTGCTAGCTTCCATTATCTGCTGCAAGAATCACGAAATTATGTTTTGTACTCAATTTAGAAAAAGTAGAGATTTTGTTTATTCATACAGAACTGGGGTACAGGCCAGAGATGTGGAGGGTGAGAGGATTCACCAGGGACAGAGTGGGGTGCAGAACAGGCAGATCTACGAAGTACACTGCTGAGGGGAACAGTGGAGAGGTCTGCCACGCCATGTGGATCTCCTCCGGGGCAGGCAGGGATTGAACTCATGCGGAAGTGGCTTAAGCTTCTTAATGCAGTGCTTTAACCCGTGCGCCACCAGGGAGGTCCTGTATTTACTTTTTTACCATTTTATATGAAGTAAGGGGAACTCATATAGTTTTATATGAAGTTCATTTTATATGAAGTAAAGGAAACTTCATATAGTGTCTATCAATTATTTTACAGAAGAAAAAAAGTGATTCTAGATTAGGCAAGGTTTGTAAGTAACCTTAATTAATGGCTTAATATAGAATATAAGAAACTAAAGTGACTTCAGTGCTTTATTCCACATCACTTTCCAATGATGCTATTACTGTTTTATATTAGTAACTATTAATATCTAATTTTCTGTGAGATCTTACAAAGATAACTCATCATGATTATAAATAAGCTTTAATCAAATCTGTCATGAATTTGCTATTTTTTTGTGTTCAGATCTTAACCTCTGATCATAACTTCAGGCTTTGTTTAAATTGTAAGATACTTAATACAAGGGTGATTTTCCTCCCGGTCAACTCTAATCAACATCCTAAGTAGCTGACTTATTAGTAGTCTTTGCGTTATAAAATGTTTTATACATTGCTTTCCATAGTGGAAGACTATGAATGCCAGTATGCACAGGGAAGGTTCACTGTCTATTCTGGCAGGTGGAGCAAAGAGAATCTGGGAGGCCTCAGCGGATTCTTCAGGCTTTACTGCTGTCAGGGAACCAGGACACAGGCATATGAGGCAGGGAAGCTAACATGCAAATAGACTGGCACAGGCTGGGGAGGGGTGGGCAAGAGGCAGAGAGGCTACTGAGCCTCCCAATCCCCCCAAAATCTTTACTTTCTCTGGCCTCTTTGGCATCCTTTCATGGTCTTACCTCTTCTGTGGTCACTAGTCCTCTTGTAGCTGTCTCCCTCTGTAGCCATCTTCCTGTAAGTGATGCTGCCCTTACATCCCTGGACACCAGGCGTAGGTGTGCACATTTACACTTGCCCACACCCATACTCCAGGTGTCTACAATCAGGCATTGGCGCTCCACACCAATATCCCAGTCATCCTCTGTGCCACAGGATCAAGGCCACAGGTGATAGCCACAGAGGCTAGTGGCGTAAAAACCCGACCAGTTTCGCTCACCCACAACTATATTGTTTTAAAAAGCTAATTTGTGAATCCAATTTTGACAAACAAGATCTTTAAGAAAATTTCAAACTGGAAAAATTGTTAGAATTTTTGGGTGAGAAATGTTATTCTATGTGTAACTGGTCTATTTATATCTAAAAACTTTTTAATTTTTACTTTTGCCAAGGGTCATGTAATATGCATTTTCAGAAGAATAAGGAATTTCTGTTTGCAAGTTGGTATGATTTCAGTGAACAGTGAGCAGAAAAAACATATTAAGTTTGGGAAGTAATAAAATGAATATTGTTTTACTGTAGTGGATTATGATCAGGTGACAAAGCAGAATATAGGGACAAAAATTCACAGAGGAAAAATAATTTAAAGGTTGTTAGTAGACTGGAAATGGTACATAAATTGGGCGGGCTAGTTAGAAGATTGAAAGTCTTTTTCACCTATGTTTGTTTGAACTGTCTCAGTCTTGTGATTTCTCTCCGTTCTTGTGTCTGGTTTGGAATAGAAATGGAATTTTAGATCAGTAAACCTGAGCTTGACTTTGTGTGTGTGCTTATACTAGCATTGCTTAAATTGTGATCCACTATCAGAACGCAACACATTAGCACTTCATGACAGAAAATATATATTTTTCCACCCAACATCCTGGAGTCTAGAGCATAGTAGGTGTTGTATATGCATCTGTTGAATATGTTGGAATCAGAAAACCTGGGATGGAGGCCTAGGCTTGTTCTTAGCTAGTTGTTAAGTCTCCCTTTTCACTGTGAATTCATTTATGGATATCAGAACTTAGAGTGGGAAGTAACATTTCTATCGGTAAAATGAAGGACCAGGGCAAGATACACTTCTTCAGGATGTTTTCTGTTCAATTAATGGAACATGACTTCTCCCTCTTCTATGTCTCTCTCGCTTGTTATCAGTACCCTGTGTTGCCGCTGCATGTTTCAGCATCTCTGGGTTGTTAGCTCCTGCAGTACAAGAACTTTGCCTGAACATGGATTGCATTTTCTTAGCACCTGCCCGGTGCCTTAAATATAAAAGACACTCTGGAAGTTTTTTGGTGAGCATTTAGAGAGATGGCGGAGACTGTCGGTTTTGAGGCACACAAGCAGTTTTCATCAGTCTCTTTGTTGTAGCTTGTCATGCTTTAATGTCTCACCCAGAGCTTTGGGTCAGAGGCAGGGCACTTCTCAGCCCCTTAGATGTTGCAAACTTACTTTTCTTTATTCTCATTTTGCTTTAACCTACAGTAAGGAGGGTGAGCAGAGGTGAGATCCTCTCACTATTCTCCAGCATCTACAGGAAAGGTTTTTATGATGAAGGAGGAAAATAAAAACCTTAATTTCCCATCCCCAAGGTAGGAGGGAACCCATTAGAAAAGAGACTGGGAATCAGGCCAAGGGTGAGATGGGGAGACTTCCAGTGCTTCCCAGCAACACTGGGGCTGAGTCTTTTATCCTTTTAAATCAGCTATGAATTATCAAAATTATCAAGGTGTCTGCAGGCATTGTAAGCCAGGTTTGCACATCAGTTTGGATAATTAAAAATTGTTTTCATGGACAAATTTGTATTGAACCCAGTGGTAGTCTTCAGGTGAAAATAGTCTTCCTGTCATTTAATTTCGGTGTGTATTTACCTATGAAATTGGAGAGAATGGCTTTTCTCCAGTGGAAGGGAGGGGAGAGTGGTAACCTAGGAGTGATTTCTCCCTAATAGGCAGCCTGACTATGCAGGCCTGATCATCAGGCTCATTTGGGGTATACATTTTCAGAGTTCTGCCCTAGAGATTCAGATATAGGGGTTCTACCATGGAGATGGGAATCTGCAGGTTCAAACAGAGATCCAGGTGATTCTTATGATGTGTGAGTAGGAACCCAGCTGAGTGCCTGTTCCTAGGTATTTAAAGAACCCAGCTTCCAGAGGTAACACCAGCGTGTTTGTCTCCAGCAGAGTCCAGAGCTGCAAAGCTCCAGCTCTGTTCCAGGCCTCACTGAACATCTCATCTTCTGGGAAGTAGAAACTTGCTATTTTTCTTTTGACATTTGCTGATACCCACCGTGTTATTTAAAGCTCAAAAAAAAGTGAGTTTTACATAAATTACTTGATGATTCCACCAGAAACTTCTAGCACTGTGGTATGAGTTCTTTCATGATTTTGTTCTTACCCCAGTTTTCTACTTAAGTTTGGATCAGCTGTTATCTATGGTGGTTTGCTAACTCGTATTGGCTTACTCAACCTTCCAGCCAACATGTATTAAGTTTCAGGACTTTGCTCAACAAATGAGTCATGCCATTTAAACTTTGTGTTTGAACTTTAAAAATTTAAAGTTTAAAATTTAAGCTCTGTATTTAAACTTGCTTGAGGTCGCATGCTAGCTGAGTGGGTCTTTTCTTGTTCCGAAGTGTTACTGGTACCAGTACCTTTTGTTGTATACCAGGGAGGGAGTCCCCCAGGGTTTGGTGTGTTTACCCCTGGGAGTCATCTTAATTGTAGTCTTGTGCTGAATGCACCTCTTTGTGGTGTCCTGTTACTGGTGTCAGCAATGGCCAAGACTGTCCCCTTTACAAAGTATTTTCAAGAATAAACTTGGATATGAGCCTCCCAAAAGTCCTGAGGCATGACTTAGTGCCATTTTGTGAACTGGCAAACTGAGTTTTAAAAAGGAATGACTTAGCCAGAGTTGCAGTCATTTATTTTGCTTTTTTATCTTTTTCAAATTTAAGCTTTTGGAACAAGTAATAAATAAATGTGACCCAACGTTCAGGCAGTATAAAACATACTTGTAACAGTCAGCTTTGCTTTACTGGTTAGTATTTGTAATAATAATGTTTCCATCCCCAGAGGGAAAACCAAGGCCAGGAGCCAGTGAAGCTTGTGGTATCCCCACTCCTCATCCCCTGCCTTCCAGTGCAGCTTTCAGATTTACCTTTGTGGTTTCTCACTGCAAAAAAAATTGGACTTTTGTCAGATGCCTTATATTTTGGAAGACTGTTAAAACAGATAAAGTAATGTGGCTTCTCTTGTTTCAACAATTTTTTTCCTCACTATCTCTATTCATCTGAACTAGCCTCTGGCACACCAAACATAAGGGAGAATTCTCTTTCCTAAAAATAGGGGGAAGGGCCACTGCTGTTCTTAGAACTCTGGGATAATTGCAGACCTGTGAAAAGAGACTGCAGTCTGAGTTGACCAGCTGTGGGCAATCTTGGGCAAATAACTTGACCCATGGGAACTACCTGTGAAACTGAAATGCTAGTGAAGGGCCTACCCAGATTAGGCTCTACTCTCACAGCCCATCCCCTCAGTCATAAGAATCTTGTTAGAAGTAGTTTTTCTCCTATTTTGGCAGAAACTGCTTGATAATATTTTGGGGGTGTGTGGTAACTACCCTTATACATATTTTGTTTAAGATATTGTCGTTCTTTCTACATGATACTTTCCCCCAGTGTTGGGGTAGTGAATTCTTTGACTGTTGGATTAAGCTGATATATCACATTAATGCCCTTCTTCTCTGATCACCCTATCACATTAATGCCCCTCTTCTCTGATCACCCTAAGTGGGACCCTCCCAAGTTCCCCATTACTCTTGACCATTGTTGCTTATTTATCACGCTATCCCTGCACAAAGTACTGACTTCGATGGTGTTGACTCATTTCATACCTGTATTGTCTTATCTCAGTGCTCTAATTTGGCTTGATGACTTCTATTTCCCACCCAACCCCCTTAGATCCCAAGCTCTCTAAAGCCAGAGGAAATACCTTACTCATTGCTTGTTGTTCTCCAGCACTAGCACAACACCTGGCACATCCTTGGCCCCAAAGATACCAGAGAAATGAATACTATTTTTTATCTCAGGTCCCAAGCTATAGCTATTGGTCCTATAGCTGTTTCTTTTGATGCTGTACTTTGGTGCTGGTAAGAACAGTGGTGGTTCTGGTTGTGAGCCACTGGTGCACAAAACCTCATGTAAATTACCGCACTGATATAATTGGATCAAAGTTCATTAAAATGAATTAACCATTATTATGGGTCTTCTCTATCACTGATTTATTTTGAAAGTGATTTCCCTTCTGGTAAGCCAAAACAGGTCCTATGTGAGAATGATGATCCTCTTTTTGAATATCACTTCTTATAAAATCTTAATTTCACCATCATTCCAAGTTAGGCCAGACCAGACTCTGTTTAATGTGCACGGCTGCAGTCAGGGCAGTATTTATGTCTAGTGCTTCTTGCAATTACACCTTATTCTTTAAGTAATAAGAAAAACTAGAAAGTAGCTATTAAGTAGGTTTAGTTATTCCTGTTTTTGTTTGGTCTATGATATCAGCTGCTTTCTGGAAGCATCTATATTGGCATCACCCCATAATATCTAGCATAATATATACTTTTGGGCAAATAACTTGACCCATGGGAACTACCTGTGAAACTGAAATGCTAGTGAAGGACCTACCCAGATTAAGCTCTACTCTCACAGCCCATCCCCTCAGTCATAAGAATCTTGTTAGAGGTAGTTTTTCTCCTATTTTGGCAGAAACTGCTTGATAATATTTCAGGTATTTTAAATAATTTCTCTGGTATCATTATTTATCATTAAACAAATTTTGTTTTAAGCTCACTGTATTGACACTTGTCTAATGTCTATAGTTTTTATTTTTCCTTTTAAAGAAAATAACTGTCATTATTTTTGAGCCTACCTAGTGATCTGTTAGTCATCAACCAAAGATACAGCTCTTTATAATATATAAATTTTAACATTCTGGCTCTTTATAATGAATTTATTTGAAGTATCTGAGAGAAGCAGCTCATTAAAGGTAACTTTTATTTGCTGTGTTTTTATTAGAATTTCAAACTACATAGGTTGACCTTATAAGCAGCTTGGATACATGTAACTGTTAGGGATTGGTATCATTCTCTAACAGCTCTATTTTCCTCTTTACTTGCAAAGACTTGTAAGATGGATTATCACAAAGAAGGAAGCACCCTGAAAGAATAGTCCTATTGTAAGGTTGACTAACAGTGAGGGAGAGAGCAGAGAACCATCACTGGCTATTCATTTTGCACTGAAAAGAAGTGAAACCTACTCAAGGAAGCTCAGATAGGAAGAAATTTATTTTCAGACCTTACAGGAATATATATTGGGCCTCCAACTACAAGAAGCGGTTACTCTGATGAGGAAAAGAAGCTCATAGGCAACTTAGTCTCATTTTTCATCTGAGCTACATGATACCCCCACACCCAAATTCTCTTAATTAATTTTCTTAACTTTTCATCTCTCATTCATTTCTACATGACTCTGTACAGTTGCCCATGACAGTCATATAACTTGAAGAGGCTGGATGACTGGGTGTCAGCATTTTTAGTTCAGATTTTATTTCAGTTTGGTTTGTTTGTTGATCATCTTTGTTTAAATCAACTCTGGGTAGGGTTTGGGCATCTCATGAGAATATGGTTGCAAAAGCCCATTCTTCTAGAACTCTGGGGGAAAGGTAGCTTCTTTCTGAGTCAAAAGACCAGCATTACTAGCTAAATTTTCTCTTTAAAAATATTTTTCCTTGATTATTTTAGGATTTTTTTATTTAAAAAATTTTAATTCCGGCCCTCCCTGGTTGCGCAGCGGGTTAAAGCACTGCACTGAGAAGCTAAAGCCACTTCGCATGAGTTCAAATCCCGCCTGCCCCGGAGGAGACCACATGGCGCGGCAGACCTCTCCTGACCCGCCCGCTGCTCCCCTCAGCAGTGTACTTCGTCGATCTGCCTGTTCTGTTCCCCACTCTGTCTCTGGTGAAGCCTCTCACGGCCCCTGAGCCTCTGGCCTGTACCCCAGTTCTGTATGTACAAATAAATAAATCTTTAAAAAAAAAATTTAATTCCCATAGGGTTTAGCAGATTACATGGAATGTTCCCACGTATTATCTTGCTAGTCCCCAGAACACTGCTGTGGGTATGTATTCTTACCCTGATTTGGAAATATGATCAGAAGGGGTAAATTTGTGGTCTATATCACTTTAGGTGGCAGAGATGAGATTCAAGTTCTCAGATCATTCAGTTGTTCCCTACTACATTTATGAATTTAAGTCTGCGTTAATCAAGCAAATCACTAGATGTTTCTTTAAATTGATCTTGTAGCTAGCAGTAGACAATTTTCAGCCAGGAAATGTTGGAACTGTATCTGGTAATCAATCAGGTGAGCCCCAGGTCTCATTTTGATGAACCAGGGAGTCATTTTGATTGCTTAATGCTGGAGTCTCATGCCTGATTGTGATTGTTCTTTTTCCCATTCTTTTGGAAATTTTCATTTTATAAACTTGATGCTTGGTTGTGAGAAAAGTCAAGGTGCATTTTTGCTTGAAAAACACAGAAAAGATACATTATGACTCTTCTGACAACCCAAAACATACATATACACACCCTGAGTTGGTGCTATATGAAAGTTTGTGTGTTAAAAACCAAGTATCATTTCCCTTACATGAATGCTATGTGTTGCTTTTAAAAATATTAAAAAGATGGGATTTCTAATTTTTCACTGTATGTAGAAGGTAAATAGCAAAGTATATTTGGGTAAGGTTAGTATGTTATACACTTAAAGTTGGACCTGTGTTTCCTTGTCAACCTTAAGTAGTTTCCTTACTCAACAACCTCTGTTATTCAAGCTAAACATATTTTAGCTAGTCCAAAGACTCACGTCCACCTGAAGTTTTTACTCCCCTGAAGGTTCACTTTCTCAAGGAAGCCCCCTAGTTCCCTCTGCCACCCTAGTGTGGTCTCTTCCTAGACTGAATTCTCATAAAGATTGATAGAGTGCACTAATCAGAAGAAACAGCCATTTACAAAGTAGACTCCTTACTGGTTTTTTTGTTTGTTTTGTTTGTTTGTTTAATGTTTAAATAATCCCCAAGTAGTTCTTCAGGTCTTCCAGAGCAATGACTATGTCTTAAAATCTTTGTGTCCACCATAGCTCCTCACAAATGGATGTTTTCATTTTTAAACAATATTTAACACAACTTGTAGATCAAGTACAGTTTTAGATTCCAGGAAGCCATCTGCTTTATTTCATGAGGGAGTTAGACACGTAATTTCATGAAAAAAAGATGTATGTAGCTATTAAATTCAGATTTCTTTGTTTTCCTTCTCCCATAAATTGAGACACACTTAATGCTACTAATATTAGAGTTCCTGACTAGAAAAGCCCTTGGTACAGGTTTCAATGAAAATCAGCATGAATCATGTAAATTTTGAAAAACCTTGTTCTTCCTTGTTTTTATTTCTAGTTTACATTAGGTGAATTCCCTGGATCTTCCCCAAAGCAGCCTACCATTCCTGCTTCTTTCCTGCTGTTCCCTTAGCATGTAACCCTGTTTGGTCATTAACATAACAAAGAAGCAGTTTTCTTATGCCTAATATTTACATCAAAAACCATAGTCAGCCTTTATACTATTGTATAATTTACCCCCTCCAGAACAGTTTTTCCAGATTCTCAGAAATCTGAAAGAATCATCCTCTCATTAAATTAAGACTAAGAGTAGGCCCTCCCTGGTGGCTCAGAGGGTTTAAAGCACAGCACTAAGAAGCTTAAGCCACTTCTGCATGAGTTCCTTCCCTGCCTGCCCTGGAGGAGATCCACATGATGAGGCAGACCTCTCCTGACCCGCCCACTGCTCCCCTCAGCAGTGTACTTCCTCAGTCAGCCTGTTCTGCTCCCCACTTTGTCTCTGGTGAATCCTCTCACTGCCCTTGCACCTCTGGCCTGTACCCCAGTTCTGTACGAATAAATAAATCTTAAAAAAAAAAAAAGACTAAGAGTAACTATAGTCAGGAAATTGATAACATCCCAGTCTAAGGGCAACATTTTTCCCCCTGTCTTGCAATGAATAATTGATTTTGCTTAAGAATTTCCTTTTGTCCTGTGGGAAGATCTTTTTGCTATTTCGCCAGCGTGAAAATAACCCCTGGCATATAAACTGTGACACTTTCACGCTTGGAGGTAACTTTAACATTTAAAAGCAGTGGGGTTTTTCATTAATTGGATGAATATTTCCTTTCAGAATTCTTTATTTTTTTATTTTAGAAAAAAAAAAACATTCCATGGAACATTAGCACTGCTTGGTACAAGGGCAAGAAGAACTCAAGATGTGAGTGAGCACTGATTTCAGTGTCTGCATTAAACAACTGATGCAAAAATGCCTTTGTTCAAAAAAATTTTTTTTCTTGATGTCCCTGTGTTTGGGAGATAAGTTACCCGTTTCTACACAAGATAAGAATCAGGCTGATGCTGTGTTGTACTTTTTTTAAAGATTTATTTATTTATGCATACAGAACAGGGGTACAGGCCAGAGGTGCAGGGGTGGTGACTCACTAGAGTCAGAGTGAGGAGCAGAACAGGCCGACTGACAAAGTACTTTGCTGAGGGGAGCAGTGAGTGGGCTAGGAGATGTCTACTGGGCCATGTGGATCACCCTTGGAGTGGGCTTCAAGCTCATGCTGAAGTGGCTTTAGCTTCTTAGTGCTATGCTTTAACCCGCTGTGCCACCAAGGAAGGCCCATGTTGTACTTTTTTAAGTGTACTCTTTCTAATTGATGGAAAGAACAAAGTTTGCTAACACCGAAAGGGTCCATCATGAAAGTGATTTCCCTTAATGTCACCCATAATGAAGTAGGACATCTTCTGTGATATGATGGAGAGGGGCTAGTGTTTCCAGAATGTTTGTTTCAGGATGGCTACTTGAACCTTGACACAGTAATTCTATGCCTGAGAGTCCTTTAAATGTTAGAAATTGTCACTACCAGTACATTTGAATTCCTTTTTAGAAGGGAAAACTTTGTATATACTACTCAATTTTGCTAAATCTTCTTCCATTAGGAAAATGTGCTTTACCATTCTCCTGCAGATGGTTTTGTGAAGGTGGGCAGAGTGGTAGGTGGAAAGGAGGGATGAACTGGTAATGAGTTATCTCACTTTTTTGCAAAGTTGAAGTCTCATTTGTATGTTGTAATAAGAAACTTAAAGCTGTGTGCAGTCATCTGTAAATGCTGTAAAAATAATACTCTGAGACATGAGTACCTATTGGTATCAAATAACTCCTGTACTAAAGATCCTTTCTGTAAGATGTACTTAGCATTTATTTTGCCTCTAGTTGCTAATGGCTTTTACTATGCAATTCTGGAAGGAGGAATTAATTACTAGGACAAAGCATGGCATATATGTGCTACTCATCAATCATAAATTACCTAGTGATCGCATTAGCTGTTTCTTTTTTTTAAACTGATGCCTCTTCTTCTGTTACCTCTAACTCATCCATGACTAAGTTATAGCTGTGATAAATGACCATTCAAGAGATATTTCTCAACAATCAACACTCTTTTGGTAACAAGTTTAGGACAGAGCAAAACAGGAGGATTGGACAATCTAGATATTTCTATTTGAACTAACATCAGCTTGTAAATATGGATTTAATTTACAGAGTTTAAGTGGTACTCAAAAACATTATATATGGGACAGTGATTTATGAAGTCATAAGAAAGAAGTGACTAAGTCTGATGAATGTTTTCTTTTTTAAAGAAGAATGTTTCTACTAGTAGATACATCTCACAATCAGTTATGCATTTAGTAGAAGAAGGTGATACAAGGAATTTGTTGAATGAGTTAGGTCTGAATGGGTAGGTAGGCTGCAATCCTAGTGATAAGCTTGTTGATGTTGGATTTATGTCTCTTTTCCTTATTTGTAAAATTGTAATCATACCTCTCAGATTTTTACCAAATATAAAGCCAGCTACTGGCATGTAGAAATGTTCAGCTTCATATTTACTGCATGTTAGGATCTAATTAATTAATAATCATTGGTTACCTCTCTCTGATTGGCTTTGCTGAGAAGGATATCAGTGGAATGCCACAATACTAAATATTTTGCCTTTTAAAGTCTTCACCGTAGGAATCATTATGTGCTTCAAGAGATAATTGCCTTGATAAGCAGTTGTGTACAATTATCTCTGTCCTCTAGACATATGTACAATTGTACCTCTCACCTGTTTGCTACCTGCCTATTTACGTGGAAGTCTATGCAAATGTTTGATAAGGGTGGGATTTGACGTTTAAAAATGTTATTTGACAATAGGTAAAAGACTACTCTCCTTCCCAATGAGTACTCGAACCAAAATATACCATAGTGAGGCCATTGTCTTGAACTCAGTCTGAATAGAGCACCCTCCCTACCAAAGGGTTAAAAATATAAAGAGAGCTCAGTTTTCACTGGGCATGCTTTGAAAGGACATAAGACACATTAGACTATAAAAGATTGTCATATTATAACATTTTATATACCAGGTATCCTATAAACAATCCTTGAAAGAAATTTTATGAGACTAGTTTTATAGAACCAGTCTAAGGGCAGATAATAATTTGATACTTGCAAATTTTGATCCAGTAAAGGGTTTTATTTCTATCAAGCATATGTTCATAGTTTATTCAAGAAGAATGTTCCCTGTCTTACAAAAAATGACTACAAAACCATATTATTGTCATTTTGATGTTTTATGAAGTGTACAGTTATAGACTCTTCCTCAGTCTTTCACCAACATGTCAAAATGAATCCCATGAGGAAAAGAACTTGATGTCTCAACTGAGGAATGTGAAATTTGAGTTGATTATTACAATTAAAGATGTGTATCTTTTCTAGCTTTAACTCCTGGCCATGTGGCTTTGATCAAGTTTCTTTTGGTGAGATGTTCTTGTCAAATTTAGAATCAAGACTTCTTACAATATTTACATTTTACAGTAAGGATAGTAAAATGTGGGATCATCTAGAAGCTTAGGTACTCAAGTTTCTGAAGAGTCAAAGTATAAAGGAAAATAATAATGGCTTAACACAAAACTGTAGCATATGGTAATAAAAACCTTCAATATTTATAGACCAATAAGTAGACTCTGTGTGTTTCTGGTTCCTGATCAAAAAACTTGATGTTTCTTTACATTTATAGAAAATGAAAATAATACTAGCTCTTGATGCAAAGCTCTTTATAACAAAATAAACTTGTACACGTAAAACAATTTTGTACATTACAAATGAGAAAAGCTCTAAAATCTATGGTTTGGGATATAGAGGCAGATACAGACGGCAGGAGGGTTGGTGTTTGCTTTGGTTTTTCTCTAATTACATGTCCCTGGAGCATCAGTATTTTAGATATTTCTTGTGCCATGAGACAAGAAAAGCTCATGGTAAAAGAAAACCTCTGAGAATGTGCTCACTGAAGTATATAAGGGCAAAAGACTTCAGGATAGCAAGCAATGGTGGTGTTTGCCATTCTATTTATGGCTCCCTTAGCTGTCAGTTGCCTAGGAGATCACTGGCAAAGTCCCAGCAATAACTAGCACCATTTTATTCTATAAAGAAATAGCTGCATCTGAATTAGTGACAAATATCACATACTTTCCCGGGATACCCTCTCAAGACCTCCAGAGATCTCCACTACCTGTTGTATTGTCACCTCTGCTCTTCAACACGCTGTAGCGAAATTGTCAGTCAGTTCATCTTCAGGAAAATACTGACTACAGTCTGCATCCAATGAACTTGTACCTGTTAAACAATTCATAGTTCATGCCTGGAGGGAAGGGAGCTACTCTCTCCCAACTGTGTTAAGGGCCAGAGGTTCTATTTTTCTGTCTCACATAATCTACCTTAAGTCAAAGTTGATTAGCAGAGATGTGGTGAGGAGGGAACTGCCTTTGCTCCACTTCTAAACCTTTGTTTTTCCTTTTGCAGGTAAGTGAACATGGCATTGAGCATTGCTCATTTATACTTCCTGTCTGGCTTTTACTCATGGTGCCATTTTATGGACTAAAACTCAACAAGGCAGTTACAAAAATACTGATATACATGTACTATGGATACCATTGCAGTGTATGCTGAGAGATGGTAAGTGTTTGTCCATTTTAATCATAATTTATGAGGCCAATGTGTCCCTACACTCCCATTCCCTCGCCTAGCAGCAAAGTGACTCTTGGTGTACTAAGCATTTCTTCTTGGCACAACTAAAAAAATGGAAATTAAGATACACTTTGCAAGCTTTTTAAGGATGTGCTTTTCAGAAGACAATTTTTATCAAAAGCCTGGGATGATTTGGTATTACTGATGACTAAAGTCTGTTATGGTACATTATATTTTCATATCTGGCTAGTTTAGAATGAAATTTAAAATAATACAGTGATGTAACTGGTCATGGGCTTTGTAATTCTGAGTAAATTCCTAGGCTGAAAAGACAGGGTCAAAGTACCATCTAAAGTAAAACATTCTGTATTAATAGTTGCCTAATGAGTAGAGCATTATTAGATATGTTTTTTTTTTCTTTTTGAATTCAAAGTTCTAAATCAAGTAAATGTAATTGGAGTTTTATTTTTCAATATTTGAAGGTGGTGTTTACTATGTAGGTGTTCAAATAATAGATCTGTATTTAGAAAGGAATTTAAGCATGTGAGTTCCTTTTTAATTCAAATACTGTCATTAAAGATTTTTAAAGTATTAAATAGCTTTTTCAGTGTTACAAGATGGGTACAGCTAAATCTTTTAAACATTTCATTATTAATTCTCTAGGAATGAAGTCTTGGCATTTATTATTATTATTTTTTTAACTTACAGTCCATTGTACTACTTGATTGTAATTTTTTGTTAGGATTTTTATATTTTTACTTTGACGAAAAATCAGATCAGAAATTGTATTTAGAAATTAATTTTTGTTTTTGATTTCTGTTCATTACTATTGAAAGTGTCACTATTAAATTTGTTTAGAAATATTTGTAAGTCTATTTTCAGATTGACATGCTTTGAAAAGTACCTGAATTCTTTGGTTTCTTGCTGTTATAGCTTCACCTGAGATAAGTGAATAGAATTATTGTCATTACCTTTAGAAATTTTATTCTACAGAGGCTTGATATAAGAGTTTACCAAATGCTGACCTTTCAATTTTTATTTTCCAAGAGAATTAAGTTTAGATCCATGTATTTCAGACTGATTCTTTTAAGTCTTAATTATTATGTTGTAACACATTACTCTTTTGGCAATGATTAATGGAAAGCAATCCTTTTACCCCACCCGCTTCCTACCCAAAGCACTGATTGTCCTGTATCTGAAACTTTAAAATGGCCAGTTTCTAAATGTTGGATGTATGCTTGGTCTCATCTTTAAATACTTTTTTTTTGTTTTTTGAGAAAATAATCTATATTTCACAAAGAAAGTAACTGTGGCTTATAAAATAGAATACTATCTTATTCACTAAATTGTAATGCATCTACTTTTACTACTAATGGAAACTTTTTTTTTTTAAAGAAAGACACAAAAATAGAATTTCAAAATGAACCTTTTATGGAATTAGGCACAAACCTCAGACCTATGAAATCTTTTAGTTCACATTCTCCTGGTTATTTAATTTTCTATGCTGTGAGTTTTATGACTAGTTCATTCATCAAAAATAAAAATCTCCATAGGAAATGGTATGATTTATACTTAGGAAATGTGTTTATTGGGATTAATATTATGGATTTCATTGGGGCACTTTTCAGTCCCAGAAGATTTAAATGCTGATTAAAAGCAAGGGTGGGTCTTTGTCGTGCTGCTGAACTCCAGAGTGCTTAAACTTGGGGAAATGATGTTTTAGAACCCCCAGACATGCAAAGATTAATTACAATATGACGTATATTGTAGTATGTGTCATATTTGTAGTGTGAGGTTGATACCCTATCACCTTAAGTTCTAGAAGATTTTCCAGTCTTGTCTTTTCCTTGAGCCACTCTGGAAGTTTCTTGTAGTTTTATTTGTAATGTGTCATTTTATAATCCATGATGCTTCCCTTGTAGGATATGAATATTTTGGTAATTTTGATAGGAGGCTGGTGCCTGCCTTTATCAAAATGTCACTGGATGGGAAGGAAATAATTGTATTTCTGTGTTTGCATGTTTTTCCATTTCAGTGAACATTCTCATCAGTTTTATTGTTTATGCATAACTAAGAAATCATTAGGTTATTTTCCTGTTCTGTATTCTTCTGAGGAAGTGGATGTGGGTTGGTTTACTATGAATGAGAACAGTTACAGAAGGAGGAAGGGTGATCCTGGTAGTTGGAGAGGCAGGTTGTTTTTGAAGACTCCCTTGAGAAAATTTTTTCTCACGATGGAGAAAATTAGGATATTTACTGCACCTCTGAACTTGTGTCTGACAGATTGTGCATAATGAGTAACTGTACATATTTCCATGCTTAATGGTAATTTCTTATGCAAAAATATTAAATACAAGATTAACTCATGATCATGAAAGGAAGATCTTTAAGTTGTGTTGTTGTAATTTTCCAATAGCTAATACTTAATTTGAAAAATAATTAGTCCTCTATGAATTAAATATTAAAGACAAGCTAATAGAAAATAGTTGGGTGGATAAGATAAGGTTAATGTTTAATAAACTTTTAGTCAAATGATATTATTTTGTCTGTAAATGACAGCTCTTTCAAAAACATAATTTTATCTATCATAAATGACTTAAACGATCATGCATTTTGTTCTGTATGTTAATTCAAAACCCCTAGTACAGTAATTTTGTATGTTTAGAATTAATCTAATGAACCCCATCATTCAAGATTCCACATTACCAACATTTTGCCATATTTACTATCTTCTTGTTTGGAAGGGATGTTGAAATAATTAAAGTAATTAAAAATATTTAGGCATCATGTCATTGGCCCCTTAATTTTCTGCTGGGGCGGCTCCCAGGAGGCTTAGGGGTTAAGTCTCAGCACTATCACCACTATAGTCTGAGTTCAATCCCAATACCCAGCCAGGGAGGTGACCCACATGGCGCAGCAGACCTCTCCTATCTTACATGCTGCTCCTCTCAGCAGTGTATTTCAGTCAACATGCCTTTTCTGCTTCCCACACTGTCTCTGAAACCTCTCACCCCACACCTGTAGCCTATGTCCCATTTCTTCCATGCAAAAATAAATTTAGAAAATACTTTGCTGTACATGTTTAAAAAAAAGGCCTTTTTTAAAACATACCTATAGTGACGGCACAATGAGAAAATACTTTCTCTACATTCAACTTTCCTATACTGGATTAAAAGCGATTACTGTATTGCATTTGTTTGAATAAGGGTTCAAATCAATTTTCACTTGTTGCATTCAGTTATGTGACTCAATAATTTTAAAATTTAGGACAATTTCTGTTTTTCCCTTTCTCTTTATTCCCATCTACCAGCTAAAACCAGGTTAGATGAATTTTTCTGATTTCATCTTAGTGATGACCTTTAACTTACTCCTCCATCATGCTCACTCAGGTACATTCAATAAAAATCAAGGCTAATTTGATATTGGAAATGCATGATTGGCAACTGCTTAACATGTTACTCTTCCCTAACGTTTGGCTTATAAAACCCAGATGAATATCCATGATGAAAGTCTTGGAGATGGGCATAGTGGCAGAAATGGTAAGGATCATTCTTGGTTCTTTGGGGAAATCGGACCAAAATTGCCTGTAAGACTAGATTGTTGGTAAATAGAATAAACCTAGCTTTTTTTTTTTTTCCTCTGATATAACCAATAAAGCAACAACTCGAGTATTTCAGTGAAGTTTCTGGATTTTGATGTTCTAGTTGTGTTTTATAATTGTTAACCTAAATGTTTCTGAACTCTTGATAGTAATTCAGTGGATGCATGGACGAGAGGGTTGATGAGCAGTTTGCTCAAAATAAGATTGTCCTTACGGTGATAATCAGAAAAGCTAAGGCATGGGTACATGATGCTTGGTTATACAACTTGATGTTGTATGTGTTTTAAGAGTTGATTTTTTTTTTTTAAGAAATGATGAGTATGGCTTTAGTCATGACCTTTTAGAGAGTATATTTATGTCAAGTGAACAGGATATGACTAGTTAATTTTCATGAACACATCTAAGTTATTAGATCCTGTAAAAGCAGAAACATGTATTAATGTGTCCTTCTCCCCTGAAAAACCCTGCACAATGTAACAAGGAGTTTGACTACCAAAACACAAAAATGAACAATAGTTAAAAGAACTGCTATTTACTTAGACAGTAATTAAGATTATGTAATGAGATTTTAATTAATCACTTGCTAACAAAAATGTATATTCATTGAAGTAGTTATTGATGAGTAAGTGTGTTTCTAATATCCTCACTCTTTACAAATATTTCATATTTTTGTAAATATAGACCATGATAACTAGTTTTTCAATGGCAGTCAACCTGGCAAAATCCATTAAGTCAACTAAAAATGATAAAACCAAATATTGAATAAAGGAATGGATGTATACACTGCAAAATTATTAATAGAAATCTACTTCAAATTTTCAGTTTCTTTTCAAGATGCTCTTTTGAAGATACTCTTCTAAACATGAAGTATACTTAGATTCAGAATAGTTCAGAACCTCACATCAAAAATATACAATCTTATAAATGAGAGTGTATATGTTTTATTTTGAAATTCTCTTTGATCTTCAAATGCTCAAGACTGAAAAGTAGTTCTTTAAATCCCACATGGAGGGTGAACTATGCCTCATAGTTGAAGGAGAAAGAGAAAAGAGGCTGAGGTAGAAGGGAAGTGGGGAAGAGGTTTGGGGGGGGGGATGAGAAAAGAGGATGCCAGGCAATTTGGAGGTAGGATTGTGAGAGGACTGTCAGGAGTCTGACAGTGATAATGGGCTCCCACAGAGGAAGACACAACTGCAGATCAAACCTCTAAAAATATTTTCTTTTACTGAAAAATGCTGAAAGTTCTGTTGGCTCTTCTATAAGGGTGAGATTTTATTGGTGAGTTATTGTGACCATATTTTTTGGCCTGTTTACTTTCTATGCTATTTATGGTTCATCTTTGTCCTTGATTTACCAATTAGGGCTTCTTCAACTTTGATGCATATCAGAATGACTTAATTTGTTAAAACTATAAAGGGAACCTGAGCATCTAATTTAAAATAAGATGACTTAAGTGCTAATCAACTGAACATTTTCTAGTAAGGGAATATTATTACACAAAATATCAAGCAAAGGAGCTATTCTTTTTTGTTCTTTACAAGGACTTTTTTGTTCTTTATGGGAACCACATACAGGAAAACAAAAGCTTAGTGGGTTGATGATTGCCGTTGTTGAGTTTCTCTCTTAGATTTTACTTTATGTACTTTTATTTTCACCTATATCATAATCTCAGAAGAGCAAAACCACCTGACTTGTAGGACTTCAGTTAGTGTTAGCTATTGCTGACTTCTGGGATTGAGCATTTTTAAATATAATTAAGTAAATGCCAGGTTGACATGATTGCCTTTTCTGAGTGTATCACTGAGAGGATCCATCAAGGCACACATCTTTTGTAAGTAATTTGGGCCATGTTCCTTTATTGCTTCCTCTCCAAAGCCGATGTGGTATTCAAAAAGCAAAACCAAACTCCTCCTGCAGCAGCAAGGCTTTTCTCTGGAGAACTTAACAATAATTACCTCAAGATGGTAAATTCAGTGGAGGTAAAAATGTAGTATAAATGACTAGGAGTAGGTGACCCAGACTTTCTTCCTTCCTCTGCCTCACTGAATTAACTCCTAACCAAGTAATTCAACCTTTATATACCTTATCTTTCTTTTTTGTAAATTAGCATTATTATATATTTTTTTTACCTCAAAAGATAGGGCAAGAAATACCAAATGCAAAATGAATGCATCTTTTATCTTGGAAGGAAAGTTCTTTCAACTTTAAAGTTGAATTAAGTTGAATCATGACAATAAAAAGGGAAGATAATATTTATAAGAAAGTTTCCTTGAAGTCATTGGAGAGAAGTAGAGATTAGATTTTCCCACTGCTGCAATACATAATTTTTAGTCACCAAAAAAAAATTGGGACGAGAAAGAGGAGACTACAATGTTGTGTTGTCTGTTTTAATAATTTACTTTGAGTTCATTTTTAGTTAGTTGTTTGCAAACAATTAATCTAAATATAGGAAAGATTTCAATCACGATTCTGCCATTATTGCATAATGGAGTCTGCTGAGAGTGTATTGGTTTAATACAATGAGATGTAGAAGAAAATGTATTTCATGCCCCAGTACTTGTGTTAATTAGCAGGCACTATTTGGTATCTATTGATAGTTATTCAGGGAAATCATTGGGCTTAGAGATGACTAGAGTCAGCAAGAAGATTCCCATGTTGAAACTTCATGTCACTTCTTGTTCTCAGAGAAGTAATAAATACCTCCACAGGTAGGCAAAGCTTCATCCTTTTTTTGTTTCCTCCATCCACCCATCAGTATTGAGCTCCTTTGTGTACAAGTCACGATGCTCAACCCCGCCATATAAATACAAAGCAGGCAGATTTGTTATTCTTGAAATCCTGATGGGGGATGGTGCACGGAAGAGAAAAATGAAATATTCACACACCAGGGAGTTGGCCTTAATTTAGATTACATCAGTTGTAAGAACACCTATTAAATGCTTTTAGAATAAGGATTTGCAAGACAAGTTAATTATTAAAGACAAGCCTTTGGGAGTCTTCTAAAGAATTCATAACTAACGGTTGCCTCTGTGCTTGAGGCTTAATGTCTTCTAACTCTTTGCCCCACTTCATATTATAATTATATAATTGAAAATGTATTTTTTCCTTCTCTTTCCCCTATCCCTTATACTGGAATTTCCAGTGAGATTATAGGAATTGCCTCTCTGATCTAAATATTAAAAACTACGTTCAGTGCTTTTCACAATACTTGATAAAGTGGCAGTGATCCTGTTATTGTTTGGTCTTGATTCAGATTATTGCCCTTTGCATTTTGTTGGAGTCCTGTATGTATAATGAATAGCTGAGCATTGCACTAGAACTCAGAAGCTGGCTATTATGAATCCTGGGTTCTTCATTATTCAAGTAAGAACGTAAGATGTCAATACTTTAGAAGTGTGTCTCAGACTATTGTGTCTACACAATTAAGGTTACTGATTCAGAGGTCCTGGTGGTATCCACAAACCTACTTTCAACACACTCCCAGGGAATGTTCTTAGGATGGTGGTCTGTGGACCACACTTTAAAGAGGAAGGTGCTATGGGTCTTAATATAGTTTTATAGAAAATTGACCTTAAAGTGTTAATTTTATGAAGTTGTGAGTGGAATGGTTTGAAAATTGCTCCATCTGGCTATAAAACAGGACACTTGCTTTTCGCTGCTGATCTGAGTTTGTTGTTATGCTTTGGACTGCTTCTAAGAAATATTGATTGTTCTTTCACAAAAGATGGAAGAATGAGGATTTACATGTTGTTCTTCCCTTCTGCTATTCACCTGATCATTTGGTGGAGAAGACATTGTTATATTTCTAAATTGCCCTTAAAGCAACAAGTCTCCAGATTTGTAATCTTTGTTAATCCCAGTTTTTATGTGTTGTACAAACATTATTTACTTCAAACTACATGCCAGGCATCAGGTTAGATTTTGGAGACAGAACAGGCTAATTTTATTCTTAATCAGACAACTTTTAACTATGATAATTGAGAAAGAAGAATGCCTATGTGAAGGCATATGAAAATATATATCAACATAATTATATCTGTGGTATGCATGATTAATTGTTCAGGTAATCTACTTCATACACTTGTCTTTCTATATTGAAACTTTTTATTTTCTTGTTTTCAGTAATACCACTCGTCCTGTTTAATGTTTAATGATTTCTTTCATCTCTTGCCTAGATACCTTTTCTCAGTCTGAGAATACTTGAAGCGTACTTCAAGTAATAGAAAGTCTAACTCAATCTGGCTCATAGATTAAAGACAGCTACTTTCCCATATAGCTGGAAGCCCTGAAGTAGAACAGACTTCAAATCTTGTGGATACATTAATCCAGCAATTACATGAAATGTCCTATTTTTTCCTTCTCTTATGAAGAAGGACTCTCCTATTATTTTTTTCTTTGACCTTAATTGGGCCATGTCAATCCTCATTACTAGCACAGACAATGAAATGACTGTGCTTGACATGTTCTGATCACTTAAAGTAAAGCAGAATTGGTGTCGAGCAATCCTTCATCTTTTCTCTGCCAACTTTAAAATGTTACATCCCCAAGGATTGTGTCCAGGAATGTTTTCCTTCTCACTGTTTACTCTTTCCATGACTTAGTTATTACCTTAATGTGTGATGATAGATACTGCAGCTATATATTTAACCCAAAATACTATTAGAAGTTCATATCTATATATCTAATTTCTTCTTGGAAAATTCAATTTAAACTGACAGTGTCTTAAATTCAGTATAATCCAAAATTGGACTTGTTATCTTAACCCAGCTTGACAGGTTATTTAATCTAAAACCCCAGAAGTCAACCTTGACCACTTAGTCAATAACCAAATTTTGTTAATTCTTCCTTATCTTCTCTTGGTCTATTCTCCTCCTTTCCATGGTTCTTCTGTCGCTCTTTGGGCTTTTATTATTTCTGGTAGTGTAGTGAGTTTTATTTATTTATTTATTTTTAAAGATTTATTTATTTGTGCATAGAGAACTGGGGTACAGGCCAAAGACTCAGGGGCGGCAAAAGGCTTCACCATAGACAGAGTGGGGAACAGAACAGGCAGATCTATGAAGTACACTGCTGAGGGAAGCAGTGGGCGGGTCAGGAGAGGTCTGCCACGCTATGTGGTCACCTCTGGGGCAGGCGGGAATCAAACTCATGAGGAAGTGGCTTTAGCTTCTTAGTGCTGTGCTTTAACCCGCTGCGCCACCAGGGAGGGCCCGAGTTTTATTTTTTGTCACTCCATCTCCATTCATGTTGCAACTTTTTGCAACTTCTTTATCACATCTACTAAGCCAACTTCTCAGTGTCCTCATCTGATCAGATCTCCTATTTACAGTCTGTAGCTCCCTTCGGACAAATGAAATTCCTTACCATGATATATCATGTTATCCCCTATCAATTTTTTTAACCTCATCTGGTGCTGTCCTATTGCTAGAATCCTCATATGCATAATTTACATTTAGCTTTTCTTACTTTTCTGAAAGAATGACATGATTTCTGATAGTGTCTATGTTCATGCTGTTTTGTTCACTTATCTTTTTATGTCTCAGCTCAGTCATTATCTCCTATACACTTAAGACTCTCTAGTATTCTTCACATTGCCAGGAGAAAGGAAGGAGGAGGACATGGTAAGGGTGGCAGTGGTGATGCTGACCATGATGATGATAGATATGGGGGGCTTGCATTCAGTGATATATACATACTAAGCGCTTTATACATACTAAGCGACATTTATGCAAAGTCAGTGTTACAAAAGATGAGGAGACTGAACTTAAGCAATCTGCTTAAAGACTCAAGACACCAAGTAGTGAAACCAGGATTTAACTTTTGGCCACCTGGCTCTTGGATCTGTGCGCTTAGATACTGTACTCTACTAAGTTATTTGGTCAACTTTTCCTTGGGCCAGTTTTGTACCTTGGGATATATTTTCTTGCATTTTAAATATTTCAATTTGTTTATCCTGTCTGCTTCCTCCAAATATGCCAAAAGTTTCTTGAAGGCTAGAGTAATTCTTGTTCATAACTAGTTCTAAACACAATAGGCACAAGTATTAGGAAAGTGAGGAAGAAAGAACTAGAAAGAATGGTATGTTGTTTGTGGATAAAGAATTGAGTAATATTTTCTAGCTTTAACACTATGTAGCTTTGCACGTAGAATAGAATTTTTTCTTTTAAAAATATTACATATATTTGACATCATTCATTTTTGTACAATGTATACTTTCTCCATTCAAGTATAGCCCCATGAAATTCTCACCAATTCACTCGTGTCCCATCATCATAATCCCTTGTGCTCATCTCACCCCTGTATTTGATCCTTCTCCCCCATTTTCTCCTGTATACATTAGAAGAATTTTTGATTGAACAGAATAGTTCTTTAAGGAAGAAGTCTTAAGTCTTCCTGCGCTTAAAATATATGACTTACTGGGATTCCTCATGTGTTTCTTTATTAAACACACATCATCACTCTACAAAAAGACATGCACATGAGTGTTCATTAAAGCTGTATGTTCAGTCATAATATGAAACCAGTTCATATATCTACCAAATGGTGAGTGGATATACACAGTAAAGTACATTCATATAACGAAACACTACTTAGCAATAAAGAATGAAAAGGAATGAATAACTATGCAACTATGTGTAAATAGCGAATGCATGGTACTGAGCAAATGATTCAAAAGAGTACATACTATGTCTATGAAGCTGTAGAACAAGCACAAATAATCCCGGTGAGTGAAGTTACAATTGATTGAAAAAGGGGCAGAAAGGAATTTTCTTAAACAATGGAGATGTTTTATATCTTGATCTGGGTGGTGATTACGTGGGGTTAGATAATTATCAAAACGTATTAACCTGCACACTTACAATCTACACAATTATTATTGTATGTTAACCATACTTCATTTTTTAAAAATGATGAAAATAACTGGCAAAGGAAGTGACAGGACAAGAACTTAGAAAAAATTGGGAAAAATAACAGCAAGTTTGTATATTAATGAAAATGATCCAATTGAATAAAAAGTACTGATGAATGAGAGAGAAGGGAGAATAAGTGAAGTGATGTACTTGCTTGTGAGAGAGATTGGGGTTGAGTGCACAGACTGAGGGACTAGCTTTACAGGACTGTGGATAAAACAGGGTCTGTAGCTAAAATTGATAGTGAATGATTGGTGATGAGGTCAAAACTTGATGAGGTCAAGTCTTGATAATTTTTTCTAAGAAGTAAGAAACCCAAGCAGTGAGTAAATAAGGGGGTACAAGAGATTTTAGGAAACATAGAATAATGTCTGTCAAACTTTATTTCTGTGCATCAAAGCATGATGCATGCTTAAACAAATGTCATGGGCTCGGCCTCAGAGTTACTGATTCAGTATGACTAGGGAAGTACTTGAGATTGTGCCATGAGTTTGTAGACAATGTTAATCTGGATAAGATTCTGAAAACCACTAGTATAGAGCTTTAATTTTTATAGCTAACAGTCATATGTTGAATAGTTGAATGATTTGTCTAAGGTGCTAGAAATGTGTTAACCAAATTACTCCCGGTATCCTCTGATTTCGGTAAAGGAGAGCAATGGCAAGCAATGGGGGCCAGAGGTGAAATAGGGGTGGATCTTCAAAGGAGACTCTGGTGAAAGGGAAAGCTAGGGTTACCAAAAATAACCTTAGTTTACTGTGCCCTGATGAATGATGAGGGCAATAAAATGTTTTTCCCCTGTTCAGTACATGGGCCTAACCGTATATGAACATAAGTTCAGATGATAGGAAGTCTTTGTTTTGGTCTCTGCCTATAAAGGTCTGTTTTAGGTAGTTCATTAATGGAAACACTTAAAAAAAAATCTGGTAACTTTCATTTATAAACATGTGCAAACACTGGGTCCAGTTTATATCCTATAATATGTAAATCATGTAAATATGATTGCAAAAAATATTGTCCATGAAATAAACATTTAAGGACTTTTTAATTTTAATTATATCTGTATATCCCAATATATTGCAACACACACAATATTGAAAAGCAGTGGTAACTCAAACTTAGATTCAGTATGGCAGCTAATACTCTTGGTAATTTATAGAAAAAGCTAGTAGGAAATGTTCTAAATATTTTCGTTGAATCTTGTGACCACAAATGATTTTGATATTTTTTTTCTGTTTGAAAATGAGTGGAAGTTATTTCCTAAGGAAGTTATTTAAAAAAAAAAAACCTGTATTCATAACATAATAACTTGTAACATAATAAACAGTAACATAAAAACTAATTTGCTTTGGTGGACTGGCATTAAGTAAGACCCGCGTGCTTGGGACACTAACTACAAACAAATGAAATGTCCCTATGTTAATAATTTATACTTTGGGACATCAAAGACTAAACTTACTATATCTCAGTGAAATTGTGATCCTAGTGAATAGATCAGCCATGGTTAACTATATACTTGTATTTTGGTTTAAAGTACTTTTTTTTCATGTTTTTGTTGTTTTCTCCCTATGCTTTATACATTTCTTGAGTTTATACACTGTGACTATTGTGGAAATTGTCATTTTTTTCAAAGGCATCCACTTACAGCGAAGGTGCCCAATTTTGTTCAGACTAGATGATTAAATGTGTACTGCTAATACAAAAATACAATGTAATTTCCAACTGGAGTCTTCATAAATATGAACAAAAATTGGCAAAAACATGGTAATGTCAAGTTATATCAAATAGAATCAACTGATTCAAACAATCTCCAGCATATTTTTTTATAAAAATCCTTTTTTTTATAAAAAATTGTAAACACTTGAAACATTTTTTTTAGTAATAAAATGGAGTTAAAGTACATGCTACCCTCTACAACATGGATTAAAGTTGAAAACATGCTGAGTGAAAGAAGCCTGACATGAAAGACCAGCACATTCAATGAAATACTGAGAATAGGAAACTGGATAGAGACAGATGGTTGATTCATGATTACCTAGAACTGGTGGGGTAGGGAGGATATGGAGTTTCTTCAGGGTGATAAAATGTTCTAAAATAACTTGTGACGGTTGCAAAACTCTGAATGTACTAAAAGCATTGAATTGTATAGTATGTGAATTTTATCTCAACAAAACTGTCACAAGAATTATTTCTTAACCATTTCTCAGGAACTCTTCACTTAAAGTGCAGTGCATTCTTCCCTGGGTGACTAACTGAGGGCACCAGTGCTGCCTTCACTGGTAGCGCTCCTCGGCTGCTGGCCTGTGTTAACTTGTCTCTGAGCATTCATACTTTGAAAGGAAAGAAAATTTGGCCTCAGGGAGTTTTTAAAATTGTTACATTTGGCAAGCATTTTAATTAACTGATATGCAAAGAAAATCCAGATGGTATCTATCTCATATAATTAAACACTTTAAAACTTGTTTCTAATTCTCTACCCTCTCCCTCCTCCTGTCTTCCTATTTTTTAAAATTTTCTGTTGTTGTAGTGGAAAACACTCAACATGAATTTAATTCCTGTATATATTTTTTTCTCATAAGAAGAAATTTTATGCCAGGGTTTTCAAAAGGTAACCTGTGGACTGACAGCATCAGAATTACACGGGGAATTTATTAAAAATCCTAAATTTAATTTTCAGAGATTGGGAAGTGGTCACCAAATACACTGTCTAACTTAGAATTTCTTGGCTAGTGCTGGAGCTTTTCACTGTCCCAAGTATTCTTAACTCTGCCCTGCCCACCCCCCTTCTATGTCCAGGGTACTCTGTACGCTGTGATTTTTTTTTGTTGTTTTTCCCCACAATTTGAAAATCAGTGTCAATTAACTTGTTAAAGATTCTGCTCCCCAACGGTGCTTATATTTTTGTCTCATTTGATTTATTCTTTCCAGGTATTAAGAAAATTGCTTTAAGTCTTTGCTTAGTGAAGACTTGTACTCAAATGGCTCTTTGACATATTTGATGTAATTTGAAAACTGTGTCTAAAATGCTCTACTTTTTGTTGATTATTTCTTTTATAATGCTTCCTATCCCCTTCTTTCAATACAGTATATAGGATGAATGTAAGTGATAATGTTGTTATTAGATATTTTGGGTACTGTAGGATGAAGAAAATACAGTTCATTTTTAAAAAACTTACTGTAGTAAGACATTTCAGTTTTTTTACTTTAAAGAATTTTTCTTTTGGGGGGCCAACTGCTTTTAAAACAAATAATGTATTAAATTTGGGAAGAAGTATATGGAACTCCTTAACATAAAATTTGACACTGCGCATAAATAGCATGAGATTTTAGTAAAAAATTGGTTATTAGAATAAGTAATAATAGTACAGACTAGCATTTACTTTTATAAATTAGTCTTTTTTAAAAAAGCTATTTTAGGGCCCTCCCTGGTGGCACAGTGGGTTAAAGCATTGCATTGAGAATCTAAAGCCGCTTCCGCATGAGTTCAATTTCCGCCTGCCCCGGAGGTGACCACATGGCGTGGCAGACCTCTCCTGACCCGCCCGCTGCTCCCCTCAGCAGTGTACTTCGTCGATCTGCCTGTTCTGTTCCCCACTCTGTCTCTGGTGAAGCCTCTCACCGCCCCTGAGCCTCTGGCCTGTACCCCAGTCTGTATGAACAAATAAATAAATCTTTAAAAAAAAAAAAAAGCTATTTTAAAAGTTGTGTTATTGTGTTTGCTACAGAAAGTTAAGGGAAAACATTTCTTTGTATGAATAGATAAGAGAATAAAGATAAAGGGAACAAGAAATGTTAGTAGTTACTTTCAATATATATTAAGAATATTTATAGTCTTAACATTTTATGGCTTGATGTAGTTTTAAAAGAAAGTGTTGACTGGATGTATTTTCCAGAATAAAATCAAATCTGAAATTCAAACGTGTTTAATAGAAGATTTGATCACAGATATCTTACTAATAGCCATAAATTTTAATTGCAAGTTAGCACTTTATTTAAAATGATAAACTGTTGCTTGCTTCCCTATTTATTAGCAGATAGGTGACATTTAATTAAATAATTATTCTTTCCATTGCATATATTTATATTGCAGGCAGGGATTCCATTCAGAGATTTTGCTTCCAGTATTGGGGCAAACCTCTTGCCAGTTTGTACAAATGGAATGTCAGCCCATAAAATATGGTATTGTATTGTCTTAAAATTGATCTACTTTTCAGTTTCTGAATAAGTCCCCTTCCCCTTCTTTGATTTCACCCACTCTTTCTTCCTGTATTTTCTCAATTACAACTGTCCCCATCCTCACTTTTTAGTGTCCAAAAAGCTAGATTTCAAATATACTGTTTAAAATTGACAGCTGCTGTAGAATATTCTCCAGAGGCAAATCACATTCAGCTCTTCTGTGCCACCCTATGTCGCCACCATTCTCCTAGCAACTCTCCCCCAATTTGAGAATTTCAGACATTGTCCTGAGTACTGGAGAGGCACCATGAACCAGAGAGCCACACAGTTGACCCCAGCAGCTCACAGAGCTGCCTGGAAATCGGGCATGTAAATGCGCTGAGATGTGTTCATCAGAGGATATAGAAACACTAGGTGGGACACTCACCACCCTTGGGGCTGTGCTCCAGGTGATTGATAACAGCATCTTCCCCACCTGCCTGCCCTGCCTCCATGCCTACCAGAGATCTTACACCCAATGTTATTATGCCCCAGGAAGCTACTTCTACAAATCTGTCACCAAACTGCACACATCATTACATTCTTCTCTGAGGGTAATCTCTTCCACATGACTGGGGCTTCACTCCAGCCTTCCCTGTCTCTTTGCCTGGTTTCATTCACATCCGATGAGAAAGGCCAGAAATAGACTTCTGTTTGCTGTTCCCTCAGTCAGACTTGTTGAGACCCAGCACTTTCCTAAAATTGGAGGTGTCATAATCTGTGGTGAGCGTTGGGTTCCTGAGCAGGTGTAGACAAGGGAGAAACAGATTTTGACTTCTAGGATGTTAAAACCAAGGCAAACGAGGATGGCATGTAATAAAATGTAGTCATAGTACCGATGATGAAACCAGGCTCTTGTTGAGTGAATTGCCTTAATTTGATAATAAGAGTTCTGTCCAGCATGATTTGCCTATGTGGCCTGATTCTGCATTTACTCCCGTGTTCCTTCTACCAAACTGTGTATCTGCATTTTTCTTTGATTAATTTCATGGGAATTTTTACCAGATTTAACTCTGTTATAAAGTTGAGTAAATTTCGTTTTTACAAACGCAAAGATACATGCTTGTATGTTGTGGTTTTCAAAAATTATTACTTGTTATAAATTTAAAGTGAAAAGTAACACTGGGTTATCGTATATAATTAAATATAGCCATTTAGAAATTACTCAAAATCCTATCTTAGAGAACTTAGAACTTTTCATTCCATAGCTCATTAATAGTTGGAAGTTACTTGGAGTTTTGTGTTTTTATTTGCATAATGGTAATACTGTGTACATCATTGGGAAAATAGTTAAATATTCCTATCTTTTTCTTTATGTGTATCACCTAAACCCTTTACTTAATTTTCTCTGATAATGAAGATCCTGAGGTTTTTAAGGGTATAATGTAATTTAAAAAAAAAAAAAAACCTCTGGTTACCTATATTCTAGTTTGTCAATCATTGGTTCATTTCTCCATCTTGGTACATATGCTTCTCTCATTACACATGCCTTTACTTTTGTAATAGTTAAGAATAATCCCCAAACATACTCTTTAATTCATACTTTCATCCATAAATACTTTCCTATATCTCTGATAGATAAGACTTCAGATTTTTTTTTAAATCATGTTTTATCTCAGATAAAAGTAGTCCTATGATGTCACCTAATAACCAGCCATTCAAATATCTCCAGTTGGAAGAGCCAATGTTTGAATAGCAACTCCCCCAGGCAGGCTCTCCACTTTTATTAATAGTCTTAATTAAACTTTATTTTCATTTTGTCCTTTGTAGGCTGAGCCATATCACTTGCATTTTACGCAAGATTGTATATACCTTCAGCTTGGGAAATAGGAGATCTGGGTTCTGACTGGAGCCAGCTTACTCTTCTCAGGCAGTTTGCTCAGCCTTTGTGGATTCCAGGGTCCTGTGTTATAAAGGGGTATTTGGACTAGGTATTACTACAGATACTTTCATTTCTAGTAATCCTGTGGTTACTGTTAGGCAGGTAGAGCTTTGCCTTTTGAGTTAGAGCAACATGGGATCTGGATTTATGGGTAGGAGTTGGAAATTGAGAAACAACAGGAGATGACAGAAGGTATTTCTTTTCAGAATGAAGGGAGCAATATGGGGAGTAGGAGGAAATAAGATTATTGAAGAACAGAAAAGGAAAAGAGTGGCAAGATTTGAATCTGACTTCCTTTTTTGAGCAATGCCATGATTTCGCAGGGATGTCCACTATTATTTCTAGTACATGTCTTTTTGAAGTGAGTATCAAAGTGTTGGTGTATATTACAAACCTAAGTTCTGGGGATACCCTAGGGTCTTCACAGTTTGTTACGGATAAAGACAGTGTGTTTTGGTGTCTGTGCTAGTATGAAAATGGTAGCATAGTGTGATGACTTGTTCGCAGATATAGTAGACCTTTGAGATAGTTGGCTTGTGTTTGTAGCCATTAGGAGCCATGAGATTTCACTCAAAAGTAATGCATCAGAAAGTACGGCAAGCTTTGCCTAAAGGCCTGGTATTAATCTTGATGACAAATATGACAAAATCATTTAAAAAACATATGCTTCTATTGCCTATGCCAGCCTTTGCATGGAATTTCCAAAAAGCCTTCATAAGAATTGGAGATTAAATGAATGAATGGTAGTTGCTCAAGTACATTGATTTGAATTTTGTTGAAACTGATAATTATCAGTTGGGGGGTTTAATTTCTTTGACCCTTTACATCCTCTTTTCTTCTACCTCTTGTGGTTGGATTTAGATGGTTCTGATCTGTGGATCCCAAGTTGGATAATTCTTTCATCTTCCATGTTAATTCTTCAAGTTTCGGTCTCTTCCTCCTTTTCTAAACATTCATCCTTTCTCTTTGCTCTAAATACCATTTTTTAAATGCTGATTCCTACTTAAAAACGTGTAATAGGTCTCAAACTCTCATGACCATTTCAAACTGAACATTACCAAGATGAAGTCATCATCATCCCCCACCTCTACTGTTTCTAGAATTCTTCTGTAATGACGCAAGTGCTCATTTTGTAAACTTAGAATGAATCTTTGATGCCTCTCTTTATTCTTGATAAGAGTTCAGTGCTCACAAGTAGCCACATTTCCGAAACTCACCAGGCTATGCTTACCTTATGTCATAATTATGGCTAAACTCCAAATATACTAAAGAGTTGCAATACATAATGGAGTACAAGAAACTAAAGGTAAACAAAACCAAGGCTCTCTCCTCAATTAACTTACAAGGGAAAAACTTGCTAATATGCATGTTGAAAGCACATTAATGTATGGTAATTAAAAACACTGTAAGGTCTTACAGGTTAATATTAGTTGTATATTAGAAGGCTACCTGGAAATCATCACATGTGAACTGAGGCTCAAGTATATAATTTTGATGCACATAGTAAAGTCCCCATAAAAAGTCCCCCATAAAAAGATACTGAAATGGGAGTATATCCAACTCTTTGAGTCTGTTCATTTCCATTGTGGCCCAGTATTTAAAAAAATAAATTTTACTTGATGACTTAAAGTATTTAGCTTGTGTATAATTATATTGTTTGATCCAGTAATTTTTTTTGTGTTTTTTTACAACCTTCAAAATCCAGATGTGACAATACCAGTCCATTCTGTATATATAGAGTTGTATTTTTAAAAAATTATTACAAAAGTTTATTTTTACATCATTTTGCACATTTTTTTTTCCATCTCGATTGTAATCCCCGCGGGTTTCCCATCACCAAATCACCCATGTGCCACCACCATAGTCCCATGCATTTCCTCCCCCCCCCCCCGTTTTTGATCCCATTCCCCACTCCACACCCACAAAATGTCTGTGGTCTATGGTTGTTCATTATTTTTGTTATTTTCTTGCCTGGTCCATTATACTCCTGCTATGAGTGAAACCATCCGGTATTTTTCTTTCTCTTTCTGGCTTATCTCACTAAGCATGATCTTTTCCAGCTCCATCCAAGTTGCTGCAAGACATGTGTTTTATATAGAGTTGTATTTTAAGGAGGAAAAAATCAGTTGCCATTATCTGTTTTCATTACTTGAATTTCAATCAATTCCTAGTACAACCTAAATTTAGTTTAGCTTGTCAAAAAATGGTGAATAAGAAAAATTTTGAAATGGCTACAGTTCATATTAGCTAGAGATATTTGGTTAACACAGGTAAAATAGTGATTTGGAAAGAACTGCTTTTTCTACAGTATTGATCAAAGCTATCATACTTTTCATTTGCCAAGAAAAAGATTATGGACTTTTCCCATGCACCTCAAGTTGGATTTCATAACAAACCTACCTGGTAGGTGCTTTAGTCTTTCTTTTACAGATAATGAAATAAGTTTCAGAGATTGTAACCCAGCCCTTCTTACCCTCACACCATGCTCTTAACTCAGTTGTCATTTGGTATTCCATGATTAGTGTTAACAAGTATTTACCAACTTTTGTTTCCTTTAACAAAAGTGGTTCTATCACTGACAATGATTAACCCTAAAACTTCATTTTCTTTTCTTTCCTTCCTTATAGTTACCTTTTCAACAGAATTATTTGTCAGTGTACATTAAAAGTCTCAAACTTATGCATTTAATTCTCATTCTCAGAAATAATTTTCTCACATTAAAAATAATTTGTATATACTTGAAATAGTTACCATTTATTCCATCATCAGTTGTTTTTATTACACCATCAGTTGTTTTAAATGTTGCTGTCAGATTTGAAATGTAAAGCTATAATAGTAATTTCTTGAATTCCCATTAGTCACTTTTCATTTCATACAGTTTTAGAACTGTATAAAATTGTCTATCAGATTGTTAATGTGCAGATTGACGTGTACCCTGAGATACCCAAATTTGCACACTACAAAGGGACTCTGCTATCTGCCACATAAAGACAAAACATAGTAAGAACTTCAATAGAAAAAAAACTTTAATAGAATTAGTGTGCAATAGAGAAAAAATAATTTTTGGAGACTATCTGAGAGAAGAAAGCAAACATTGTACAAAAATGAATGATGATGTAAAATTTATGTGTGCATATAACATAGATACATGTATGTATATATACACACACACATACACACACCCAATAAAACACCCAGAGACACCCATCCCCTCATGGGCAAAAGCCCAGCCAAACAGGGTTGGTTCACAGTGGGGCTACTGGGGCCTAAAAACTTGCAACAAGTTCTAAGGTACCTTTTGGAAGGAAATCATGAGAAGGAGCAGACGGCATCAGACAACTGTGGAGCCAAAGGAGCAAAATCAAAGTACAAATCAAGACAAAGGCGGGCATCATCAGCGTCCCCATGTGTCTCACCCATGTATTTCTACCATGTTCCCCAGGTTCATGGTCCAAGTCCAAAGCTGAGAAGCAAGGCTCTTCACGACCTCTGCTCCATGAGTACCATTTCTGTGTCCTCTCTTCTGTGTCCCTCAAATGTCCTATATCTTTCCCTGGCCTCCTACCCTTTTTTAGGTGGGTCAAGAAACTCAGAACCTCCCCCTCTCATGAGACAACACTAGCGATAGAACCTACTGGTATAATGACAAATTTTTTAGCATTGCTAAAAATATGTGACTCATTGCACAGAATTGAAAGTATGAGAAATGACAACTTCCTAATGTTTTTCATTTGACTTTTTTTTT
>NW_004567112.1:45850177-45873585 GCF_000260355.1 Condylura cristata
GTGTTTCTCTTTTTTGGTTGCTGAGTAATATTCCATTGTATATATGTACCACATCTTTCTAATCCAGTCATCTACTTTTGGGCATTTGGGCTGCTCCCATGTATTGAATTAGACTAGTGACCTACTCAGCTTAATTTGTTAATAAAGAAAAGTTAAATACTTGTTATTTCATAGCTGGATTCTGGAAAATCTTGTTTCTCATGTTATGTCACATGAGAGAAACTAACCTCTGCAAGCACTAATAATCAATTCACTCTTCAACGCCCTATTCCCCTTACTTTCTTTGCCCCAGTGAAGACTGGGTATTTTTCTTATTACCCAGTGTGTAATGATAGTTGATTTCTTACATAATTATTGAGAAGGAATTTTAAACCTGACAGTTTTACATGGTTTGATATTATCTTGCAGATGTCCTTCCCATGGGAAAATTATAGACTACACAAGACTGCTTCTATCTGTTCATTTCCGGCCTCTTTTTAAATCTTGTTTCATACAATGGCGGGAATGACAACAAACACTTAAACTTCCCTAAATTGTTTGGATGATTCTACCATCTTCTTTTGCTTGTATTTTCTCAATCATTTTGACAGTTTTTATGTGGGAGTTTAAGATCTTTCTACATTTATGTATTTTTTCTATTATCTGTTAAATGCTATCAAACTGGATTATTGTCCTCTTGCTCTTGTTGGTTGTGAGTGCCCTGTAACACCTCATATTTCTGATATTTGTCATGCTACCTGGTGTATGTTCACACACACATATAAACCTATTTTGGATTCATGTGTACTTTATGTACCAAGTTCTTTTCTTTATTTAGAAGTCAAAACATTATTTAGGACCTAGTAAAATGAAAAGATCTGTGATGCTTTCATACAGTTTCCTGGTTGCATTTTGTTGTTTGCTCTAAATAATTCCAGACATTTTCTGTGTATGTATTGCAAAGTATTTGGCTTTGACAGCTCTTGTGACTTTTTCTATTGAGCATTATGACCTTTCCTTTTTCTGAACAGAAACTGGGATTGCCCCTCATTCTTACCAGTTATACTTATTATTCTCTGCAAATTTAACCCCATAATTATAAGTTCTTCAAGGAAAAAGGTTATTTTTTTTTTTAAGATTTATTTATTTATTCATACAGAACTGGGGTATAGGCCAGAGATGCGGAGGGTGAGAGGATTCACCAGAGACAGAGTGGGGAGCAGAACAGGCAGATCGATGAAGTACACTGCTGAGGGGAGCAGCGGGCGGGTCAGGAGAGGTCTGCCACGCCATGTGGTCGCCTCCGGGGCAGGCGGGAATCGAACTCATGCGGAGGTGGCTTTAGTTTCTCAGTGCAGTGCTTTAACCCGCTGAGCCAACAGGGAGGGCCCGGAAAAAGGTTATTTTTATAGGTGATTTCATTAAAGGCCCTTTGTTCCCATCCTTCAAATTAAAATATGTATTTAAAGTTGTATTTTCATGCAGAATTTTGGAATGCTTAAGGTTTTTAAAGGGCATTTACTTGAATAGAAGTGAACACCTCTTTGGGTGACTGGTCTGAAAGTTAGCTTGTGTCTTAATTTCTATTAGCATATTACCTTTCTCAATCTTAAAGCTGAAAAAATATAATCCATACATTGGTGCATTTCAACTTGTTGGAAAAGGCACAATTATTGTCTTTAATTTACATCTACAATCTAATTTTTAAAGGATGAATGCATTTACAGATGAAAACATTCTCTTCAGTGTTTCACTTACAGTTCAGGTTGATAGTCTGTAAAAATAAGTATTAAACTTGACTTTTGATTGTAAATCTAATATGTAAATCTTATATGCCAACCACCAGAATAGAGCTACAGTTTTGGAAATTGCCTCCTTAAACTTCATCAAATGCATTAATTGAGTATCTATATAGAATTGTTGGCATTGCATAAGGTGATTTAAAATAATAGAACAACTACCTTTAAGAGCTTATTGCTTGGTATGAAGTTCTTTGTTGAAGTAAAAATTTCCACCTACTTTCCATTCTTTCTTGAAGTAACAGTCATTTAAAGAGGAATGTCACAATCAGCAGTGGCTGGTGAAATTATCTACTGCTTATCCCCTAAATATATAATTTACATTATCAACTCATGTGTGGGCTGCCAGTTTGTGCCTTCATTGGTCTTAAAGTTACTACTTTTTCTTCAACTTTCCTACCTCTCTCCTTCTTAATTATGAAATTACTTGGGTGAGTAAATTTAGTGCTCGTTCTTTTCCATTTAAGTCCTTTTTGAAAGGCTTTATTTTTCTTTCATTCTGAGATCTGTATTACCAAACTCATGGCAAACATCTAGATATGTTTTTTCACTCATCTTCTGGCCTTGCAGGCAAAATACCATTAGCACAATAACAAACTATGAAGATGCAATTTCTGTCGAGTCTTGCTTTGATTTAATAACACATCAGTTGGAGATGACGTATATGGGATTATAGATGCTTACTTCTGCTGTGTGCCTTCATTGTTTCTTGCCTATTAGGGAATCAGATTTTTAAAAAGCAATTGTATTTCATGAGACTAAAGTGAATATGGTGGCAAGGTGGGCACAGATGTCCTCCCTGGTGAGACTTGCCCAGGGACCTTGAAATGAGTTCTCTGAATAGATGGGGAAATGTATTTGTGTGTAATTGGTAGTGATGATCCCTGACTATCATTTTCTCATACTTGCAGAGAAAAAAATCGTTCTCAACTTTAGAAGTGGGTTTATCTATAGAGCTGATAGATTATTTCAAATCTAAATTACATAGCCTCACTTTTCCATATAATCTTTCGCTCAAGTGCATTTGTTTGGGCTAGGGAAAGTGAATACTACATGTATGTGTATATGTATAGTAAGAATTTATTTTTTTTATAAATTCTTAAATAGGTAAAATCTAAATTCTATTGTCAATCCTGAAGTAAGACTAAAAGGTGTCTGTAGACTTAATATGACAAACAAGCCTAAATCTACATACTGAGCTAACACAAAAGCATGAAATTCAACTCTCACCTGTAACTGTTAACTGTAGTTTTAGTATGATGATTATTTTTAACTTGAATTAATGTATAATGGAGAGTTATTAAAGACTGTCTTATATTTTATCCCATGTGTATTTTTCTAATAAGGACTATTATAGGATTATGGTCAGTATATGAGTAGGCTCCATTTGCTTTTGTTAAAAAAAAAAGTCAAGATTTCATTTTCATTAAGCATTTCAATATAGTGGCATCTGGGTTTCAATACTTCAGTGTGAGTGAAAGGTGCTAACAGGTTTTATGAATTGTTCACTTGAATCTCTGGATGGTTTTGAGTAGTGCTAAACCCTGAAATGGCACATGTTTAAGTAGATAAGACAGTGAAGGTTTGAGATTTTTAACAAGATAACATTTAGGTTATATATGTATGATAGATTATCTTTTTAGATTATGAAATGCTTATACAAACAATACAGAAAAATATAAAGTAATAAAACTTCCACATTTCCCTATTTAGAAATCACTCTTAATTACATGTAAATTATATACGTGTGTATACATACATGCATGTATATTATATAGTTAGCTCATTATATATATATGTATTCACAGGAGAAAAGTCTATAGGTAGCTTATATGTATAAGCATATAAATGTGTGTGTGTGTGTGTGTATGTGAGCTATCTATATAGTTTTTCCCAGTGAATACAAGTCTTTCAAAATGAGCATGGAATCTTTCAAAAACAGTGTAATTGCATACATAAATAGATTTCAATATTTATACTGGAAAACTGTAATCTTACAAACTCATTAATCATGTTTATTCTTTTTTCTTTTTTAAAATTTATTTATGAGTACAGAGCTGGGGTACAGGGGTTAGAGGATTCACCAGAGACAGAATGGGGAGCAGAACAGGCAGAGAGATGAAGTAGAGGGGAGCAGCGGGCAAGACAGGAGAGGTCTGCCGCACCATGTGTATCACTCAGGGGCCAGAGATCAAACTCACACTGAAGTGGTTGCGCTTTCACTCACTGCACCACCAGGGAGGGCCCAATCATGTTTATTCTTCACTGAAAGAGAAAATTGAGGTTGACGTCCCTGAGCCAAAATTGCTGGAGAGGAAAGTCTTAACTCACCAACTCTGAAACCAGTGTCTTCCCTTGCACTTCCCTCCATCTTTTCATATAAATCTGGGAATTGTGCATTTCACTTGACTTTGGCTTGTGTACCTGTCACTGGCCTTGCTGCTTTCAGAGAAGCAAAGTCATCTTTAGCCTACCCTGTTGTTGGCTGCCCTCTTTCTAGAATGACTTGGCATTTACAGAAACAGTGGTTCTTGGTATGGTGTGGTGATACACATCTGAACAGGTTTGAACTTGTACCCTAACTCATATGTAGTGTATTAAGCAATGTCTCAACCAAAAAGGGGAATCATTTTTGTTCCCCTTAGGAACCAGAGCACCCTTATATGCTAATTCTGCTCTGGCTGGGGCTGTGTTGGGGGTGGAAGGGAATGGTCTCTATAAAGATATCTGTATAAAATCTTTCTTTTGTGCATTCACCTCACTTTTCCATACTCCCCAGACTTTATGAAAAATTGCTAAGGGGCAGTGAATTTATATCTGCCCTGATCTGTTGCAAGCCTGCAATTACTTAGCAATTTTGAAACTTTTATTTTAGAAATACATGCAATCTTGGCTTTCTTTTCTTTTACCAGCCAGCAGTTTTTTGTTTTAGTAGAAGAGTAATAGGTTCAGCCATGACTACCCACTCGTACCTAGGTGTTAAATAGGCATTCTAGAAAAGTGGCCACATATATCTTTGGGATTTTAATTCCCCATTCTCCTTACTGCCATCCAGCATGTGTACTTGAGGTTTAGTAGCCACCAAAATCATTCATTCAGTGAATTCCATCCCCTAGTTTTACTTTATGAACACAATGAGAACACAGTAACTTACGCCCTAACATAAGGGAATCACCATGCTCACCTTTTTATTATTTTTCTAATAATACAATTGAGACAAGACCACATGTTTTGTAAATAAAAAATCCTGAACTTGCATTTTTGTATTTGAATATGGAATTGCTATGTAGACAAATAATACTTTCAGTTTTGGAAATCTTGAAGCATTAGACAATAGGCTTATAGCCTTTTTTTTTTTTTAATAAAGTGAATAAACAGATTCTTTGGATAGTGATTTGTAAGAATGTACAAACTAGAAATACAAGGGAAAAATCAGAGGCAACTCCGTCTCTCAGACAAAAATCACTTTTTTATACATTTCCTTCTAGAACTTTTTTCATTCAAATATGAGTGTGTGAATGTGTGGGTGTTTATAGACATATCTGTGGGTATTACAAAATTGGAATCATGTTTTATATTCAATTTTCTATCCTGCTCTTTTATTTGATATTACATTGTGAGCATTCATTGGTGCCATTAAATATTCATCAATTGTGCTAGAAATATTCTCATTTGAGGATTTATGATACATTAAATAATGTCTACCTTCCAGCTGTGTGACGGGAGAGATTGGGGGACTTGAACAAAAGGTGTGTTGTTGGTCTGGTAAATGGCTCTGGCTCCTGTGAGAGGTTTTTCAAATTACTTTCCAGAAGCTTTGTGTGCACAGTGTGGAAAGGAGAATGCCTCGCCAGCCGCAAGTGCTATGACTTCACATATGTGGGATAAACTTGAAACCTCATTTTCTCATGTTCCAGATATGTTGAGTTTCTCCCAGGTGTCAGGGCATGTATGAGCTAGAATGAGATGCAATCCATGTTAGGAATGTTCAGGGGTTGTAACCCAGTCTCTAGAAAGTAATGGTGCTATTACTTATGATGTGAACTAACATTTTAGAGGAGAAACAGCATTCACTGTTCTGCTATGTTTGCAAGATACAATTATCCCTCCCTTTTTGAGACTTGCAAAATTTATATCTCTAAACAGTTTCATGGCACAGGGGGGTATCTTTTTAGCATCATTAAACTCAAGAATTTCCTGAATCATTCTACCCACAAAAATTTTATTCAAACATACCAATATTGCCCCATATCTTCCTAATAAATACAGTAAATTATTTAGCACGATATTTTGTGATAGTTTTGTTTCTAGAATCAGGTTTCTGGCAGTAGGTTGTTACTGGAACACTTAACAAGATAGTATGAATTGCCAATGGACAAATTTCTTTGTCTTGTGTTAGTTTCAAATAATAGCACAAGGGCCATCAGTATCCACGTTCCACCTTGAGATTTCTGCACTGCATGATAATTGAAAAGAGGGTTTCAGTGGTGCTTAACCATGTAAATCCACATGAAGATAGTTTAATTAGTCGTCTCTGTCTTGAACTTTTGAAGACTCCTCTTTTCAAGTCTGTTATTTATCATCTGCCATAAGCATGCCTTGAAATGCTAAATTAAAAACCACTTATCTACTAGATTGTAAGTCTTCTTTTCTAAAACTTCCCATCAATTTTCTCTGAAATTGTGAGCATGCAAGGGCTTTCACTATTAAATATTATTAGGAATCTGTTTTTGACTGCTTTTTGTAACTCTTCTCGTAAAAGCCTTATTCATAGTACAGGCACACTCTGTAGACAATGGTAGCACCATTTAATGAAAAAACAGAAATATATTAGTAACATTTCCTTCTCAGCTGATTATTTATTTGGTGTCCCTATGTGTTTTTTGGAGTAATATTTCAGTAATGTGCCCTCTTGTCAGGCCATGGGTAAAGTATATATTTTGGTGCACGCAAAGTATAGAAAAGTTATTATTTTCCTATATTGATGGGAATTTTAAAATCATTCTAACATTCTTGGAAGGTGATTTGGCATTTTTTTAAATAGCTAAAATGTCTATAGTCTTTAAACAATTGAACTGCTGGGAATTCATCTCTTTGGCTTCCTGGATAAATCTTAAGCAAGATAAAGTATGAGCACTATCATTTCAGTTTTGTCTATCTAAGAGATATTAAATGCCCTTACACCTATGAAAATTGAATACCAGGCAGCATTAAAAAGAATAAATATATCTGCATTGAAAGATCTCCAACATATACTAGTCAGTGGTTAAAAACAAGATGCCAAGCAGATTATATGTAATGATGCATTTTATTTAAAAATAACACTAACAAAAAGATTTTATATATATATATACATATAGCATATGCCAATGTATGTATTTAGGCTTGTTTTTTAAGAGCTATACACAAGAACCGTTGGCTTATTTCCATTGGGGATAGAGACTGTGAGTGGCTGACATTTTACTTTGTTCTGTTCATGCTCATCCTGAGTTAAAAATGTTATATAGGATGATGACCGGAAAGAATATTTAAAAGAATATTAAGCAAGACAAGACTTAGTATTTCAATTTAGCATTCTTTCATTTAGTTAATATTCAGCATACAATAACAAATGATAGCAGTCACTATTATGTAATTGATGTAATTGGCTATGAATTGCTTTAGTTGTGGTAGTTCGTTTCTTGTCAGCTTAACATTGGCTTTATCATTAATTACATTTTCAAGAAAAAAAAATCTGCCAACGTCCATCCAACTAGTAAGTGCCATTGCTGGAATTTTAAACCTGCTAAAACATTGCTGATGACTGGTGAGGGGAGCACTGTGAATGGAATAAAAAGACAGGTCGCTCTTTATAAGGCACTTTTGTCATTTTACTTGAAATGTAGCTTGGTAAAGTATCTGCCATATCCAGCCGTAGTATAGTAAACTCATGGTTACTTGCTTAATTTGTAAATGAGCTACCTGTTAACCTTATGAATTTTTTTTAATTTTAAGACTGCATGGTGTTGGATTATACATGTTTATATTAAAAATTTTACCATTTTATCTCTAAGTAGTTGTTTTAAGTTTAATTCTATTTTAGTTACTAATTTCAACATTGTGTATATGTGAATTCATCTAGTTTACCTTTTATTAATTTGTGACTCCATATACTGGTTTTCCAAATCTGAATATTCACAGTTTATAAAATTCTAGGGAATAAATAATAATTTCCGTTTTTGAACTGTCTTCCTTTTCCTTTAATTACTGTCCTCTTCTTCACGAGGAACATATGAGCACATATTTTATGTGATTTACTAGGACTTAAATTTTGTTTTAAAATAATAAATTAACTTAGCCATTTTAAATATAAAGATGAAAATAATTTAATATGTGATATCTATTAAAATGTTTTTTCCCCAAATATCTAGGTGAAAAAGTTCACATGAAAAAAATGCCAGCCTATGGCTTATTTAAAAATTTATTAATAATTTTATAATCAATTGTAATTAACAGACTAGTTTGGCCATCTCAAATTGTCCTGTAAGGAATGTGGTCATACTTCAGTAAAGATCTCATAATAGTTTCTACATTCTATTAAAGATGAGTTCCCAATCAAAAAGATAGATATTCATGGAATAATTTTACTATCAAAATGAAATGAAACATTTATAGTGACAGTACAGGGAGAAAAGAGCTAATATATATCATTCATGAATTGCCTAGTTGAAGCATAAGCAAAGGCTGTATTGTAATACTTGAGTTTGTTATTTTATCCTATTAAAAGTTTGTTTATTGTACATCTAATATGGGGATTTTGATAACATGTTAAGTTGCCAAATAGTTGTATTCTTTAGTTTAGTTGTATTCTTTTTTTTTTTTTTTTTTAAGATTTATTGATTTATTCGTACAGAACTGGGGTACAGGCCAGACATGCGGAGGGTGAGAGGATTCACCAGAGACAGAGGGGAAGCAGAACAGGCAGATCGACGAAGTACACTGCTGAGGGGAGCAGCGGGCGGGTCAGGAGAGGTCTGCCTCGCCATGTGGTCGCCTCCGGGGCAGGCGGGTATCAAACTCATGCGGAAGTGGCTTTAGTTTCTCAGTGCAGTGCTTTAACCCGCTGCACCACCTGGGAGGGCCCAGTTGTATTCTTTAGTTTAATATGGGGATTTTGATAACATGTTAAGTTGCCAAATAGTTGTATTGTTGAGCTTGGGTAAATATCATATATATTTTGAGTTTCATTCTCTGCATATTTTTTCTTTTTTAATAAATTTAATAAGATACAATTTATATCACATATTTCACCCAGCTAAAGTGTAGAATTCAATGGGTTTTAGTATATTCAAAGCTGCATAATCATCATTAACTTATAAAAGTTTATTACTCTATTCTGAAAATCAATCACTTTCCTATATAGTACCATTTATATCCTTCAAGCTCACCCATCCACAATCCTCATGTAACTACTGAGTTAATTTATGGCTGTATATTTTCACCTGTTTTAGACATGTCACATAAATGAAATCATACCTTATATGGTCTTTTGTAACTGGCTTTCTTATTTATTTTAAAATATTTATTTATTTATGCATACAGAATTGGGGTACAGGCCAGAGGTGCAGGGGTGGTGAGAGGCTGCACCAGAGACAGAATGGGAAGCAGAACAGGCAGATCCATGAAGTACACTGCTGAGGGGAGCAGCTTGCGAGACAAGAGAGGTCTGCTGTTCCACGGGGATCACATCTAGGGTAGTGGATGGAACTCGCACTGAAGTGGCTGCAGGCAGCTTGCAGTGCTGCGTCCTAACTCATTGCACCAACATGGAAGGGCCTGGCTACTTTCATTTAGCAAAATAGTTTTAAAATTTACCCATGTTGTGGCATGTAGCATGTATCAGTACTTTGTTCTTCTAATGGCTAAAGAATATTCCCTTGTTAGGCTGATGGAAAAAATTCATTGTAGGAATATATCAAATTTGTTTATTCATTTACCAGTACATGAACTTTCATGCATGAGTTTTGTGTAGCTATATTTTCAATTTTGGGGGAATAAACAGGAGTATGATGACTAGGTTATATGATAACTTTATAATTAAACTTTTGACGAACTGTTTTCAAAGCATCTGTGCCTTGTACATTCCCACTAGCAGTTTATCAAGTATTTCTTATCTTTACAATAGAAATAACACAACGTTTCCTATTTGTTAAGAGGTTTAAACAAGACAATCCGCGTAAAGCTGTTGGAGTGGTTAGGCACATAGTAAGTTTAAGTAAATATTTCCTTCCAGGACTTGTCATCATCATTGTCTTATCTTGAGTTGTAGAACTCAGCTGACGAGAAACAGAATGAATATACTGTCTCCACCAGAGTTAGCTCTTCATATACTAGAAGACAGTTACGATGACCTGTTTTATCAAAGTCTCTACTTAAGTTCACCCTTAACCTCATTTAACTTTACCTTAGATTCCTTCTTATAAAATTGTAGAAGCATCCAAGAAGAACCAAAGAGTAAATACTGTGACCCTCAATTTGATGAAGGGGTAAAAGCTGTAGGCTGGAATCTACTCCCATCTCTGTCACTGGGAGACACTGAATGGTTACCTAATGCCACAGATGAGATCATCTTTAAGTTGGCTTCCAGCTGTACTTTATATTTGGATTCTAACACAGCCAGAAATATTTTCCAGTTTATAAAATGTGGATTCTTTCTAGAGAAATACCCTGAATTCATATTCCAGATTATTTTTCTGTTGAAAATTGTGTTCCAGTTAGGAATTTTTCCACTGTTGTAGACTACATGTTCAAGTTTTATGAGTGAATTCCAGAATCCCAGAAATCACTTGAGAATAATACATATAGCCATGCTTCCCATACACAGACTGCACAAATGTTTGGCTTAGGACAGAAGCAGCCTCTCTCACGCCTTTCCTTCCTATCCCATTCACTTACTCTTTTTTGATTTAATTTCATCCCAAAGTTCATATACAGGAAGAACCATTTCTTCTAGAAAGTGTTTTTCCTTTACAATAGTTTCATGTATTATAAATACAATTTATGATGACTGATTGGGAATATATTCATATATATTTAGAATACAATTTATGATTGACTAGGTAGATAGGGATTTATGTGTCATTCCAAGTAATTTCGTAATCATAAATATTGCATTGTAATTCTGCACAGGATATGCAGAGATTTTTCATGGTTCATGGACACTGGTCCCAGAAATTGAGTTCTTTCCCTGATAGACCTGAGGGAAATATTCCTTTAAGTGCTTCCTGGAATTTTGTAACTCACGAGTACAATTCCTATGTGGTTCTCAATAGTAAATGAAGAACTTCTCATGAGAAATCTAGTTTACCATAGAAACATGGTAAGGAAGTAAACTAGGGCTCAGCATCATTAGCTGTGGAGAAGCTAACAGATGTAGGGTGTGGCTCATTGCTTTTAAGATGGAGAATGAGCTGTTGTGAATAAAGTATATTCTTATAAACAATAGTTTCATGCTTTGAAGTACAGATCTTGCATTTTTAAATATCAGAGACAGAAAGTTAATTTTTGCCACTAAATTAGAAGTGATATTGGTGTTATAATTTTGTGTTGAATGTTTGCATGAGGCAATTTGACACTAGAGGATACCAAATAGAGTTAAGCATACTAAATTCTTGAAGACAAGAATTAGAACTACATGTCTATCTACACCTGCCAAAGTTGAGAAAGTACTTTGACAAACTAGTTCATCTCTGAGTGATGTCAGAATATTCTATATATGTGGATCTATGCATTTTTTAAATTAAAAAAAAGTGTTCAACATGCTTTGTCAGAAAATACTCTTGTGAAGATCAGATGTTTCCCTATTATCTTTATAAAGTAAAATTTTGTGAATCTTAGGTCAATTTTGACAAAAATCATTGGAAGGTTATTTGCTATCATAGTTTTCACAAAAAGTACCTACAAAAGGTGTACTTTTTAAATTTAAAGCACCACATTTGAAAGCAGGAAAGGAGAAAGATTTTTCATGATTTAAAATGCAAAAACAGAGCCCTCGCTAGTGGCACAACAGGTTAAAATATAGCACTACAAAGCTAGCTGCTGCTGCTTCAGCAGGAGTTCCATCCCCAGCCAGGAAGGTGACCCACATGGTGTGGCAGACCTCTCCTGTTTCACCTGCTGCTCCCCTCAGCAGTGTATTTCATCAGTCAGCCTGTTCTGCTCCCCACTCTCTCTGCTCAATCTTCTCATTGCCCCTGCACCTCTAGGCTGTACCCCAGTTCTGTATGCATAAATAAATAAATCTTTTTTAAAAAGTTTTTAAATAAATCTTTTTTTTAAAAGTTTTTAAATCTTTAAAAAAAAAAAGAGAAGAAAGTGGGGAGCAGAACCGGCTGACTGATGAAATACACTATTGAGGGGAACAGCAGGCCGACCAGGAAAGATCTGCCGCACCTTGTGGATCACCTCTGGGTAGGCGGGAATCGAATTCATGCTGAAGTGTCTTTAGCTTCTTAGTGCTGTGCATTAACCCACTGCGTCACCAGGGCTTCTAAAGAAACTTTCTTTTAAAAAAAGGAAAAACAATTGGTTTCTCTGGTGGCACAGGGGGTTAAGTCTAAGCACTATGAACTTATTAGCGCCACTGCAGCCTGAGTTATATCCTCCACCAGGGAGGTGACTCACATGGTACAGACCTCTCCAGTTTTATTGCTCCCCTCAGTAGTGTATTTTAATCAATCTGCCTGTCCTGATCCCTACTCTGTGGTGCTGCAGTGATTCCTCATCCCCACACCCCCAGCCCCGGCCTACATCCCAGCTATTGTATGCATAAATAAATAAAATCTTAAAAAATGTAAAAACAATGGATGAAAATCTGCCTCCATAAAATTTTTCTTCCCTGCATAAATGATTTATATTATGCACACTTCTTGATTAGTTCTGTGATATAAGTTGTTCTAATGATGGCGAAAGTGCCAATTAGCACACTCAACCTCTAGCATTGTCATCTCCCAGTAGACTTTTAGCTCTTTTTTCTCCAATGGGTGTGCCTACAGTTTCCAGAGGGAGGTGTAAAGTTTAGTACAGTGTGGAGTTAAATTCTCCATCTTCAACAACACTAATCTTTTCTGTTTCTGGACCATATCAGAGTTCTAGTGGAGTACATTTTTTGGCAAAGAAAAAGGAATCTTGAGTCCTTCAGCAGAGAATCAAAAATGTCTTGATGGTATGAAATTCATCCTCCCTTTATGGAGCACTGTATACCTGTGTAACTCCTTTCCCCCACAAACAGGAGATTCTTCTAGAGGCAGAAATATTGAGTCTGTTTTATTATGTGTGTTCATTAAATTTTGACCCCCTTCTCCAAATGCAAATGGAAAATAAATCTATCAACTGTCTCAGCAAAATCTGGAAAATTCTTGTGTATTTGTGTTTTTTTTTTTTAAAGCAAGATTATAATTACACTGACAGCTGAGAGCTGAGGGCACTAGTTCTCTCATGTCAGCCTTCCCTGACTGTCTTTCATAGACACTAGTTAAGAGACCAGAGGATTAAAGTGGACATTTGACGAGCCCCTTCTTGATTTATTTTGTGGATAAGTTTATAAAACCAATAAGGAAGTAATAGTAAGATGTGACTGTGTACTATTTTAAAAATTTAAATTTTTCTTGATTGACCAGACCATTTTTAAGACTATTAAGGAAAAATGGACATGTGTAAAGGAAGAACAAGTTGAAAATGGTAAAATAATTCCACATCTTTTCTGGGAACTGTTTCTGAATAATGTATGGGCGGGAATCAAACTCATGCAAAAGTGGCTTTAGCTTCTTATTAATGCTGTGCTTTAATTTGCTTCGCCACCAGGGAGGGCCCCTTTTTGATATTTTTAAAGATCTGTTAAATTTTTTTGCCTGGAATGTAGACTAAGACTTCTTAGTCATGGAAAGCACTGATTTCTCTCAGTCCTTGTCCGAAACTTACTATTTGCTTCCCTTTGTTAAAAATCTTTCTTATAGTTTCGTTCTTGAGGCATGGTCAAATGGAAAAGCCATAAGCCTACATGTCCCTTGTTTTACCTTTGGTTCTCGTGGACACCCAAACCACCAAGTACATTTTCACATCTGATCAAAGACTCTCCCTTCCTCTCCCATTCTGAGGTGGACAGGCAACTGAGTCTGTATTGGTGATGACAAAGATGGGAATAGTGTGAGAAGAGGCTATTTTCACATCAGTCTCCTTACTCACGCTGGGCTGAAATGTGTGAATTTATATTTGATTGCACAATTCTTGACCTCACCCAACCTGCGCTTGCAAGGAAAGTTATTTCAAACATTGTACTATGTTGAATTATTGGGTAATAGTTCTACTTGTCCTGTTACTAGCTAGTTCTCAAATCCTTGATCACCTTTTCCTGATGAGAGTTTTGCTGTAATTCCTTTTTTTTTTTTTTTTGTTTTGTTTTTAATATTCTGGAGACAGGGCATATAACTAGATTTGGAAGTCTGACTACAAGTCAAGCTTTCAAAACTATGAGCATCCTGTCTATATCCCCATTTTTGTTGATGTGTCTACACCTGCAGGTAAAATTCATCATGAATTTGCTAATCTGTAAGGATATCCAATCTATGCACTGAAATTATGTTGATCAAGCAATTTTATGATGATTCAATTTTAGTAACTGTAAAGCACCATTTATTCACTTGTTACTTTGTGTTCAGCACAATAATGAAGTAGCATGGGATGTATAGCCTTCATTCATTATGATTCAGCTTTTGAAAAGAGTTTCTTTTCAGACTTGGTATCAGGGAAAAGATGGTTGTTCCATAAAGATGTAGATCAAGGCCCTCCCTGGTGGCGCAGTGGGTTAAAGCACAGCACTAAGAAGCCAGGGCTACTTCAGCATGAGTTGGAACCCTGCCTGCTCCGGAGGTGATCCACATGGTGTGGCAGACCTCTCTTGGCCCGCCCTCTGCTCCCCTCAGCAGTGTACTTCGTAGATCTGCCTGTTCTGCTCCCCACTCTATCTCTGGTGAATCCTCTCGCCATCCCTGCACCTCTGGCCTGTACCCCAGTTCTGTATGCATAAATAAATAAATCTTTAAAAAAATGTAGATCAAAAGCCATTTCCTTCAATTTGATGAGTGTTGGCAGACTATGATATGATGTGACTCTTGAAAGTCACCAGTAGAGGCCAGTGGGATCAGTCAGGGTGATTTGTGTATTACGGGTGGACACTGAGAGGTGAAAGGCCTGCATAAGCCAGCTCCCTGCCTCCAATAAGTGATTGACTAGGAATGATCACATTTTCTGGGTTTCACTACCATTGTAAAGTGAGAATATTTAACCCGAAAAGTTCTAAAACTTCTCATTCAAAGTTATATACTATAATGACTATAAAGCATTATCCCATTTATATAGTTTAAACCATAGAGCTTAGCTGCATGGTATTTATCATCGGTTGTGTTGATGTTCATCCATACGTACAAGCCTTTCAGTTCTATTTGCATTGTACTGTTGGTGTTTTTCCATAGAAAATACGAGAATAAAAAGAATTCTTAAGATTATAGAAAATAAGAACTGTGAGGTATAGTTTTTTTTGGGGGGGGGGAGGATTACTTTCAAAATCAGGAGAGTGCAGAAATTTTTTTCAAGTTCTTAGAAAATTCAAAATATTAGTGACAATATAGATAGAACATAAGTACAAGGACAAAAATGTGTCACACCAATGGAGTAAAACCCAAACACCCATCAGTCTAAGATAAATTCCAGGGGAAAGTACAGAAAGTACACTGGTTTGTAAAGAAATATTATAAAGAGACATAATGAAAATGAAATATTTGTTGAAGCTACATAATTTCTATTGTGTATTAAGCAACAGACTTGTAACAGAAGTTCTAATTCTGTGGAAAAAAATAAGTTGCTTAATGTTATTTTAAAAAAATAATTTACTCTTTTACTTTGTGGTAACGTTAGGATTCTCCTCAGTCTAGGGTACCCACCATCGGATCACGCAGAGTTCACCACCATAGTCCTTTGTGCTTCCTTCCGTCTTTGCCTCCTCCAATTCTGTGAAAATTAAGAGTTTGAATTGATTGCATCCAATTGGGACAACTGATAAAATAACCCGGAAATTCTTTTAGGGGGTTGTGGGAAGGGACAGTGGTTGTTAACACCATAGCTTTAAAGTAATTCTCAAAGACCATAACCTCTTCTAGATCAAATGTGTCTTTCTCCCCCAACATAGTATTTTCTGACAACTACTATTTTGTGCCTTTAAATTGATCAGATAAGTAACAGGCATGTTACATTTTCTCTGAATTTCTAACAAGTCTCAATTACTGCCTTTTGGGCTTCTTTAGGCTGCTGAATCATTGCCTATACCTCCGGGAGACACAGAGTTATTTCCCAAGAAGTGATTGCCTGCATGCTAGCAGCTTAGGTGTTTCTGCTTGTTTCAGTTTCTTTTTAGAAAAACCACAATTGTTGCAAAGCAAGCGTGCAGCTAAGCTCAGGAATAGGAGATATTTTGATGGATATGCTCAATGGAACTGGTGACACTTTCTCTGCTGGCTGTTAGCTTTCGAATTTATTTTGTATATCGGAGGGCAAGAGTGGTAAAACTCGTTCTATTTGCTCCTCTGAGCTGAGGTTTTGTTCAGATTTCTCAGGCTAGTGTCTCATGTACTAAATTCTCTTGTTGAAACTCCTACCACCAGAGCTATTGTATATTTTATCATCTCACAAAGGCCATTTGGAAACAGGTCTAAGCAAATGTGTGGGAATGTCCTAACTTTTTGGACAGTCTGTTGAATAAATTCAGGGTGATTGATCTGAGATCATTTTGGTTAATTAAGGTTATATTTCATAAAGTGGCTGCATTTTACTTTCTCAGTGATGAAGTCTGGTAAAGCTTCATGGAAATGATTTTAAAAGCCATCATGCATCATTAATTGGAGCTGACAAAAGGAACAATCAGTCAGAAAGAGAAAAGACCTAGAACAATGTTTCAGCCTTAAAGGCAGATGATTACAATAAGGTTGAGGAGGGTCCCAAGCAAATGCAGAACAGGAAGGCTGCAGAATCTAGAAAGGTCCACAGTGCCTTGCTGATCTCATCCAAGTGTGTGATTGTCAGTTTTAAGTTTCTAGTTATTAAACAAGACTCAGTGGTAATTTCTCAGACCTGCCAGCACTTGAGGCTTTGAAGCAAAGAATATAATGCAATAGACAGATGTGCTACTTATTGCAGATGTGGACAGCTTTTAGGTAAAGGTAACACTGAAAAAAAATGGTGACAGCTTTTGTCTCTCAGAACAAGCAACTGAAAAGTCTATTTAATGTTACAGGAACTGTTGTTTACATAGCACATCTATTCTGTGAAAAGCAAATATATTTGTTCCTTGTAAGTCAGCTGTCCTAGGGTAAAATTCAGTGCTTTTCAGTTAAGGCTCTTTATGAGATATGCTCCATCACTTACTTTGGTGTACTTTATTTTGTGGTACCTTTTAGTTTGCTCTTTATTTTGTATAAACCTAATTGTACCCATATTTGTTCTGCTTTAACAACATATTTGCTGCTTTAACATATTTGTTGTTGCTTTAAGGTCAGCCCTATACTCTTTTATAAAGGAGAGGTATTTCCATAATCTCCTTGATTTGGGGGAGTATGAATAATAAACTTACATTCACTACATTATTTATTTATATAGGACGCCTAAAAACATGGGCCTAAAAAATAACTAGAAGAATAGAACAATCCCAATTAGAATTGATAGTTGAAGGCCCAGACAAGACCCGGGTTCAGGATTTTATGAAGCATGAAGAGGATTTCTGTTCAGTAGCAGAGCAGTAGGCTAAGCTGATCAGCATTAGGAATCTGACCCAGGAACCAGACCTCCTGAGATTGGGATTTGGGAGTCAGGTATTACCACTGATTTGACTTTCACAAGGTTATGACTAGAGTTTTGGAACAACTTGGATAGAGGATCAAAGCCAGGCCAGCAGCTAATACTGAGTGTTGAGTGATGAAGAGCAGGGGGAGCCAGAACCTTCCAGGGTCACTCTGCTGCTGATCACCTTGTACAGAGCAGGGAGTGAGAAGGTTACAGAGATAGACTTGGAGTCTGTTGCATTGGGCAACACCACCTGACAAAGAAACCGGAGTCGTGGAGCAGCTACATAATGCAGGTGAAGCTACATAATGCTGAAGAGCAAGATCCTGGCTTTGTTATTGGTAAACCAGTCAGACAGCATTAATGATGTGAGGAAGTACAAAATGAAAGGGAGAATTAGAAGAAGCTGGGGGAAAGGTGGAACCTTGCATCTGCTTAGAGTTTGTTAGGTAGAGCAGCCCTGACTCCCCTGTCAGGATTTTAATCTTATCAATAAGGCCTTCCACTGATCAGCTTCTGGTGTCTGTCTTTCATTATATATCAGTCAATGCCCCCCCCCCCACCCTTCCCTTCCCAGGGTGATCTTGCTTTATGCTCTTAATTGATGTGAAAGGTGTCTCATTGGGTTGGACTCTTAAAATGGAGGCTGGATAAGCCACCTAGGATTGGCTGACTCACATGAGTCAAAGGTACAATGGTCTGTTTCAGTCTCATTACCATATTATAGTTTGATCACTGGTTATCTCAGTACTTTTGGAAGACAATGGGAAGAAGGGAGAAAAACTGGGGAAAAAAGATTGCTTCCTTCTGTGGGGTCAGGTTACAAGGTGGATAGTTTGGAGGAAAAAATAGTTGTAGTTTTGTTCCACATGGAAACAACCCCATTATTTTTGTAATAACAAAGTATAGAAACTAAAGCTCCCTGGGATCATTTGGGCTAGTGATAGGAAATACAGTAATTCACTCCAAGGAAGTGATTCAGAACCTCCTGGGAAAGGTGATGCCTAGCCAGCTCTCCATGGCTAGCCAGCTCTCACAGTTGTTCTTGCTTAGGTGCAGCAAAGAAAGATGGGCCCACAGAAGAAAAGTCAGGCAGGTAGGTATCCTTCATTAGGTGGAGGGATATCTGTTTACAGGCAAAGTAAAACAAATACATGTCAAACAGCCAGTATATAGTATAAAAAATGAAAAGAGAAAAAAAAAAACTAAAAAGAATCAGCTCATTGAAGGCCCTAGTGCATTAACTCTTTTTGCCTGCTTGAATTGTTTTGTGCCTACTTCAAACAAACTTCTATTACCATCTGTATTTAAGTGAAGTATATCTTGACCATGCAAGGTGAAAAGTTAAAAACATATTCATTTAAATTACCTGTCTATATTAATTGGGCATTTTCAGTTCTGTGCATCCAAAAATTAAGTACAGACATATTTTGAATGCTGAGATAATTCATGTTCGAATAAATTTGGGGGGCTAAAGCTAAGTGATCTAATTTTTCTCACTTATTACATTTGGTAGTAATATTCGATTTTGTAAAATTTTTAATTTAAAATCTTTGTTCTGTGAACTGATAGTTTCTTACGATTTTGTTTGAAAGAGGACATTGCTTTAAAAATATCTTAAGAGCAGCAACAAATGTTTGAGCATACGATACAAACAATACATAATACAAAAACATAACTTTCACACTAATATAAAAAAATTTTCAAATTTAAGAATGTGACCTTATTTCCTCCACTTGTTCAATTGGTTTTGAGTGGTTGAAAAATTATTTGAAAGTCTTCTACAGCTCTGTATAAAAGTTTACTCTTAACATCCCATTCTTTTTGCTGACTTTTCATTCAATTAGAACTTCCAGCCTGGAAAGCTTATTTGCGAACTTTATCACTTCAGTGAGGGAGAGAGATTATTTTATCTTGGATTTTCAGGCAGAGTCAAGCTGAACAGAGGAACCCTTTTGTGGATGCAATAAATTCATGTCCCCAGGATGTCCTAGTTCAGCAGCCAGAGGGGTGGCCTGCTTTAATCCCAGGGCTCTGAGTGAGGCTTCTCTCTGCCAAGGCCTTCCTGTAAACCTACCTCCCTGGCCCTCTTCCCTATTATAAAGGAAGTGCTCTTCCTGTCCTTATCAATGTTGAGCTTAGTTTCATAGACTCTAAAGCCTTGCGACACATGAGAGACCCTAAGAGCCTGGGCTGGCAGCAATAGAAACTGAAGGAAAAAACTGAAGGGCCGTTGTGGATAGAACAAGAGAAAGGAGAAAGTGTCATTCTAGATTGTGATGTATTTCTAACAACTTTGTGCTTTTTCTTCTCCCATTTTCCAGTTTCTATAAAGTTACACTTTAATGTCAGAGAAGACTGTGTGTGATGTTATCAAAAATGAAATCCTTGAGAGGTTTATGCTCAGTATTAATGCAAAGATTCAGTTGTAAGAATTCTAACCTCTATTGTGATTTTATAGATGGAACAAAAAAATACAAGGAAGTGCCCATTTCCTTGTGAATTTAAATCCACTTTTAAAAAGGAAGAAGTGGGGTACAGAGTTTTATAAAGAACTGATTTGCATGTAGAAAGAAAGCATGCCAGATGTTTGGTTCATTGTTAGACACAGTGATGGGAAACCTGTAAACTCATCATATTCAGCTTGACTATAAATTTGTATTCACTTAGTTCCAGTGTCTGGTTATGAACTGTAGGAAGGTTCTCACAACTCAGTGCTAAGAGGAATGTCCAGGTTGATTGCTAATAACAATATGATATGAAACAATCAAAATCCAGGAAATTGCTATTTAGCTTTATTTTCTTCAGCTGTTTTCTATTGGGCAGCTCTATTTCACAAAAAAAAAAAAAATTCCTCTTCAGTCTGAGTAAGCTGGAGAACAAGGAAAACTTTAAAAGCAGTTTAACATTCTCAAACATCTATTTAGCATATGTTCCTCTATGTCTTTGAGGCCCTATCCAAATCCCAAGGTCAATTAATGTTTAGTTATGAAGTCTTTAAGGTTTATAGAATTGGTTAGTAATGCACACACAGATAAACCTGACAAAGATTTTCATTTCCTTTGAAAACAGTACGCCATGAGGACAACTTAAATGACTGGAAAATATATGTAAAGATATCCAAATTTGAAGGATCGTGGAACTAGGTACTAGGATTTTATTCTCCAGGAAGCACCTGTTACATAAAGGGGACAGGGAGAGCTGTTACCTACTATGTGATGGCATTTTGCCAGGGCTGCGTACACCACAGCTCCACAGCTATGTGGAGATAACATGGTTCATGATAGTTTGGTGGAGGCAAAAAGGGGCTCAGGTTTTCATAACTGGTGAATGCTGAAGCCAAGACAGTCATAAATTTCTAAAAGTTACTCTCTTCCCACTCTACCTCACCACCACTTTCACAGATAGTTTTCCAAAATTGAGTTTCCATTGATGTGAATAACACAGTAGGTTAGGACAGTTTCTTTGAACTCCCTGCTGTGATGTGCTACTGAACAGATACCTCACTGATGTGGCCAGCGGCTCCCTGGGCACCACAGGGAATGTGTCCATGTGTATGTGGTACCATCCTTTCCCCAAAGCTATAAACACTTACTTCAGTTCCATTTATGTGAAACTCCTGAGTAGCTGCAAAAACAAGCAGTCTTTTCTGACACATCCTGCAAAAGGAATTGAGAGGACATGTGTAAATTCTGTGGTGCCTTCTAGACCACTTAGGTCAAAGCTATGACCTTTGATAACTTCATTTTAAAAATGTTAAGCCTCATATACTTGTTTGAACTTCTAGGTATCTTTAAAAAGCTCTGAAGGACTGGAGAAACTGTATTTGGCACTGGTCATTCTTTGATAACTTTAAGCAAGGGGACTTAAAAGGCTTGCTTACCTGCTAAGAATTTGAAGACATTAAAGGCAGAAAGAATGGTTCCCTTGTCCCTCTTTAGCTCCCTGAGTGTAAAGTATTGTCAGAGAAGGGAGGGGATTTCCCCCAGCCATTCCAGGCCCTTCTTAGGCTGGCTGAGCAATCAAATTAACATCAGACAGACTAGTAGGAGAAAAAAAAAAGTGGGGAATCCACATTAGACATGAGTTCCAAAGATAAGGGAACAAATTGGGGTATATATCCTGAACCTAATGGTAATTTAAGGAGAGAGGAAGGGACGTGACATGATGAAGGCCAGATGCTTAATTAGATTCTTACCCTGCCATAATGATTAACTTCTCTGATAAAAATTATTTCTAGTGAAAGCCCAGATTCTGGGTATGACTCCTCGCCTAATTTTCATTTTCGGTAGTCAGTGTTTCTCCTGAGTCTGCAGGACCTCAGCTAACCTCAGCTTGAAATAATCTATATGCCAAAGTAGCATGTCATGGGAAAGCCTGCCTGAAAATCCTGGGATACCTGTCCTTCTATTTCTAGAATACTAAAAAAAGTATGTGATGTTTCCAGTGAGATTTTCCCTTTGAATTTTGGCCACTGCTGTGTTGCCTTGGGTTGACTTTGCTATGCTTCCACTCATCTCTGCAAGCTTTAGGCTATCCTTGTTGGTACCTCTGTACAAATGCGGACATCTGGAGGAGAGTCTTGTCCACTGTAAGGGAAAATGTCTGGACTGCCTGCTGTGATTCCCCTGTTCCCCAAAGCTCACCATTGTTCTCCACAGGGAGTAGTTAAGATGCATGGTGCCAGGCCTCCAAAACGCTGGTTGCTCTCAGGAAACCACAACGAAATAAATGTTGGTGCCCAGGGCACTTGTAGCTATGCTGGTTACACTGAGATCAATAAGGGCACATTCCTGGAAACCTGAATGGCAGAGAGATACTTCCTTGAAATTTGTCCTTGGAAGAAGGATGGCTAAAAATATTCTAGAAATAACTAGTACTTCCTGTAGGTTCTCACTATATTTTTGTGAGGGCACAGATATTACCCATCTTTGCCCAGGATTCTCAAGACTTCTCTAAGCACAAAGGTAACAGTTTGCACCACTTTTATTCTGGGTCGCCTCCACACCCTACCCCCTACCACCACAGAAGGTAAAGTTTTATTTTATTAGAGTTAATGGAGCGCAACAGAGAGACTGTGCCTGACACCTACGTGTGAGTGAACTGCTGCTGTTTTTAGACATGACCTCGCCTCCAGTACATGTTCAGTGCCCTAGAAAATACTAGAAACCCTTGGGGTATACTTGTCAAATTCTTCATGGATGGCAAAAATCACTCATTTCCTTACATGACTTTTCTTTCTCTGGGAAGGTTAAAGGGTAGCTCCGCACACACCAAAGTGTGAATGGTGAGATCAGATGCCAGGGACAACTGTTCTGGGAGGTCCCCAAAGGTTAAACCACTCTAATGCCAACTAATCCTGCTATGACTCGACAGGTTCCCCTTGTCTTGATGACCATGAGCCACATATGGGTGCAGCCTATGAGTGGGTGAGGAAAAAGGCAGAAAAAAGGTCATTCCAGGCCCTCCCTGGTGGCACAACAACTTAAAGCCAGCATTGCAAGCTAGCAGCAGCCTTCAATCCCTGCCCCCAAGGTGACTTAGATGGAGCAGCAGACCTCTCCTGACCCACCTGCTGCTCTCCTCAGCAGTGTATTCAGTACATCTGCCTCATCTGCTCCCTGCTCTGTATCTGGTGAATCCTCACCCCCTGCACCTCTCGCCTGTACCCCAGTTCTGCATGCATAAATAAATAAATCTTAAAAAAAAAAAAAGGGTGGGCCCTCCCTGGTGGCGCAGCAGGTTAAAGCACAGCACTGAGAA
>NW_004567112.1:45873723-45882270 GCF_000260355.1 Condylura cristata
TCTCTGGTGAAGCCTCTCGCCGCCCCTGAGCCTCTGGCCTGTACCCCAGTTCTGTATGCACAAATAAATCTTTAAAAAAAAAAAAAAAGGGTGATTCCCAATTCCGGGTAGAAGGTGATGTGTATGTTTGGCTTTATTAGAGTGTCCTTGTGCAGCTCCCACACTTTCTGCCACCGCCCCCACTCCCATGCTGTTTGAAAGGAAAGGCCTCATGAAATAATAAATTGCCTTTTAGGCCAGTTGCCAGGAGACTTGGATCCTAATTCTGGTCTCACTAATTTTGAGATTGCTAATTTAAAAAAAAAAATTTCTGGAGATTTAATTTAATACTCCTCTCTCCTTAGTGGTTTTGTGACTGTCCTATTACCATAACAAAGGACATGGACTATGTGCCCTAAGTGACAGAAACTGATTCACATTTCTGGGGGTAGAAGTCAGAAATGAAGGTTGGTGAGCTCAGTTCCTTATGCAGGTTCTGAAGAGACTGGCTCAAGGCCTCTCTCCTCACATTCACTGTGAATGGCAGCTCTTGGCACTTCTTGGCTGAAGTCGTGATTCTCCAGTCTCTACCTCCATCTTCACATCGCCTTTTCTTCCATGTGTCTCTGTGTTTGCCCTTTTGTGTCTCTTTTAAAGACACCTTATAAGTACCCCCCCAACATGTCTACCCCAATCCAAGATGATCTCAGCTAAGAGCTTTACTTCACTTATAGCAACATCAACATTTATTCCAAATAAGCTCTGACTGCAGTTACCTTTTGTGTATTCAACCCACCACATGGGGTGGTGATATCTCTTCTGCCTATGGCACCAGTATGTTAGGGAGAAGTAAGGTAATGTTCATGACAGTGTTTTTTGAAAGGTGATTATTCTTTTTGTTCACCAACTTGGAAGCCTTGTAAATGCCCCATTTACAAAGGGACATTTCTAATATTCTTATATTCCATTTCTGTTATAATCTGATCTTATGCTATCTTTCTAAATTCATTCCCTATCATAGTCCCCAAAACATCTTATATTCTAGCCCAAAGAGAGAGCACTTACTTTTGACCCACCATATATTTTCATCTTTTTCTCACTTATTCTTCTACTTATTCTTAATTCTCTTTCTTCTCCTGCTTATCTTTCATGATTAGACTGATATCTTACTTCCTTAGCTAATTGTGATTCCCCTGATATCTTACTTCCTTAGCTAATTGTGATTCCCCTGAGTTGAAGTTCTTCCAGGATTGTATTTGAGCTGTCTCACACTAACTACTGAAAGCTGAATGCTGATTGAAAACTGAATGCTGATTGTTAAAAATACAGCTTGAAATTAGCCATGGTGGGAATATTTATAACATGGAAATCAGCAGACACTACATATTAGAAGTCTCCCTCCCTCCTCCTTCTCAACACAGCACTCAATTTTCCCCCTCCATTTCATTTTTTTTTTTTTACTTCTTTAAGCATTTCAAATGTGATCTAGTATACATACTTCTGTAGATAGCATCACCTCTCCTAGATTTTTAGCTCTTTGAGGCAAAAATAAGGTTCAGTATTTCATAGAATTTTCTTACATCTCACAGTAACTGTTAGAGACTAAATGGTGTCTCCCAAAAGTCACGCGTTGAAGCCTTATCATCCTTGTGAATATATTTGGAGCTCGAGCCCATGTGCAGGGAACTTGGAATTTATATGGACTGGGTCCTTCCTGAACTAGTGCTATTAGTATCCTTATTAGAAGAGACCCCAGAGTGTAATTCCTTTTGCTGTGTGAGGACACAGTAAGAAGGTAGCTGTCTACAATCCAGGAGGAACTCTGAGAAGTAAATTGTGTTGTTTAAACCATGCAGTCTGAGGTATATGCTATGTTATAGCAGCCCAAGCAGATTAGCGCAGCACCAAATACATATAGAAGCTACTGAAAAAATCTTTGTTTAGTTGAGTGGAATGAAAAAATAAAGTCTAATGAATGAACTTTTATTGAGCCCTTTCCTGTGCCAGCAGTTCTGGGAGCAGGTATTAGTAGTTGCCCCGTTTTGTAAATGGTTACTGAGGCTTACAAAAGCAAGCCTCTTTTTTGTTCAAAAATCACAGGTAGTAGGTTAGCTCAAAGTCTTACCTCTGTGTTGTTTTGTCTTCAAGAAGATAAAATATCTTATCCCATGCTCTTGTCACTCATTAGAGCAGCTACTAACTACATGTGGCTTTTGAAAAGTGTCTTGACTGGATTGAGAAGTAGAAAACACACACTGTGTTCTGATACCTTGTTTAGAGAAAAAAAAAGTAAATGTTAAATATTAAAATGATCATATTTTGGGCCCTCCCTGGTAGCACAATGGGTTAAAGCTCTGCACTATGAAGCTCTCAGAAGCCACTGTAGTATGAGTTTAGTCCCCAGCCAGGGAGCTGACCCACACGGCTCGGCAGACCTCTCCTGATCCCCTCAGCAGTGTATTTCAATACATCTGCCTACATCTGCCTGTTCTGTTCCCCGCTCTGTCTCTGGTGAATCCTCTCACCCACCATACATCTGGCCTGTACCCTAATTCTGTAAGCATAAATAAATCTTTAAAAAATATAACATATTTTGAATACTGAGTTAAATGAAATACCTTAAATTTTTCCTTCTTAATGTGGCCACTAGAAAATTGTACATTTGGGTCAACTTTAGTTATTTTTTTTTAAAGATTTTATTTATTCATACAGAACTGGGGTACAGGCCAGAGATGTGGAGGGTGAGAGGATTCACCAGAGACAGAGCAGGGAGCAGAGCAGGGAGCAGAGCAGGCAGATCTATGAAGTACACTGCTGAGGGGAGCAGCGGGCAGGTCAGGAGAGGTCTGCCGTGCCATGTGTATTTCCTCCCAGGCAGGCGGGAATCGAACTCATGCAGAAGTGGCTTTAGCTTCTTAGTGCTATGTTTTAACCCACTGTGCCACCAGGGAGGGCCCAACTTTAGTTATTTTTTAAAAAGTTTTAGGTATTTATGCATATAAGAACTGGTGTATAGGCCAGAGAGGTAGAAGGGGGAGGTGGTGGTGGTGGTGAAAGAATTTACCAGAGACAGAATGGGGAACAGAACAGGCAGATTGACTGAAAATATACTCTTGAGAAGAGCAGCGGGATCCACAGGAGAGGTCTGCCACATCTTTGTGTCAGCTTCCTGGCCAGGGATTGAGTTTATGCTGCAGTGGCTGCCCATAGCTTTACAGTGTTGTGCTTTAACCCCTCGCGCCACCAAGGAGGACCCTTATTTCTTCAGAAATTTGAAGTGCTCTTTCCTGGGACCAGGGAGCTCTAATTCTCCGAGCCTTTAATGTATCCACAAGATCTATACTTTTCTAGTGTAGGATTAAGGCATGATAATTCAGAGACCTCCACATTCCCTAACTGCTTCTGAAATCTGCCTTTTGGTCAGTTCACTGGCCCTTTGAGGTTGGGCATTTTGTTAGGAATAAAGGTCAGTGCGTCAGTCAAACTGGCATCTTGTGAAAAGGTCAGCTTCCAGGGGGCCATGGGAAAAGGTTGGAGCTGTTGACCAAAACTTTATCTCTAAATAATCTCTGAAATCACTTAGAAAAATCTTTTGTTTGCTCACTTGGAAAAGAGCCACTGCTCAGAAGAAGATATTTCAGAGAAATTAGTAATCAATTCACTTCTTCCTTTAGGGCAGGAATCTGCTTCCAGTAAACACAGAAATCCCACAACTCTCCCCAGCTAGCAGGGTGAGGTCTCAGGGATGGGTAGTCACTTCCAAGCAGAAGAGCAGAGAAAATGTGCAACACAGGTAACAGAGACAATGGCCATTCTCGCCCTGCCAGACTATCACAGGAGAGCAGTAAGGCAAGAAGATGCATGATTTGTATAAATAGGTCAACACTTCTGGAAAACAGAAAATGGGAAACTAGACAATGTCAGTAAATGAAATCCACTGGCCTCCCTGCTTTTCTGTGTCAATGCCAGGGGAGTTCTCATATGCCCTGGTGTGAGTCAGAGGACAGACAAGCTCTGGAGGCTTCCTATTCTTTCCTTTCTAATGAGAAAATAAATTCCGAAAATGTTATGATGACATGTTATGTTTCTCCAGAGTGCCATAGGTTTACATAGTTATTTAGGATTTTCTTCAGGGTTCTAAGTTTCTCTGATCCTCAATCCCCAGAAACATCATGAATCTCCCCAATTTTGCAGGCACAGAGCCCAGTCTTTTGTACCCAAGCAGTGATGTTTACTGCTGTCTCTACTTAGCTTTGCAAAATGTTGCCAGAGGTATTTCCTGCCATTTCTTCTCTGGATTGCCTAGGCGCATGGATGGAACTGAGCACTATCTAAATGCCGAGATTATGAATGGTTTTGGGATGGTTGGAAGGATGTCAGAGAGGATTTCTCTGGAGGAAATTTTGCTCTTCCTTCATTACAGAGCACAATGTTAGTTTCAAGGATATGTACTCGTGTGGGTATAATCCCCCTCAAGAGAACATGTAGAGCCTGGGAGATGGTAAAGATACACAAAATTAGGTACTGTACCCTACTTTTTAAAGTGACCCCATTTGGAAAGAATGACTATTAACTCCAGTCCTTTTCACCTTTTCCTGGAGAAAATTGGGCTTATCATAGAAATTTAGGAATAACTTTTGAGAAATAAAATTAAAAATTTTTATTATATTAGTTTTACATATTTTTGTGCATTTTTCCATCTCATTTGCAATCCCCTTGGGTTCCCATCACCAAATCACCCATGTGCCATCACCATAGTCCAGTGCATTTCCCTCCCCACACTGTTTTGATCCCATTCCCCACGCCATCCCCCCAAAATTTCTCTGGTATATAGCTGGTCATCATTATCATTATTTTCTCACTTGTTCTGTTATACTCCTGCTATGAGAGAAACTGAGAAATAAAATTTTAAATCCTAACTTTTGATTAAAAAATACTGATGAGGCCCTCCCTGGTGGCACAGTGGGTTAAAGCACAGCACTAAGAAGCTAAAGCCACTTCCCCGTGAGTTTGATTCCTGCCTGCCCCGGAGGTGACCACATGGTGTGGCAGACCTCTCCTGACCCGCCTACTGCTCCCCTCAGCAGTGTACCTCATCGATCTGCCTGTTCTGTTCCCCACTCTGTCTCTGGTGAAGCCTCTCGCCGCTCCTGAGCCTGTGGCCTGTACCCCAGTTCTGTATGCACCCCCTCCCCCCCAAAAAAAAATACTGGTGAAGTACATGACCCTGCAAAATTCCTGTCACTCAAGCACCTTCAGAAATCGAGGGCCTCTGGGGGAGGCACCTCCCCCCCCATATCAGGACCTCACATTTGATGACACAAACTCTGCAGTCCTCACTTCATTCACAAGAATAAGCTGGATGGCGCGACGCTGGTTTTAAGTCAAGGTCAGGAATAGGCAACTTTCAGTTTTTGGCACTCCTGGTGAACATCTGGCATTACATGTGAAAATGAGATGTGTTTTGGCCCAGGGAACACCTTAGTCCCCAGTGACTCAGGGATTCCCAGCTGAGTCCTCCTCCTAGGCCAGCGTCGTTTATTTCTGTTACAATAGATGACAAGAACCGAGATGCTATTACTGGTGTGGCGCTGGCTCCTTTGTTGTTAAACAGGGAAAGAAATGAACTTTCAAATCGTTCAGTTTCCTCGGGGAGAATCATTCTCCAGCAGTAGAAATGCTGCTGTTCTTGCCTTTCCTGAACCGTCACCATCATTCTCAGCACATTCAATTGCTCATACTTTCTTAGTCTTTGTTCTGATACCCCATCTCACAAGCTGTGACATGTTTTGAATTCTTCAAAGTGACATGTCTCACTTTCTTTGTGTGGTTCTTCCTTCTAGAGCAGCCCTCCTGTCTCTGATGCACAGGCCCCCTTTCCCCTACAGTGCCAGAATGGGCAGAGGCCTGCCCTGCGCTGGTGTGGTTTCTGGCAGAGAGGCTGGCACTGGGAGGCTGCCCGTCCTTGCTCTCCTCTGGCATTTCCTGTCACTTGTGGAATTTGTTTCCTATTACCTTTGCTAACCATGAAGGTTTGTATTTTAAGCAGATCCTTCCTGCTTCCGCAGCACTTCTCATATACAAGAATGAGTAATGTGAGCATCAAATAGAAGGACTACAGGCTAAATAAATTCTTCTCAAGTGGCACTTTATTTCCAGACACCTCTTGGGTGCCATGTTATGTTTTCACTGGTAATGGTCGTTGTGGGTAAGACTTCATTTGTGCTAGTAATATAAACATTTTCTGTTCAAGTTTCTTTCTCATAAATAACCCCCAACATTAACATTTGAAATTTGAGCTGCTGTTAAATAGGTTTTTCATTGCTATTGAAAAAAAGGAAACAATAGCAGACTTGATAAACCTGTACATATCATCTGCCCTTGGCTAGTTGAGACACTCAAGAGAACTAACAGGGAGGTAAAAGAGGGTAAAAATGGTTATTCTGATAAAATGGTCATTGAGTGCCTTACCCCTATAAGATCACCAAAAATCACTTAACTTACTAATGCATCAACAGACTGGTATTTCATGTTAATTCATATAGGAATTAAGAGATGAAGAGGGTAGAGCAATACTCCCAAGAATATCAAATACTACTCACAATTAATACTAATTGACTCCAAATCCAGCTACTTAAGCCTTGCAAATGAATGCATTCCCAGAGCATAAGGGGGTATGCATGTATGACTAAGATGCAATTTTCTCAAACTCACTTGGCCCTGGATGAGTACATTCCATTCTGATGGATGGGAGATTTGCTTCCTGGGAGTGTTTTCCTACTCTGCAGGCAAGAAAAATTGTTCTTTCTAACACCCCCTTCCACAATTGAGAAATACAACACACTCTTTGGTTTAAAATTCCAAATGGCTAATCGTTGTCAAAAAGTACCAAGGCTTCAAAATACTCATGGTTTGTTGTGCTTTCAAGATGGTTATTTATAGAAGGACACAGACTGCCTCTGTTTTCCTTCCCCCTTATTCTTCTGAACAAACAGGTTGTAAATTTATGAATGGTGTTAATGGAGAAAAATGTTGGTAAATGTCATTGGTATCAGGCAGGTATAAAACACTTGAACGTTCTGGATATTCTCCTTCAGATTCCATGATCAAAAGAGACGCCTTTGTCTACTCTTACTGTCTGTATTTTTGCCTCTGATTATAACAGGCCTGAGAAATAAGATTTAACTCTGCATCAACCTCTTTACAAAATGTTCCAATAACCAGGATGGCCCAAAAAGCTTGAAAAATGGTACATTGTTTAGGCTACCATCCAGAAATTCTCCTTTGAAGCTATTACTGCTGTTACTTAGGAAATTTTGTTTGATATGTGAAACTAGCCTTTGATAGTGAGACTTCCAAAAACGGGCAGTATTTCTATCTGAATTTTAGTTCTTAACTGCACTTTAGTTCTTATGTGGCAGCAAGGTGGAGGGGATACAGTAGATAAGGGTGGGCTAACCCTGGAGTTAGTTCCAATGAATTATTCTTAAATCTACATTTCAGCTTATGTATTTGCAATTCTCTAGTATTCCAAACACTATTTATCTATTTCCTAAACATGGAATTTCAAGTGGTTGTTTCTGTAATCTGGGACATTGCATTGACTTGTACTTTAGAATTGCTTCAAAATAAATTATACTAAGGGTAAAGCTAGCTCTCAGAATACTTACTTTCTCATATTTATTGCTCAGTACGTGATTATGAAGCTAGCAGAAAGGATTTACTTTCAAAACAATGTAAACGCTAAAAAAAAGTATTAGTGACTTAATTCATCAATATCAAGGTCATGCTAGATTCAAAATACCATTAGGTCATCCAGACACCAGCTGTTCATCCATAACCTTTATGACATTCACAAATTAACTTTAAATATATGTAGGCAAAATGAAAGGAAGTAATGTTTTTCTTAAAAACTGAAAAACCTGGTTTAAAAGCAAACAAGGGACAACTGCCCCCTCTAGTGACAGATTATAAATTAGCAACAAAATGGAACCCAGTATAAATTCCCAAACCTGAGGCCTGTGTTGCTGATGAAAATGAAGCCGAAATTTATAGAGATTACAAGGTGGGAAGGTTTGTGTGGGGGACAGACACTGTGGATTTCAGTGTTAACGTCCACTACTTGTGTTAGTCTGTCTCATTTATTGTCTTTACCTTCATCGTGTTAACAATTCTTTTTGAGAAGCATTATATCAGGTGAATGGGTTCAAGTGTACAAATCTGGAAAATCATTTTGCATTCACATGTTTTTTTTTATGTCATTGATACTCAGCATTAATCTTTAGCTGGGATTTGGTACTGTATTGTTAGGATTTCAAAGGAGAAAATAAACACTTGCAATACCTCTAGTCAGAATCTCCACTGTTAACATTTGAGATATATATATGGATTGTTCTTATGCTAAATGTCAGTTCTTAAGAAGCACTAGACTGTCCTCTTAGTACTCCCTGACACATGTCAGGGGATTAGAAATATATATAGAAAGAACAAGTAAGTTACCTTCACTATAAAGCCAGAGAGAATGCATTTAGAAAGGGGCTTGAGTGGACAGGCCTTTTGTGATTCTCA
>NW_004567112.1:45882685-45889744 GCF_000260355.1 Condylura cristata
TTTTTTATGCATGTAAGAACGGGGATGGGAGGGTAACAGGTCAGAGGTATGGGGAGTGAGAGGATTCGCCAGAGACAGAGTGGGGAGCAGAACAGAAAATCTACTGAAATACACTGTTGAGGGGAGCAGCAGGCAAGACAGGAGAGGTCTGCTGTACTTTGTGGGTCACCTCCCTGATCTGGGATCAGACTGGTACTGCAGTGGCTGCAGATAACTTAATGGTGCTGAGACTTAACCTATTATACTACAAGGGAGGCCCAGTCCTAGGGATTCTAAAAATCAAGTTGAAGTTGGGCTTAAGCACTGAAAGACATGGTTGGCAATTTGGAAATGTGTTCCTTGTTACTTTGAAATACTTATTTTTTTTTTCCAGTTTAATCATTGTCTCATGGACCTAATAAGAAAGCAGAAGTAGCTTTTCTCTAAAAGCTAAACTTCATGCTTGCCATTAGACAGCAATCTTATCTCCTCTCTCCCCTTTTCCATTTCTGTCTTCCCTTCTGCCCCCTCTTTTAACCTCAGTCTTCTCACTTCTATGCCTTTTTCCATTTGTACACTAGGGGTAACTATTGTGACTAGCCAATGAATATAAATTAATAAGAATTTAATAGAGAATTAGAAGGAATTTATTAGGAAATTAATATCATTATACTTATAATGAATATAAAATGATATAAATGTACACTTATTGTATTCTTTTTTCTGTTCGATATAAACATTTTTCTGAGCACAACTAAATTGTTTAAGCATTAAACAGATTTTTACTCAGCATGATTACTGGAGAAAACCTGGTAAATGCCCATCCATGGATGGCATGAATGAAGAAATCGTGGTATGTGTATTAAACGGAATTCTATTTAGCTGTTAAAGGGGGGTTGGGGGGGACTTGAGATGATTGTGCTAAACACAGTAAGTCAGAAAGTGAAAGACATTAGTAGGTGACGCCTATGTAGTATGCAAATATTCAGAGCATACAAGCCAACAAATCACAACAAAAATTAGATTCTGAAGAAAAATATAATCGTTACTAGAGAGGGAAGGAGTAAATGTCAGAAGAAGTCAATCTGATAATGGGAATATTGGTGAACACACAGCGAGACTTAGATACATCAGGAGGTATGAAGCTTCACTCCCAAAATTGTATAAATTGTGTAAAACTAACAGTAAATCAGTACAACTTTAATAAAAAGTTTTCAGCGTGCAAGATTTTAAAAAGTATATTAAAAATACAATCCTGGCCCTCCCTGGTGGTGCTGTTAAATAGCACTAAGAAGCTAAATCTGCTTCAGCATGAGTTCGATCCCTGCCCCGGATGTAATACACATGGTGTGGCAGACCTCTCCTGATCTTCTGCTGTGCCTCTCAGCAGTGTACTTCCTTTGTCTGCCAGAAGCTCCTGCTCTGTCTCTGGTGAATCCTCTCACTGCCCCTGCACCCCTGGCCTGTACCCCACCTCTGTATGCACAAATAAATAAATCTTAAAAAAATGAAATATCCTTCATTTTCCATTCCTAAGAAAATATTCTCAGGCCATTTTTAGCAAATTTTCTCATCTCTATAATATTAGGCATGGGGTGATATTTGGATTAATGATTAGAGTAAGTTATGCTTATTGAAAGAAAATCCAAACCATGCAAGAGGAATCATAACATAAAGAAAGAAGAAATCACCCACAATTTGTTACCACGCAGGCATGACCACTGTTTTTGCGCTGATAAATTTCTTTACAGGCTTTTCCTGGTTTCACTTTGTTCCCTATTCCTGTTTCCACCCTCCTGCCTATCGGCTATCACTCTTAAATCCAGTTTAGATTTTTCTCTTCAGTATCACTAGTGTCTGAGTTCCTCAAACCCAATACTATTTGTGCTCTCACGGTGTGGTTTATGGTGAACCATAGCTGTTTCGTTTTCCACATATACCCCCTCTACTATTGGTACTGGTTGAGACAGCAACATGGGCTTTTGCATGAAATTTATGTACTTTGAGCCACTAAGTCTCTCATATTGGATGCTCTCAAACTGCTCAAGGCATCACCTAGGGAGCCTGGAAAAATGTAAATTCCTGTTGCCCATTCCTAGAAATTCTGAGTTGGTGGATTTTGGGGTGAGTGTCTTGAGTCTGTATTGCTTTCTAGACCTGCCCTGCCCCACCCAGTTCACTTAGTGCAGCAAATCTAAGGCCAGTGTGGGTGGTGGGTGGTGGGGGAGAAACTCTGCTCTTAGTCAAGGACAAGCAGGTGAGCATTATTTGAATCATTCTTTTTAGCTTCCTCCCACTCTCACCCTGATTTTTTAATTTTTCTACATAAATTTTGGAGCAGTCAAGCTTGTGAATACCCACTGACAGCTTGAGCGTTCTGTGTATAGGGAAGGTTTCTGGAGGCTCACTGCAGGAAAGGGCATAATGAAATGTACTTTGTTCAGATTGAAAAATTCAGTATTTGAAATGTGTTAATTAACTGATTTCTTCTCCATAAAGTGGAATTTGCTACAATTTGGTTTGGTTTTCACACCAGTTATTCAGTGGCTGCAAGAGATGTTCAGCTAACGTGGGAAGTTAGGGGAAAAATAAAGTATGGTCATAACTTGTCAGGGCTGTATGGACTTCAGAGGTCATTTGTGTCAATGTTCTCATTTCAGGGAGAAGGAAGCTAAAGCCCAGAGAGGGAAATATCTTAATGAAGATCACTCTGCTTGTTCATGGCCAGAATTAAGTCTAGGACCCAGTTTTTCATCCTGGAGTTACCATCTTTGCTTCCTGTGTATTTTTACTGCAGAGTGGATGGCTTCTCTGCATTCATATCACTTAACATTTAGCACCCCCTCTACCTGATTCTAGGACTTCTTCACACTCCCAAACAGAAATTCTCAAACCAAATCCTTTATGTATGTGCTGCTTATATAACCATCTTTATGCTCTGTTTCATGTAGCATTTTTATAAGATTTTTCCCTTCCATAATTTGTGGAAGTGTTAGTTATACATATTATGGAGCCATTCGTTTCAGTTACTAAGATCTAAAATTCAAGACATCAAAATGTATCTTGACAACTCTTACTGAAATTATTGACAGATAGTTGCTACTAACACCAACTTTCAATCTTGGAATAGATCTCCATGTTTGAATTGGTAGGTTTAATTTGAGAATTGTGTTACTAAAAAAAAAGTATAGGATTTTGAACACTAGAATCATGAAGACTCCAATATACTGGAGATCAAAACTTCCTGGGGGGGAGGGGGGAGACAACCTCCTATACAGACTTGGTTTGGGGAAAGGGGTTGGAGAACAGACACATTCTTTGGAATGGTTAAAAGAACATTCCATGCTTTTAGTATTTTCCTATTAGCTCCCCCTCCCCCCCACCACTCTACCCCCCAACCCATCCTTTCCAGAAGCCAAGTCTCAAAGCTTTGTTCCTGGTCATGGTGGAATCAAGAACAAAGTGTGATCAAGAGATGATCTCTGCTCTCCTTCCTTGAGCACAAGACTATCGTGTACTGTGCTGGGTATATCTAGTCTCCCTCTTTCTTTCTTTTTTTAAAGATTGATTGACTGATTTAAAGATTTATTTATGCATACAGAAGTGGGGTACAGGCCAGAGGTGCAGGGGCGGTAAGAGGATTCACCAGAGTAGGGAGCAGAACAGGTCGACCAACAAAGTACACTGCTGAGGGGAGCAGTGGGCAGGTCAGGAGAGGTCTGCTGCACCATGTGGTTCACCTCTGGGTTGGGGATCGAACTCATGCTGAAGTGGCTTTAGCTTCTTAGTGCTGTGTTTTAATATGCTGCCCCACTAGGGAGGGCCCTGGTCTCCCTCTTTTAAGGTGAACCTTTTTTTCCCTCTTACTGTAACAGTCAGTCAGATCTACCATTGTGAGATTGTTAATGGCTGGGAATGGTTAATGCATTGATATTTGCATTTTCTTCCCCTATCATCCATTTTAAATTAGTGTTTTCATTGTTTTAATTCAAACTTGGAGCCAGATGTTGGAATGTCAGGAACCAGGCTAAGTTTGGGGAATAAATTTCAGGAGGAACTTTATTTTTTGTCCTTTAAATGTTGACTGAATGGCTAGCAGGAGTGGACCCTTGCTATTTCAGACAGTACAGTTCTGAGGGTTTTGTATTCCTGTTCTGCCCACCCAAGTCTCATTCTTCATGTTATTATGTGCTTGAGACTTTGAGAAGAACAAATTGATGTATAAAAAGTGGTTTTTAAACTAGTTATATTCATAGAAACTGCCTAATCTAGGAATTAGAGAATGAAAATGTGCAGTAGACACAGGTACAGATTCACTGAATTTCTTAGGTTAATACCAGTCTTCTCTTAGCTTTGACAAACAATACAGGTTCTCCATTTTGGAAAAGTACTAAAGAGCACCTTGTGTTATAATTGTCATCAATCTAATAGAAGCACAAAGTCTAGGCATTTCAGCAATATCAGCACTAACACAACAGTGGTCAAATGGAATACATGCATTTTGGACTCCAATTTTAAATCAAATCTCACTTTCTGTATAGTCCCAGAGAAGAATCTTAAACTTTTGAAATCTTCATTTGATAGAGACATTAGGAAGAAGAGATATGATGGATAAACTTGTTATGGGTATTTGTTCTGGGTTAACAGATTAATAAATTAATCTCCCTGTCCCCCCCTTTTCTCTTACGCCCTGTGTAGGAATCCTTGCTAACATCTCCTGTTTGGGTAGTTCCAGGGACAAAGAATTCAGTTTGTTGCACAGCAACTTATATCATTTTGCATGTATACTTACTATATTAAACACTAGTTTTGGGAGTTCCTGAGTATTGGAGGCCTCTTGGGTATGAGGCATGCTAGAAAGCTTTCTTTGCATTGACTCCCAATCCACAGCCCTGGAACTTCTTTCTCCTGGCTGTCCTGTTCTTAGCAATGCAATGCTCCTACCGATTGGCAGTCCTTTGGCTGAGTAAGAAAAACCTGGTATTCCTTGCCTCTTCTCTTGAAGTGTCTTCTGCTGCAGTCTCTGGGCACCTCACTATCATGTCTACCAGTATAAGTTTACATTTCACTTTTAAAAGTTTTCATTAATATATCATAATCCAGAAATCTGAGCCCACCTGCTGTTTGGTCAGTATTAAGTCCTTTGGGGCTCAGACTTCCTTTGAATTGCTGGGCATAGTGCATCTGAAGTGCGTTTGCCTTCAGCCACTTTTACATAGGAATTGGGAAATTTTGATACTTGATACACTCTGGGTTCATTTGTGTCTCTCGGAAATAGACGACCATGAACAGAAGGAACAGCATAAGCAGATGAAGAGGGACCTTTGGACACTCCGTGAAGATCGTGCCCTTTGAGCCCAGCCACAAAGGACTGAAAAAAGATTAGACACTATAATGGCTGGCTCTCTGCAATGACTGTTATTCTGTGTCTGTTTACATCCACCATAATATTCGTTGCTTAAGATGAGGGTGATACCCATAAAAACACAGCTTGAAGAAAAAATATGTAGCTTGAAAACAGAGCTTGAAAAAAAATATGTAGCTTGAACTCATCAATATTAAAAAACATTTGAGTCTCAAGGGACACCATCAAGAAAGTGAAAAGCCAACCCTTAGGGGGAGACATATTTGCAAGTCATATGACAAATTATCAATAGTATATTTACAAAACTGTGCAGTCAAGACCATTATCTAATTTCAGGGTGTTTTCATCACTCCAGACAAAATCCCGTGACTATTAGCAGTCACTCTTCCTCCTTTGAGCCTTTGCCAGTTAGTAATTTACTTTGTCTTTTCAGATTTGTTTATTCTAGACACTTCATATAAATGTAACTATACAATATTTGTCTTTTTGTGTCTGGTCTCTTCACTCAGCATAACATTTCAAGGCTTAGCCACATCGTAGCATGTGTCAGTACTCTCTTCCCTTTAATGACCAAACAATAGCCTATGGTAGAAATACATCAATTGCATGGGGGTGAGCAAATACATCCACTTATCAGTTGATGAAAGTTTGGATTGTTTCCACATTGAAATTACTTGGAGTAATGCTGCTATTAACATTCATGTGCATGTTTTTTTTTTTTAAGATTTATTTATTCATAAAGAACTGGGGTACAGGCCAGAGATGCAGAGGGTGAGAGAGGCTCCACGAGAGACAGAGTGGGGAGCAGAACAGGCAGATAAACAAAGTACACTGCTGAGGGGAGCAGCGGGCGGGTCAGGAGAGGTCTGCCTCGCCATGTGGTCACCTCCGGGGCAGGCGGGAATCGAACTCATGAGGCAGTAGCTTAAGCTTCTCAGTGTTGTGCTTTAACCCGCTGCGCCACAAGGGAGGGCCCTTTTATGAGGATATGTTTTTAATTCTTTTCAAAGCATACCTAGGAGTGGAATAGCAAGGTTTCAATATATTACATATTTTGGAGAACTGTCAACAATTTTCCAAAGTGGCTGTGTCATTTCACATTTCTATCAGCAATGGATGAGGGTTACAGTTTCAGATTCTCCACATTTTTACCAACACTTATATACTTATTTTTTTTTTATCATAACTGGGTGTGACATTGGTGTCTCATTGTAATTTTGATGATACTTTCCTAAGGGCTAACGGTGTTGAGCATCTTTCTTGTGCTTGTTGGTTATTTTCTGTATATATTCTTGGGAGGACTATTCAGATCCATTAATTGTTAAGTTGAGTCATTTATATTTTAATTACTGAATTGTAAGAGATTTTCCTGTATATATTACAAACTTTACCTAAGAAAGATTTTTCAAAAAGGTCTCTATGGTGATGAAAGCTCATCCAGAAAAAAAGATTTTATAAGGAAAACCTTTGTGCTCAATGTAAGAAAAATTACTGAGAGAGATCTCTATTTGCCTTGAGGAACATCAGCTATGTTTTTTTTTTTCTGATAGATGAATCATTATCCCCAATGTAAGACATCATTTACACCAAACTAGGAGGATAAAAATTAGCTTGTAAACATTCAGAAATAAACATTTCAACACAACCAATATGAAGGAAAATAAATTCAACCCATAATTCTGAAAGCTTTCTTTGCATTGACTCCCAATCCACAG
>NW_004567112.1:45890770-45907863 GCF_000260355.1 Condylura cristata
AATAAAATCCACAACTATTCTTTATACAGTGAATTCATGCACATTATTATATTTCACATGAGACTTGATTTACCTGCCACATTTCAGTAACCTGAAAGTGCTATAATTAGACTACAGTGTTTTTAGTACTGCAAATGTGGGCTGTGATAGTCAACATATATGAAAATTGTTTTGAAAACCAGTTATGATTTTTTTCATATTATCTAGTAATTTGAAATGAGGATAAATATCTGCAAGTGAAGGTAAAACTATTTACTCAAGAAGAAATGAGAGCACAAAAGTTCATTTTTTGATCCTTCATTGAGATTTTGAATCTTTAACCAAGATGTACCTTCTTGCAAATAACCTTAAAGGTATTTTTAAATTGTATTTATTTTTGCATCACTTTTATGAAATAGTCAATTATTTTAATCGTGTAACTGATATTTGCTGTGAATCTCTACAGAAGCCATTAGCTACATATCAAGTAAAGAAAATTTTGCTAAGAGCTTCAGAATTATTCTAGAGCCCTTGCAAATACTCTGCTGGCAGAATATGACAAGGAAAGTGACCTTCAGCTGAACTACTTTGATGTGTGCTCAGGTTTGCAGGAACCTGGATATAAAACTGGTGATTATATCAGTGATATAGGAAGAATGTTCTGATTTCAAGCTTTTTCCTGGTTCATAGTTTCTTATTGGTTCTCCCCTCCCATCCTCCACCCTTCTCACTACCCCTAACTTATGTAAGTATTTGTTTCTACTACTAACATTTCCCTTTTAATGTTTCTTTATAATTTCTGGTCATTTAGGTGTTACTCATACCTGAAATAGCCAATTCTTTAAAGTGTGTGATAGACTTTGTTTTACAGTATCTTTAGCTACACAGCAAAATTGAACAGAATGTCCATACTCCATTTGCTCTCACATACACCCAGCCTGCTGAGAGGGGTAATTTTCTATAGAGCATGGGAGATAGTTTCTTCATCATTACCACACTGACTCAAAGGCAACTCCATCTCCATTTCCAATAATTGACTGAAGCTGCAAAGTAGAAGAGGGTTGTGGATGGTAGAGTGACCTGAACTTAGGCACATTTTCAACTTGTTCATAGGCTCTAATAGTTCATTCTGTAAATGACTTTCTCAGGATGGTGAGCCACACTGGGATAAGGAGGAGAACGTGCCACACTCCCCTCATTACTGTAAGTTCTTAGAGTGATGCTTACAAACGTTTTAGTCCTGATCCCATGAGGGGCCTCCTCCCTGACCTCATCCTGAGGTAGAGGAGTGGTGATATTTGCTATCACTGTTCTTGTTCAGCTCTTCTAAAGCTTCTCAGAGTGATTTAAAAGTACATTTTTATTCTGCCTTTGGTTGAGAAGAATGGTAGCATTTTTTCAAAGTCTAGGCAATCCCAGAGTTACTAAGGAATAAAACACTTGAAGGAAAAGTAAAATATATATTAGCAGATGTTCCATTTATTAGAACACCAGTATTGCAGTGACCAGAGACCATTACTTTTATTACCTTAGCCAACACTCGGAAGTTTATCCCAGGGAAAATGCCATCTAGTTTATAGACCCACTTGCTCCTGGGCAATTAAGACACTAGACACACATAAAGTAAGAAAAAAAAGGGGGTTTGAAAAGCAAAATCAGTATTTATATGTTCACAGCAATTCTGGTGCGATTCCACCCTTTCTGAAGATGGCAGAGGGGCCCTAGGCAGACAGTGGTTCTGTCTGGTGTGAACATCAGGTATTCTTGATGTGAGTTTACTAATATCTGCTTAGCAAATAGCAGCAAAGGTAAATAGCCATCAGAACATGTTTATTGATCACGTCTTTAATCATATTTTAAGCTTCTCTGAACATTCTGAATTTTTATTTCAGTCTGTGAGACTAGGTAGGGCATGGCAGAGATACAATTAATGGTCAGATTATGGTCTAGGCAGCTTGGAAAACTGGCTAACAGGAGAGCTGAGAGTCAAATGGGCACAGACACACGGAGAATCCCTGAGAACTATGTCATTGCACAGGGGACATTTTTGGGTCATAAATAAATTGCCAGGCCTATACTACAGCCTAACGTTTGATGTTCTAGGTAAGTGTATTACCTAGTGTATTAGCTCATTTAATCCTCAAAACAAACCTGTAAGTCACACAATTCTTTCCCTATGTTTATAGATGAAGAAACTAAGGTTCAAAGAAATTCCTTTAGTTTGTGGTCACACAACTAGAAAATAGTTAGAACTGAAATGCTGATCTTTGATTCTAAACTTATGGTTTGAGTTATGAAAGATGTTTTTCAAACTCCATAGAAGTGATTCAGGAAATGGGGAAACTAGAAAGTCCTTATTTTTCTCTTGTTTCCCTAAGTTGATCGACTATATTCTAATAAGTAAATTCTCCGGCGATTAAAAATATATATCTAAGTCATTTAGGGCTGTTTCAGCACAGCACCATAGATTGGGGCCTTATACACAAGAAAAAATTTTTTTTCTTCTGGAAATTTTAGATCCATTCCTGAGAGCCAGCATGATTAGGTTCTGATGAAAATCATGCTTCAGATTTCACGCTGATGACCTCACTGTATCCTCACCTGGCAGAGCTCTCTCTGATCTCTGATTATAAGAACTCTTAATTCCAGTGGGGCTAGGGCCCCTAATGTGGGACCTAATTACCTCCCACAGGCCTGCCTCCAAATACCATCACATTGCAGGCTAGGTTTCACTATATGAATTTCAAGGGAGGAACACACATTCAGGACAGGTCTCTTAATTCAGTCATTAATACTTCAAAAACAACAAAATATGCAAGTGGAATGAATGCATGAGTGGCTTGTGTGGGCACCTGTTCGTGTCTATATCTGGGCTTATTCACGGTAGTGCTCCTTCTTGCTCTCAGCATTTGAACCACAAATTACCAATTTGGACAACAAATTACATGCTCCCCCTATATATAACCACCTCATTTCTGTCAGAAAAAAAATCTAAGATAATATGGGGTTTGTCAGTTCGGAGTCTGAGGAGATGGCTATAATGTCTCTTGAGTTTCTCCTGCCAGATGCAGGCATTCTTAGGGGAACGACTACTTTTGGTCCTTGGACTGTCTTGAGGCTCAATGCTGTGCTTTGGAGGTGCATAAACTCCAGCTTGGGATTCCTTTATATTTCTGTATCAGAATTCCTCAGGCCTTTTCCTAGAGTTTCTTAACAGTTAGCTTGTTGTGAGTGCTGACTTTATTTTCAAACTATCAATCCCATAAACCATTGATCACTGCAAATCCAATCAAGGATGTTAATAAACAAATATATTTGTCAAAAAAGGTTTGAGTAGTGCTTCCTCTAAAGAACATTTTTGTATTTATGGACCAAGAAAGAAGATCCAATAAAGTTTCAAATAAGAAAACCATATACAATTGTTTGGTGCATATAATAAGTGGGTCTGTCTGTAAACCATCTAACGGATACTTGTATCGGTCACCAAAACTTAAATAAGATTAAGAGTTTACAAGCTTCCAAGATTGTTCTTTCTTTTGCTTTAGGGAAAAGTTTGAGGTTCAAAGTAATGATTTTAAAAGCTTTTCACTTCATTCCATACTTTAACTCAAAGCTAATGATTAACTAATGTACACTGTGAGAACCTATGTACATGTGGTTCTTTGTGTTTTTGTTATAAACAAATTTGGCAGCTGTTACCTTGTTGGATTCTCGAACATTTCTGAGGTAAAAGTAGGGCAGGGAATTATAATTCGTTTTATGAGACAGTGAACCAGGAAGAACCTACATAACTTGTCACTTGGAAGGAAAGATAAGGCCTAACCCAGGAACTGCTCTTTCAGATCCCAAGTCTTCATCCAGCCCTAAAAAAGCCTTAATTGTTCACCTCTATTTCATCAGCACATGAACCTTAAAGCTCGAAAATCACTTTTACTTTACTTATACTCACTGTTTTTTCACAAAAATAAAATCATGTAAAAGTTTTGTAGAGAAAAATTATCCTCTCTATTTGGAGTGAGGGGACTCTTTCTTCTCCCAGCCCTCTTACCTTTCCTTCCCATGACGAATCTGTCTCTTCTACTTCCTCTCTTAACTTACTCTTAGCTTTTTAGAGGAACATAGAGGCCTATATGTGGCTTAGAAGAAAGCACCTCAAGTTAACTTGTTCAATGATTGAAAATTAGTAAGTAACATACTATGTAGTTTCAGGTTCATAACCACATGACTTCATATTCAAAGACTGGGACTCTGGGACATAAAATCACATCATTTAGGGGCAGTTGAATTTAAGTCAGATTTTAATGTCACTTTTTTTGTGTGGCCAAAAAAAGTTGGCCATACAACTTTTGCTAGCTGGTACTGTCCAATCAAATAGAAACCTTAACAAATACACAGTGATAATTCCTCAGGATTGGGTAAGCAATACCTTTTCCACAACACAGAAGCAGTTAAGTTAATCAAACAGGGGAAATCTTTGCTAGTGTATCTCCTTTGGTGGTATCTTTTTAATGCAAATAAATGTCATTTCCAAAATGCCATAGCTCATTTTATACCCATGGTAACTAGTTTGGAATCTGCCAACTCTTTCTATTGAATTCATGAGGGAGAGGGACAACATTGATTTATTCAGGGCCATTCAGCACGTCTCATATCCAGCCCTCTCTAAAGACTTTGGATGTGATTTCAACACTGACGCTGCTTCTGGAAATGAGTGTCACATGACATTTCCAGGAAGTCCATGTTCTCAGGGCTGTGGTGTCATTTTTACAACTCTGGCACGACTGGGGATGATGTCATGGTGTGATGATGCAGCAATGAGGTCACTTAAATGTTGACTGTGGGGAGCAACTTGTTTGGGGAATGTTTTATATACCTGGCTTTGTAAACTGCCTTCTTGATCTTGAGCCACTAAAGTAAATCATAGCATGTTAGAAAAATGATGAGTGGTATCTATAGATGCTAGCCATATTGCAAACAAACGCTGAGCTCAAAATCTAGTATGTTCCTCAATGTTGGGATTTGATAGAACTGAACTACTTGTGCCTGGTTGTATGACAGATAGCCTCTTGATTTGAACTTCTCTTTGTATCTGCATACTTAATTTAGTGATGGCCCAAGTGAGTATTTGAGGGAGTCTTATAAACAGGAACAGTTCGTTGTTTAGACTTACTACATGAAAATAAAAATTAGCCATTCAGAATTGAGTAGGAAAAGTGATGTAGCAAGTTACTGCTGGCATAGGCCCTCTCTCTAGAGAGGAATTACTGGAGCTGACTGCCTCCTGAACTGAGTGCTTGCTACTACCTCAAGGAAAAAAACCAGGGATGCCCAGAGGAGATAATCTAAGATGCTCAGTAGCAGCAATACACTTTTTAGTCCCAGAAGCACTTGGTGATGCTCAGCCCGTCCTCTGCTCTTGGAGAAAACCTGGGTTCTAGCCTGCTCTGTATCCATCTACCAGCTAATCAAGTGAGAGGTGGGAATTGATTTTGCCCCTTTGAACATGAAGACTGGATTCCATCAGTACTTTTCCACTCCTTTTTTTTTTTTTTTAAATTAACCCTTGAACTCTCTCACATACATTTAAAATTCATGAAATTTGTGCCCGTATCTACTTTTTGTTGTAACACAAAATGTCAATGTTAATTATCAAAACAGTATCATATTGACTGTTATTTTTGAAAGGTATTTGACAGACTTGAATCGAATAGAGCACTCTTCTCACTGCCCAGGTTTGAATGCTAGTGGTTTCTGAGGTCTCTAAAACCCTACATTCTGTGTCATAGGACCTGCTAATACCAAAGTGCTTTTAAGACATCCTTTTGGCTTTCTAATCATCAAAAAGATGATCAAGATAGCTCAATTTTCTTTCTGTTCTGTGTATGAGCTGCCTTGGACTTTCTTTAAAAAAATGCCTGCCACTGTCATAGAGCACAGGGATGCCCAGAGGAGATAAGCTAGGCAGTATCTGTCTCTTGGTCCCTTTTAGTTCTTGTAGCAGAAAGAAATACTTCCTGCTGTCTTCTTTAATCGCTGATTGTTCACTTGGGTCAACCGTAGCATTTTGTTGACTTAGTCGATGACATTGAAATGTTGAATTTTAATGTTGTCCAGAGCCTATGGATTCTTAAAATATCTCCAACAAAGACTCAGTTTTCCATGTGGGTTACATAGTTTCTAACTACTTGTTATTTGCCTGGTTACATAGAATGTTAAAGCTGGACAGGAACTCAGTGTCACGTTCAACCTTCTCATTTTATATGTAAGAAAGTCTTTATAGGTTGCAAGTTCACTACAGTTGAGTCTCACTGGGAATCAGACTTTATGACTTTCCTTAAACTGCAGCTGGTTCCTTAATATGATTTTATAACACCTACAGGTTCTCAGAGGTGCTGATCCTACCAGCTGTTCTTCACAATACTGGCATCCATTTTTCATAAATGTAGAACTTGTTTGACCTAATTGAAGATGCTGATTTGTGTTTTGCTAAAAGCTTCTAAAACTATAAATAAGTAATTGTGGGAAGATGCTAGATGGCCTTTCAGAATAATCTCTTGGATTGACAGAGATTTTCTTACAAGAGCTAACATCTCCTTTTAGCACACTAGCAAACTTATCTTCAGTATCTTCATGGAAATATATGAGCTAAGGTTTGACCATTGAACAAATCCTTGATCAAGTCTTGAGTGATCACTATATTTCTCATCCACATGCTAAATCTAATTTGTTGGGATTAAAGAAAGTATAGAGTAGAGTCCTGGCACTTGACTAATTATAACAATATCTACAATTGTGAGACAAGAACAAGAACATCAGGAGGCTTTGTGTAGGTCACTAAACCATGAAAAGTGGAAGACAGTAATGTATGTAGAGGCAGCAAATATATATAATATGTAAATATATGATGTTGCAAATGGAAGTAGTAGCTAAATAGCTAAACATATGGCACAGTAGTTGTGGGAACAGAGAATGAACTCCAGCCTTCTAAAGTAAGATGGGAGATGGGAGTCAGAACGAGGTTTATGAAAAATAATGAGGTATCAGCCATACATATGGAGTTTTATTGCCACACTGGAAGCAGGAAGCAAAAGGAGACCACAAATAAATAAGGTTAAATGTAAGAGCTAAAATTGCCTCTTAACATATTAGCTCAAAGGTTAAAATATACATCAACTTTGGAGGAAGTTTAAAACTGTTACACAGTTGTGTAATATTTCAAACTTTTTCAAAGTGTTTACTTTCTTAATCTTTTATTGGAAAGTCCATTTAAAAAAAATATTTATGCATAGAGAACTGGAGTACAGGCCAGAGGTATGGGGCAGTGAAAGAATTCACCAGAGACAGAGTGGGGAGCAGAATAGGCAGAGTGAGGAAGTATACTGCTGAGGGGAGCAGTGGGCGGGTCAGGAGGGGCCTGCTGTGCCTTGTGGATCACCTCCTGAGCAGGCAATGAACTCTCACTGAAGTGGCAGTAGCTCACTTCTCAGTGCTTTGCCTGCTGCCTTAATCTTTAAAGTTTGATCTTAGACTCTTTGTTTTCCTCTCCCTGCCCCAATTGTTTCTCTTCCTCTTTGTGAAGGGTAAGATTTGTGTCCCTTTCCAAAGATGGAAAACTGAGACTCAGAGCAGATGAGTCGTAGCCTAGCATCTCCTGTCTGGTACCTTACACTCACCCTACTTTTTCTTCTGCCTCTTTTGTTATATCTAAGCCTAACTGAAATGAAACTCAAAACTCAGTCCTTTATGTCATTTTCTTGCATGTGAGAGTGGTCTACTTTAACTTCATCAAACTTGATCTCCTTACTATGTGTATTTTAATCAATACAATAGTCTGTGGCAGGAACACAAACTTATCTTGGCATTGTCAGTAAAGGGTTAGTTCTTAAGCAAGGGCAATAACCAAGATGAAAGGCAATGTCAAATGAGCTTAACTGGTGTAAGTTAAAAAATAAATTTATTTTTTTAAATACACAGAACATAGAAATAGAAGTGGAAGGGGCTCACTGTACTTTCTAATATTTCTTCCCAATATTTATTTTGTGGTGTATAGTAGTAGAATATAGTGTATATGTAACAGCCTCCAAACTGTTGTTCCAGCCTGTATTACTATTTTTCCATACTCCCAGAAATAATTTGCAGGCAAACTATAGATCTGGAGCATATAATACAGCAGGAGAGGGGGAAGGATTGGGTCAAGAGGGAGGTAAGAGCACCAGGGGGTAGAGAGATGGTTCACTGGTGATATGGTGGTGAGAGAGTTATTGGGATTACACCTGAGGGGAGAAATCAAATATTGTAAAAAAAATGAACAACAATGTTGGAAAATAAGGTTAATCAATAAAAAAAAAGGAAAATAATAATTCCCCCCTCATTTTCTAAAAACCAGCACATTAGTATACATTAACAAAGTGAATGTTCAGTAAAATGTATTGGAATTGGGCCCTCCCTGGTGGTGCAGTGGGTTAAAGCACAGCACTAAGAAGCTTAAGCCACTTCCACATGAGTTCGATCCCTGCCCTCCAGATGATCCACATGGCGAGGCAGACCTCTCCTGACCCGCCCACTGCTCCCATCAGCAGTGTACTTCGTCCATCTGCCTGTTCTGCTTCCCGCTCTTTCTCTGGTGAATCCTCTTAGCCTCCGCATCTCTGGCCTGTACCCCAGTTCTATATGAATAAATAAATAAATCTTAAAATGTATTGGAATTGTTCTAAATTCTGTTGTTACACCTATTTTGATTATTTTAATTTGGAGATAAGATCCATCTTTATTTTTGAATATATACTAAAATGTATATATATTTAGAATATATACTAAAATATAATCATTTTTAAACTATTTTATAGCTGACAGAAATTGCAAAAATATTTGATTATTTACCCAAAATTAGTTTGCTAGATCTCTTATTGGTGTCATCTATCTTCCAATGACTCTATTAGAGTGGCCATAAAATTGATTACAAATTTTAGAATGAAGGGAAATGCTATCAATAATCAACATCTAGGGAACAGATGGGACAGGAATTGTATTGGGCAAACCCTGGATATGTGATCACCTGAAGTGTTATGAAGCACAGATAGGAAAGATTTAGTCCAGTATATTGATTGAGCTTTAAATCAACTAATGCTGTCTTCTAAGTTTCCCATATTGTAGAAGAACTCCTGGGAGCAATTTAGAGTGACCATGGAAATGACATATACTTGCTAGTATTTGGAAATGACATATACTTGCTAGTATTACTGTGTTTGCGTGATCCTCAAAGTAAATTTATTTTTCTTTTAAAAAAATCACCATCAGGCCCTCCCTGGTGGCGCAGCGGGTTAAAGCACAGCACAAAGAAGCTTAAACCACTTCCGCATGAGTTCAATCCCCGCCTGCCCCGGAGGTGACCACATGGCATGGCAGACCTCTCCTGACCCGCCCACTGCTCCCCTCAGCAGTGTACTTCGTCGATCTGCCTGTTCTGCTCCCCGCTCTGTGGTGAATCCTCTCACCCTCTGCATCTCTGGCCTGTACCCCAGTTCTGTACAAATAAATAAATAAATCTTTAAAAAAAATTAAAAAAAAAATCACCATCAGAGGCAATTTTTAGAAAAGGGTAGTTTTCAATCAGTGCTATAGAACTTGAGTACATTGTAAGTCTCTCTTGGGAATTCTGCTTAATTTGGACCATCACGTCAAATGTATACTCTGGGTCATCATGACATTATCAAAATGCCTGGTGACTTCCTGACTGACATGATGGATCATGAAAGACAACTTGCTGTTATAAATATTTAACACAATATATTTAATATATTTATATTTAACATAATATAAATGTTTAACAAATGAAGTCATTGGTAAGGGTGAGCTGTTGTTCCTGGAATATTCGTGAATTCTTGTTTGGTTGGTATGTAAGAGGTACAATCAAGGTAGTTTTCCCGAAATAGTCCCTCTGGCCACATGCCAACTGAGACAACCACAGATGCTCTTGGAGACACAGTGGGTTGCTGAATCACAATAGTTTGATTAATAAAAATTCTGGTGATTGATTCTAGAGTTTGATGTACCAGTAAGGAGCTCAACAAGCACTATTTCAGAGAAGGCATTCCATACCGCTTTACCCTGTCTTTTATAAGGTTGTTTTTGACTGAGAGGCAGATGAACATTAATCTTTTCTCTTCCTCCTCTCCCCTCCTCATAATAAAGGGAAGTTCATGTGCTGTCACTTGAGATGAAATAAACCACAAACAAGTTTATCGGACTTCATTTTCTTTAGTTTTCCTATGAATATATTTAGGAGCTAGATCTTTGGACAATTCCAATAGGTTTGTACTGTCTGGATGAATTCTGCCTCCTTAGAAGTCTTTGGGAAAATTTTTTGTAGTGTTTTGTAGTTGTTTTGGTGACTGAGGGGACACCTTTGACTTTTAGTGAGTGGAGGTCAGACAGGGACAGTAACAACTGACTCTTCAACGCATGGAACTGCCTTGCACAATAAAAAATTAATCTTCCTAAACATCAGTAGTACCCCATTGTGCCCGCCTTGGAGAGCATGCATTTTGAATTTGACAGTGTCTGTTTTCTCCATTTACATGAAAGGTAGAACAAAGTCTTCAGGGTTTTGAAGGAAAAAATGGAAAATCACTTTTGGATAAACCTTTTATTCTGTTTCTATGATTAGTTGACTGAGAACCTTAAAAAAAAAATTTCCAGAACTCTCTTCATTAACTTGTATGATCTAATGACTGCCTATTTGCATTTTTAAAACCTCTCTTATTGCAACAGCTGTATAAAAGCCATTATAGATTAATCAAAAAATAGAAAGACCATGTTTATGAACCAAATTAATGAAAGGCAAGAGGGAAATGTTCTGCTCAAGCTTTGTGACCTAGAAATGAATAAAAAATGTGTTGCTGAATTCAAATTGAACTGAAATACAAAAGATAACAATCTTATAAAAACATTTCCTATCTCTTGTTCCTCTAGGAGCAGATAGTTTTAGGCAGATACTTATGATAAGGGTCAAAAACTTGGATGATGAGGTCTGGATCTTTTGGCAAATTATCTAAACTTTCTCAATTAATACTTGCATTGCTAATCTCATGTGAAAGCAGAGGTATTTTTAGGTAGAAAAATGCTCAGCTTCTATTTTTTGACAATAGGTGAATGAATAAGTGAGTGAAATGAATGAATGAGAAAATGTTGTTTATGGCTTTTTAGCACAGTAGTCTATGGCTATCCAAAGCCATGACCAAGAGTAATGAGAATTGTTTTGGAGTAGACATTGGTGGATGTTACTTAAAATTAAAAGGCAAGACAAAGTAAACATTTTAAAAGGACTCTCGAGTATAGATCAGAGCCAAAAAATGGACTTCCTTTTCAAAACCCAACCCATCTCTGATCCCCTACTATCTGGGTCCACATTGAACTTGTGTCTAAACCCCCCTGTATTTTTCTCTTTCCCAGTTCCAACAATCCACTCTGGGGTCTGAGGCCTGCAAACAAAAATCCCATTCCAACCCACATTTTCCTTTTGGACAACAGTGTTTCTCCTAAATTAATTGAAGCCTATGGATTCACAATGTTTTCAAGGGTCATCCATGTTGAAACATGAATAAGGAATTTATTCATTTTCCTGGTAGAATACACATTTCAATATATATCTTTACCTGATGATGCAATCTGATTACCATGACTAAGTCTGAATTTTAGCACAAATGTTATGTTGACAGCATAAGAGTGTAGTTGAGTTTTAACAATATATTTTTGAAGTGTACTGGAATTATTTTTGACTGATAGATATGTACAGGTCCACTCCATAGACGTGGCAGGTGTTCACTGAGACAGCCCCATAGGGTTTAGGCCTGAGTGAAAGTACCTGGGAGGAAGTGAGGTCACAGGTCTGTGCCACTGTTGTCCCTGCTATACCTGCAGACACCCACTAGGTAGAAGTGTACCTCCCTCATTCATTGCTTGTTACTTGATTTTCCTCTTGAAAAAATCAAGACCTGATGTCTCTAACTCCTTAGCCTGGAAGGTGGTACAGTTAAGCCCTCCTCAATTTTCCAAAGTGTCACTGGAATTTGCAACCTTCTTCTGTAGTTTATAACCTTCTTTGACTTCCCTGACTGTGGGAAAAGACACATATATACATGCATGCCTCTATAGAAATATGCATATGCATGTTTGTGTCTTTACTAAAATTTGCCCTTATGACTCCTATTTTCAGTGCACAATTCAATGGCAATAATTCACTGTCCAAACTATCTATAATATTCCCACATCCCTTACATCACCCCAAATTTAAGCTAAGCACCCGTTAAGCAAGAGCTCTCTGCTTCCTTCTCTCTCCAGTCACTGGTAAACTCAGATCTACTTTGTCTTTGTGAATTGAGCCTACTTTATATATTTCATGTAAGTGAAATCATTTGGTGTCTTTCTGTGACATTTATTTCACTAAGCACAATATTTTCAAGGGTGATCCATGTTGAAACATGAATAAGGATTTTATTCATTTTCCTGGTAGAATACACATTTCAATATATATCTTTACCTCATTTTCTTTATCTATTGATCTGTTGGCCTCTTGGGGTTATTTCCCCCTTTTGGGTATTGTAAATAATTGTGCAGTGAGTATTTCATATACAAGTGTGTGTTTCCATTTCTTTTGGGTATACATATCAGTGGAATTGCTATAGTAACTATGTTAACATTTTGAAGAATTACAATATGGTAATTGTCTAACTTCCTTTTGAAAAGCCACCAAACTGTAACTTTCTATTCCTTTTCATTCCTCATCTCATATTCCCAGATCAGGAGATTACTTAAAGTTTCTTGCAGCTGCAGCTTTATTTATACTTCAGAATCTGTATCTTATGTGTAAGCACTGCTCATTTAAGGAGGGGGAAATTTTTGATGAGATTTCAAGGAGGTCCCTGTGAAAGTGTGGTCTTCACAGAAAATAGTTCCTTCTTGGAATCTCTTTTCTCTAAAAAAGAAACAGGAATGAACCCAAAACTTGCAATCAGTAGGCAGGATTCAGTAGGCTGGAGAAGGGGCCCGTGTTCCCATGTGGCTGTAGCTCGGACAAGAGGGACTCAGCAGAGTGATTCAGTCTCTCACTGCCTGGCATTCTCTTGTCTGTTGTGACGTCTTTAGCATAAGGGACCTGAGTCCAAGGGGGAATGCGAAGCTCAGTGGCATTAGGACTGGGGTGTGTGGTGGTTCTCTATGGCCCTGGAGAGCAGACACACTTGCCTCAGTTGCCCAGTTGACCTGGGTGTAGCCCAGATTTGGCGATTTACAGGCAGTGCGTGTTCTCCCCGCAGGTCCTATAGCTTCAGCTGTCTTCAGTTAAAGACACTAGGGCTGGAGGAAGAGTCTCAGAGATCACTCTTCATGTTCTACACAAGAAAAAATGAGTTATGTGCCATGTCCAAGTTCATATTTCCAGCTAATGACTGAGGTGGGACTGATCAAAGGTTTCCAAACTCCTGGCTAGCACATTTCTAGTCATCTGTAGTGCAAAGGTTGAGTTTTAGAGCTTGTGGGACATTCATCAGTATTCCCAAAACTTTAACTTCATTTGAGAACACTGCAACTTCTAGTTGGTAGAAGATTAAATGTACACATCTGCCTGAGAAGCAGTCAATTGAGAATTTTTATTCCAATTTAAGACTTGTATTTTATTTTTCAAATTAAAACATTTTTTTTTCCCTGACAAAATGTTCTTCTCTTGCTATGGGATGCTTTTCTCCTGATGTAGATTGTAAATATTATAAATACAACTCTAACACTTTTGAAAGAGAAAAAGTATACAGATTTATAACATGGTTTATAAAATAGAATAAATGAAAAAAAGAATAAAAATGAAATTTTATAGGATTCGAGTAATTCTAGACCTCTGAAAAGATTACCTTGAAAAAGGAAAGTAAAATGATTTTTAAATTGCTGAAAATTTTCATTTGAAAATTTAATTAAATTGGTTAAATTTCCTTTCGCCAGGTAAAATGCAGAATACCCAGCTAAATTTGAATATAGCAATAAATAACTTTTGATAGTGTAACTATGTCCCAGACAATATTTGGGATATGCTAAGGTAGAAGAAAAATCTGTTATTTGCTAAATCTGCCCAATATTTCTATTATATTTATGATTTCTTGACAACTTTCTGTCTTGGATATTATTATATTACATTATCAATAGGGCAGGTACTAACGACTACAAAATGAATACAACACATCTTCCCTTTAAGGAATTTAGAGCAACCTAAATATGTCACTAACACAGTTGTGAAAGCAAAGAGAAAGAGAGACACGTGCAACTTAGTGGTTCAGGAAAGCCGTCCACAGCAAATGTAGAAGAACTCAGGTTTAAAAGAAAGGGTGGCTGGACAGAAGCAATGGAGTAGTGAAAACTAAGAAACTTGAGTTAACAGGGGGCGTGCCTGTGGAGGACCTAGTGAGTCGTAAGTGGGAAAGCTTTACATTCAGTCAGAATTATGCCTCAGAGAAACACTCTGGTTGTGACCTGAGGATGCTTTTAGGGGTTGGTGCTGGAGTAAGAAGGTCAGCTTGGAGGTTACTGCAACAGACCATGTCCAAAATGTCAAAACTAGGACTGTGATCACTGCAGGAGAAGGAATAGACCAAACAAATCTTCCAGAAATACCATCACCTGATGTAGGTATCACAAATTACAGTTGATAACTAAGTATGTTTTCACTGCAGGGCATCAGAATTATAGACATGGTAAAAGCATAGTTTCTGTTTCTCATTTTTAAAATAATGCTAAATTTCATTTTTTTTATTTCATTCTTTTTATTTCATTATCTGCCACATGTGAACACAACCATGTATTGTTTTCTCTGACTTATTTCAGTAATCATAATCCCGAGTCCATCCATGTTGTTGCAAATGGCAGCATTTCCCTTGTTTATCACCAAGTAGTATTCCACTGTAGGATACATTTCATATGTCCATTATCTAATCATCCATTGATGGTCACATAGGTTATTGGTAGTTCTTCACTATTGTAAGAAATACTATAAACGTTGAGACACCTATGTCTCTCAGAAGCAGAAAACTTACTAAATGTTTTCTTTTGGGTAATTCTCTTATTAATGTATATATATGGATAGCCATTGCCAGGTGGGATGAATAATCTAAGGCTATTCAAGGAAAGGACTCTGGAAATTCATTTTCTTTCTTCTTTGTCCTCAAGTTCGCTATAGGGTTTAGGACCTCACCAGTCTCCACTGGTCCTTGTCTCAGCATCCTCCATCTGTCGCTCTGTCACCTTCTGCACTGCTTTGTCAGATACTTACAGTGACCTTCCATAAAAAACACAGAAGTTCCTGTTCATTTCCATCTGTTCTTTCTACAGGATACTTACCACTGCATGATGATATATCAACTTTTCACCTACATCTTTCTCATTATGCCTAGTTTGTCCACAACATCCTCAGGAATAATACATGATCAGATATCTGTTTTTTTAGTTCAAATCTATTTTTTCACGGAGGGTCCCACTGAAGTTGCCATCTGAATTTTGACTTTATCTTTTTTGAGCACCTTCTAGAAATTTCATGTCTAATATCTCTCCCCTAAGGCTTACTACATGGTGAATGTACATGTTCCCTAAAGATCTCTTCTAGGTCTCAAACATCTCACCTCTGACTGTGGTTCGTTTCTGTCTGCAATGAGCAGAGTGTCCTACATCAGATCTTCCTGCTTTCCCTGGAAAACTGCCCTACCTTCGCTCTTTTCTCAGATGTCCTTGCTTTGCCACCATTCACTTCCCATCGTCGTTACTGTTAATCTCAGGCAAGTCTGTTGTCAGGGTCATTTTCTCTCAAAACCAATTTTTACATCACATTATTATGTTATAATTCACACACACACACATTAAAATTCCCAGTTTCAATTTGTGTGTGAAGTTTCTTAGTATCGCTTTTTTGTGTGTGGTGACAAATGAGACCCACATAACCACCAGTGAAATAAAATAGAAAACATGACTGCCCATTAAAAACATTAGCAGTGGAAAAATACTCTATCCCATGTGGTTGAGTGCAGTAGCCTCTACTTACATGTTGTTATTGAGTATCTAAAATTCAGACAGTATAGATGAAACATGAGGGTTTTTTTTTTTTTAATATTTATTTGTGCATACAGAACTAGGGTATAGGCTAGAGGTGCAGGGAGGTGAGAGGATTCACCAAAGACAGAGAGGGGAGCAGAACAGGCAGACTGACGAAGTACACTGCTGACAGGAGCAGCGGGCGGGTCAGGAGAGGTCTGCCACACTCTGCAGATCACCTCTGGGGCCAGGGATCCAACTCATGCTGAAGTGGCTTAGCTTCTTAGTGCTGCATGTACTAGCTGCGCCACCAGGGAGGGCCCAAACATGAGTTTTTTATTTGTTTCATTTTAAAAATGCTAAACAGCCATGAACGGCTATTTTTGCAGTCCAAATACAGACGGTCTCATCAACTTAAAGTTTTCTCATTCCTCTTCCTAGTCAGTCTCCCCTACCACTCATCAGGCACCACTGATACTGAACGTTCTTACTTCAAAAGTCCATATAAACTAAGTCATGTTGCTTCTCCTCTATATGTCTTTTACAAACTTTACTGAAAATTCACATATTTCTTGCTTAGGTACATAGTTAAAAAGTGTAATTCAACCATTTTTAGTATATTCACATATATGCACGTGCCTGGTTCCTTTGACTCACATGTTTTTATATTCATTTATATAATTGCATCTAATAGTCCGGAGCTGTATTTTTAATTTTTTTCCTGTCTTTAAATAGAAACCTTAATACAAATTATGATTACTATATTATGATTACTATAGTTCAAGTTATGTATCATTTGAATGAGCAGGACTCATGGCCCAGAAGCAATTTTATTCAGTGTCCTATTGACCATGGAGACCCCTTCTGGGGTGCTGTTTCTTTGCTGCTCAGATATACTAAGGACACATTCCAATTCATTTTGGTCACTCACATAACAAAACCCTATGGTCACTCTTAAGTATATTGTCAGTAAAGGTATTATCAGGTTCATTTAATAATAATAATGATGGTGACCATTGGTACTAACGACTACAAAATGAATACAACACATC
>NW_004567112.1:45908214-45993195 GCF_000260355.1 Condylura cristata
TCAGGACCACTCAGGGGGAAGAGCAGGTAAGGTAAGGAGACAAGGACTTCTGCTGATAGCATCTGGCAGTGATTCTCTCTGACCATTCAGGAGGGGTCAGAGTATCTTTTCCTTGGGCTCTGAGGTGGTCAAGCTGCCTGTTTGTAATTTTGGGGATTGCTCTTTTGCAAACATTGAACTGCACTGTGATGACATAGATGGCCATTCATGTTTCCTCCTTTCTCCTCTTGGAATCCTGGAGACCTGCTCTCTCCTTCCAGGAGTTCTTTTGGGATGCATTTTACATAGCTTTGAGCACACTGTTTTCATCCATAGCCTGTAGCTGGTCACTGAGAACACCTGTTCATTCTGCTCTTGTTGCAAGTTTTGGGGAACAGGCAGCTACCAGTGCCCTGGCTTCTTCCTTTCTCCTGCCTCGGATCAGCCACTGACATGATGATTCACTCCCCCCAGTACTATGAAGACCTCTCTGGAAACCCCTTGACACTGTGTTTCCAGTCCTTGCAGGTGGATGGGGATTACTGGGAGATTGCTGACATCTCCAAACTAGTCCTCTCTAATCTTCAGCTGTTTCCTCTCAGTCTTTCTAACCTTCCTCATAGTCTGGAGGCGAGGAGTACAGTTAAGTCTCAGAACTGGCTCTCAGAAGCTCTGTTTGCAAATGCTGCTTAGGTGTCTACTCTGAAAGAAGGAGTGGTTCCATTGATTTTTCTATGCTCTCAGTCAAAAGCGATACTGACGCAGTTTCATTTCTGTTCTATACTGTTTTTATGGATGCAGTTTTTGCTAGTATTATACCATCGATCTTTCTCCAGTCTAGAAGGCTTCTTAATAAAAACTACCCATCTTCCAAAACCCAGTCTATCACCATGGCTCCCTCCCCTGACTTCCACATGACCACTCTCTCAGAAACCTTACAATTCCTTGTAACAACTTCTCTCTTTGTAAATTACTTATCTTTTATCATAGTTATTTGTGGGTATGACTGTTTGTTAAATTGCACTCAAGATCGATCTCTGTTATATAAATAACCTTGTACACTTCTGAGAAATGCTCATGGATTTGTGTTTTCCCGTTACGTTCTGGAGTCTGCTTCAGGTGAGAACAGGGAGTGCATTTAATGACTGAATACATGGAGGCTACAGTTTAACATGAGGTAGGAGAGGTGACTGACTGAGAAAGGGATTGAATTTAGCAGAATGGATTTTTAGTGGGTACATTTTGTATAGTGAACATCAGTGTGGCCAACTTAAAATGTCATTGTTTTTGTGTTAAGAGGATAACAAAAATCACCTTTTTCAAATTGTAAGTGTTTTCAATATTGAGGATAAAATAATAGTTTCTGTATTAAAATGCCATTATTTCCTCTTGTGCTTAGTTTTCACCATGAATCATGTAGCACTTGGAAACATTTTCATTTACTAAATATTTATTAAATATATCGCATCTTTCTGAATACTTCTCAATTCCCTTTTTCTGAAATAAAATTGCTTTTCCTCTGTACCTTAGCAGGATTACATACCCATTTTATTTTAAGAAATCTCCTAGTTTTCCAAATATTATTGTGATATTTGATGAACACTATTGTTTTGCAATTCAAACGATGGATCTAGTAGATTTATATATCACCTCCAAGAAGAGCAATTATTTAATGACTGTACTGTGATCTAGGAGAAAAGTTTGTCAGTGCAACAATGACTTTTTCCTTTTCTAAAAATTTGTAGAGCCTGGTGGAGACACTTGGATGTGTCACATATACTAATACAGAACAACAAGGGACCACTCTCTTCCCATTTAGCACATCTTTTCACTTCCGTGCTTTATGGCATATGATCAGAAGAGAATAGACTCCTTTTATGAACTCAATATTCCTATAGTAACTTGGCCGAAGTAGAGGCTTCAATCAAGTTGCTAAACCTCTAGTGAGAAGCAAGTGGCCAGAATTACTGCAATTCCTTTCTTAAAAGCACTCAAGAGGGCCCTTCCTGGTAGCACATCAGGCTAAAGCACAGCACTAAGAAGCTAAAGCCACTTCAACATGAGTTCGATCCCTGTCCCAGAGGTGATCCACATGGTGCAGCAGACCTCTCCTGACCCACCCGCTGCTCCCCTCAGCAGTATATTTTGTTAGTTGGCCTGTTCTGCTCCCCACTCTGTCTGTGGTGAATCTTCTCACTGCCCCTGCACCTCTAGCCTGTACCCCAGTTCTGTATATATACATAAATAAATCTTAAAAAAAAAAAAAACACTCAAAGTTGTTATATAGAAAGATAATAACTTTGTATCTCAGCTCAGCTTTGTAAACTCAGCTTTCACAATTCAAAATATTAGGGAGAAATATTATTAATAAGTGGATTTAATGAATGAACCATCCTTTTATTGATTCATTGAGTCTTTCCATTTTTTTTTATTGACTCCTGCTATGTACAAGATATCACGGTAGGTGGGAATAAGAAGATAAATGAGGTATGAAATCTGCCTTCAAGGGACTTTTGAGAGAGATAAGATGTGCACATTAAAATAATCATAATCCTAAATAGGAAGTCTCGATTGTCATTAGAGAGGTAAAATCAATCAGTTAAATATTTGTTGCACATTTTCTCTGTGGGAAGGTGCAATAATTAGAATACCATCGTGAACATGATGAAGGAGCCTATTATGGCTCCATCTTCCTAGTAGCGATATAACAACTGACAGTGAGATTTTGCTGTTTGTATAGTTTATCTACCTGGTGATTGGAAATATCTTTGCAAGTGCTTACTATCTCACAGGCACTTCCTGTCTCCCATGCCCTTTTTCTAATGTCACTTTTGGAGCTCTTCTCTGTGCTCATGAGTTTTTTAGAGCTTGAAAAGCAGTTTCTCTACACGGGATTAACTATTTATAAATAGGGAATATATATCTGAGGTTAATTGCCCAGTCTCTTTTAGTTTTTATTTTTTAAATGAGACGCTTATGTGTCACTTACAGGGAAAAGCACTCTACAGTTATTAGCTCACTCTGTCTTCAAAAAAGTTGATGAGTATTTCTTTGATATCCTCATTTCCACATTTTAAGAAGTGTATAAAAAGGCATGGAGAGGACCAGGTTACTGGTCTAAGGTCATTCTCATAAGTGGCAGGGCTGGGAGGCAAGCCCGGCAGATGGTTCTGGAGTCTAAGGCTCATCTCCAGTAGACTATGATGCTTCTCCCTCCTCCAATCTTGTTGCGATGTCATTAGCATATAACTTTTCATAAGTATAAAGTATTAATATAATGAGTTGATGTATGTTTATATGGTAAAATGATTCTCACAATAAGTTTAGTTAACATTCTTCATCTCACATATTTACATTTTATCTTGTGATGATCACTCCTAGGATCTACTCTCCAGGCAGCTTTTGTTTCTTAATTTGTGCTCTGCATTCCCAGGTTGGTAGGGTGGTAAGGTTGGTACCCAAGAGCTCCCGCTGGGATCTGATTGGTTGGGGTGGGCTCTCTCCATGTTCCCCATGGTTATCTCCCCATGCCTACCCCTCCTGAATTAATTAACCCTAAAGTAGTTCCTTCCACCTAAGATTGCCTAGAAGCATCATTCCTTTTTTCAGACACACAGAAGAACTAGTCAGAAACAATAGATTTATTAATTTTCCCTTACTAGCAAAACGTTAGTGTTTCTATATTTAGGTTACCTTTATCAAAAAGTATAGTTTTTCCTCACCAATTATCTATTTCAGATCAAAATACATATATGTTAGAATCCTAAACATAGCTAGCATAACTTGTTTCTCTTTCCCAAATAAAAAACAAAAATATATCATGTCAGAAAATTCGCAGGCAGAGGTAACAGTTTACTTGATCTCATCTCTTTCAACTCTACTAAGTCTGTATTGGCTAAAACAAATAGGACAATAAAATATTCTTGGTTCACATCACAGGTACAGTTATTTGGAGACTAGTTTCTTTCCAGTTGGGGCTCTATTATCCCTCACTGGATTCTTGGTGACTGATCAACAACCACCAGAAGAGAGGGAGGGAGGGAGAGAGGGAGTGGGGAAGGAGAGAGAAAGAGACACATTGTGTGGGAATTTTAAAGATACTTTATAAGCTGCTCCCCTTCCATTCTCATTCATGTGGCTTTATCCAGTCAGCAGGTGGAAATGGTAGTCAAGATGTACCCAGCAGAAAGTGAAAATTGGGGTGGAGACTATCTAGCTACTGCATCTATCTGCTATACTATCCAAAGTTTGAAAAGCACCCATATTCTTGTTTTTCTCCTTCCTTGCTCTCTCCCTGCCTTCCAACAAATATTTAATGAGAACCACTTATTAAGTTGCAAGCTCTCGAAGCTCTGTGGAAAACAATTGTGAGCAAAAATAGACATTTCCCCCGCTCTGCCATGGAACTTACAACCTGGTGTAAGGGGGGCAGACACTGCTCCAGTAAGCACAACCACGAGATGGAAAGTTGTAACTCTGCCTGGTGTGCTAAAGAGGGGTGGTGAGATGACGGAGCTTCAAGTGGAAGGAGTTTCCCTTCTCAGGATGTCAAGGATAGAATACTTCAGCTGATTCGTAAAAGTTGAGAGATCAGCTAGATAGTGGGAGAGGAGGGAGGAGGGGTGATGGTGTGGCTGGCCAGGCTCAGGGCATGAGTGGTTGGGACTCAGGGCATGAGTACAACTGCAGTGTGAAGCTGAGAGGGAGGTGGGGTGTCTGAGCACATGGCTGATATGTAAGGGAGGGGAATGCTCTGTCAACTGGGTGACAGTGCCACTCACTGAGATAAAGGTCAGTGGGGACATCATGGGTTTCCTTTTGAATGTGTTGACTTTGGTACACCCAAAGGATGATGCCAAATAAGCAGCTGAATTTGGCAGTTGGGAGCTCAGGAGAGGGGTCTGGGCTGTGAGTCATCTAATGTAGGCGATAATTGAAGCTGTGGGTGTGGAGAAGATGGCCTAGGCAGAGAGTAAAGGAGAAGGCCTAGCATGTACAGGCACTGATGTGCACTGGGAAAGGAAGCAAGCCTTTGCAGAACTACACCTTGCCGGTCAGTTTCTTCAAAAATTGTGACCAATGGAAACTAAACCAAAGTTTTCTATCGTCATCTTGTATTTAATCAGAAGAGAACTTGCTCATTTTATTGGTCAATAGTATGCAAGGAGATTTGTGTTCTCTACAGTGAGATACGTGGAGAAGGAGAAAGGAGCACTAGTACCAATTAATGAGAAAGGTTAAAATGCTATCATTTTCCTTGGTCTTCCGGAAACTGGAAAGGTTGTGGTTTGAGGCGGCATGAGAAGTTTCATAAAACAAACTTTGAAGCCATGCAAAGTGAGTCTACGTTCTAGAAAAGTGAAGGGAAACTTCTTACTCTATCTCATTTTATTATGATCCAATTAGAAAGGGTGAAATCAGTTGCCACCCTCATTGAAACAGTAGCTCTCTAATTTCCAAAAAAAGGTATTTGAATCCTGCTGGCAACTTACGTAAGCATTCTACTGTGCCTTCCCTCCCAAGATATATTGACACCACCGTCTGCTTAAGGAGGACAGTACTGTCAGGCAGATGCCACATAATAATAGCATTGCTCCATGCCTATTTTCTGAAATCCTTACTCTTGTTAATTAGTTAATGTATTATTAGTGGATCTCAGAAGCACATCTGAGAAGGTGGAGTCTACTCAGATGCATCTCAGTTTGTGTAAAAGCCTGGGGAGGGGGAATGAAAGAGAGAAAATACTTAGCTCCAGGAAAACTGTTTTCACAGGAGGCACTGGTAACTGATGTATTTTTGACATAATCACTGAGAGGAAGGGACTCTTCTGAGTGTGCATTATTCTCTAAAGCAGCACATAGACTGGTGCTTCCTTTGCTTTATTGTTCTTCTAGAGTCATTCTGCCTTGGTCAGTGGCAGGAAAATCATGAGCAGTATAGCTGGCAAAGTATAAAGTTGAAAAATTCTTATAGGAGAGAGAGCTCCTAATTCTATTATGGATTAATTGTTGAGAAAGGAAGAGTCAAATGACAAAACATCATATGGGGAGAATGTTGCAAAATGACTTTGCCTGCACAGATGGTGCTGGGGGTTGAGGGTAAGAATAAGCAAGTTATTGGTCTTCCATTGTGCAGAGTGGAGTGGGAGATGTGGGGTCCATAGCAGGGAGTGAAGCTCCCCAGCCAAAACTTCAGAAAGACAGAGTAGCTTAAAGTGGCAGAGACAAGACAGATATGCTGGAAAAGAACAAAAATTTATTAAGCAAGTGTCTCAAAATAATTTGTACCATTTACAATAAAAAGGTTGCCAGATGCTAGATCTGTAGTGCTAGATAATGACTGTGTCTCATCTTAGCAAATATAGTTTCTTGGGAACGTAGTTTAGTTACTCCTCAGCTTCCATTTTATACATTTTATAAAATAGTATAATATCTGCTTTATAGGATTTTGGTACAATTCATTGGGTAACTTATACAACTCCTGGCACATAGCAGGTTTCTCATACAGGCTTCTCATACATTAATGTGTATATGAATGAATGAACGAACAAACCATTAGCAGAGCACCTCACAGCTTAAATGCTCATTTAACAGGTCAATTATTGTAATTTTGGCATAATTCTGTAAGCTATTACAGGAGGTAAAATAAGTCTCTTCTGATTTGATTGACCCTTGCAAATTTGCCCATTCATTATTTATGAATTAAGAGAAGTATAGGTAATTTGCATCATTGCATCAATGTAGAGGGGAATAGATGAGTCAGTGCAGTTTTCTGCCTCAGTTATTTTAAGTCTGTTGTAGAGAGTACAAAGTTAAAGTTGAGGCCCCACACACTTAAAGAAAAGCTAATTGTCAGGGAAATAATTAGATACAAAGGACACATCTTGGCAGCAAGAAGTAAATGAAATCACATAGCTTGGAAGCTTGGAGATGTCATCTGAGAGAAGCTCAAAAGTAAGCATTAATCAGTTAAGTATGGAGTGAGGGTGACCTCAAGTATGGAGGTCCTCCATAGGGTTCCAGTGAGGAACCTCCATGTGAGGAACCTCCATGTGAGGAACCTCCATGTGAGGAACAGAAGGGAAGACTTGGCAGACTGGCAATGAATTACTGAGAGTTAATGGAGGAAATGTAGAGAAAGTGGTGCATTTCCATTTACAGTGAAGTGAATTACAAATTCATGAAACAAAAGTTCTACCCTGGTTGATTAATTTGGTCGAGCAACATTAAGTGCCTTGTTCTCTTGTTATAATTCATCTAAGTCAGGAGAGACAGTGGCAAAAACTGCAAATGAGGAGCAGGCAAGGTGATGGGAAAATATACCTATTGAATATTTGCTATAAAACAGGCACTGTGTTAGTTACTTATAAGTTAACTAATTTAATTTTCATACTAGCCCGTTATGGTAGGTAAAACACAAGTTGCTGTAACTTTCAAATCAATACTTTAATCTGAGTTTCCATAGTGAGAAAACCTGAATTATCATTTAGGGATTAACCCACTATTACTCTGAGGCCAGATGTGGCCCTTACCTTTTTTGCACACAAATAGTATTTGTATTCAGTTGGGTCTATTTATTTACTAAGTGCCCATGACTATCTTTTGGTGACAAACGCAGTATTTAGTGGCTATGACAGTAACTGCTTGGCCTAAGATATTTACTGTTTGTCCCTTTGTGGAAAAGTTGAACATCTCCTGAAATAGTAATTTATATTTGAGTAATTATAATTTTGGGATACATCGAGAATGTACTCTTAGGCAGTTTGGTGATTGTGTGAGCCTCCTAGCTTTTGTAATCACAAAATCCCAGTTGGTATAGTCTACTGTACACCTCAGAGACCACCCTCATAAATGCTGTCTGTCATTGAACAAAATATCATTATGCAATGGGACCTTCCCTGCACACTTTGGGTAAAGTCCTTTATGGGACCTCAACACAGTAAAAAAGCATTAATGATGTCCTGTCTATGTTATGGTTCTCTCAATGGTTGTTTTGAGAAAATTACTTTTGTCCATGGAAATTGTATGGAAACAAAAGTGCCCTACCATGGAGTATCATCAGCTAGTTCTTCTCCAATGCACTATTAAGAAAGTTTCAAATATACAAAAAGTAGAAAGAATTGTACAGTAAGTACCCATATATCTACCACATAGAATTAACATCTTGCCATCTTTGTTTTATTTATCTATATAGATATAGATGCATACACATCTATGTACATACCTAATGCTTCACCTCCCAACCTCTCCATTCACTGTTTAGTTCATCTTATTTTTAGGGTTTTTGAGATAAAGTACAGGTATCAGTATAGCTAACTAGAGATCAGTGTGTTGTTTATGGTGAAATATTGATGTAATTTAATGCATGCACATCTTGAATTCTTACAAGAGTGATCTTTGTTGAGATATAAAGCTGCACTTTCCTTCTAGAAGAATTCCCTTGTGCTTTCTTAGTCAGTTCCCTGCCTACCCCACTCCCAGAAGCAACTACTATTCCAATTCTTTTCACTTGACATAATGTGTTTGAGATTCAGTGTTATTATGTAAATGGTACTCTGCTGCTTTCTGTTACTGAATAATATTAAGTACACGAATGCACTATTGATTCACCTATTGATAGACACTCAGGCTCTCTCCAGTTTTTATCACTTTGAATAAATCTTCTATGGACAGTCTTATACAAGTTTTGTGAACATATCCTTTTAAATTCTTGTGTAAACATCTGGGAGTGAGTTGTTGGGTCCTAGGGTAGTTTGATAAGTGGCCAAATGTCTTCTACAAAGTGATTGTACAATCTCACACACCCTTTAGCAATGTGCTAGAGTTCTGATTGTTTCACATTCTTGCCAGTGATTGGTGGTGTTAGTCCTAATTTTAGTCTTTTTGGCGTCTCGTGATGGATTGGATTTGTATTTCCCTGATGAGTAGTATCGATGAGCAGCTTTTTATGTGTTAAGACTTGTGTTCAGTGTAACTTCAGTAACCTTGTTTTCTTTTTAGTGAATAGTGTGAAGTGGTGTTACAGTTTATTATTACCCATGTGTATATTTATTAGTTCTGCACATTTGGGTCAAAATATTTTCTTATTTCTATGGATTACTTTTGCACCATTATTGAAAATAAATATATAAGTACAGATCTACTTCTGTTCCCTTGATCTATATCTTAACACCAATATTATACTCTCTTGATCATTGTAGATTTTTAGTGACTTAAATTTAAAAGTGTTAGTCCTTCAAATTCATGTTAAATTTTCAAGATTGATTCAAGATTGATACTCTAGGTCCTTTACATTGGCCTACATATTTTAGAACAAGCTTATGTATTTAAAAAAAGAAAAAAGCTAGTGGAGCTATAATCGGGATTTCATGGAGGATACAGATTTGAAAAAAGCAGACACTTTGTAACACTGAAACTTCTAGTTCATGATCGTGGAGTAGTTCTGCATTTATCTTATTCTTTAATTACACTCAACAGTGTTTTATAGTTTGCAATGTAGTTGTTTTGCATGTCTATTAAATTTATTCCTAAGAATTATGTGTGTTTTGGTGCTGAGAAACAGGGGACAATGACCATGTGTCTCTCACGGCCTATCAGGCTGACCCCAGCGTGTTCACAGGGTGGCTCAGCAGTGTTCCTAAAGAAGATGGAAGTGTGCAGTTCTTGGCACTAGCTGAGAATTTGTTTTCCATATTCATTTGTTCAAAGTATGTCACAAGAACAACTCATATTAACAGAGTAGCCATATAGATGCTGCTATTAATTCCAAACTAGTATTTCATGAGCCAAGGGAGAGTTACTACCATTCCTTCTCTCTATCACAGATTAAGGTATACTATACCTTAGTATTATTATTCTACTTTAATAATTGTTATGAATTTGGTAATTTTGTTTTAACAGCCTGGTCTTATCAATATGTAGTATATCAGTCTTTAGAATTGTCTAGCCTTCATAGGACATTAACGTTTTTGTGTCATCAAATCAGCACCATTTCTCCCAGTAATACTTTATGTGGTTTTGTTTTATAAGTCATTATATATTTTGGCTATCTGCACTAACCCAAGCCAATAAATATTCAAGCTATCTTTTGGTCCACAATAATTTAATAATATGATAAATTTATCATAGATTGTATACTTTAGGTTAAAAACAGATTGATTTTTAAGTAGTTTTTAGCTGTAGATAAGTTGTTGGTTAAATGAAAGATAAGCAGTTTATGTTAGCATAAGTAATATACTTTTCTAGGTGTTTCATCCTGCCAGCCCAAAGAGCAATTCTTCAGGAAAAAAAACATGTAGAGCTGAGAGTGGGATAACAAGTTCAGTTTAATTCCATCAGTTCACAAGTATATAGTTAAGTCTAAGCATTAAGTCAAACAGCTTCACTTTTTTGAGAAATCTCCCTCTAGAAATTTGTTCTAATTTACTTATAGATGTGCAAACTCCTCTGGTGATAAGAGGATCATTTATAGTATTTTTTTTCTCCACAGGAGAATTGAAAGTAATATAAATGTCAAAAGAAGAAGATTGGTAAAAAAATATATGGCATATTCATCACATGGAATATTATACAATGATTTACAAGCTAGAGGAGTATTTAGTGACCTGCATGGTAGTTCATTATATATAGGCAATACAGTGTATAATTATGATTATGGTTTCAGTAAGTTAGAAAGCAGTATATGTATGCATAAAAAAGACTTGGAAAAATATCAAAATTGTGAATAGTGGCAGTATGATTTTTATTTTCCTAATCTTTTTATTCATTATTTGAAATCTAGATATGTTGAAGACATAGGAAATAAATTACTTTTAAATTCTCTCTGCAGCCAGTTTTAAGATTTATATTTTTTATTGACACTCTCTGTATATGAAATTTATTGAACTTTATAAAACCTCTAGAGACACGTAAAACTCAACATGAATTGGTTATGCAAATGACTTGATTTTATTGCTACCTTAATAGAACATGTCTTGAAAGGCAATAATTTAGGATTTCGTTGTTGTTGTTGTTTGTTTTTTTGTTTTTGTTTTTCCTGATACCATTCACAAGTACCCAGAAAGACTGGAGAAATTCCTTTAATATGTAATGCTATTTTTATTTAAAAGATTATCATTATTGTGAAAAAAGACTCCACTGGAAGGAGCATTCCTAATCCTTTCTTAAAACAAATATTCATAGCATCTAGAATCCTTTTTTAAAAATCATTTGGCTGCAAAATAAATTCTTAAAACTAGACACAGGTATTGCATCTGTGTAAAACTGTAAACTATACTTTTATGAATTGCTTGCCAGTCTAATAGCTGAACTCATTGACAAGGTTAATACATGTTCCACACCTATAGTAACGTCGTATTTCCAGTCTGTATAACCTACCATTATGGCTCTTAGTCTCACAGAGTATAGAATTTTTTCAGCTAATGTTGACAGCAAAACAAAACCAACAGCACTGGAGATATGGGTGTCTACTTTACCATTGAATAGACGAGGCCCGTTTTCATCTAGGACATCTTTGGGACATAGTATGCGATCTGTAATGCACCAAAAGTTCTACCAGGGGGCACTAAAACTTTCTAGGACTAAATAGAATCTTATTTAAATTAAATATGCACAGAAGATAATTTTTAAAGTGGCTACAATAGAACCGTAGTGTATGTTTTCTGCTTTATTTTATTTAGTTTTTGCATAAGGAACCCAACAAGGCTGGCTGTGCGGGGGTGAATGCATGGTGCGGCATGGGAGGGAGCATCCAGGAGCTCAGCGCCCTAGGTAGTGAGGGGCCGGGACTGTAGTTCCGTGTACAGGCGGCTTTTTTCCATGTCAACACCTGCTCATTAGGAACCGGACCAAGACTCCCAAAGCGCTCTCAGATGGCCCAAATTTTGTATCTCTGCCAATCTGCACTCGAATTTAATAACCTTGAGGTGAAACTTGGGCCTTTCCTCACTGCTAATCCACAAAACCATCTGGCCTTTCCCTTTCTCTGAATAACAGTTTAGTGTGTGTGTGGAGGGAAGGAGGAGAATGGGGGCGGAAGAAGGAGAGCAAAACCATCTTACATTTCTTAAAGGACAAGCCACTCTCCTTCCAAGTTGATTGTTTCTTTTAGGTCATAGACTTAAGCATGTTCTTCCCAGAGCTTCCACATCCTCAATTGCCAGATAATTGCTTGAAATTTGCACCATTCATTAACTGTTGACAAACCTCCAACTTTACTTCTTTGAATGGAGATAATGCCAAAAAGAAGCATGTAAGTCTGTCATCAGAATGCAGACATTTTCCAAAAAGGAGACATCTTTTGCACTAATTTTCTCTTGATTTTTCAATATCAGAACTATAGGAGGCACTCTATAAACATTTGTGTTTTCCTGTGCCTTGCTCTGTGCAGGGAGTGAAAAATACAACAGGAAAAATGTATAAAGTAATAAACTATAGATAAAATATAAAGCACCAGCCCCTGCACTGCCCAGTTTCCTGTCCAGAGAAGGAAATAGAACATAGTGAACCAGCAGTGCTGTGTATTTTGCAGCGACCACCAAGTCTTTGGTTTTGTTGGATACTCCTGGGCCAATGCCACTGGATCCAGTACTTTTGTGTTTGCTGCTTCCTGTTGTTTCTTACTCTCCCTCTATGGAACCCTTCTCAAATTTGGGTCTTAAATACATGTGTCAGATATACTACTTCAGTAAAGAGGGTTTCTGATAAATCTTCTTAAATGAATCTATTAAGAAATTTAATGTGTGTATATGGAAAGTGACCATAGTAACAAGTCTTACAAGTCTTTCTATTGCTGAAATGACAGTTAATGTTTTAATACAAAGAAGTTTCAAGTATCTACATAGACTTTTACATTGGCAAACATGTCTGCTCAAATGTATGAACACGTGCACATGTTTGTATGTGTGTGTATACACATCAATATTCCCAACATCTGGCTTTAATCTTACTTTCCATTCTTCCTCAGATCCCCTCGTGATGGTCCATAACTAACAGCAGTATGCCTTAGTTACAAGGTCAGCCAGTTGTGGCCCTTACAGCAAATGCAACCTTGTTTTTGTGTAGCCTAGAACCTAAGGATGGCATTTGCATTTTTAGTAAATCAAGAGATCAGGGTTTAATAACATGTGAAAATGTATGACTTCAAATTCAGTCTCCATCAGTAAGGTTTTCTTGGATCTAGCCATAGTCCTCCATCAATATGCCACCTCTGACTGCTTTTGCTCCACAACAGCAAAGTCATGTAGATGTGACAGACACCATCGTGCCTGAGAAGCCTAAAATATTTACTGTCTGGCCCTTTATAAAAACGTTTGCTGATCCTACCTTAGAAGATACAAAAATGATAAGGATGAAATCTTCTGAGTCAAGCCCCACCTCACTGTATTTGAAAAGTTACCCCTCCACTCACTCTATTTATGTATTTATGCTTACAGAACTGGGGTACAGGCCGCAGGCGTTGTGGGTGAGAGGATTCAACAGAGACAGAGTGGGGAGCAGTCCAGGCAGATGTACTGAAATACACTGCTGGGGGGAGCAGTGGGCAGGTTAGGAGAGGTCGGCCACGCCATGTGGGTCAGCTCCCTGGCCAGGGATCAAACTCTTGCTACAGTGGCTTTGGAGAGCTTCATCATAATGCTTTAACCCATCGCGCCACCAGGGAGAGCCCCCACTTACTCTTTTTGAGAGAAATTAGAAAAGAATAAGAAATTTGTTCTCAACTTTTATCTTCATAAAGGGCCTCATAGCTTTTCTTCCAAAATCTAATTTTGTGCTCTAGCAGGATGGTTTGAATACTTAACTAACTCTTGCAGTTATATCCTGGCATGATAAAATGGAATGGGAATGAAAAGCTGCAACATTGTGCAGCTGTCCTATGACAGGAAGCTTAAATGATAGTCTAATCAATAGTTTGCCTTCTGAAGCAACATGGAAGAGATTTCCTAAGTTGTAGGAAGAGGAAGAATCCCATTGCATGTGGTCCCATCTACCCCAACTTGATAAGGCTTATGACTACCTGGTAGTTTCCTTCTCAGCACCTGGCAGTATTTATTTTTTGCTTCTTACTCTTAGCCATTACAAGTTTGAACTATGAGTCAACTAGTGAGCTTTTGCTTAGTTATGTGTGTGTGCCCATCTCTCTCTCAGCGTAAGCAAGTGATCACTGAGTAGCCAGCAGTTTCCTGACTCTTCAAGTCCTATGTCTGTCATACAAGCTTTTTAGTTGCCTCTTAAATGTTTTGAAAGTGAACTTTCTATCATGGTAAGAAAAAATATGTATAAGTAAGCATTGCACCCCCACTGGAATCATTTTGGCATTATGGGATATTTTGCTGGGAAAGTTGCGAATTGCTTTCATTGTACAGATGAGGAACCGGGGATTCAGGAAGGATAAGGGACTTCTCTAAGATCTTATAACTACTTAACAGCAAAGTTGGATAAGAACTATTTTGCTGGGCACTCCCTGATGGTGCAATGGGTTAAAGTACTGCCCTGCAAGCTGGCTGTAGTTGCTTCAGTATGGGTTCCATCCCAGGCCCTGGAGGTGATTCACATAGTGCAGCAGACCTCTCCTGTCTCACCCACTGCTCCCCTCAGCAGTGTACTTAATCAATCTGCTTGTTCTGCTCCTCACTCTGACTCTGCTGAACCCTCTCACCGCCCCTGCACCTCTGGCCTATGCCTCAGTACTGCATGCATAGATAAATCTTTTTTAAAAAAAAAAAAAAACTATTTTGCCATATATGCTTGTGTTGTCTTGCCATTCAATCACTTTAGTCTTGACTATTATATGAATATTCAATAAGACGTGAGTGAACTATCAAGAGTATCATTTTATGCAACATTGGGTATGTTTGGCTATGAAACTACACAAGCTATTTGCATAAGGTATATAGGAAAATGTATTACATCCATCAGTGGATATAATCCATTAATATTTTTGAATACAAGTTATTAAACTAGAGATTAATATATAGTAATGAAAACTGCAATTATCTCAATATTTATTGTTTATCCTAAGTAATAAATACATTTGAACAGAACACATTTTTGAAAACCTGCTCATAGTGACGATCAGTTATTGCTTTCACTTTCTGGGTGTAGAAGGCTCTTCAGGGGGAAAGATTACTCTAGAAGAGGGGAAAGTCTCAACTCATTTGGCACCTCACTATCTTGATTCATTTACCTGGGAAAATCTAAATGGACGAAAAAAGCAGAAAATCTGAACAGTTGTTCCTTATCTAATCACTTTCAGTTGCACTGTTTTTTCCTCACACATGTTACTATTTGAAATTCTGTATATATTTGTTTACTTACTCCCCCATCAATACTTACAAGAATAGAAGCTGTAAGAGTGGGTTTCATCTGTTTTATTCACCATATAAACAGTGACAATAATAGTGCCTGGACCGAGACTAGGAGTTCCACATGCCCTGTATAGTGCATGAAATGTTGGCCAGGTTAACTAGAGTGTGAGCAGTCAGGTTGTGCAATTGTAAATTCTGGGGTTTCACATAACTGTCTTCCTATCTAGCTAGAAAGCATTGTTCTGAGTGCTGATCTTGTTTTTCCATCTTATTTCTCTGCACTATCTCCACTACACCTGTATATGTGCTAGAATCATTGGTTGACTTGTGTCTCTGTGCATCTGACTGCCCAGGTCAGGGACCAAGTGTCATTCATTGGTATATGTCCCCGATGCTGAACAGAGTGGGCAGCAGGAAGAATGAGCAGAGATGAGTGCACAAATGTTGCTTTCAGCACAAGTGTCTATGAACATACCATGTTTTTGTATTTCACTTCTTCAAATAGGAAACATCATAACCAGCTGCTAAGTGTCTTTTAGTGCTTGTTTGGAGAAATATCTGCCTTCAGAAAGATAATTTCTGCCATATTAAGCTATCTTTCTTTTAATATAAGCTCTTTATGTAGATGAGTATTGTCTAATAGGAACATACTGAGCCACACACATAACTTCAAATTTCTAGTAGTCATATTTAAAAAGAACTGTTTCAAAATAATTTTAATGTATTTTGCTAAGTTTATCAAAAAATTCTTATGTTTATCTTGGATTACTATATAAATTATTACTGAGATGTTTTATAGTCTTTCATTCAGACTAAGACTTAATCTAGTGTGTATAATGTGTCTCCATTGGGATTTTGATCAAATACTTGATCTGTACTTTTTTGTAAGATCTAAAGTTGAAAAAGTAGATTCACAAATCCAAATAAAAATGCTTTATGTGCTCCAATATCTGAATTGAGTGTCTTTTAACTTTTAAATTAAGTGAAATTTAAAACCAAGTTCTCCAATCTCATAAGTCACATTTTGTTGCCAAGAGATAACATTTTGTCTTCACCCCCCACACACACACTTGGGGTGCTGGCTTTGCATTTAGTATCCCACCAGGCAACACTAGTCTACTCTTTCAGGTCCACAGGGACCAGGATGTGCCTTCAGGGGGTCTTCATGCACAAAGAGGTTTCCTCTCCTTTGCTGGCCAAAGTAGGATGTGATAGAGACACACTATTAAAAACCCCTCCATGTGCCTAATGTGTTATCCCCCCCTCCCCCTTTGACTTTGTGAAGTCACAAAAGCAGCTGGCACTTGGGACCAGCTGGCTCTCTCCAGTGCTGAGGTCAGGCCGGTTAGTTGAACAGAGTCTGCTCCAGGGATTGAGGGCACAAAACAAGTGCTAAGACAGATGGAAATCAGGCCAGCACTCATCTATCCAAAGATGCCTCCCACCATGAGGAGGTGCAAAGAAAGTGTTGCCCAGCCATGGTCATCATTTGTTTGTTTAAGGACTTTGTTTCCCAACTGAAAATGAAGAGTATATGCCTGAGTTGAGAGGTTTACAGGGTGCTTTCTTTGGCATTTATAACCATTGACAGGTTTAGTTCTTATTTTCTCTCTTGTTCCGCACATTATTCCAGCCTTTTCCAGGTCTCTTGACATCATCTTTCTCTAGGATGCCAGAATTAATGAAATGACGATGGATATATTTTTCTTTGTAAAGGAAAAATATTTTGACTCTTTTATCGTGATTCTGCTCTGCTTCTGAGAAAGTTGTAGTGGGTGCAGCTCAAAGTACTTCACATTCCTTCAAAACATACATTTTCCTCAATCCCTTGTACTGGGGGCAAGGTTGGAAGGTGCAGCTGGCATCCCTGGCAATTTGCAAGCTTTTCTGTTTCATTCCTGTGTCTCCTCCTCCATGCTTGCTTACATTCCTGTGCTGTCCTCTCCTTAGACAGTTTTTCAAGTGTCAGTATCATCTTCTTAGAAATCACATGCATTTGCCGGGCCATCCGGCTCAAGAATCTGGTGAAACAATATAATGTGACACCTGGAAGTAGTTTAAGCTATTAATTGACTGAGATCATATTCAAAGCCTGTCTTGAAATTCTGGCAAGGTATGTGCAAAAATTGAGAACAGATTGAGTGTGGTATCTATAATCTGTGATGCATTCTAATGAATTGATTCTGTTTCATTTGTAAGGTTTAATCGGCACATTTTGACTACTGTTAGAATATTTTTTTGGTATATAAGCTACTCCAGACAGGTATCCTGAAAAACAAGGTGTTTTTGTTGGTTGGTTGGTTGGTTGGTAGTAGTGTTATGTTCAAATGATAGACAAGAAGTCTTCTAGATGAGACTTGTTGCTTCTGGAAAAAATCAGGAGTTATTTTGAACATAATTATGAGGAAATTTTTACTAGGAGTTACTTTTTGCACAAAATTTTTGGGAACAAAGTTGCAACCAATTAAAGGACCAAGACTCCTCCTTGCTGAATGTGCTTGCTTAGGGGCTATGGTCACCCAAACATTCTTCCTGTGAAAGGATGAAGTAGCCATAAGCTTGGGGTCTAAGCCATCATCCCTTCAAATCAACCAACCCTTTTCACTCTTACCTTTCCTTTATTATAACTACCTTTTTTATAGCCCTTACTTATAGAAAGATTTGTATAGCCAGAGATGCGGAGGGTGAGAGGATTCACCAGAGACAGAGTGGGGAGCAGAACAGGTAGATCGAGGAAGTACACTGCTGAGGGGAGCAGCGGGCTGGTCAGGAGAGGTCTGCCGCACCATGCGGATCTCCTCCGCACCATGCGGATCTCCTCCGCACCATGCGGATCTCCTCCGCACCATGCGGATCTCCTCCGCACCATGCGGATCTCCTCCCGGGCAGGCAGGGATCGAACTCATGCGGAAGTGGCTTTAGCTTCTTAGTGCTGTGCTTTAACCCGCTGTGCCACCAAAGAGGGCCCTGTAGAATTTATTTTTAATGGTTAACCACTCACCGGGATAATGTAAAATCCAAGGTAGCAAAAAAAAAAAAGTTCATATTATGTTGTTAAAAAGTTGTGATGAATTCTCAACTTTGGAAGATTTTGAAAAAGCAAAGGATTGTTCTAAAGTGAAATGTGCTGAAAATACTTGTAGGCCACCTTCTTAATTTCTGACTATGCTTTTGCTGAATGAGAAAGTCTAGTGCTTTGCCAGCCTGTGATGGAGAAGTTACCTTGATCTTGATCAAGGATACTTATAAATATATTTTAAAGTATCATTGGTGCTTATTGGAGAATTAAAAAAAAAAAAGAAAGGTCGAGGAGCCAGTGGGAAATGAGCCAGGTTTTCAGCTGGCTGTCCTCTTGACTTGCTGAAAATAAAGAAAGGAAACTGTATGAACGTTCCTCAAAGAACAGGATGGTTTTTATTGGAGAAGGGATTAAAATAGTTTTCATTTCTTCTCTTTTCTATACCTATTATCATCATAAAAAATTCTTCTAGTAGAAAATATGGTTGGGCCCCATTAGATCTGAGTCCCACTGAGTCCCACTCCTTCATTTTCTCCTCCTCTTTGTCAGACAATAGAAAGTGGAGAACCTTCTAGAACTTTAGCTTCAGGAAGAGTGTTTCCATGAGAAATCAAGCACACAGTTGGCCCTCAGGAGCCTTTCTGCACACAGTGGGACCTCAAGAACTGTCTGAGCAGAGCAGTTTTCACATGGGCCAGTGAGGTGGGACTTGCAGTGGGAGTGGTGTGCCACAAGGAAGATGCCGCCCCTTTCTTTCCCAGTTGCTGTCAGGTAAGAGTGTAAGGCACCTTCTAAAGGAAAGCAGATCTTTGATGTGCACACCAGAAATCTGGTTAATTAATGTTGTTTGCAGGGGTTCACACTTGGACTTTTTATGAAGCAGAGCACTTGAGCCTGCAGGACACCGCTGAACTCTTCCACCTTCACACACTTTAGTAGCCTGTCCTGCACAGTCAAACCCCAGCCTCCAAAGTGACAGCCATTTGGCATTGACAGTACACAGACAAGCTCTTTTCAAGAGCTCATCATTACTTTGGTTTTTTCCTGCTCGCTTTCTTGTGGAATTTAGGGTTTCTTCAAAATATTAGTGCCAGACTGACAGCTCCGCTGTTTCTTGCTAAAGCCATGTGAATATCGTGTGTGTTTATAAATGATTCCTGACTTATTAAATTTCTTCCAGTGGGTGCGTCCCAGCAGAAGATACCCCAGCAGGCCTTGAGCCCTGCTGCCGCTTCACTTCACATCATGAATATTCAGAGGCTGCAGTCACTGAGGACTCAGGTGGCAAAAACAGTAAGGTGATTGAGGCGAACCAGAACATGGAAACCAGATCGCAAGGATTCCGAGACCCTGACTGCAGCCCAGACTCCCCTTGACCCCTCAGGCCACATGACAGGAGAGTCCTGGGGAACTCCTATCAATTGGGCATCTGTTCCATACACCAACATGCTCACGTCTTTCTGTATGATGTGTTGTAATCAGCATGTTGTTTTTAAAAGACAACAGGCCCTTCTGTAGTTCTCTCCCACAAAATGCTTTGAGGCTGATAGTTCAGCATAAAGGACACACTGTTGAGGGGAGCAATGCATGCATTGTTTCCCCCACAATGCAGGCAGGATCTCCAAAGCAAAATCTAGTGCATTGGGTGAAATCTTATTTTATATATTTTGTCACCATCAGCAGTTGAACTAAAGTAGGAACCGCTCCATTCTATTACGGGTTAAATTATGCTCCCTGCAGATCTAATGCTGATGTATAAATTGCAGCCCTGTCTTTTTTTCGAAGGTTTCTAAAATAGGTTTTCAGAATTAGTGCTGGATTTTTGCTCCTGCATGTGTGGTGACTCTTGATTTTTTCCCTTCAGAGCAGCATCCTATGCAGCATTCCCCCTTCTGAGGGATCACTTAGACACTTCCAGCTGGTGGCAGGGGATACAGCCATAATACAGCTTCCTCTGTCCCAGCTGTCTTTTTCACTACGGTAAATGCATTACGATGGCTGCACTCTTGTGTAAAGGCTCAGGTAGAGGAAGGTGTAGAATGAAGTCTGGAAACCGTCTTTTGGTTTTTTAAAAGCTTCAGCTTCTACAGCATCCTTGCATTTTGAATGACTTCCTGCTTCTAGTCAAAGGTTTCTCTCCAGTGATTGGAATGCTGCTGGAAGCCTGATTAAAGGTGCCTGAGGATATCACCTTGTAAAGGAAGCCCTGCGTGTTTGAGAGGATCTATTTCAATGCATTATGGCTCATGCAGCCTCACAATTAAAGAAAAACAGGGATATAGAAATCAATGTTGAAGACGAGGCTGAGAAAAAAAGGAAACACCGCAAACGGTCCCGGGATCGGAAGAAAAAGGTAGCTATGTCTGCCAGAGCAGAGATCTTGCCTGGGTTCTTTTTGTTTTAATCTCCTCCCGGCATCTGTTAGAAGCATGAAGGGCTATTTTTACATGCTGCGTGGAGTGGAAATTGGGTGTGGAAATTGATGAAAAGACCCTTTGGTACCCCACGGTCATAGGATGGGCAAGGCAGGGGACGGTTTACTCTGTGTGGGGGTGATTGCAGTGCTGATGCGGAAGGTGTGCTTTCTCTTTCCCTAGGCACGGGTCTGTTTCCATGACACAGGAAGGTGCTGCAAGGGAGTTTAAAGTAGTTTCTTCCCTGCCCGGTCAAGGTTAAATGGACTGCCTGTGATTTACAGTGGAGGGAGAGGCCAGAGAGCCGGCCTTTGTACTTCTTAGAGGTCTGTGGCATGGAAAAGGAGCTTTTGTGCTAGAACTGTGTCACATGTGTGCATTTCTCAGGCAGATCTGTGACCTTAAAGACAAGACGTAGCTAAAAAGTCATTTCCTGCTTTGCTTAGCTTTTTTCCCCCCTTTCCTTTTGCTTTTTACTTCTATAAGGTGCTTTTGGTTCTGTTGTGCAATGGAAATAACTTTTCTTTTGTTCAGTAAAGATAAAACCACAAAGGTTTATTTTTCTGTGCTGGGTGAAAGAGATGATCCCCAGTTCCCATGAAATGGCAGGGACCTGCACCCTTCCACACTGATTGCTTTGGTTCAAAGCATGGGCATTGGTCATCTCTTGCTGATATTCTAATACAGGGGGAAACAGGAAGAATATTCTGGGTCAGCGGTGTTGGTGTGTCATTACAGCCTGAGAGTACTTACTGAGTGTATGGTGACTGTGCCCTTAAATATGACTCTTAGGTACCAACCAGGGACTGAGGGCCCAAAGTACTTTTTCTCCACACCAATTAATAGAAATAGACTAAAATTCTGTGATCTGAATACAGAAGTCAGGACATAAAGCATTTTCCTGTCTCTTTGTGAGAATTCCCCAGGGAAAGATGATCTTAATTTGCTCTGAGCAGTGATGCATGTGCTTTGTAAATGACATGCAGATTTCATCCACCACATGTACCTCTCTTCAGGAGCGATCATGAATCTTTCTGGTGCCTGTGCCCTTTTCTTCAAAGTTAGGATCCATAGCAAAAGGCTCTTTTCTTTTTGTTGCATGGCAGACTTTATTGAGACTGAGTTTGGAGGGCTGCAGTTGTTTTGCTGCAAGATGTTAAATATAGATTGCTCCCACTTCATTGTTCTTGCAAATAAACTTCTTGAATATATCTTCACTTATAAGGACAAACTTAGGAAATGCTGTGCATGTATATTTCAAAGCCTCACCCAGTGGAGTTGTTAGGAAATTGCCATATTTTGCTGTATTCTGGACTAATTTTATTCCATTGGTTTGTCTGTGGGTGGTTTGCTACAGTTTGCCCTCTCTATACCTCTCCCCACCCCCACCATGAGAAACTGGCTTTAAAGAAACATAGGGGAGGGGATGTAAAATTGTATAAAGGTATGGGGTCATCATCGCACCTTACAAGAATGGCTACCTGATCTGGGTTTCTGTACAGCGGTTTCCTGGGTAGTGATGACAGACCCCCCAGCCTTTGTACCTAGGTCCCCTGCTTGACCTGGAAGCAAAATAGAGAAACAGTGAGGCAAAGGGAGTTTCTGGACTCAACTGAGCTGAAGCAAATTCTTTGTGGACCAAAATGCTTTGTTATGAGTACAACAGAGTCTGTCCAACGTAAATCTCTTAGCAACCAGAAGGGAACATGGAGAAATATCAATATCGCTATTGTCAATGTGCAAGCAGATTTAAATGGTTTTTGTTCTCAGGACACTCAGACAGTAGAATCAAAAAAGTGACTTGTGGATAACACTTTCATCGCTGATGTGCTGGTTAATTCATAACACAGTGTATGTAAATGTCCCACAAAGGTACATGTGTTACTGGAGAACTAATGCTCCTGGTCAACTGATTTCATGGTCTACTTTCAGTGTACAAAATGACTATTTAATTAATTTGAGGACATGCTCTAGATTTCTTTCAGTGGCATAGTATCATATATAATGCATCTATACAGAATAAATTGTTTCAACTGTCTCTTTCCTGCCTTTTTCTAAGAATCTGAGATGTATAAGGTACTTTAAATTTTAAACCCCATGTCAATTGGAAGAGCTGCTTTAAATGTTTTGTGGGTTATTGTGGGAATGTTTGCTCTTGCTTATGTGCAGAAATCACCTCCAGGATCTTTTAATTATATAAAAGTAGTAACGAGTACTTTTGTAAAAATCACAAAATAGAAAAGCATAGGTAAAACTTAGAGTATTTGGTTTATAAAATACGAAATTTGGTTCTTGACCCCCCTACAATTTGGATGTGAACAAGTCCAAGGTGGGTCTTTCTTGATTCTATACATATTACACAGTGCTGTACAATTTAAGATATTACCAAGTATTATAATTAAATAAATATATATTATAATTTATATATATGCACACACTCTGAAATCTAGTTCATCATTTTAGAAAACCCAATAATTCACACATTTGCCTATCAAGAATATTGAAAGGTAAATAAGTGGTTATTAGTTTAAAACTAGTAGGGAATATCTAATAATTTATCATTAAATTTGAATATATATGTTACTTTTGATAGAAACTTCAGAAATGTGAAGATAAACAAAATCTTGCTAGTGGTTTAAAGGAAATGCATCTGCGTAAATGAGGCTTTTATCGCTTTATCACCATTTTTTTTTTTTTTGGCTTGAAGTTAAAAAAAAAAGTTTTCATGAGAACCTCATAAGATGTATTTTGCTAATACACCTATGAGGCTGTTGTACCCACACCTTCCCATTGCTCTTTTCTGACATGTTTGTACCCTTCAGTCTCCTTGTGTCGTGTTGGGCTGCTTAGCTTGGGAGGCATGCCAAGGTGGCAGAGTGCCTGTGGGCAGGTTAATACTGGCTGCATAGCCTCAGGACACTGCCTGCAGAATGGAGCTCTTTATATCGCCTGCACCCAGTGGGAGCCCTCAGTGGGGAGACCCCCACTGGAGGTCACTACCTGGCCCAGTCTTCCATGAGCCCTTTACCCGATTGTTGCCGCTGGCTTTGGGAGCCATGTTCCCTCCATTTTCTGCCCTCACCCCATGTAAACTAAAAATGCATTTTCAGTAGTGAGGGGTATTAGGAGAATTGACCCTAATATCTGAAGTATTTTAAAGGTATGCTTGGATACTTGTATGTGTTACTACATCCTGTCAAAACCTTTGAAGTGACCTAAGGAAATTTAAACTGAAAAAGGAAATATTTATGGAGTTGCCCCTCTTTATAGATGTGAATGATACAATGGGATATACTGAAATAACGTGTCCATTGGTTCTATGATTAATTTCTTTACTGAATATTGGTAATGGATTCATACATTAGTCAGTGGCAGAGCAGGAGTGGGCTCATTTTTGTGTTCATGCATTCATTAGGAAACATTTAGTGATTTCTGTGGCTCACTATGGACACAAAACTATACAAGGCTTAATGGCAACAGAATAGTAACTGCAAAGAAAGGAGAAAGATAAGAGCACCATAAATCTCCCCACATGGAGTGTGGAAAGGAATTCGCCAAGTGCCCAGAGGAAGGCCCTCCAACTCAATTCAAAGGTTCTAGCAAAGCTGAGCAATGCAGGCAGACCAAGACTGGCAGAAGGCCCAGGACCCCATGTTTATGGAGATGGAAGTAGCAGGGCACTTTGTAGGGTAAGCAAACATCATTTGAATGCCTAGTCAAGGGGGGGGGGGCATGAGTGTAAGACAGGAGAAGTGGCTGGAAAAGTAGCAAAGGTCAGGTAATGAAGAATTTTGTGAGACACCTTACAGGGTTTAAAAATTCTACTAGAAGAGAGGGACTTGAGCAGACCTTAAGGGTGATGTTAAAGAGGGGGTGACTAAATAACTTCATGATTTAAAACCCTCACTGTAGCATCGGTGTGGTGGACAACTGTGGGGTGAACTGTTAGAAAGTATTGAAGGGGATCCTGGCCCAGGGAAGGCTGAGGGTCTGAACCAGGATGGAGACTGCAAGTTGACAGGAGGTGTTACATAGAATAGATATTTAGGGGAAGATTCAATATAACTTGGCAATGGTGTATGTAGGATGTGAGAGAGAGAGACCAGATTTAGGGTAACTGTCAAGTTCCTGACTTGAAGAGGAAGACAAAGAACTAGATTTCCTGGTTTCATGTCTTTTCTTGCAGGACATATATTGATTATTATAGCTCATGAAGTTATAGTTGATAATTACTTTATAAGTAGAGGCTCATTTAATCTTCAAAACAACTGTACAAAAGAAATATGTTTTATTATCCCCCTTTCACAGATGAGAAAACTAAGGCATGAGCCTTCCAGTTATGCAAATTTCCCAGGCTCCTCCATGGTAGAGCTGAAATTCCAATTTATGCCACCTAACTCCCTCACTTGTACTCTTTATTACACTATACAGCATGTGCGGTTAATAGTTTCACAGATATTTATCAGGCCTGACTTAAAGAGACCTGGAAATGATAAGCTATTTCTTAGGCATCTGGGAGTTTAAGTACCAGGTTTATATCTCAAAGTAACCTGGTACTGCAGTAAATCTGTTTTGTATTTTCCTCTGCAATAAATTTTAATGTTTTGCATTTAAGATTACTATTTTTTAATTTTTGTAAAGCAAAATGAAAATATTCCAACACTAGGACTGCAGTTCCTGAAAAATCTGTTACTGTCGTGATGATAGCACTGTCTGAGGTGCTTGCTGTATACCTGGCAGTTTGCAGTGATCATGAATTATTTAATCTTTTTTTCTTACAGTTTCTCTGTGAGGCTGATGGTATTTTCATTTCTAAAATCAAGACTTAGAATAAATACTTTTTCTGGGGTCATACCACTAGTAAGTGCTGAATCTAATCTTAAACTTGAACTAAAAGACTTTGAAATTTATATTTGATCACTAAGTTTGTAGCAATGAAACCTAAGAGTCTTTCCTAAGGTTAAAGCAACTTAAAAGGTTTGAGAACAGTTTTCAATGATGTGAACTATTGAGGGTTATCACTGGCTATGGAAGCTTGCTGCTTCCTAACATTTTCAACTTTTCCCATGCTTAGTTACCTAGGTCCCTGTGGTACCCAGGGTGTAAGATGCCAGTCTGCATGAGTGTTTCTTTCTTTCTTTTAACTGCAGAAGCTGTGAGTTTGGGGGCAAGAATATCTCAACCCTTATTAGATAAAGGTAGCTATTTTTTCTTGCTCTGCTGAGTAGAAAGACTTCGGATCTCCAGGGATCTTAGTTCTCTGTCAGCCTACTTGATATTCTGCACTGTAATTAAGTGTTTACATGTGTCTCACCCAGGAGACAATGAGCTCCTTGAGGGCAGAGGTGGTATCATAATCACCTATGACACCCAGACTGGGGTTTGCAAAGGAGAAGGTGGCTGTGTGGATGGCTAGTCAGAAGAATGAAAGAGAGGAAGGTGCGATGTGACAATAGAGTGAGATTGAGTTCAGATGCTGGCACTAGCAGCTGGTGTGACCTTGGGGTAGTCAGGTAACCTCTTGTTTCCTCAGTCTCTTCACCTGCAAAATGAATGTAATAGTAGATGTGGCCATAGGGTTGATTTCAGTGAGTTAATGTTAGACCTTGTTCAATGTAAAATAAGAGCCATATAGTGTTTGCTGTTAGCTATTGTTGATGCTGAGAATGACCAAATGATACATTTATGTGCATCTAATTTTATTTTTTGTAGTCAAAAAGTATGGTGTGCTTACCATGCCTGTTGCTGTGCTAGGAACTGGCAATATAAAGAATGGGACCAGTGAGTCACCTATCAACTTACTTTTTTTAGATTTTGCTTGAATTACACCACAAGGGTTGGGGTAAAAGACTGAAAAATAAGTGGACGTTTTTGGAGGACCTCAAGTGCGAGTTGCTTTCTGCACTCCTCATTTATTTGAATTTATGTCAACACTTTGCCATTAGTATTAATCCAGAGGCATTAGCGAAAGCTTAGGCTTGCCAGGCAACTCATCTCAGAATAAAGAAATAGCCCGGCCTGAAATCAGTCTTTGAGGTCTGAAGTGCCCTGTTTGTGCCTTTAGGACTTATCATATGAGGTTTCTTAAGGCAAATTCTTATTAATAGACATCTAAGAGGAATTCCCAATGTGAATAGAAGAATTAAAACAGTTTGGGAATGTTGAAAGTTAGCAATTGAAATTTTTATATATTAGTTACTTAACTAACTACAAAAATTAAATATTGTATACACTATTACTCTTCCGTTATCATACTCTACATGTGGACTCATGTTGAAGAGAAGGGCCAGTCACTAAAAAAAAAAAAAGTCACTGATTTTTTTTTAATAAATCATATAAAATCAAATCAGTTCATTGATGTATAGGTAAAATATTAAAGGGCAGTGTCTGAATATAATGTTAATATGTCAGTTATATAACCTGAATTTTATTCTAAAGAGATTATTTGTAAAGAAAAGTAACATTTGAAAATAGTACATTATAGTTTTACCCAAACTTGTGTTTCTAATTTGTGCACATTCAAAGTAGAAGAGGTAAAAGCAAAATAATAGAAATCAAGCTTAAATCTTTTCTGGTGCTTCTCCATTTCACTCAGGATTACACTGTCCTGGATCAAAAGCTACATTATGAATACAATGGTCCATTATTGTCAAATATGGGAACTGTTTTAAAATGTGTAGGTTTCAGTTTAGAATTGATTCTAGTAAATTATTTCTAATTAATCAGTGATCTTCCACTAATTAAAATTTTATCAGTTTGGATTGAATTTAAATGCATCCATTGCATTAGGTAGAATGAAGACTGTTCATATCTGCCGGGTTTACAGCTTGCCTTTTACAGAGCAAAGGTCACGGGCACTGTCTCGGTCTCAGAAGGATATAGACTCATGGAACAGAATGAGAAGAGGGAACTAGGCCAGAGAGGATTGGAAGGGATTCCAAGATTTCCAGAGTTTTCTAGCTATTTAGAAGCCAATGACAATAAAACATTTGTAATGAACATGTGGGTACCCTAGAAACATGTGAATTTAACAAGATATGAAATGCAGTATTTTATCCTATTCAAATACAATCTTTTAAGAGTTGAAGGAGCTAGGAAGCCACCAAATTTGTTAAGATTTAAAAACATTAATGGGGCAGGCAAGCAATGAGGAGAAAGCTGCAGGAAGGGGGAAGTATAATCTATGGTAGTAGAAAGATTGGGCTTGGGAGCTCCAGGAGAGCTCTGATCACAACTGCTACTGATTGGCCTTGTAGACTTCAACTATATTTCTTTGGGTATCAGTTTCCTCATTGGTTAAAAGGGAATTTTAATCCTCTGCTTATATACATACTGTCAAGAGTAGAAATAGTATAGAGGCATTTTGCCAGGTTCCTGGCACAAATGGAGTTCTTAGCAAAGGTTTCCAGCTTCCCCTCCCTATACTATGGGCTCTCAAATGTAATTGAGAGACTAGCCAAGAAGGAGGTGGAGGAACTGAAAAAGCAAGGATCTTTTTAAGAACGTATATACTGTGTAAGCATTCAGAAAATTATTTGATGAATGAAATTTTAACAATAGCCTGGCATCCTCAGCCTGTTATTGGAGTCCTGCAATTCAGCTCTTCGCAAACTTTTCCACAGCCATCGGGGAATTAAATCTGTCATTTTGAGAAATACTCCCACATTCATATGTTAAATACATTTTCCATTCATTAACACAATTATTAATTAGCATCTCTTGGTAGTTAAATGATAGCCTAGGTAGATATTAAAGAAACCTGAAGAACTATAGAAATATCCAGTGACTCTTTTAACAATTGAACTTTATTTTGCAGATTTGCATAGCATTGAAATATTTGTAGGAAATGATGTACTTATTGGGGCTGTATAAAATAATCTTCACTGTATAATTTTTATAGTATAAATATTGAAAAGAAACAATGTTACCTGTATAATGTCTAAGATATATTTAATTGATTATTCACCAATTTCTTATTCCCTCTCGTAGCATGGCCCTGAAAGTTTTGTTAAGACTTTATGCTAGTTAAAGGCAGAGGGGCTGGCATAGAAATCACTTTTCATGCTGGTTTTAGAACCGGAAGTGGCCTGGTGATTATTTGTAGTTTTAAACACATTGCCATGTCCTTGCTTCCTCAGATTGCCACTTGCAAAGGCCTTTACAATTTTAAATCTTTTTTATTAAGAGTAATAAAAAATGTACTCAAAATCATCTTTATACCTGTATTACAAATATATCCTATTATAACAAGTTCATAGTCCTATTATTATAAAGTAATATAAGTAAAATTCCCCAAACATTTGTGGTTTTGAAGGTAGGTGGCAAAATCATTTTGTGTTGACTGGTGGTTTCATTATTTTTTTATTTTTTTATTTTTTTTAAATGAACATATTCCCACCTGCCCATGTCCCCCATTTCAGGTCTCATTTTTCAGAGAAATCTCTTGACGGAGCTGACTGTAAATACTAAGCACTTTAAAACAGATTAAATTTCAGAGCCTATGTTAAAAATTAAGATATAATCAACTGGTAACATGGAGATGATGTCAGAATTGAGTCACCTTAGGCTTGCTAGATTCTTTTGTCCATCATCAAGAAAGAAAAGCTCTCTTAGATCTTATGAAGAGATACTCTCCCCCTCCCCAACCTCCCTGGCAATAATAATAATAAAAAAAAAGTTAAAGCTTAATTAGGGGAGGAGAGTTAACAAAAATTGAATCTTCAAAAATTATTCAAAGTAGGTGCTTTTAGTCTTTTCTAGCAAGTCTAAGTTTGAATTAATAGGAAAAACCTGGACCCATTTACTATAGAGTAAATGGTAGGTGCCAAAGACTGTTATCTCACCCGATATTGAAATGACCTATCTGACTTATATGACTACCTTCCCATTTTGCAGATGAGTACATTGAGGTTTAGCGATTGGAGTTATCAATAAAAATAATCCAAGAACAGGCAGCATTTGAATTCATGACTGTTAGAGTCAGCACTGTCCAGCCCTTCCCCCCCACACACACCATTTCACTCTTCTGCTTACAGATAGTTCTTATAATAATTCATATAAGATTCTTACATTTGGAGAAGGTGTTCACGTTTATTTTTCATGTGATTATCTAACACATTTTAAATCATTTTGAAGCCTCTTCATTACCAAAGTTATTGTTTCTTTGTTTTGTGTGCTAAGTACCATTTAAAAATAATGTATGACTTAAGTTCTGTTTTTATCAACAAATATTATATGAGGAAGTTAAAGATTATTGCAAAGCACAGAGCAATGCTGAATCAGGTATAAAAGCTCATAATCGACATTGGCACTGTAGATTTACTACAGTCTAGAGAAGCAACGGTTTTCAAAGCTATAATCCTGCACCATGCATTTAAATTTCTGTAAAGTCAGTGCTCAGTCTCATAATGCTGGGCCAAATTTTACATGGCTATTTAGGGTTGAAGGACATAGGACAGATGTGCTGGAAGGTTTCAAAGTCACTGATTCCCCATACTGTCCATTGTTCCTTCCTCTCCTGTAAGAACCTCTTGTCCCTCTGTGTGGTGGCTTAGCCATTGCAGGCTGATTCAATAGCATAATGTGTCTATTTACTTAGCTTTATCAACTCAAAATGCATTTGCCTGCCCTTAACAGGAAGATAACCATATTGATGTTTAAAAATGCCGAATGCAATTAATTTCTCTCCTTTGAAGAATGGCCTTTGTTAATGATTGCTGTTTTACTATACCTCTTCAGCTGGAGTTGTTCTTTGCCACTTTAAAGAAATGGTTTTGTTAAGCCCATTTATCCCAACTACATTTATTCCAAAAGAATGGATATGTTAATACTGGTAACTCACGCATATGAAATTCATATGTTAATTCATACGTTCACTTGTCTTAGTGTAGAATTAGTGATCCTGATAATTTTCCTCAATTCAGTCTATGATTCCTTTCAAAACATTTTGGTTGTGCCTCATCTTAGCTGACAGTGAATCTTGGAGGTTACCATGAGTATGTTTAGAATATGTGTTCTTTTTGTTGACTCTCTTGTGAACTGGCTAGTGTGAGTCCTGATCTTGATTTTGCACAGACATGCAGCACAGCTAAGGCAGCCTGGCTTTCTCTTGCTCCACTGTGTGTGGGCTCAGCTCCTGCACTTTCTCTAAGCTCTCCAAGTGTCTTGCTTTACTGATGGTTGTAATGTGATTTTACATAATGTGTTTTAGTGGTTTCTCCCTGGAATACGATTAAAATAATTATACAGTCAGCCATTCGGCATCTGATCAGTGTTATCTCTTTATTTGCTTTCTGGTGGATTAGACAGGATTTCGTTTGCAGTGTCAGGAAGGAAAAACGTTCTCAGGTACATCTGACATTCTCAGCTGTGACCTGCTTTCCTAGAGCTTTATTTCAGCTTGAGTGGAATCTAAATTATTAATATGATCTGTGCTATGCCTGCTCATAGAGCTTAATCTAGCTGAAAAAAAAAGTGCTGCTGGAATCTATGGAAATAAAAGGAAAATTGATTTTTATAGGTTGTTGGAATGAACAAAGAGGCTGGTGCATGAGCTGTGGTATCATACAGACTTGGTTCATGGTCTCCTTCTGTCACTTCTGTGTGTTCTCCAGTCTGTTACTTAACCTCTCTGGGCCTCTGGGCCTTCATCCATAATAACACCTTTGCAAAGAGATGTTATGAAACTAATATGAGGCATCTGACGTGTCCAGGGCAATGCACTGATTCAACAATCATTAATGTCCCCCACTCCTTTCCTCTTTCCCTCATCTACCTGGAAGAAATTCATTTGTTTACTAAAAGTATTTATTGAAGGTTTACAGTTAAAAAGGGGGAAAGTAAATGTGCTGAAATTATAGGCAGGAGCAAAAATAAGTTTAAAATTCTATGTATATGTGCATACATAGGAAAAACATGATATAGTAGTTACATATACATATGTGTATGAATGAATATATATATATGTGTGTGTGTGTGTGTGTGTGTGTGTGTAGAACAGTTAAAACCAAATTTCTGTTAGTTTTTATTAGGAACAAACATGGTTTATGGAATATGTTGTACATGGTGTGGAAATAGGCACACTTGGATCCTATAGAGGCATCCTGAGTTTCCTGAGAGATCACTCAGTGTATCACTAGCTTCACTCACAACAGATCCCACCTCCAATACCTGAGACAAACTCCTCAGGTTGGTAGATTTTCTGGCAGTTTCTTTACTTCCAGGATAAAAGGACATGGAGGAGATAGTCAGCCGAGGTTCAGCTTCAGTGACTCTTCCAAGAATGCCCAGGAGGCACCTCTTGATATGTGTCCCACCGACCAGCAAAGATAAACAGACAAACCATGATCAGATAGTTTTTCTTGTTAAATATAACTAACCAATCCAAGGTTACTTTCAGAACTTTTGATGGTATTTAATGCTTCTTGTGCAACATTTGTTCCTTGCTTGCTTATTTACAGTCTAGAGCATTCTATGAGTTTCTTGCTTTTTTTCTCCTCACTATGTTATGTCCCTGATATGCCCTTAGATCCGATGTCCATTGTAGACACAGCAAAGCTAAACGATCCTCCAGAGAAAGCATTACTGCTGCCATTTTGCCATTTTGAAATGTGTTTATCCATATTTTTGTATGCATGTTTTATACTTAGTTTCTTTTCTTTTCCTTTCTTCTGTAATTAATGGAGATTATAAGTGGTCCCTCCCATTTTGTAACCTCATTTTCCCTACTATACAATATGACATGAAAATAGAACTATGTCAATTTATAATTCTGAAATTTTTTAGATGAATTTATGGTATTCTACTTTATGGATATAACAAAATGCATTCAACTATTGTCTATTTTATATTTAGCTCATATCTTTATTTTTAATTGCAGTAGCATTGATTTGTAGCATGTTCAGGTGCACAGCATTATGTATGCAACGTCTGCATACACTACAATGATCTCTACCAAAAGTTTCATTTTCTTCCATCACTATATAGTAGATACCTTCCCTTATTTTGTCCATCAGTCAACTCCCTTCCCTTCTGGTAATCATCCATTTTCTGTAACTAAGTTTGTGTTTATTTTGTTCATTTAAAATTTTTATTTTATATTCCACATTGAGTGAAATTGAAGATAGTTGTCTTTCTCTGTCTGACTTATTTCACTTAGCTTAATAGCCTTAGGGTCCATTCATGTTGCAAATGGTAAGATTTCATTCTTTTTTACAGTTTACTAGTATTCCATTGTAGATATAGTCATGTACAGCTTGACAAATGGATACATTCTGAGAAATGAACTTAGGTGATTTTATTTTGTATGAATATGTTAAAGCATCATTATACAAACCTATTGTTATAAACTGCTATATACCCAGGCTATGCGTAGTAGACCATCGGGACCATTGTTGACCAAAGTATTGAGACACATGAATGTGTATATATCATATCTTCTTTATCCATTCACCCATCGATGGGCACTTAGTTATTTCTACCACTTAGGTAAATAATGCTGCAATGAAAATAAGAATGTATGTATATTGTTTCTGAGTTAGTATTTTTGTGTTCAGTGGATGCTCAAATGAGATAGTGGATCATATGTTTTTCCTGTTCTTGGATTTTTGAGGATTTTCCATACTGTTTTGCCATTGTTGGTTGTAGCAATTTGCATTCCCAACAATAATGTCAGAGGGTTTTCTTTTCTCCACATCCTCCCCAAGTCATAATTGCTAGCTTTTTTGACAATAGCCAGCTTAATAAGTGAGTTGATATCTCGATTTAAAAAATCCATTTACGGCCCTCCCTGGTGGCGCAGCGGGTTAAAGCGCAGCACTGAGAATCTGAAGCCACTTCCGCATGAGTTCGATTCCCGCCTGCCGCCTGCCCCGGAGGAGACCACATGGCGAGCCAGACCTCTCCTGACCCGTCCGCTGCTTCCCTCAGCAGTGTACTTCGTCAATCTGCCTGTTCTGCTCCCCACTCTGTCTCTGGTGAAGCCTCTCACCGCCCCTGAGCCTCTGGCCTGTACCCCAGTTCTGTATGAATAAATAAATAAATCTTTAAAAAAAAAATCCATTTACTCTGACCCCATTTTCATATCAGTCACTGTTGACATATTTAATATATTAGTCATGATTTGTATAGGCACAAATTAAGATATAGGATTCAATTAATTCAGTAGAGTGACTAAATTAATAATTTCATTTTATTTAAATTGAAAGAGCTATAGAAGTCTGAATTTTAAACTACAGGATTTATGTAAAGGACAAATATATCCGTTTTGGAGAGCAGTGTTTGGTGGAAAATTCCCAAGAGTATGCAGAATGGTGGAATCTTAGAGGTGGAAGGGACCTTCCAGGTCACTGAGACAGAGCCTCTGCAGAGCCTGCCTCTCCTTGACAGTGACTCTTTGAATGGATGTGTGTCTGTGCTAATGAGTCCTCTGTGACGGGAAATGTCCTGCCCCTAAACATAGTGCCCCCCCCTTTCTGGATGGTTGAGAATATACATTTATTTTGAGACTAAATCTAGCATCCTGATATGTCCACCCATATGCCAGCTATTTTTATAAAGATAGTGGTGTGTTAGTGCTGCATCTTCTCTCCAAGTTAAATGTTCCCTGTTTCTTTATCCAGTCCTCATAAGACTTACTTACAGGACACCTTCATTCCTCCCTTAACTACCTTGTGGCACTTCAGATTAGTAGTGTTCTGCCTGTGGATTTTCCAGCTCATTATATATTGATAGAGCACAGCCTCAGCTGTTGCCACTGCTGGTCAAAGGCACCAAGGCCACAGTCATTTTAGGGAAGAATACTATTGAAAGCCTGGTTGTTCCAGTCTTCTTTTCAGGGAAACACTATTTCTGTTTTGCAAGTGAATTTTATTCTTCCTCTTTTAACTTTCAGTTTTGTCTCTTGATTGACATTGAAATATATACATTCGACTGACTTGTGAATAGATGATTGACATTGAAATATATACATTGAACTGACTTGTGAATAGAATGGAACATTTATAAAAGTATTACTAAGTATAGATTTAGAAAGATGTGAAAGCTTTAGTTCCCTCTAATATTTGGTCATCTGTATTTTCCATCATATCTCCCATTACTTCTCCTCTAATACTTAAAAGTTACTAGTATCAGCCCTCCCTGGTGGCGCAGCGGGTTAAAGCACAGCACTAAGAAGCTTAAGTCACTTCCGCATGAGTTCGATCCCTACCTGCCTCAGAGGAGATCCACATGGCGCGGCAGACCTCTTCAGACCCACCCGCTGTTCCCCTCAGCAGTGGACTTTGATCATCTGCCTGTTCTGCTCCCCGCTCTGTCTCTGGTGAATACTCTCACCCTCCACATCTCTGGCCTGTACCACAGTTCTGTATGAATAAATAAAATCTTTAAAAAAAAAAAAGTTACTAGTATCAACTATATGCCCTGCATTGTTTTTAGTCTCTTTTCCTTTTGAACATAAAGTACATGTGCTATTTTAACAGAACAAATTAGCTGGTAATCAAGATATAAAAAGAAAATTATGAAATATTTGTTGTACTGCAGTGAATATGAAACATACGCTGTGTTTTGATTCAACAATATTTTAGTTCAACAAATATTTATATGACCTAGGGATACAAAGAGAAATAAGATATGCTTTCAGTCCTTTGGGACCTGGTAGTTTAGTAAGGGAAATGGGCAGGTTTAAAAGAATTCAAACAATCTGATAGCTGTTAGAGAAAATATGTCAAGTGAAATGAAGGCTGTTTAAAGGGGCATGTTCCTAGGCTAGATGGGACAGAGGGATATAGACAATGGAGTTGGTCCTGAAGACCAAAAAACTGGGCAGCTGGCATTGATGTCATAATTAGACAAACTTTCTAAAGTAGTATTGATCCAACATGATGGCTTAATGTAGGGTGAGAGAGAAAGGAAGGAGCCAAGAAAGTTGTGCCAGAGAAGTCAAATATGAGTATCTGAGAGCTAGCCCTACCTTGTATTGAGAAAGGAATGTAGCAAGTTAGGCTTATATTTGTATAAAATGTGTCCCCTCCCATCCTCCAACTTTCATTTATTCCTGTCAAATTTTAATAATACTTTTACAGAGTAAAAACATATCAACTTACATTGATTTTTTTTTTTTAAATTGGCATGTTCAGTATAGCACAAAAATGCCAAATTTCTATACTTGGAACACCCAAGGGAACAGATATCCACAGAGCTGATAAACTAGAAACCTGGAAAATCATTACTGAATTATTTTGAGAAGTGTTGAAGCCAATAATTTTTGTCTAAACTGTCATTTATTGGGTTTGATGAATGTTAGAAATGCTAGTTAAAAGATTTATCAGATTTGGATTCACAAAAATCTTCCTAAGAAATATGTTATATTAATGCTCTTCCAAATACAAGCATTTGTTATATTCATAATGAAACACTTTAAATCAGTGAAATTTTTTAATGTACTCCATCTTGAAAGGAACATATGAATAGTGATGTTTTAAAAAGACAGTAGAAATAGAAAAGAAAATCACCCACAATAAGTTGTATGATAAATTTAATGTAACCTTTATTTCACATAACACATTTAAAAGTTTATTAGTTTTCAGAAGTAGAGAAATGATCCTCTTAAAAAACAATTTTGAATAATTTTTATTTGCAATTATATTAGTTAACAAAAATGGGACATGATTACATATAAGTATGGTCTGAAAAACTCTCTGATTCAAGTAACATGCACTAGACTGAACTTTTCTGAAATTGCTACTTTTATTTAAAGAGTCATTCAAGTTTAAACCTGCATTTTTAAAGACTTCTGCACAAAGTAAAATAGTAAACACACTCAGTTGACCTTTAATAAAGCACTTCTGGTAAAGCATACATGTTACTATAATACAAAAGACCATATTACCAGTTAGATACATCATTATCCCAAATTCACAAACTTTGCATTTTTTAATTCTTTTTGAATACTTATTTTAGTGTGTGTGTGTGTGTGTGTGTGTATGTATTTTAGTCTGAGAAAGGTATTTGCATTTGCAATTATTAAGTCAGCCAATATAAACAGACATCTATTCTAATAGGAGCATTTTGCTTAAGTTGAGAGTTGAAGTAGACAAAATTGAAAAAAAAAAAGATTAAGAGTTAGTTGACTTTTTTAAAAAAATCAAAACAGATATCCACTGCTGGATTCAATAGACAGCTATGTCAAGTAGAAATTTCCCTGGACAGAATGATGTCAATAAACGATGGTGCTTGACAATATAAAGGCATCTTTTTATATTAGAATAATTGTGCCTTGATGTGTCTGTCTTTGAGTCTGGATAAGCAATTATCATAAATAGAAGCTCACACATATTCTATGGAGGGAGGCCTTCCCAGACCCTACTCTTTTGTGCTTTCAGCCACAGCTGGGACATTTACTTCAGATATAGCTTACAAGTCCCAAGGTCCCTTGTGTCATCATAGGGAATGTGACAGGAATTCCTAGTTCACAATTTTAGCTTGAACTTGCAATTTACTGTAGAGATTCTAATTGTATTTTCAGCTATGTTTACTTTCATCTCATAACAATAAACTGTTCGCAGTAATGTCTTTGTAAAATGTAGCACTGAATTGCAAATGGTGACAGTCAGAATCCTCTGCTTTCTTGCTTTTCAGTGAAAGACATTCTTTTTGTTTACTTGCCTTACAAATGTATGTCTATAGAATGCTGAAAGAAACTCTGCTTAGAATTTTCTAATATTTTCAGGGAGACAGTTTTAATTGAAGTACAATTTTATTCAGTCTTATATATTCCTAAAAGTGTATCTGATTAGCTCTGGCAGATGTATAGCGTTTAAATCCATTTCCCAGCAAGATATGGTACATCTCGTCACCTCTTTGTACCACATTCCAGTCAGTATCCTTCTTCCATAGGAAGTAACCACTGTTAGAATTTCCAGCACTTTTGTGAATGTGCTCCCTGAATTCCCTGATTTCTTCGAACTTTATGGTGAGTCTGGCAAAGATAGATCTTGAAAACTGTTTCCCTTTTAAGTCATTTTTCTCCTCAGGGAATCACAGGCCAAGAATGGGCATATAAAACTCATCCATATGAAATTTCAATGTATTGCTATTAAAATATATTGGAAAAAAATATATTGGAGCAGCCTAAGTGTTAAATTGTTAAAGAGGAGCAGGTTGACTTCCATCCTATCAAAAAGATTTCAAACAGTTTTATTTCCTGCTGTATTTTAATTTGGCTCTATTTTAATGTCATTTCCCCTAAAAATTGGTAGTAATGCTTTGTGATTTTACCTTATCTTTGTGTGGTGTATATACCCTTTATATAGGATAGAATAAATTATCGGTTAATGGAAATTTTGTATGGATGATTGATAAACACCATGGATGAATCTTAAAATCTCAGTGGACACCCTGAAAGGCAGTGTTGCACTTGGTATCCTGTCAACCTCTGTGGGGTGATAAGCTCACAAGTAGAACATTCTTAATACCTATTTCTTCTCTGTGACTTTGTACCATTGCTTCAAAGGTGAGTGTCATTCCGTTCTTCTAGTAACCAGACAAAGAGTTCTCAGCTCTCTCCTAGGGAGGGCTTGGGGGAGGGAGAAAGAGAGGGGAAGACTGAGATTTTCTACTGCCCAAAGGGATTTTCTCTTTCCTTCTTTTAGTTAATGTGTTACTCTTGAAAAAGAAATTTCAGAGGCAGGGTTGTAATAAACTGAACAATGCAGAGAGAGAAAAGAGATCTACTTTTATTTCAACACATGGAGTATAGAATGAAATTGCACTTTTCTAGTAGTAATTTATTCTCTTTATTAAAATAGACAAGCATTAGACAAGCCATAAAATTCCCATCTGCATTCACAGCAGGCTCCCACCATCCAAAACATAGATTCTCCATCCCCCCCTTCTCTTTAACACACCCAGGACTGAAACATTTTAATATTGGAGACTGGCAGAATCATAATTTTTAATTTCTGAGAGCGATGGATATCCTCATCTGCTCTTTGAATTGCTGCATCCCATTTAAAGGGAAAGTGCAGCCTTTTCTGCTGAAATGTCATTGAGGACATTGGAGTTGGGGTGGAAAGTGTCTGCAGTGCAGCAGAGGGAATTGTAAGGGCTCTGACTTAGTAATTCTGCTTTGTTCTGTTTTCATCACCTCCCCAGCCAAATCACCTTCGGAAAGAGGGTGGGGGGAAGACAGTATGTTGAGATCAATCTCAAAGCCTGGCACCCCTTGTTGGCTTAGTGCATACTTTTCTATTGCTGAAGGACTAAGGCTCTTAATAGTGGGAAATTGCCATTTGAAGACGGATGAAAGTGAAAACCACCTGGGACTCCAGGGAGTATTCCTTTTTTTCTCTGCCTCATGATGTTTGGGCATAGAAAGTATAGTGTCCTAAAAGGATGGTCAAAATTCTTATCTTTTTTGCAAACTGTTCCCCCAGTTGGAGAATATTCTGTTTCAATCTTTTATAACGACAGTCTGATGAAAAATTTAAATACTTTTGGGAGCAAGTCTCTGTTAGATGCCATGCCAAGTTCCCCTTGGTAGGAATGGTTATATAAGGCGGGCTGTGCCTTTTACCTACATTATGGACACGGTGCGAGAATCCAGGGTCAGAGAAGTTCTAATATCTGCTCTCCCTTCTGGGAGATTTTTTTATGTTTATGTTTTTTTGTTTGTTTTTGTTTTTGCCTCAGTTAACTATAATATATATGTATTTAATAATAATACTCTGTTGGAAAAAACACTGGCTAGAGGAGAAGGGTTAAAGATGTTCTTATCCTGGAGGGTAAAATATAATGCATACTGTGATATACTTATGTAAATTCAGTAAGACTAAATATGATGTTAGGGCAGCTTGTCCCTGGGTGAAGGGTAAGAATGCTACAGGGTTTTGAGAGGGACATTCATCAAGGTGGACACCAGAGAGGGAAACTGAAAAAAAGACGTTTTGAGATCTCAATAGGTAGGCATTGTTTTTTTACTTCAGACATGTTACTGTGAGTGTGAAAAGAGTATTCTCCTGTGACTGTGAAAAGAACATTCTCATTTTCAGAAGTTACCCTACTTATTCATGATCATCCAGCTACCAAGTTACTCAGAATCCAGAGTAGCATCCTTGCTCCTCCTCCTCCTTCGTTTCTTCCTCTTCAACATATCAAGAAATAGCATGTCCCCACCTGAACATAGGCATTTTGGTTCCAGGCAAAGTATTTTTTTAGACAACCTTTAAGACAAAGGGTTGACATTTTAGCCCAAATTTGAGAAAGAGAGAGATTGTATGTGTGTGTGTGTGTCTACTATGGGACTAATACTAGGTGTTAGAGGAAACCCTCCTGCCTTATAAAATATATAATACAGTTACTTTCCACACCACTTGAACACTTCTGAAAAATGTTGGCTTCCTTTATACATTCTCCAGCAGTGAACATTAACTTTCCTTCACCAATTTCATAACTGAGCAATGTTTGTGACATATACTTTATTAGTGGAGATGAGTATTTTTTCATGTGTTGGCCAGCCATCTGTGTTTTGCATTTATGGGTTGACGGCTCAAATAACTCATTTGTCTCCTATAGTTATCCTCTTTCATTTATACAAATCATTTTTGGACTTTCAGTTCAGATGTAAGTAGGAAGGCTGGTTTGTATGTAATATGCCATATAGCAGATATGAGCTAGTAGCAATATAAAACACTAAAGCTAAGCCACAGTTTTAAATAGTCCCTTCCCTTATAAGTGTAAACTAGACTAATAACACCCAGAAGGTGTCAATTTTTAATATTTCAAATGGGATAAACAATACATTAGGACCACTGTGTAATCTGCCATGGGTAACTGTTGCCTGAACTGGTCAGCCAAGTGAATGAAGTCATCTGTATTTGTAAGTTGCTTCCTTATAACTTGCAATGACAAACCAATATCATGTCAATTGAGTATGCACTCATTTTCAGTGCAAAACCAGGACACAAAGGAAGATCTAACTTTGTGTAGATAACATCCCAAGTTCTGGAGACGATCCTAGTGCTTCCACTCCTAGCAGAGTCATTAACATTAAGGTGAAAAGGGAGAGAAAATAGTTGGTTTTTGAAAGAGTCTCCAAGTATGGTGTTTAATACTTTAGTCCTAAAGATTTTACCCTTGGCAGGAAGGGGACAACTGAGGTTTGGTGTGACTTGCAAAGATTAAATATGTGAGAAGTCGTTCCAGCAAATGTGTGTATGGTAATTTATCATTACTATTATTATCAGTAATTATTGTCACCATTACTACCGCTGACACAATTATAGTTTATCATGGTGATTAGGGGCCATCTCTGCAGTTGGCGTTCCGCATTTTCTGTGTGTTAGTTTAGCCTCCTTTGCTTGCTAGCGGTGTAGCCTTGAGTTTATTAATTAGCTTTACCAAGTCTGTTTACTTATCAGTGAAACTGGGAAAGCAGTAATTTCTGCTTTAAGGTCATTGTTTGAGAAATTTCCTAAATGGTCAATTCTGAGTATCAGAAATGTGTAATAAATCTGATGTTTTCATTAAGTTCCTTTGAAGAATGTACTCTTGGCTGAGGGTTTCTTTGATAACCAACATAATTTTTTAAACATTAGGCAATGCTCCTCATGACTTAATTTAATGTTATAATTGAACTTTACCTTCCAAGAGTAGAAGTCTAATAGTGTTAGACTTCTTGTACAATGTGAAAGTGATTCAGTGAAAAGGGTGCTAGATCAGAGGCATCAAGCTTTGCCTAATAGAATTGTGAATGGAATTTAAGGGTGATCTGCAAAGCATGTGTGTCTAAAACTTACTTCATAAAAATATATTCTTCGTTGTTTCTGGTTTCTTGAATATCATTTGGCAACTTAAGTCTGTTTTATATTGAATGATAACCTATGACTAGAAAAAGCTAAGTCCTTATGTCATATATGAGTTGTTTCATTTTCCTCTTCTCTTATACTTCTTTTTTCTTCCCCCAACAAATACTTAAGTATCTTTTGTCAGGCAGTGTGCAAGATGCTAGGAAATAACAGGCATGTTTTGTCCTCTTACATTTTCATTAAATATCTTCTATCTCACTTTAAAATGTATGGTGTTTGTTTGTTTATTTTTGTGACTTACTCTCAGAGAAATAGATTCACAAAATAACACCTGTTAGGATATTATTCCTCACTTTTTGGAAATATAGAAAATATCTATTTGTTTCACAGTTCTTTTTTCCCCCCAAAACACCTGGTTATCCCCTATATTTGTGATATTATAAATCTTCTATATTAAAAGGATTCTTTTTTACTCATTAACTTCCAAAATATGTCATTTGATTTGTTATTGCATTCTGCATATTCATTGTCTTATTTTCTAACACATTATAGGTACTTATAGTTCAATTTTACTTCTTATGTCCTCTACATCATTTCTAGATCACTTGAGAAGGCTTGGGGATAAGCTCACTGTAGGCTGTTCAGTTAGCTGAGATACATGCTAATCTAGACATTTTCTTTTCTCTTGAAAAAAAAAAATCTTCTTAACTAGCTCCAAGTAACTGGGATGGTTGTACTTTGACTGACGACTTAAAAAAACAAAAAAAAAGTTTATCACAAAAGTTGATGATGGGAGGATGGGAGATACAAATCTTTTCCAGGAAAAAAAAAAAATAGGGCTTTGAAGATAGCTTTGGACAAGAGGAAGATAATGACTAAAGAGAACTACAAATGGACCACAATACTTGCAAACTTTTGCTTTTTGTGCAAGTGTATAGTCAAATTAATGTTGAATGAGGCAGTTTTCCTAAAAATGGATACATACTTTAATAAGGTAATGGTGGTAATTTGGTATAGTATGGGGGGAAGGCAGGGAAGAAAGATTAGGCCTGTTAAAGCCTTCCAAGTATTGAATGGTATATTTATTTCACCTGCAAATGACAATAAATTCTTTGTTGTACTGTCACCCACACAAAATTCTCACCTGGAAGTGGAACCCACAGCCCAGATAGGTCACTCATATGGCAGTTCTTCAATTGTGGCTGCTTGAGCTTCCTGTCAACATGGCATCTGGCTTCCCCAGAGGAAGCTGCAGGTTCCTTTTTTTATACTCCATTACTTCTTTAAATTTTTTAAAATTTATATTTTACATGTGTAAAATACAACATGTGTAATGTTCCTACAAGAATAAGACAAGCTAGAGAAAGGACATTATATGTCCTATTCTTGGTCATACTGCCACTTTGACTCTCACTTTAAATTCTATGTTAACTCCCTTTTTGATTCTATGATTCATGTTAAGGTTTGTTTGCTTAGGTACTATTTTTTTTAAGATTTTATTTATGCATACAGAACTGGGGTACAGGCCAGAGGTGCAGGGACAGTGAGAGGATTTACTAGAGACACAGTGAAGAGCAGAACAGGCAGATGGATAAAGTACACAGCAGGTGGGTCAAGAGAGGTCTGCTGTGCCATGTGGACCACCTCCAGGGCCACGGATCGAACTCGCACTGAAGCAGCTGCAACTACCTTGCAGAGCTGCACCCTTACCCATTGCACCACCAGGAGGGTCCTGCTTAGGTATTGTTAAAGTTGCTGCATCTTAAGAAAACAAGATCTTGTTTCAAAACCATTATCAGAGAGTACCAAAACATTTTTCTAATGAAAACACAGTCATATGCCCTTCTAGACCTTGACACTTGCGAGAAATGTCACCCAGTATAATTAGCCATACCTCCAGAGCTTGAAAAGGTCATATGCTGGGAGCATGAGGTTGTTTTATACTTAATTTGCACATCCTGAAATCTTCAGCAGTCTTCCCTATTTTGCCCCCTTATTTTTCTGATATTCTGGTCTCTATCTAGAAACGATCTTCATTAAAAGAGTGATATATTGGTGAAGCGTGCCTTCATCTACAATAGCATGTACCTGATTAGTAGTGATGAAACCACTATTGGTTGTTTCTTTTTCCCCAAAAGCAAATGGTCTGATGGCAAACAACTGTTGGTGCAAGTTCAGAGATTTAGTGATAATGTCTTCACTCCTTAGGAACATAGCTCTATGCCTTAAGTTTATATTTGCAACACCACAAAAGGTAAAGAATGGGGCTAATTCTTTCTCTGCCCTTAACAGAAAAGAAAGTGTTTTCTCCAAAGTTCCTACCCTATTTCTGCTTCTAGCCATACATGCTCCTTCCTGCCCATTCAAGCTTTAAGGGAGGATAGGAAAGGAAGCTGTTAGAGAAGCTGTGTGAGGAGGTGTGGGGGAAAGAATCATCCTTTGAGTGACCAGAGAACAAGTCTGCTTTTTGTTCATGATGACCCAACACAGTCACCTCCAGTAGCAGCCTGTGTCCTCCTGTGAAGGCATTGCTGAATTGCTCTGGCAGTTTTTCTCCTTGAATCCATCTGGTACTGCAGTCATCATCAACTACTCTGACTGTGTGCCCTGGCCATTGGCCACATGACCATAGTACCTGAGAGAGACAGTGCTCAGTGAGGTTAGCTGAAAGAATGAATGAAAGTGGCAGGGCTGTAGATCTTCTGAACCTTGCTGGAAGCCAGCTGGTGGAGGTAAACAAGGAATGCTGAATGAGGAAATCTCACATCCACCTGACATCCCATCCTTGTCCATGGGCATTCCCCTGATGAAATGTGAAACCACAGTCCTGACCACTTGTATTCATTAAGGTACTATGGGGAGCTTTTTTTGCCAAAGCCCTGCTGGCTCACATGTGATAGAAATTCTCTCATTTGGGATAGTAGACATCCTGCTTTCCTAGAATATTTATACACAGGCCTAAACAGTTACAGTTATTTGGTCTCTTGATGGTATAAATTTTAATTCAGCACAACATTGGCAGAGTTCTCTGAAATAAGAAAATGTACAGAATTTCTATCCCTAGGAAATACTCTTGATTGTGTCTGAATAGGCTTATAATTTAAAACGTAGTTTTATACTTCCTGGAACTAATCTTCAGGAGATACTTACACAAGTATACAAAGGTAATATGTGTGAAATGGTGTTTTTTTTTATAGTGGTGTTTTATAATAAAAAATTGGAAACATTCCATCTCATTCCTAAGAGCTATAAATACTATAGAAGCATTAAAAATGATCAGGTTAGACTCCTCAAGCATTGCAATGTGGTGGGGTGTGTACAGCAGGCTATGGGGCAGGAAGACATAACCTTTGTGGCATAAGGTGTGATTATGACTGAGTGGATGTGTGTCTTAGACAGTGCTTATCACTATGTGGTGATTTTTACTTGCATTCTTATTTTTTAAAAATTGGGTATGTTTGTTTTACAGAGAATATAGATGTCCATAGTTAGTCTATCTGAAATGTTTCTCAAAAGTAATTATCACAAAAGGTGTTTTAGGTTAGTGGGAAAACAGTGTGAGGTACCAAACATGAAATCTCTACTGATTAAAACTAAATAACAATAAACCTGCATTAATAGGCCTCACTAAATTCTCAAGAGTAGAAAGCGAGAACAAAATGACCAAGTAGTCCAATACCAGATTTTTGGGAGCACTTTCCTTGTGCTAGACACATTTGTATGTGTCACAGATGCAGAAGTATACAAAACAGTCTTAAAGCCTGAATGACAAAGTGTGCATTTGCTAGAGGCAGTCAAATAATAGGCCTGCAAACCAACCAGTAAGGCAATTTCAGGTCCTGCTATGTGAAGAGGGTAACTTTTGTCAGGAAGATAGATAGTGACTGTGGGAGCTGCTTCATGTAGGGTGGATAGAATGGATTTCTCAGAGGAGATGATGTTTTAGTTGTGATCTGAATTATTAAAAAAGAGGAAGTCTTTTCCAAGGAGAGTTATCAAGCAGAAGGAACAGTTGCTGCAGTGACCTTGGGCATAGGTCTAAGCCGCAGTGTCCTAGAGTCTGGTCAAGCCAGGAATAAAGTGAAAAAAGAAGAGTGGTAGAAGGTGGAATTAAATGTTGAGATTAGTCTGTTCAACAGCCAACTATCACTCCATCAGCAAGACAGTCAGATGTTCAACTATTGAGGAGAGTCAGGGCCAAACCTCAAAAATGTGACGATCGCTTTGTGTATATTGAGCGGTGCTGCACCAAGAGTATATTGGACAATAACGGGTGACTGGGCACCAGCCTCTGGAGCAGCTTCAGTATTTAGAAATGTGAGAAAAGGTGGAAGCACCAAACCTGGGAAGCGCCCCTCAATGAGATAGAAAGACCAGCTACACCTGCATGATTGTCTGAAGAGAAGTGACATAGGAAGGATATATCCCCACCAAGCTGGATGGTCTGTGTATTAAAACTGAAATTTTGCAACTGACTTAGTAAGGTGACCTGGCTAAGTACACAACAGAGAGACGAGAGAGGAAGAAGTACAAGGATATTGAAGCCCTTTCTGTCAAAAGACAAATCAAAAAATGTAGTCGTCACCAGAGATGGATGAGGCTATTGGAATGATTTGTGGGTTTTGCTAGAAAGCATGTTAAAGTAGAAGCACAGAAGGAGAGGGAAGTATCTCTTTACAGGAAAGAGAGGGTAAAGGCGAAGAAATCGACAGTTGCAAAGGGAAAAGAGGAAAACGACAGTAGCTAAGTTCTTCAGGCTCAAGAGAGACCCTGTGTGGTGAGGAGTCAGCGCCCATGTGAAAGGGATCGCCTTAAATCAGGGACACTATTCATTTATCTTCTAACCAGCATTGGCAGGCCCAAGAATGGTGTTTTGCCCAATTATTACCTCCCTGAAAAAGGAGATAGCTCTTCTTTACTGTAGACTAAATGAGGATGCTCAGGCATTTGCACCATTGGCCTTGGAAGCTGTCACCTGCAACCTTGAATGTAAGAGGTGCTTGGTTAGTGCCAGTTCTGGTTAAGAGATGAACCTGTTCTCATCCTATTGCAACTGTTTTCTGTCAGAAGCAACTGCAAGTGAGTGATGATGGGAATTTTGGAGAATGGAGAGAGAAGAAATTAGGAGTGAAATCATTGTTGTGTTTGGATAGTAAAACAAACTGAAATTTGCTAAGGAAGTTTCATAAGACTCTCTGGCACTGCAGAGTGTCCATTCAAGACACTATAGTAATAAATTTGAAGTGAGACGGACTCTAAGGTCAGATGGCTTTTCTCTGGGGTTGTTCAACTGGTGTGACCCAGGTTCAACTGGATTTGCTTAAAATGTTAAGGGATTCTCCCAGAAGGTATGTTGAAATGCTGACAGCACTGTTAGCCTCTTAAGCATCACCCATACAAGGACATAGAATATAAGCCAACAAGGAGAAAACAGAAGGCAAGAAGAGAATGATAAATAGTGAAGAAGTGGGAGGTTTGTGCATAGAGATCTGTATGGAGCCGGGTCAGCTGGTGAGTAAAACAAGGCAGACAAGAATGTGGGTAAATTATTAAGAGGTGTTGATTTGGGGGATGATGCAACTATTGGTTGATAAAGTGCAGGGTTTGGTAATGTGCATACATGACTACAATACATTTGAATGAAGGAGGTCAAGCACTCAAGAGACTAGAACTTTGGCAATATAAACTGTGTGAATGTTGAACCTACTAAGAACACTTCTAGGAATGATGGAGTAAAAGGTATCTGGCCACATAATGATCATCAGGGTAATTGGTGATGATCAGCCATTGGTTGATCATCAGGGTGTAAGGACGATGTTCTGGATGAAAATGAGGAAGATTAATAGGTGACAAACTGTTAGAGCTGAGTTTTTCAAGAAGAAAGGAAGAGAATTTGATAACTGCCAAAGAGAGCAAGAAGGAACACAGAAGCACCTAAAGAACATAGCCAATTCTGTTACAACAATGGGTGATCGGAAAGAGCAGTGAGTGTCTGAGTATACGTGACCAAAGAGCTGTGGCTGTTAGGTACAGTGAGGCTGCACCTGGATGTCTCTCAGGCATAGTAGGTGAGTCTGCAGCATCTGACTGGGGCTGCAGCACAAATGTTCTGTCCCTGTGCTCTGGCCATGGAGAATGGACAATGATTTTTTTAAGGGACTCTTGTACTGTGAAGCTTCCTGAGATAGGGGCATCCAAGAGGGGGACCTGGGATGAATATTTTCAGACTAGTGGTCACCATGCCTCTTGGTAACATAGCAAGAGGTGATCTCTGGGCAGTGGCCATGGGCATGTCACTGACTATGGATATAAAGAATGGGTCCAATCTATAAATATGTCTCAGAAGCATGAATACTCAATTCTCAAATCATTTCAGACATGGATAAATTTTATACATGAGTGAATTCAGTGTTTTCTTTTTGAGAAAAATTGTCTCTAATAGCAGAGTTGTTCAGGGAGTCAATGAAATCACTTCATAGGAAAATGGATAACTAAGGAAACTAGTGTCACCATCCTTTAGATTATTGCCATTGGGAAAGTGCATTCTACTCTTTGCTGTTCTGCTGGGCTCCCATATAAGTGGCCCAACACTTATGTGAGATTTTATGTGTGTACTGCTGTTGTTAGATTGTAAGATTGTTGAAGGCAAGCTTATGCCTGAGTCATATTATTTCCACTTAAAATTGTCTGATAATCCCTCTGAAATGTCTCAACCCTCTGAAATGTCTCAACTGTCCCTAACTCTGTCGTTTGGGGAGTAAGGCATCCTGAGATGACAGGAAAGAAACAAAAGACAGAAAGACCCTTCATATTCTCACTTCCTGTTGCTGTCTGAATTGTAGAACTTTGTTGAAAGTTAACAAGGACAGGATGGAGCTTACTAAATTTAGACCTACTAAAAAGGAGCTGGGAAGGAGATGATGGAAATGGTCTTAAAATGCAACAACATTCTGAACAAAGAAATAGTGTACTGTTATTACTATGGAGAAAGAGGTACTTTATAGTCTTTTGCAAGTAGAGAGATAGAAATTTCTGGAAGTTTTCAGTCATCTGTGCTCCCCTCCTTAGTGCTTCCTGAACTATCTTTGGTCTCAGTTGTCCCACAGAGAGGAGAGGATCTCGTCCAAAAACTTCACAATGTTTACCCAAGAGCATGAGGAGCAAATCACATAAGCACTTGTCATGCCAGGACAGGGCCCTGAGGGAGCAGACCATTCAAGAGAGGCACAAAAGCCAAACTCAGGTTAAAAAAAGTGAGCATTGATTTCCTCCCTCTTAATGTTTGGAAGGGAAAGCAAAGATGTTGACTTCTTGACAGGGTTTGCTTTCAGTTCAAGTTAGGAGGAAAGTAATTATGTCTTACCTGTTTGTAAAATGATTCTTGAAAATTACAGTTTCTGGAAGATTGTAAGAAAGTACAAGATATAAAAAAAGCATCATGAATAGTCTCAATGCCTAAGCTAAACTATTATTAATAATGGTGTCTTTTTCTTTCTAGTCATTTAGTCTATGCCCAAACTTTTTTTTAAATAATAGTTTATTTTTACATGATTTTGTGCCTTTTTCCATCTCAGTTGTAATCCCCGTGGGCTTCTCATCACCAAGTCACCCATGTGCCATCACCATAGTCCAGTGCACTTCCCTCCCCTCACTGTTTTTGATCCCATTCCTCAATCCACCCCCATAAAATGTCTCTAGTATATAGCTGTTCATCATTAGTTTCTGGCCTGGTCTGTTATACTCCTGCTATGAGTGAAACCATCCGGTATTTTTCCTTTTCTTTCTAGCTTATGTCACTAAGCATGATCTTTTCCAGCCCCATCCATGTTGCTGCAAAAGGCATGTGTTTATTTTTTGTTTGGTTGCTGAATAATATCCCATTATGTATATGTACCACATCTTTTTAATCCAGTCATCCACTTTGGTAAGCCCAAACTTTTTAATAGCTAGGTTATATTCTGTAAACAATCTTGATAAAGGAAATATGCAGCCTGCTCTTAGGTTAAGTCAAAATGAGATCTGGTAGTTCTAAAATTATGAATCATATCTGATTTAGGGCTTTTTTAAAATATAAGATGCATGAAATATTAAATGTTTTCTTTAGACCGCACCAAACCTCCAATATTTAACACAAGAAAAATGGTATCTTTTAAATTTAAATTCTCTGTAAGCATAAGATAAATTATATTACAATAAGTTTTGCTCGTCAACATTCTTTAATTGAAGTAACATTGCATTATAATATAGGTATCTGGAGTGCATCATTATAAATCAACCTCTGTATATAATATATTATCTTCACCATGAAAGTTTTCACTTTCCATACAATAATATTTTTGAGAGGATTCCTTTAAAATAGAATAAAAATAATGAATTAAAACATTAAACATCCTCTTTGCATGACAGTCCTTTTTCTTAATCTGTAGCTAAGAGAGAGCCAAGAAGAACTGGGGCAAGGAGCTATTTCTGTTATAATGTCTTTATTTCTGGGATTTGCAGGAGAAATGGCGACAAATTTTCCTGACTGCTGTTCTTAACTGCAGTTTATTTGGAAAGTGTTATTAAAAGATAGCATTGATTCAAGTGTCCTTTTTTTTTTCTTAAAATCAAGGATTAAATAAGTAATAAAAAGTTTAGCTTTCTGTTGTGTTTGAAGTTAACATATGCTTTATGTGTATGTGGTGGGGGAAGGATGGACAGGGAGGGTGAGTGTATTTTATTAGTGATAAATTTTTCAAGCAAGTAAAGAGCAATTCCATCTTTCATCTTTTGAGACACCTGCAATTCCTGAACAACTTATTTAGCTGAAAGGCTAGAAGCACTCTCATTTTCAGGTTTCCCCACTCTTACTTCACATTCCTTCTAATCACAGTCTTCTTCTTGAGGCTTGGGAGAATGACTTAAATCCTAATGCTTTATTTTCATACATGGCAAATAATTCACAATTCACAAAGCATTCAGTGATGGAGCATGGCAGATTGTATACAGTGGGGCAGAGCTGATAACTGGTTGTGTATCAGGCTTCCAGAGAGGTACAGAGTGCTCTGCAGTAGGCAGTGCAGCTTCTGTGACATCATGGCCTGCACGTGGGCACGGAGATGCACCAGCCAAGCACAGCCTCTTCGTGCCTGGGCACAGGCTGAGCTGATGATGACAACAGTGCACATGGGTGGCCTGGCTGTGCCTGCTGAAATCTATTGGGGAAAATTAACAGGCTGGGATCTCCCTGGAAAATCCCAAGAGAGACGAGTGCAGAGGTCTCTGAATTGAAACAGTAGGTTTTTATAGGCAGTGTGTTTTTAGAAATGAGCTTTATTCTAAAAATCTCCCCTGTGGTCCTTGTGTTCTTTCAGTGCTTGTGGAATGCTCCTTACCTCCCTTCCCCCAGAACTCAGTAGGGGCACTTGCAGAGAAGAAAATGAGGGGTGCTTATCTGCTGCCTGGGCTGCTTAGCGGGGGCAGTGAACCAAAGGTCTCACTTAGACACAACAGCTTCAAAACATAATTTCCACATACAAGTAGTCTTAGTTCTGCATTAATCAAACAACAAAATTAGTGGTAAAAGATATGCGAACAGTAAATTGATGAGAACCCAAAGAGATATGTTGGACAAGAGTAATGAGAAAATTTTTTATAATAGAACTTCTATTGAAATAAATATTTAATTAGACAGTGTTCCAAAGCTGGCTTTTTACAGTGCTTATTATAATAATTATGGGGAACTCATATACTAAATGAATATTAAGTTTAAAATTTACACTTTCTGTTTTTGTTTTTTTTTTTATTCATGCATTTATAGCCTTTCTTTTCTCTATCTCTTTCCTTCTCCTTTCCCTTCCTCCCTTCATAACTGGGCCAAAAATCCAATTTGACTCATTCAAGCTAAATACAAGCATATTTCAACTGCCATGTTCCTATCATACCAAAGTCTTTGAAATGTTGGTGAATAGATAAGTAAATGGTTAATACACTTATATTTGCTGCTTAACTGATGATCTCATCCTCTTTTTGGAAAGCTATGGAAGGAGGGGAGAAACAGGTGTTGGAAGAGTTGAGGAGCAGTCCAAGGGTGGAGTCTGACCTGTGGTCTCTGGGGACCTTCCTTTCATCAATAAACATTGAACCCCATAAATGCTAAAGATCTGGTATTGCACTTGGCATCGCTCCTCAATTAAATGTCTAAGTCCTGCAGCCACTATGAAATTTGACAATCTGTATTTGTCTAAATATGCACACTTTCTCTAGCCACTTCAGGTCTTGTATTTGTGTGTAGGGGTGAGAATGAAATCCAGAAAGAAACCTTCATCAAAGTTCAAGATGCAAATGAACATAGGAATTAAATTGCCATATTGTACCTATACTTTAAAGTTGTATGATTTCTTTCATGTTAAATGCATTTTGGTTGCAAGCTGGTTCCTAAGCTTGCATTTATATTTTTTAAGTCAGAGGCACATAGCTCTCCATTCTGGATGCTTGTGTGTTCTGTGGCATCCTGCAGGCCTGACCTTTTGTCCTGCCTGTTTGTGACTGCCCGTTTCTCTCTATGTCCCCTGTCACTCACCTTATGCTTTCCAGAGCCTGAATTCCAGTTAGCTGCCTCATTACCTGAACCTGTCATACTTTCTCCCCTAGACTCTCAGAATAATCTGTTTCAAAACAGTATTTAATGCCTTGACATGACCTGTAGTTTTTGCATGTTTTAGTTAGAGAATTGGGCTATTGAACTAAAAGATGCAAAAAACAAGTGGACTTATATTTCCCCTTTTTCAAATAGGGAATTTCCTAAATGTTCCTGTCCTTAGATTTAGCAATCTGTGGTAGCACTGAAGTGAATAATTCTATACTTGGCAGTTATATGTCAAAGCAAGTCTCATAAATGGAGCAGATGTACGTTCTGGGTGACTGCCATTAGCATGCATCTGGGGAGTTACTGGTTATTGGCAGATTTGAGGGTGGGGGTTGTGAAGGAAGGGGAACTGAGTACTTTCCCCCTCATTGTTTTATTTTCTAAGTGATTGTCCACAAAGAAAAAAACTCCTGAGTCTGAATTCTTAAATGGGCCTGTTATAGTTAAAAGTTTGTGATTCTGTTATGAATGAGAAGCTTTGGATTGGAGATTTTCCCTTGAATTGAGAAAAGTAAGCCTGGTTGCTTTCATTGTTTGAATTCTAATTGTTTCTAAAAGAAAAACATTTGAGGAAATAGATTTGTCCCTCTGAATGGCATTCTTTCTCTCTCAAGTCAATTTACATATATCTCTCTATGAAACCAATAAAACAGCATAAGTAATTGGACCTAAATTATTCTCCATAGGTCACAGCCAGGCCAGTGATCTGGGGAGTCTCAAGGGGCACAGGGGACATAAAGCAGCAGGAGTGAGAGACCACTGAAAAAATTAAGACACACCACTTTGTCCAGGAGACCCTTCCTGATCCCTGACTTGAATTGCTGCAACTATAATGTTTCTCTTTCTCTCCGTTTTATTTCTGTAATAGTTAACATTTATAGCTTTCTACAGCTGTTTTTTTCCTTTAGAGATTTGAGCTGGGGTTTAGGAGATCCCCTGGGTTAAATTTCAAAAGTCTCTTTCCTGGAGAAGTAGGATAGAAAGGATTGTCCCGAGCAGTTCAAAGGGCCAGCTTGATGTACTCAGACAAGCTCTGGATAGCTTCTACAAGCTTTCTATTAGCTCCCTGCTTCCCATCGCTTGTAACTGGCTAAGACTTAGAATACCCCACTTCGTTTGCTCATGGCATCTTTTCATCGCTACAGTTTTCAGAGCACATTCATTGAAAGCCACAGTTCTTTCTTGGCCTCTGTTCCTTTAGGCTGCTCACTCCCTTATTCACTCGCTTACCCCGTATCCCTTTATTTCCTTAAGGTCAAAACCTTTGGCTACAGCTAAACTCCATAATTAGCCTACATGTATCGGATGTTTACTATCTACTCTACTATGTGCTACTGTGTACATTGTTTTACCTCACCCTCTCGATTACAAATTCCTTAAAATCAAGGATGAGACATTATCCATCTTTGATTTTCCCTAGTATAGTTCCTTGTGCACAGTAAGTGCTGAATAATGTCCAGCACTCTGTTTGCCAATTGATTCGGTATATGTAAATAATAATGTTAGTTATTAAGCATGTAGCCTCAGCACCATCATGTCCTATTCTTCAATTTGTTTCCAGGAAAAATGCTTATTACTGTATTGGTTCATTACTTTTTTGTTTGTTTGTTTTCTTTCCCTGTTGTTTTCTTATCTTATCATTTGTTCCCTCTGAAGTCTCCACTTGTGAAATGTGTCTTGTTCAGAGGTCATGTTGCTCTGAAGCTTCTATTTTACCTTGAATAAATTGTGTCTCTTACAAGGCAGAACAGAGAGAAATCTCTTCTATCCTCCTTGTAGCTCCTGTTCCAATGTTTGCTATTGTTTTTATATTTTTTCCTGTTGGTTTGTATTTAGAGAGAATTAGGGTTCTCCTGGCCTTTTAGCAGATAAAGCAAAATACTTGTATCAAAGGAACCTGGACAATTTTGAATCCATCTTGATGTGGCACATTGATTGTAAGTGAAGAGAAAAAAATTAAAAATTTCACATAGAGTTTTGTTGTATGTGTGTTTTCTAAAAAGAGTGGGTGATAGATTTTAGGTGCTGTATTTCATTAGTTTACTGAATAGCCCTCTTCCTTACTATCAGTTTTCCTCAGCTAATCTTTGCTTACTATTTTCATGAGAACTCTGATAGATATTTCCTTCTGTTCTGAATTGCCTGTCAGAGCTATAACACATGAGCGCTTTGTACTTCTTTCTCCAGTGGTTGATGAATCCAGCTTTCAGAATGTCTGCCTAGACATCTTGCAGAAAGAGATCTTTTTCTGATTTCTGCTGTTGAATTCATGAATCACAAGTTAAATTAAAGGTTGAAGTTCAAGTAGCAATAAAAGGCCAAATATAACACCAAAAGTCTTGCACCAAAAATGCTCTGCATTTCTCTCCTTGAAGCAATTGGTGCTCAGCTCATTTGTGGTGGTCTTCCCCTCTCTCCTGTTTCTCTCGAGACCCCACATGGTGACCACTTAGTCCCAGTGCAAGTCTTCTTCAAAAACCAGTGCTTTTCGGGGAGACTGAAATGGCAGTAGAAAGCTGTAAATATGACTGCGAGATTAAAATATTAATACAGTATCCTTTCTGCCTTTATAAGTTATAATATAAGACCTTCTAGCAGACAATAGAAATGTTCGTTTTCGCACACCAGACAGTTAGAGAGCCTGTCCTGTGCCTGCCTTATACCAGCCATTGTGGATATACGTGGTCTCCATGAAACTACTCTAAGCTGAAATCATTACATTTTCGTCTAGATCCACCCACTCGATATAATAGAGATGTTGTATCTCATGAATGCTAAAAACTGCTACCACCCACCACCACCCACCACAACCTCCCCCACCCCCACTACCACCACCACCACCACCACCTACCAGACACAGGGACTGTGCTCTCTGCCAAATACTATTATAAATCCCCTGAATTATGATTCAGTTTCTCAGACCACTGTGATGTGCAAGGCATCTCTGTTTAATAACTAGGAGCCTGATGCTCAGAGATGTTAAATTTCTGGTTAGGTCATACAGAGCTGAAGTTCAAACTCCAGCTTATCTAACTCCTCACTTTGAATCCTTAGCCACCACCACCTGTATTTCCTAGAAGTTGTCACTTGCCAGTATTTCCTAAATAAATATCTAAACTTACTTTTTTAGATAATTTGGGAGTTTTCTTCCATACATAAGTTACAACATGAATATATTAAAGTCCTGGGACCCAGGTTTCTGTACCAATCAGCCTCAGGATGGGATTACTGAGATGACAATGACTTCATGACTTGGGGGCTAGCAAAAAGTAAGATAGAGGATTCTCTCTTTCTGCCTTTCAAAAATTAAGTCATCCTTGCTCTGTCCTAATGAGTCTAGATCAGCCCTTTCCTGGCTGATGCCGACAGTTTAAGGGAAGCAAAGCAAAGCATGATGGTGGTAAGGAGGGGAGGGAAAAGGATTATCAAGTTCAAAGTCACACCTGAAGCCTCAGAGCCTATTTTTCATTTAGGCTAAAGAGCAGTTTTGTTTCAAAGCATTTACCCATCATTGACAGTGTAAGGAAGTGGTTTTCAAAGTTTGGCCCTTTTGCCACAGAATCGGCATCTCCTAGGAACTTGATGATAATACAAATTCTTGGACTACCCCAGCCAGCAGTCCTTTTTTTTTTTTTTAAACAGGGAAATTTCAATGCGCGGATGTGACCACTGGATTACAGTAGTCCATTTTTTTTTTATCATTGCACATAGATCAGGTAAAGTCATTAAAGGAGCTTATTTCTAATAGTAACATCCCATCTCTCTGGAACTTAGCTATTCATTCACTACTTACTGTCAAGCACTTTGACAGATGTCAGTTTACTTCAACCTCATGATAATCGGTGGGGTATCTTTATCTCATTTTACAAATGATGGAAGATAAGGTCAGAGACACTGGGTGACTTGTTGAAAATCACACAGTTGATTTTTGAGCTGTTGTAGGATTTTATCCAAGTTTTCTGGGCACATACTTTGATAACTAGATATCATGAAGGACTACAAATACAGAAGCAAAAATTAGAAACCCCTACTCTCTGTGCTTTCATGGTATTGAAGTTAGCCTTTCCATCATATAAAGAGTTCACCAAACAATGTTCCCTTATAGTCTTAATTAACAGTCACATGCACACTTCTCGAGGAGAGGTAAGGTAAAGAGATGACATTTGCAGTCATCTTGTCTGTAGTTTATAATCATGGAATCTATATAAAGAGTTATATATGAAACCCATGAGATTTTTGAACACCTTTTAAGTGTATATGTTTACTCAACAAAGATATATTTTGTGTGTAGCAGACGAGGAACTAGGTAGAAATGAAAATAATAGGTGGTCTCAAGTTGCTTAAGAGATTGCTTTGTATGAAATCATTAGAAAACAAAAGATAAATTATCAGGGCCTAAGTAATAATGACGTAATATTGGTTGAGTAAAGGATGAGATCATTGAGTGTCAAAATATCCATTCTCTATAAGTCATCCCTCCATTGCTTTCTAGAAGAATAGGTCTATATAATCAATAAATTGAATTTTGTTGCTATGAACCTGGGGCAACAGAGCATGGGGCATAAGTGTGAGTGTATTTGTATTCATGGATATTTGCATATTTCCAATTTTGTGAAAGTGACTATATTCAAGTAAAAATATCAACAATAATTGTTAATATATCCCATCAATCTGTTCTCTAACAATGTATAATAATCTTTCTTATATTCTTCAATGTTGAAGAATATAATTTTGTGTGTGATATACAAGTGTTGCATTTTGATGTGTGTAAATGTATAAATTTTCTCCTTGATGAGTTTTGGATTTTTACTTTCTACTTTAAAACAATTAAAATAGTCACAGATAATTTCTACTAGGTATTGTATAGTTATATTTCATGCACTTTTTAAAGTTTAAAAATTCTCTACATAGTGGCAAATAATATCAAATGTGAAGGATATAAGCCATTATCAGAGCTCTTGAGATTATGTATATTGCCTCTTTAAAGTGCTTGTCATACCTTTTTTTGAGAAAGGAGTTAGTTCACTTGTACTCTCTTCTCTCTCCCCTACCATATCTCAATTTTTTAATGTTTAAAATATGTTTTTGTTCTTCTAGAGAAAAATATAATGTACTGCAGCTTTTGAATAATATACTTCAATTCTTAAGTCTTCACGTTTGAACTTAGTTCTATAAGAAGTAAAAAAATTGACACCTACTTCTCCAGCTCCTCCTTTTTCTCTTCCTCTTCTAGATAATTTTAGATTGTTGACAATTTCTATTACACTATGATAAATTGTTTATTAATTAGTTTATACATTGCTTCTGAAAATTGAAAATAGTGTTTTTGTAATCGAGTGTCTCTGTAAATATTACTCACTGTAGAGTGAAGGGGTATGATTGGTCTTTGAATCATACTGCCTTGCCCACCAGTAATGTATCCTCCTGCCCTTGATTCCTTTCTCAGGCTTGGGCCACAGCCCAAACATAATAAGATGAATACAGTCTGTCATAATAAAATGAGGACACTCATTTAATATGGAGGTATTTGTAGTATATTTCCAGTTCTTAGGATTTCGTGATTAAATATCTGCATTCTCGGGCTCTCCCTGGTGGCACAACAGGTTAAAACACACAACTATGAAGTTCTCAGAACCACTGTAGCACGAGTTCGACCCCCAGCCAGGGTGCAGCAGACCTCTCCTGACCTACCTGCTGCTCCCCTCAGCAGTGTATTTCAGTACATCTGCCTATTCTACTCCCATTCTGTCTCTGGTGAATCCTGTCATCCACCACACCTCTGGCCTGTACCCCAGTTCTGTAAGCATAAATAAATAAATCTTTAAATATCTGCATTCTCATCTACTTAAGAGAAAAATATGGCTTTGTAGGAGAATGTTTATATCAGTCTGATCCATGCTTTTTAGAATAAATCATTCTATTTTTTTTGAGAATAATGGTGCAGCATCCAAGCAAGCACAGTAAACAGACACAGAATAGATATTTAATAAAAATATTTAGTAATCAGTTTTGACTGAATGAAAGGTTCCTTCCTTTTCTCCTACAAATTCAGTTCCTTTTTGCTGTTTTTCTTTCTCATAAATATGTAATTTTTCAGTGAGAAGGAAGCATGTTTATTTTTCTTTTTGGAAAATGTCCTCTGCTGAAGTTTTATAAAATGAGTCACCGTACCTCAGAACCTGACATCCTGAAATGAAAGCTTGCCTTATGTGGGTTAATCCAGCCATGGAATAATCAAATAATCTGTATTTTTAAAGAATTATTTTATGCACACAAGAACCATGGTACAGGTCAGAGGTGTGGTGGGTGAGAGGATTCACCAGAGACAGAGTGGGGAACAGAACAGGCAGATTGATGAATTACATTGCTGTTGGGAGCAGCAGTCGGGTCAGGAGAGGTCTGCTGTGCCATGTGGATCATCGTCGGGGATCGAATTTGCACTGAATTGGCTACAGCCAGCTTATAGTGCTGCGCCCCAAACCGTTGTGCCACCAGTGAGGGCCCCCAAACTAGATGTTTATTTTTACATCATTTTGTGCCTTTTTCCATCTCAGTTGTAATCCCCATGGGCTTCCCATCACCAAATCACTCGTGTGCCATCACCATAGTTCAGTGCCCTCCAACCCTCTGTTTTTCATCCCATTCCCCACTCCACCCCTGTAAAATGTCTCTGATATATAGTTGTTCATCATTATTATTATTTTCCAAACTAGATATTTTTAATCTTAAATTAGCACTTCCTATTTCCTTTGACTAAATTGATTATCTTGTGTGGCCATTCATTCAAGAAACAGACATACAATGCCTTCTCTATGGAAAGCTTTATGCTCAGTACAGAAGAGGGCACAAAGGTGAGAAGGTGCCACCCTTACCTTTCAGTTCATACTCTTAAATTGGGACACTGGACATACACATGAATGCACATTGCAGAGAATGTTGAAGAGTACATTGGGACAGGACCACAGGTAAAGTCCCTTTGGAATTGGGGAGTTACTACCTTCTAGGTTATTTTACCCAACTGTCCAATCCTATCACTAGCGATGGAACGTAACTGGTAGATGCAGGAGGGAATATAAAACATAAAACCTGGTTTGTGGGTGAAATTGTGGTGGGAAGTTCACGAGGATTACAACTGATACGAAAAAAATGTACAAATGAAGAATAATGTAAAAAATATATAAATTAAAAATTAAAAAACATTTTAAGACAAACCTTGGTAAAACAATTATTTCTTAAATCAGTACACATGGTCAAATTTTAAATGAAAATTAAGAGGAAAAAAAAAAACTTGTTTGTGCCCTTGAAATACTTGATTAAGAACAAGCTATGAATGCAAAAAATGTAGGTCATAGTAAAAGAGGTAACTAATATAAGCAAAAAGATACAGGAGCCATCATAAAGCAGAACACGGTTAATCACCAGATGAATAGATTTGCATTTCAAAAAGCCTCCTTGTAAGCTTCCAGGGATCTTTTACACTTTTCAACAATTCAGACTGTCAGATGCTTAGCAATAAAAGATATAGAGCTGAGCAGCCCATGTTGGGTAAGGTCAGATTTCGCAGGAGCCATGTCACTGGCTAAGAACTAGATAGGTTTTGAGTAGAATCTCAAAGAGAAAATGCAAATAGCACAGAATGATGATGAAGAGCTTTTGCTCTGGTGCCAGATAATCTTAAATGGTTCTCAATCTCTCCCCACCTCAGCTTACGAGGAAACATGGAAATAATAGAATTTAGAGGGTCATTGGGGGGTAAAATGAAAATAATGCAATGAAATGTGTAGAACAGGGGTTAGTCAATGCTAGCTGCTCAATGCTGCTGTCACTTCTATAGTCTCCTGCTATTGTAACAAATGTAAGAATAGTGTTTTTTGTGAGAATTAAATGAGATAGGCCTGTATGATCTTAAGGCAGCAGCTTCTTATCCAATGATTTCTGCACTGTTCATTTGCAAAAGGAATCACTGTCATAGATATGTGTCGTTATTACCACATTTCCTTGAGGAAGGTGCAAATCTGTACATTGTACAAAGTCATCTCATTTGTTAGCAGTGGGCTGGCAAACAGATTCATAATAAATTCCAGCCTGTGCTGCTACTATGGCCACTTTTAGAACCCCTGTATTTTCTCTTCTACTGCTCTTGTTCCCTGTGTCCCAGAGCCTCAAGCCTGTCCAAGAAGGAAATGTTCTCTGGAACTTTCTATTCTAATTTTCTTATTTCATTTTTTGTTTAAATTGCATAAGGAATGTATTGTGCTTTGTATTTTGTAGAAGAAGGAAAATGTTTCTTTCTTGCTGAATAGTCTGTGGCCCCCAAGTGATAGAATAGAAGCTGGTATATAAGTCCAGGCCTATATAATTGTTCTGTGTTAACATGGAGATGGAACACCCATCTTTGTTTAAAAAAAAAAAAAGGGAGGGAAGACTGACTCAAAGACCCTGTATGGTTATGGTCAAATCACTATGTGAAGTGTGACATGTTGATATCCTGAGTGTGGCAGCTGAGGAATTCTCAATTATGAATGCAGGTGGAGGTCAAAAGGTAGTCTTTCCTCAGAGGGAAGTTGTGGGGTTCTAAGAAAATTCACGGATGTTTTATCTCTCTGCTAATGTTTTCATTTTATTCCACAGCCAAGAAATATTCTTGGCCTCTGAGTAGATTACATTTTCATAGCAATGCGGAGGATTTAACTCCCACAGATGTTAATGGAAGCCATACAGCTATGCAGCACTTTCAAAATGTACCACTTAATGTCTAAACCTTTTAATCATGCTAGAATTTTTTTTCTAGCAAATAAACACAAATCTATTTTCGTACTAACAAACAAGTACACGTTCTGTCTCACTCTCCTCTTGGAGTATATACTGACTCTCACTTTGGAAATGCACCAAACATCTGTGAACTTTTTCCCTGGACTTGATGACTTCCAGACACAGAATATGGCTCCATTTATTTGGGAAACAATCAACCAAACAAAATCTTCAAGCAATTAAAAGTTTTCTATATTAAACTATATTAACCTTCTATATTTAGGGGTTTATTTTAGAAAGGATTTCTCTAGAGAGATTTTTTTTTTCTTTTTAAAAAGCCAGAGAGCAAGCCTCTATCAGGAATTTATTTAGAAAAGCAACAGAATGATTTACCAAAGGGTAGGAGAACTTCAGCTCATTTCTCTTAATTATTCAATTCCATCTCTCCTACCTTATAAGTTCACCATAGTAGACAATGAAAATTAGAGTGGCCCTACCCAATAAGGGCCAGGAACACACAGTGCCATATAAACAAATGCTTTCCTTTTGCTTAGCATATGGTGATATGCTGTGCCTGTGGCCTGATACCACTGGAGTTACTGATGATAAAAGATTCTATATGCTCCAACTTGAGAAATGTATAGCATATTTTTATTTCACTATCAATTCTCTAATTGTGGTCCCTAGAGCAGCAGCAGTAGTATCATCTGGGAAATGCACATTCTTTTTTTTTTTTTTTTTTAAGATTTATTTATTTATGTATACAAGAACCACAACCAGTCCAGAGGTGGTGGGAGATGAGAGGATTCACCAGAGACAGAATGCAGAGCAGAACAGGCAGATCGACAAAGTCCACTGCTGAGAACAGCCATCGATACAGCAGAAGTCTGCTTCACCATATGGGTCACCTCAGGGATTGAACTTGTGCTACAAATAGCTTCATAGTGCTTTGCACCACCAGGGAGGGCCCAGAAATGCTTAAGCCCTAGTCCAAATGTACTGAACCGGAATCTTTGAGACTGTGATCCCAGTGTCCGTTTCAAATAAACCTTCTGAGTGATTGTGATGCACATCTAGAAATAATAGGCCTTAGCATTTGCTAAAGTATTGTGCCTCCTGAATAGGTGAGGAAATTCTATAGCCTATTTGCCCATTATTTATACCAGCTAACAATGCCTAATTGTTCTTGAAGTATTGCATTGGACCTTGGTGTACAGACAGTAGAACCCAAGATTCAGGAAGAAATCAGAGATGGAAAGAGAAAGGAACAAACAGATACCATGGGTCTTATGACACAAATGAAGATCAGGCATCAAGTTTCATCCTAACAGTTTAAGCATTTCTGACAAAGGGTCTATAGGTAAAAACTAGAACGAGACAAAATGTTCCCCGACGTCAAATGTAAAAGTATGTAATAGATTAATTCAGTGCTACTTTATTGGCAGTTCTGTGCGATCAGCTTTTATGTACTATACCAGGCCAAACATAGGTATTTCTGCTCTAGCCCTTACCAAGAGTGAGAATCATTTGTCAACTTGTGTCCGTAATTTTCTCAAGGCAGGGAATGCCACGTTTTATTCATGTTTGGTGTCCCTTGGCACATACCTAATATATATTAGGTGCTCAGTGAAAACCTGTTAAACTTAGTCAAGCACTTGTAGCTTGGGGAGATCTTCATGCTCACCAAGTATGACACCACTGAAAATGGATGGGGAAATTGGCAAGGAACGCAGAGTGTGGGGAGACTGAAGAGATTGCAGTCATAGGGGAAGCATAGAACTTAGTAGGCAAAATATTCAGTGGGGGACTGATATGAAAAAATGCTATGGTAGAAAGTATAGGTCTGAGCTTGAGAAGGGAAAGGAAATGGTGGGAAAATGTGATGTTTGGAGAAAAACAGAAAGGGTTGTGTATGTAGAGAAGTCAGAGTGTAGCATTTGACGAGAATAGAGCATTCAGAAAACAGAATGGAGCAAAATGGGGGTGGCAAAGAAAGGGCTGAATGGGAGCTATGAAATACCATGAGCAGTAGGAGAAAATACCAAAAGCATGGGGTGGGGAGTTGGAATGAGCATGTTATATTTTATTTGATCAGCTAGACTTGAGGACTTTTAACGTTCATTGTGCTCTTATATTTTTCTTCCTCAAGGAAAGTCCAGCTCTTACAATGAAGCCATCTGTCAGTATCTCCAAAAAACCTAAGCTTCTGCCTTAGAGCCTCTACTGGTTATTTTGGTCCTTGGCAACCCAAATAGTTTCTCTTAGACTTGTCTTCCAGGCTTTCTCTTGAGAGGCAAGCCCTGAGCAGCCAGCCTCTCTTCAGCCTTTTTCATTCTGTCCCTGAAACTCAGGATGAGAAGGCTGGGAGCTAAAGGCACAGGTCCACTCATAAACCATTACCCACCTACCTACCTGATTGTGAGATGAGACTAACTCATCTGGCCCGAGGCAGGATTCCAGCTCTTGTGTCTCAACTTTGGGTACTTTGCCTGCGGAGTGCATGTTTTGAGCTGTGGAGGTACTTGTCTAATTCCCAGGGCTGCAGGGAATCAGAACTATGGGTCAGAAGCATCATCTGGTAGCAACAGATACACAAGCTATTCATTTGCACTTGTCTTAGGCAAGATGTATTTTTAATTCTCTCTGAATAATTCAGTTACCTTTTTTCCTTAAAATGTGTGTCAGTTTTAGCAAATGGAGGTAAACAAAAAAGAACACAAACGTCTCTCCAAACCAGAAATAACTCACCATCTTGCCACTGCGTGTCTGTAATGTGTGTATCTGTTTCCTAGCAAAAGTCAAAGCTTGCCTCAGGAAAAGGTATTGGCATGCTAGTACATTGATTATATAGTTCTTGTTTTCTGTTGTGAGCTAGCAGTTCCAGTAATTAATTGAATCAAGTATATATTATGAAAAAAGGAGATCTAATTTTCATGTATTCCCTCATTCTTGCATTTGGATTTTTACTTCTTCTCAAGGACTTTGACATCCCCATGCAAATGTGACTAATTCTCTTTGCAGTTACATTAAATCTTTACCCTGAAGCTCTTACCCAATTCCTTCTTTGTAGCCTCACTTTTTATACAAATGCTGTAGACTCAGCCTTTACCCTCATTCTACTCAATGTGACTTTTGTGTGATCTCTTTCCCTAGTTTTTCTGCCACCCAGATTGTCGAAAAAAAATTCTCATAAAGTTCCAGTGATTATCAACATCAACATGCAAAGACCTTTTCCTGGTTCTATAGTGAATGGGCTTCTCTGCTACTTTGTGTGTGTGTGTCTGTCCGTCCTTCTGTCCCATAATAGCATTATCCCATCAAGAAAATTAATTTTCTTTTTTGACCTACTTAGTGTTGAATGTGAAATAAACAAGCTTGTCTTTAAGATGTAATTGTAGCCCTCATGGCCCCAGTATATCATTTGAGATGAGATTATGGTCCATAATCTCATTCTCAGTTCCGGCTGTCCAGGGGCCACTGGGAAAACACGCTCTGCCCTCAGTTATGTTCTTTATCCTTGACAACCACCTCCACTACACACATATACACATGAATGCTTTGCTAAAATTTCCACTTTCTTAAAGTTCCTGTTTCTCAAAGTGGCACAAGTTTTAATCGATGACCAATCCCCAAGACCTCATCTTCAATAAAAATTCCACCTGCCTTCCTGAAAGTGACAAAGCTCAAATGATTCTTTCAATACTGATGTCTTTATCACAAAAGGACCTAGTACTTAGCCCTGTTCTCATGTTAAGATAAAGCAGTTCTCCTTCTCCCTAGTTAAGTGAAATGAGAAAAATTTTACTGGCTCATGAAGGACTTCTGAAATCCACCATCTGACATTTAAAACTCCCTGCAGTGGCACAGGGCCATCCTGTCCTCTGCACCTTCCGAGGCAAGCAGATTTCCTTATCCAGCAACTTGTGGCCACCAGAGAACGTGCTAGGAAAGGACTCAGTCTTTTAAGTTCTGCCACCAATTCCAGGATCAGCCAAATCCTTTTACCTCTTCAACTTCCCTGATTGGTGTCTATCTAATGAAGTAGGGAATACTTGATTGCTATAGATGAAAATTTTTAACTGCACAAGACAAGTGCTGTGAAGTAAACGGGGAGGAGGGGCTTTAGAATGCTGATTAACTATATACCATTTTTACCCAGGGGAATATTTGTTACTGAAATATGCTTTCAAATTTATCATAAACATTACTTACTGTGGTCAAACTGAATATATGTGAAGCCATGTTAATTTTATTAAGTATCAGTAAAATCTTTACTAGGTGACAGAATGAGATAATGGTACCCAGCATAACCAAGCCTGAAAGTCTTAGAGCTATGAGTAATAATTGAACTTAGCTTAATTACTGTCACCTGTTTTTTGTTTAAATCTTTTATAGGTTAATGTTAGCTTCCATTCTCTCAAACTTCTAGTGCTTACTTAGCTAGGAAATGAAACACAACACAGCTAAACAATATGCATTATATATCATCAGTGTACCATTATTAGAAATAAAGAAATGAAGGATATAATTAGAAATTAATTATTGGGCCCTCCATGGTGGCTTAACAGGCTAAAGCACAGCACTACAAAGTTAGCCACAACAGCTTCAGCATGAGTTCGAGCCCCAGTCAGGGAGGTGAGCCACATGATGTGGCAGACCTCTCCTGCCTCACCCACTGTGAGCAGCAATGTGCTTCTTCAATCTTCTTGTTCTGCTCCCCACTCTGGTGAGTTCTCTCACTGCCCTTGTATCTCTGGCCTGTACCCCAGTTCTGTATGCATAAAATAAATCTTAAAAGAAATTAACTGTCATCTGAGATTCAGACTAGCAGAATATGTGTCTTTTCCTTGCCATAGGAAAGAAAATTTAAATATGCCATGGAGATTTAGGGACTTTGCTTGTATATTCATATGACCACTTTCAGAATTACTGTCAATATCAGTCTTTAAAAGCTCTATTGCTGAATATTTTTTCCTTTAAATATAAATAAATAAATAAATGTAAATATTTCAATAGATCCTTTTAAATAAACCTAAAATTTACACAAACATTTAACACTGGTATAGTTTATTCTTGCTTCTATTTATCCTCTGCACAGATCCATTTGCTTTGTGTTGTAATCACTTTTCACAGTTGGGTAATTTCTCTGATTCTGTCTTAAAGCACTAATTCTGAGAATGGTTGAAATTAAAGAGCACCCCTGAAGCCCCAGAGGCAGCACACAGCCAATGACCTCAAACTCACTTTTGCATAAGGCAATTACCAAGATAGAACAATGCCTTTATTCAGTATAGTTCAGAATTGAGAATAGGGGGCTTTTATTTATATATTTATTTTGGGGGCTCTCCTGAGGTCTGTCTGTGTTCATTTTTTCCTCTCATTAGCTAATGCCAAGCAAATGTGGCAATACTGGCAGTTGCCACTTTCAGCAGCCTTGCCATTCCCTTCTGTTCACCCTCCATGTGTCTCTCTAGCTGGGCCAACAGTGAGGTAAGAGGTACAACTGGCAGAAATTAGTAAATATCATTCTCTAAGTTAGAAATAATAGGCACTATATGTACTAGATGCTTACATCAGAGTAGGAAGCTCACGTTGGCATGTCACCACCTTTGCAAAATCCATACTTAATAATGTGTACTTGATTTAAGTTAAGCTTCGAAAGGAAAAGCACTGTACATCATTTTCTTCTCCACGTTGTATTGAAATATTTTGCCATAGTTAAGCTGCTTATGTCTTCAACGGGAAATCTCTAGTTCGGAATAAAGCTGTAAGTTCTTTTCTTGCACTTTTCTCAGTTAAAGAACAGAACATTAAGGACTCACGTGCATTTGCATGTTTATGTGGTGGAGATAGAGAAGAGTCTTAATTAGTTTTAAACATGAGGAAAATGCTAATTAGATGAGTCCATTTATGCTGAGCTTAGCACAAAAGAAAATAGACTGCAGCAAAATGAAATTGAGTTACCTACTTGGGTAAATTTCCTGATGTTGGGAGTTATTGAAATGAGTTAAAGAGATTAGCTTTATGGAACGGGAGAGAAAGAAAATCATTGACCCTATACAAGAGGAAGGAAGATGAATTATTTCCCATTTTCTTTCCTTCATTCATTTGTCCTCTGTCTCTCTCTTCCTTTCCCCTTTGAAATGGTTTCTACAGAAATAAACTGCATTTGATGTTCCTAAATGAATGTATTCCATTCTTCAGTTCTAATTATTGTTACTTGTGATGGAAATATATTTTAACTTAGCATATATACTCATTTTGTAAATTTTCTAGAAAAATAATCTTGGTTTATTTTTTAGAATATGTTAACTCAAAGGCAGGCAAATGTGTTTAGTGAAAAGAATGATCTTGTAGGCTCACCAAGGAGGACAGATGAGCAGAAATGGTGAATGAATTATGACCTTTGTGGTAGCTACAGTGACATCTTTTTATTATTATTTTTAATAAAACTGGTTTAATTTTATGGTAACAGCTTTTATCTATTGTCATCTTAATATTATAAGATTTAAAGAAGTAATCATTTTCATTGTGGAAATTTGAAAATACAGTTGACCTTTACTAGCAAGGGAAGGGCACAGGCCCCCATTCTGTGGAAAATCCTCATATAATTTATAGTAGCCTCTTGTTATCTGAGGATTGCTGCATTTTGGGGATTCAACCTGCTTGGTTGAATCATGAATATGCAACTAACAGATGTAAGAAAATATAAGTGTAAATGTATCCACATAGGTCGAAGATCTGTTGTTCAAGGGCCAACTTGTAACCAGAGAATGCCCTATTTGTTATATTTTCTTCCCGTCTTTACTTTCATTTTGGTGTATTATATTTTTAGCTGTTAATTTTTAAAGATAAGGCCATCTTTGTTTTGTTTTGTTTTTAAAGACTTATCTACTTATTTATGCATACAAGAAGTAGGGTAGAGGCCAGAGGTGTGGGGTTGAGGGGGGGTGAGAGGACTCACCAGAGCAGAGAGGGGAACAGAACTGGCAGATCTACTGAAATACACTGCTGAGGGGAGCAGCAGGTGAGACAGGAAAGGTCTGCTGTACCATGTGGGTCAGCTTCCTCGCCAGACATCTAACTTGTGCTGTACTGGCTGCGGATTGCTTCATAGTGCTGTGCTTTAACTCACTGTGCCAGCACAGAGGGCCCCCTCTTTGTTTCTTCAATATTGCTTATCAGATCATGTAATAATTTTGCTAATACTGATTTAATTCCTGAAACATATTATGCCATGGTGGTATAATCCTTTTTAATCAGCTATAAGACATCTTCCTTGTTATAAGTAACTTTGCAAGTAACATTTTCTGGGAAATATTTGTTTATATTTAATAGTATTTCTTTAGCATTAACACATTTTAACTCCATTTTTCATCACATGATTTAAAATTTCACCTTCATATTTATTTTATAAACCTAGGAAGAGCTAGTGTTAAAAATGCCAAAAACTTTTATTTCTTGTTGTGCTTGTACATTGTCTCATCTTTTCTCACTGTCTCTCACTGTCCAAGCTGCATAGACCCCATTTTATCTTAAAATATTCACTTTGAGTGAATCAAGGCTAAATTTTGTCAAACTGGAAAAGTTTGAAGTTGACTGTACACTTTTTTTTTTAAAGATTTTATTTATTATTCAGACAAAACTGGGGTGCAGGCCAGAGGTGCAGAGATGATGAGAGGATTCAAGAGACAGAGTGGGGAGCAGAACAGGCCGACTGACGAAGTATACTGCTGAGGGGAGCAGTGGACGGGTCAGGAGAGGTCTGCGGTGCCATGTGGATCACCTCTCTGGGCAGGGATCGAACTCATGCTGAAGAGGCTTTAGCCTCCTAGTGCTGTGCTTTAACCTGCTGAGCCACCAGGAAGGACCTGATTGTATACTTTTTAGATTGTACATCTTAAAAATTCTTTTAAAGAATTTTTTCTAAGTTCATTTAGTTGGTATTGACCAACTCATATATACTAAGCTCACCAAACTTGAGCATGCACACACCTTTCTCAGAGACTTCATTTTTGAACCTAGAGTAGCTGTTTGTAAGCCTGGCTGAGGATCCAGGTTCCCTAAAAATGCTTAAAGATACAATTCTCTAGGCCCTCCCTGTTAGCTCAGCAGTTTAAGAAGCTAAAGCCACATCAGTGTGAGTTCAATTGCTGGCCAGGGAGGTGACCCACATAGCACAGCAGACCTCTCCTGACCCACCTGCTGCTCCCCTCAGCAGTGTAGTTGTCAATCTTCTCACCGCCCTGCACCTCTGAGCTGTACTCCAGTTCTGTATGCAAATAAATTAATCTTTACAAAAAAAAAAAAAGATAAAATTTTTTGGGGGCCACTAAATCTGAATGCCTGAGCAGTGGGTCTGTAGAATTGTTTTTTTCAAAATCTGATTAGGCAGCTCTGCCTGCCTGCTTGTGTCTGTGCAAATGTGTTTTAAAAGTAAGTAAATTTTTTATTGAAAATGAGTAAATTAGGTAAAAAGTGATGGTGCTATAATTTTCCTCGAATTATAGCATGCAAATAATCCAACTAATTCTTATTAAGTTCACTTCCATGCCTAGTAAATTCCATGATTTGGATATAAAGTACTTATGATTCTGGGAAATACTAAGCTCTTCATAAGTTTTGCTAGTATTATTTTCTCTAGTTAGCATAAGTATATCTCAAAAATCTTTCAGTAATAAAAGTAAATAAAATGAAATCTGGTCATTTGATTTTGATGATCAGTAAGGCGGGAGAACTATAAAGCTAAGAGCATCTTTTAGCCTTTATCGTATAATGTTTGGATTTTAAAAGTCCATAGTCAGAAAGGTAGCATGGAAGAGCCAGAAGGCTGACTGACGCAACATAGCTATTGAGCCTTTTACTTCTGGGAAATCCTACAGCACATTCCCAAATCCTCACTCTTAGTCTTTTCTGGACCCTTAATGGGGACAATGAGGGCAGCTGAATCTAGAAGATTGTATAATTATTATGAACTATTTTACTGCACTCTAAGGAGGAAAAAAGGCTAGTAGAATGTGGGAGTCTGTTCCAAAAAAAAGGGGTTTGTATAAGACAGTATTTACCAACCATCCCACTGTTCTAAAATTTACACTCTAACATGTATTTTATCTATCCACTTACAAAGAAAAAACACCCCCCAACCAGAGCTTGCTAATCTACCTAAGAGAAAATCATTTGCTCCTCCCTATCTGAAAAGAAAAAGACCAATCTTCCTAAGTATTTACTGAAACTCTTTGTGTACATTGAATATCAACAGCCCTGAGAATCTACTAGAAAAATGATCAGAGAGGTGTGACCCTGATTTGACCTACTTACCTCCCATTAATCCTCAAATTCAGTCAATCTGTCTACTCTGTATCCTTCCCCATTTTATAAATGTTTATATGAAAGCTACATCAGGATGTTGACTGATCCCCAGAAAAAAGGTGGTGATATAAGGATAGGGAGATCTATCTGAGCCTGAAAGGAGAAAATGGATTTGACTTTAGAAACCAGAGGAGAAAACACTGTCTTAAACACAAATACTTAAATTAGGGGGATGAGGGTAAAACTGAAATAAAAGTATGAAGAACCACATTAAAATAGAGAAGGATCCAGAAATAAATGTAGGTAGATAATGGGCCCTCCCTGGTGACACAATAGGTTAAACACAGCACTATGAAGCAATCCACAGCCACTGCAGAATGAGTTCGCTCCCCAGCCAGGGAGATGATCCACATGATATGACAGACCTCTCCTGTCTCACCCGCTGCTCCCCTCAGCAGTGTGTTTCAGTAGATCTGCCTGTTCTGTTCCCCACTTTCTCTGGTGAATCCTCTCACCTAACACACTTCTGGTTTGTACCCCAGTTCTTGTATGCATAAATAAATAAATCTTGAAAAAGATCCTAAGTGGAAACTTTAAAGGCAATAATCAGAACACTTGATCTTGAGTAAAATGTCATATGGAGGCTTAGTATTTCAACAAATTGACAGCAATTGGACTATCTTAAGCAAAAATTAATTTACTGAAAGCTGCGAGAGATTGCTTCTAAAAGATAACTGGAGAATCAAGCTTGGAAAATTAATTAAAATCAAGCGGAGATTAAATAAAACTTTATTGTTTGTGCTACATGTCAGGGTGGGAAGCATGAAAATCTCATCAGTTAATGCGAAACCATCTTCCCAATGTTTATGGTTCATGGAAGCAAGGAAATAAAGTCCAGAAGGGTATATACTGGCAAGTAAGTGCTCCAGCCAGAAAATGCCATGTAATTTCCACCCACAGTCTTTTGGCCAAAATTAGTAATTTGTCTCCTCACTACAAGAACATGATCTCCTTACACAACTGCAGAGGAAAAATAGATGTAGGGGGATATTCCTGATGGCAGGAAGCAAAGCCTATGAAACAGGAATGACAGGAACCTTGTTTGGAGGGTATTATCTTGTATTTCTGCTGGAATGTATAAGGCAAACAGTATTCAGACTGTCATGAATTTAAGATTCACATGTTGTAGAACAGATTTGCCTAGATTGGTACAGGGCTTACCTTTTCACCTGGATAATTATGCAGGACACAATAACAGTAGGCAAAAGGCAATTCAAAAGGTGCAGCCTAGGGCATGAATGTGAGGTGAACAACCGAAATATTTGTAGTAATTGAGCTGTCAGGAAACTTCTCATTTCAGTATCTACCAAATATTTATACCTACTATGTGTCTAAATACTAAGGATAGAGCAGGAACCATAAAAGTTTTACTTTCTCATTACACTTGCATTTTTTAATTTGAAGTAAATATTGATTTACAACAGTATGTATTACAACACTGTGTGTAACATTGATGTACAACACTACTGACATATAGGATAACATCCTTTGGTTGTATGTTACCATACTACACCTACAACCAAGACACCAATAATCCTTTCTACTTTGCTCTTCACTCTTCTCCCCCTATACTAACCTCAATCCTGCAGTCACATTTCTAGGGCTATTGATTTGGCTTTATTTTCTACCTTTCCCCCTCTGTATTCCACATATAAGTGACACCATCTAGTATTTATCTTTCTTCTAACAAATTTCATTTAGCATTATCACCTTCAGTTCCATCCATGTTGTTGCAAATGACATGGATGTATTTTTTATGGCTGAATAGTATTCCATGTGGTATATATACCACATCTTCCTAAAGTACTTATCTATCTTTAGGCACTTGAGTTGTTTCTGTAACTTGGCTATTGTAAGTAATACTTTAATGAACATAGAAGTGCCTGTATCCTTTTAAATTAGAATTTTTTAATTCTTTGGGTCATTCCTAGTAGAATTGCTGGATCATATTGTAGATCTATTTTTAAGACATTGAGAAAATTCTACATGTTTTTTAGTCTACATTTATACTAACAACATTTGAAGGTTCCTTTTTCTTCACATCCTCTCCAACATTTTTTTTTTCTTTTTCATATGGACCATTCTCATGGGTGCAAGATGGTAAACTCCATCAAAATGACAATGGAATGAATGTCATTTTCAATGGTCAAATAATCGTGGTTGGTGGATTGGTGATATGCAGGAATTAGAGGAATAGGAAAAGATTATTCTTAGTATTTGTATTTCTCATTTCTGGAAATTTCAAATTGAACTTGAGTGACCACTTACCACAAATGGCACAGAGATATTGCCTATATCATGTGAATGGAAGGCTGAGAACAACCTTGATTTTCACTCCTTTCAGCACAAAGTACAATTAATTAATGGGGGTCCAAGAAAGTAAACTTGTTGGCAAGCAGAGGCAAGAAATGAGAGAATATGCACAGTGTCATCATATCAGGGGAGCATTTCATCTTGACAACAAAATTCCATAAGTTACCTTGAGTAAAACTCTGAATTGGAGACCCAGATCAGCTTTCTATAGTCCTACCTCAGGCTGTACTCTCAGCATGCACTCTAAATCCTCTGCTCTTGCCTTCTGTAGGTTATCACTCCAGAATTTCTCCTTTCTGAATAGTTTCCATTAGTTTTCTTATGTATAATTTCTCCTTCATTAAAAAAAAAAAACAACTTTTGCCTCTTGTCTGCTTCTAGCTACTGCCTCATTTCTCTGACCCCCTTCATGGCTAAACTTCCCTATAATTTTTGATTCTCACTAGTCTAAGCTTACCCTCCTCTGCCCTGATGTTCCTTCACCAAGTAGGTGTTCTTGCCCACCATTCCACAAACACTGTTCTTACAATGACCTGTGAGAGATCTGTATTACTAAGTCCTATAGTCAATTCTCAGCTTTTATCTCATTGGACTCATTTGATCACTTTGCTCAGTTGAACATTTTGTCTCTTTGAAACACTTTCTTTACTTTACTTCTAGGCCATCTCTCTCCTGGTTTTCTTCCTACCTTGATATCTACTCCCCCCCCCCCCCATTTCCTTGATTTACCTTTTCTCCATTTGTCCAACTTCTGTTAACAGATCTTTGAGGTCAGTCCTTAGGTGATTCCCATTTTCCTTTCTTTTATGGGTCTCTCAGGTTGTCTCATGGCTTAATAAGCCTACTCTAGTCGTATGTGTCTATATTACATGGTCTACTCAACATCTCCATTTGGATGATAGGATAGATAATGTTGCTCCATCATATTTCCTCAGAACTTAAGATTTTCATGTATTTGGGCCTGACACCTATGCCTAAGCTGAAGACTTTTTGCTATAGTCAACTTGGCCCACTGGTTCAATTGTAGCACTAGAACCCTCTAGGAATACCCTTCAATCACTGAGTAATAGCAGCTAGTGGATAGATTACACCAATCCCCTTACCCCTGGGAACCTCTATGCTTCTGCATAGAGATATGTTCTATTTCCCAGAGTTTTCCAGAGAGATGAGCTCCATTTATCCATGGTGCCACTGGTATGAAAATATACTCCATAGGGTCCTTCATATAACAGTCTCATTTCTGCTTTTTCCTGCCATCTTTCTTGGAGTTGTCTCCCAAATAAACTAGTTTCATTCAAATACTTATTGCAAGATCTGTTGATGGGGAAACTTAAACTAAGGCAAATGTCAAAGAGATATCCTGACTCTTAACTTTATGATATTTCTGCATACCTGCTTTTCCTGTGGTTTAGCTTTTCTCAGTAAGTGAGTGACAGATCCAGCTACTGATAAAACCTTAGATTCTTGTCTTTGACACCCTATACTCAGTTTGCCAGTAGGTCACCAAAATTCAGCTGCTTGTTTTTCTCCATAGGATTTCATTCTCTGGCATTACATAATATCCAGCATTTTAAAATCGTGTCTAGACAATTAAATGTAATCGCATGAGAAGGAAATGTTGATTCATTTTCCTTGCTGTTGTATCCTTGGTGCCCACAAGAGAAGCTGGAGCACAGTAAATCCTCAAAAAGCCTTAGCTGAGTGAGTTGCATAGGTCCTGAAAATAGCTGATTAATGAGAAAAATGCCTTTGGGCAAAAAAAAGTGAAAAGGCACTATATAGAATAATTGAAGACTTGTTTTCAAACTAAAGATTTTTGTTATTTAATATATGTACAACTAGAAGAGGAAGTTTCTAAGGACTTCAGATTCCCATGGTTTTTACTATAGGACGTAGCACATAAGATGCTGTGTTAGGAAGGTGAGGTGATCAAATTATTAATGTATCCATTTTCATACTGAAGTCTGCCTCCCTCATCTCCACCATCATAGCACGTTTATATGCCCAACTTCATAGGAACACACCTACCTGTGTCATTATTTGAGAATAAATATGCATCTGCCAAGAATCCCTTTGAACAATTGTATTAACCCTGTCATCACCCTGATGATCAGGAGCAACCAAGGAGGAAGGCTGGCATAGAATTTGAGGTCAAAGATTGCTCGTTTCAGTTCCAATGTTGTCTCCAACTAGCAGTGTAACCATGGGCCTGGCCACATCTCCTCCTTGCTTTAACTCTTGCACTTGCAAAATAGGACTAACGTAGCAATGCCTGTTCAATGAGGAAATTGTGAGCAATAAGTGAGCTTAAACATGCTGCACAGAGTAGGCCCACAATAAGTGGAGAATGGCTCCAGTTGGCTTATATATATATATACTGGTTATGTGTTCCAAACTATACTGCGAGTTCCAAGACATATGAACTATGCTTTTTGACAGCAGTATCATGAGGTTTGTATAATGCTTTTTATACTTTCTTTTATGCTTCCCATACTATAATTCAAAAAATTTGTATTCAATTTTACTACGAAAGCATGGAAATTTTCCTTTGAATAGTTACTTTTTCAGCAAGTTTGGGGACACTGTGAAAGGAACTTGCTGGGAAGAATTTGTCACTGTACCGTCTAGAGAATCTAGGTGCCTCCGAAAGGCACCTAGATAAAAAGATATAGTAGGGTCATTGTCACCTAGGTATGTACATGGACTGACTCCTTTCAGAAAAGCATTTGAAATGGGAGAGTGAGGCACTTAAGAAAGGTGGACAGGCCCCACCCCAGTGGCACAGTGGGTTAAAGCACAGCACTAAGAAGCTACAGCCACTTCAGCATGAGTTAGATCCCCACCCCGAGGTGATCCACATGGCAGACCTCTCCTGCTCCGCCCACTGCTCCCCTCAGCAGTGTACTTCATCAGTCTGCCTGTTCTGCTCTCTACTCTGTCTCTGGTGAGAGTTTTCAAAGGGGACAGGAAGGGACAGTAGGCAGTCCTTCCTTCTTGGTATTCCAGGATGGTGGTCATTAATTTTTTTGAGCTGTGAACCTCTCCCAAAGCCTATTTTCACAAAGAGAAACTGCATTCTTTTCCCTGCAGGCTCACTAAAACCCACAAAGTAAACTCTTCTCTAGAATGTTGCAGTAGAATTTGTGACAACTTGCATATTGTTGTAAAGAGCTGTATTGGCTTAGGTTTATGAGACAGCATTGACCTTGGGACTACATTAAAATTTTCATGAGCTGATATTTGGAACTATAACAACAGTTCATTATGCAGCTGATGATGTTATTTCAAGCAACCTTTCTGGCCTCAGTTTACTAATTTATCAGGTAGAGATAATACCTACTCTATAGAAATGTTGTATTAAGTCAAAGTTACTCAACAAGTGGCTTGGGGCAGTCATAAGTTACATGATATGGTGGAAGGTGATAAGTAATATGGAAAATAATTCAACAGGCTTAGGAGGATGAGAGATGAGAGCTTGGAGGTTAAAGAAAGCTGAAAGAGCTCACTGAGAACGTGTGTGTGTGTGTGTGTGTGTGCTTGGTGTGTGCTACGTGTTGAAAAAAGGTCAGCATGCACACATATGGAGGAGATTGTCCCAGTCATGGTCGTTCATATACTACATGAAGATGGGTGGGTGGATAACTACAGTATTTACATATAATAGGGCTATTTTGTCTTTAATAGTATAATTATGAAAACATTGGAGCTATTGGAAGCCTCTGCTGTACTGAGTAGCCAGGAGGTGACTCACATCGTGTGGCAGACTTCTGTCTCTCCTGCTCTCCTCAGCAGTGAATTTCAGTAGATCTACTTGCTCTGCTTCCTACTCAGTTTCTAGTGAATCCCCCCCTCCCAACACACACACATCCGCACCTCTGGCCTGCAGCCTGGTTCTTGTACACGTAAGTAAATATTTTAAAAAGTAAGAACTTAAGACTCATAAACCTGTCCTATGGTTCAGTTCCCCATGAGTAACTCTCATGCCCTATCTCTCCATAGAAGCCATAGCGTTGTAGACCTTGGTTTCAGCAGTTTTTGTTGTCGTTTTATGCTATGTTAAGTTGCGGCCTCTGGAAATTCTGTCTTCAGTGTTGATGTGTAATTAGAAAACTAAAAAAGCTTTTCTACATTTCCATTAAAATTAGCTCCACCTCAGCACATAGAATGAAAGTTAAGGTGATTTCAAGCACTCTTAGAATATAACCATGGAATATTCTGAATCATTACCATTTCATAATATTTACGAGTGGAAATTTGTTGAAACACCTAAAAAAAAAATGCCATGAAGTGCAGAGAGTAGAAGAAGATAATTTATAATTTAGAACTTTCTTGAATCCCATGGAACAAATTTAAACAAGTTAACCTAAGTCTGCAAATTAAATTTTATCACACATTTCTCTCCACAGTGAAAGGTGGGTAGATGACACAACTTACTAGGTCATACCCCCTTTTTACCATTTTTTGCAAATGATTCATTTCTTAAAGTAATTTTTGCAAAATAATGCTAAACTGTGGAACTGTTAATTACTTTGTAATCAATATGCATTTGTATTATTATAATCTTATTGGATAATTGGGTTCCAGTATCCTTGGATTCTTGGAAGAGTCTCTTGAAGAACTAAGTTAAGATCAACCAATTTGCTTTTCAATTTCCTTTGCACCCTCTGTGAAAATTAGATTTTGAAATGCCATAATACTTTCAAGAAGGATTTAAATCAAACCCTAATATATTGTTATAGGAGATCTTATCAAAGAGAGAATTCAGATTCTACTTGACTTTCCTCTTAAATCAGCACAGTCTACAGACTTCCTGAGTAAAATGTTTTTCAGCCAAGGAAAGTGAGGCTCATTTTTTTCAGTCCAGCTAGCTAGGTTTTTCCAGTTTTATATTCATGTGATTGCTTCTCAGAAGTATGCCTATTCCTCTTCCGGTGACTCATGTATTACTCATAAGATACATATTCCCAGGACTATTTGCTCATTTGCATTTCTTGCCTGGTCCAGACCCAGCTCTATGTACATAAGATAATTGAAAAGTTGCTATTTTAAGGGTTAATTTGGTTAACGCTTGTTGAGTTAGTGCTCTGCAGGTATTAAGATGACTTATAATTCACTTATAACATGATTAGCTGTGGTTTCTTAAGGTGTTAAAAAAAATTAATTTGGGCCCTCCCTGGTGGTGCAGTGGGTTAAAGTACAGCACTGAGAATCTAAAGCCACTTCTGCATGAGTTCGATTCCCGCCTGCCCTGGAGGTGATCCACATGGCGATCTACATCTCCTGACCTGCCCGCCGCTCCCCTCAGCAGTATACTTCATCCATCTGCCTGTTCTGTTCCCCACTCTGTCTCTGGTGAAGCCTCTCACCACCCCTGAGCCTCTGGCCTGTACCCCAGTCTGTATGCACAAATAAATAAATCTTTAATTAAAAAAAATTAATTCAGGAAATGAGTACATGATACTTAGTCCCTGGAATATACACAAGTGTTCAGTTAATATTAGCATTACAATTTCTGTCTATGTTGAGCAATTGAACTGGGTATCATTCGGTAAAAGCTATATAATTTGAAATTTTGATGTTTTCCATGTAAGCTGATGTCGCTCAGTGTCCTCCTAATCAGAATATCTATCAGAACTACTGTTTATCCAGTTACTCAAATGTTCATTTAGTAAATATCAACCAGTGGTGCTCTGTTCTAGATGGGAGGGTTGCTGCAAATCCTAGCAGGCAGCTTCTTGCCCTGAGGAGCTGACACTCAGATTTAGACTTTTAGTGGTGAATTTAATTGATATATACAGATGCACCTTTATAATTAATATCACCTTAAGTGTATATACTAGTATAGTGTAACCTGACTTGAATAAAAAAATGATACATATTTATATAATTTCAGAAGTCCATACCCAAAAATTGTGTGTGGGGGGGGGGCGTGAGGGGTTGAGGAGAGTGATACCTAGGACTCTACACAGAGAAGAACCAGTAAGTAGAACAGCACAGTCAGGGGCCAGAGTGATGGCTGGAGTGGATGCAGGTGCTTGCTTGCTATTTTTAACTTTAAAGTTTAGATGTGATCAATCAGAAGTGATTTATAAACTTTGTCAATGTCATCTGTTGAACTATTTATTCTTGGGATTTGAGACTCTCTTTTTTGCAGAAATCTGTCGTAAATACTAAACTTGTTACGATAGCTTAGTTTAATGAGTTGTTTGCAACTAAAAGAAGGAATATTTTCTGGAGGTGCTGAGATAAAGGCTGAAAATTGCAGAGCCAAAGGAAAGACCCATGGAACTCTCAAGAAAATTGAGTGATTGATGTTCAAAGAAGTTCAGGAGGAAATTAATGACCGTAGAAAGGGAAAAGAGATAAGTCGAGGATAGCTTAGGCTTTTCTACAGTAATTATAAAGTGAAGTCAGTACTTTTTCCTACTTTCTGTACCAAATATTACCCACCTTAGTCAAGAGAGGCTCATGTTTTTCAATTCTCACTATACTGTATTTACTATATTATATTATATGGCTGTACACAGAAAGGTGCTTATTCCTTTTTCTATGACTCATATGGTTCCCAAAAGTCACTGACTTCCTGCAATTTTGAAAGCTCAAAATCTCTTGAGGATATTTCTCCAACAGTATTGCTGACTTTAACAAAGCCACAGCTCATGTCATCAGCAGAGTCCCAGGAGAGAGTGCTGTTTCAATTTGGGCAAACTCAGTTCTGTTTTGGTCAGTTCAACAAACAGGTCTCAGGAACTGTGCTATATAAAAGAGGTGCAGGGCCTCTCTGATGGCCTAGGTGTTACATCTCAGCACTATCATGCTATTACCACTGCAACCTGAGTTCAATACTCAGTCAGGGAACCAACCCACATAGGGCTCAGCAGATCTATATTGTCTAGCTTTCTGCTCCTCTCAGCAGTTTGTTCCAGCAGATCTGCCTGTCCTGCTCCCCACTCAGTCTGGTAAATACTCTCACTCACCCCCCCCAACTCTCTACCTCTGGTTTACACCCCACTTGTATGCACAAATAAATATGCCTCCCCGGTGACACAGAAGTTAAAGACATCCTGCTATCCAGCCATTGGCAGCCACTGTGGCATGAGTTTGATCTCCATCCAGGAAGATAGAACACATGGCATAGCAGATCTCTCCTTTCTCTCCCATTGCCCCCCTCAGCAGTGTATTTCCATAGATCTGCCTACCCTGTCTCTTGTGAATCCTCTCACTCCACACACCTCTTGCCTACAACCCCAGTTCTTTTTTAAGATTTATGTGTTCTGCATATAGAACTTGGTTTGGTACAGGCCAGAGGTACAAGAGTGGTGAGAGAATTCACCAGAGATAGAGCAGGGAGCAGAACAAGCAGATTGATGAAGTACATTGCTGAGGGGTACAGCTGGCAAGACAGGAGAGGTCTACACACAATGTGGGTCACCCCCCTGGCTGGGGCTGAAATCCTGCTGAAGCAACTGCAGTTAGTTTCTTAGTGCTGTGCTTTAACCCGTTATACCACCGGGGAGGGCCCTACCCCCCAGTTATTGTATGCATTATTAAATAAATCTTTAAAGAAAATAAGTGTTTTTTTAAAAAGAGGTACAAAAAGAATCAGGTATGTGTACTTGGAAATTAACGCTGCCTACCCGGCCAATGTCTCACCGTATCTGTTCAGCTCCCTAGCGAGGCCTCATGTACTTTCTCTTGGGCATTCTTGATGACTCTTGTACATGGAGCTGCAGTGTCTACTGAGATTTATTCTTTCCAATTTTTACATGAAGGACAGACAGCCCCGTGCTGGGATCTAGATAAGGATTCATTACTTGTTTTCTTTTGCCCATTCCCTGATACTGTGCCTATGGAAGATGCTTCCAAAACTCATTTTAATTGACCAGGTCCTTTAGCATAGGACATGTTTATCACTCCTTAGCAACAACTGAAGCCTTTCTTCTTTCATTCCTTCCCACAAACTCTGCACTCATTCATTTAAAATTATTAATTGAGCATCTACTATGTTGCTGGTCATGTTCTCCCAGGGTACAGGGTAGACAACAACCTGCTTTTGCAAATTAAAATCCTATGGGGGTTAAGAGATAAGAAAGAAACAAACTATGAACTAATAACTGAAAAATTTATCAAATGATAGCACATAGAAAATGAGCAGTTATTTTGTGCCTACTTGAGATTTGGTTGCTAGGAAAGGTCTACCTGGCGTGTAAGCCTGATTTCCTTAAATAAGGGAATAGGACTTTGTAGTACCTAGTTGTTTGGTTAATACTTAATTGACTGGATGTGGAAAACTCACATTTATTATAGTAGTAAAACAGTTATATTTAACATGGCTTGACTGGACAGTTCATGCAGTCTGCATTTAACAGTCTAGGAGGTTTGAAGGGGTGAGTTTTTATGCAGCTGCTATTCAGCGGTGCCCATATGAGAACAAATACTCTTCTCTTTCTTCCTGGTTCACCCATGTGCTGTTTAGATGGCATGTTGCTTTTGAGCCAGTGGCCAACAGACCTCCAGCTGGGTTAGGAGATAAAGAAATGAGTCTTTTCACAAGTCTTTGTAATTAAACATCAACAGAAACCACAGGATGGCCTTTCTTCACCAAATCTGGTGTTTGCATGAGAGGAGGCATTTTTACTCCCATCTCTGATGACTGACAGCTGTTTCCCATATCCCAGAAAGGCCTCTGATGCTGAAGAGAGGTTGAAGATGTTTGGAATGCAGACTGGAGTCATTAACTGTCCTCACCCTTAGAGCAGAAACACATAGCATCTGCCTGTCCTCTGTGGAGCAGTGGGGCACCATGTGTTCCACTTGACCTTTTGATTTCCAGAGTTGAAGAGAAGGATCTTGCAAATAGAGATGATGTGTGGACATATCTGTTATACCTCCTTTTTACTTTAGGGGAAAAATTACTTTCTGTAGAAAGGAGATAGCTTCAGTAATTCTATCATATTTACACGTGTTTGACATTGGCAGTTACTTAGGTTAGAATCTGAGGCTCATCATGGTGACAAAGAGTATGCAAATCTGATCTGGGGAGGATCAGAGCTCCTGAGTCTAGCATTGAATTTCTTATCCCATTGATTCATTCATTCGATTGTGCTTTCACTATATCTTGAAATTTTGTGGATAGATGTATTTTAAATTCCTTATATCAACTATGAATTACTCTTTTCCATAATATATGCAAGTCACATAATTTATTCCAAAGAATAAGTTTCTGAATTAATAGTTCCTTTTCCACTCATAAACAACTATTTTTCATCTTTCTTTCAAGAATTATGCACATTTACATAGTACTATATTACATAGTATATCTATGTAATACACAAGAGTGTGCATGTGTGTGTTCATTACAAAAAGCAGTGCCTGGAAGCAGGATCTTAGTTTCTCCCCTTTTTGATAGTTAAAGGTGAAAACCTGCCCTCCATAATTCAGACTCAGAATGAGGGCATTGTAATTAGAGCTGAATAATCATTCCTGGAAATAAAGATTGTTATGTGTATGTGTGAGTACGTGTTTTAATTATATGCTGTAACTTTTTAAAAGAAATTCGATATGTTGATTTCTGCCTGATAAAGTTCAATTAGGAAACTGCTAGCTATTTAATTATAGGTGATTAATCTTGCAGGTCTAACTCCTATTTCTTTCTTCCTTACCTTCGGTGTCTTCCTTTCTGTTGGCCTAAATAAACTTTTTTTTAAAGTATCGGTATATTTCTGCAAGTGTTTATCCTTTATTCACAAATGTCAAACAGAATATATCAGTGTTCAAAATGGAGTGATCACTACCAGTGCCAGTTATTCTAGTGTTTTAATCCATATCAGAGATGTGTGTGTGGACATTCACCTGGAATAATGTGTCAGTGCTAAGAATGCACCATAAGCTCATCATGTTTAAAAGTTTTGTACTCATACTAGTCAAATTCTTCCAGGATTTACTGTGTTTCTCTAGCCCCACCTATGTAGAGCAGCAGAAATTTAGTCTATTTCATCTAACTGAGAATATTTACATTCATTGGCAAAGGGAAGGGAAAAGTGGTCACTTCATAATTGTCTGATTTTTTTCATTCTTCATATCTCTATTCCAGAGCATACAAACAAAGATCTTACTATTCTGTTTCCTTAGGTCAAACTGAGCACATTTTGGTAATCCCGAAGTAACCTGGCTTTGTTCATGTGGTTTGGGCTCACCAAAACCAATGTTCTTTTGTTGTAGGCTTTTAGAGCCTGTTAGCTGTTATGCATGGAATGAGGACACATTGATAAAATGCTGAAGATAGCGCATCACCAACACATCATTTGTTCTCTCAGATCTTTTCTGTCTACTCACCTCAGTTGCATACAAAGCCATTTGCACAAGGACGAGAAAAGATGTCCGCTCATCTATTTTATTTCTCCTGGAAGTCAAGATTTTGAAGGCATATGGCAGAGTGGCTTGGGAAACTCAGCAGGAGAGGCGGCCTCTGAAGGAGCAGTTCTGGGTCATCCAAAGCAAGAGGAAGTTGTAACTGCTTCCTGCTGAGTCTCCTGAGGGGGAAGTGGCTAGTCTCATGGTAGAATTGTTTTTATAAATGGGACCTGGAAGTTGCTGCTGTGTCTGCAGAAGGTATTGCTGAATTTTGGTTTGAGGCGCTGTAAAAGGGAAAGGGCAGGTGGAAATACCTCCCTGACACCGGCTTTCCTCAGCCTCACTCATGGAGTCCCTGATCCACCTGGTTGAGACAGGGCCAACCAAGACAGGCTTCCTCCAAAGTGAAACACCAAACAGTGTCAGGCCAGTCTGGTTTTCTAAGCTTTTAGCTTTTATCTTGTCTTTTTCTCTGCTGATAAGGAGTGTAGACTATGCCCTGATGAAGATATGGAAAATGTTAGATATGGCCCATCCAGATAACTTTGCTGTGTAACAGTTCCCTTGTAGATTAGATCATTTTCTTCTTACAAGCTCAATGAGCTGCTTTTTTCCATGTGTTCCTGTGAATGCCTATGTCACAGTATCAGCTTGAAAAAAAAGGGGGGAAACAAGGAAAAAACTTTGTCACTGCAAGTTTTCAGAAGTCACATCTATGATGTGCATGCTGCTATCATTTCTTTTTCTCCCTTTAAAAGCATTTTGTATTTTTGCTGAACAGTACACAGAAAAAATTATCCAGAATCCAAGCCCTGGTGCTCAGTATTTTGTGTGTGGCACGAGAGAGGTCAGAGTTTATTGTATTTACATTATATGAGAAGACTGATAATTTTGGTGAGGTAAGGCTACTAAATAAATGGATTGTGGGGTTTCTGCTGATATTCAGTCTCCAAGATCAGACAGGATGCTAAGTACAGAGATTATTCCACTGCCTCAAAATGACCATGGAGATACAATGTCCAAATCTCTGGCTCTTAAAAATAAAAAAAGAAAAGGGGCCCTCCCTGCTGGCGGAGCAGGTTAAAGTACAGCACTAGAAGCTTCAGCCACTTCCAGATGAGTTCGATCCCTGCCTACCCCAGAGGTGACCCACATGACACGGCAGACCTCCCCTGACCTGCCTGCTACTCCCCTCAGCAGTTTACTTCATTAGTCGACCTGTTTTGTTCCCTGCTCTTTCTCTGGTGAATCCTCTCACTGCCTCTGCACCTCTGGCCTGTACCCCATTTCTGTATGCATAAATAAATAAATCTTTAAAAAAGAAAAGAAAAACAGATTTTAAGTTTTTTAGGTTTTGTTGACCATAGTCTCCCACACATTCCAACAAAATTTTGTGAGTACTGAATTTTGAATTGCATATTATTTCTACCTGTCACCCAATAGTCCTATTCTTGTTCATGTCAGTTAAGTTTGAAAGCTAGTAAGATAGCACCTGCTCCATACGACATTGGTCCTAGTGGCAGGGCAGGTTTGGTCCTGATGTCATAAGTTGAAGGTCCCTGCTCCCCTTATAGGGGAACCCTCAAAGAAACAGACCTTCACCTTGGAGCTTAAGGACTCAGTACCAAAGTGGCCCATTTTCAGGAAGGAAAGGATGAGATCAAGGTAGCCCATCAGGCTTTTAGATTGCAGGAACTATTTTATTTCAGCACAGGCACAAAAGCCCATGTTTCTCCAACTGAAATTGCTTTCTAGCCTTGAGGATTTTTTTTTTTAAGATTTATTTATTTATGCACACAAGAACTGGGATACAGGCCAGAGGTGCAGGGGAAGGGGCCGGTGAGAGGATTCACCATAGAGTAGGGAGCAGAACAGGCAGATGTGCTGATACGCACTGCTGAGGGGAGCAGCAGGTGGGTCAGGAGAAGTCTGCTATGCCATGTGGCTCACTTCCCTCGCCTGTATTGAACTGATCTGAAGCAACGCTGTAATCACTCTTCAGCAACCTTGTCCTTTTCTACTGAACAGTACTGATGCACCTTGAAAATACA
>NW_004567112.1:45993560-46017394 GCF_000260355.1 Condylura cristata
GGCTCTTCCAGCCTCCCAAGGCAGCCCATGCTGTTGTTAGGGGATGTTAGCTTCTGTCCCTGCTCCTTCTGCAGCTGCAGGAGCTGTAAGATGAGCAGATAGTTTGAGAAACAAAATGTCCTGGCCAGGGGGTGGGTTGAAAGACACAATTATGGGAATTATTACTCATCTTATTTAGTATAATTAGAGAGTGTTTTTCTCTGAAGAGCTCTGTATAAAGGTTGAATCAGTCGGAATTATTTATCCTAGGGAAGAGACGACTGGAGGGGAGGGGGATAACTCAACCGTTTTGAATATTTGCAAGACGATAACCAACTGTTCTGTCGTCTTACTGAAGATAGAAGATTAAGAAATTGGTAGGAGGGATCTAAATTAGATGTGAGGATTAATGCTTTACCAGTAAGTGTTATTAAACACCGACATGTATCCCTTAGAGAAAATCTAAGTGATTCTCTGCCTGGAGCTGGACATCTTGAGCTCTGATTTCCAGTGTGAACACTAAGGGCCGTCTGCAGGACTCAAGGGACATACACAGGCCTGGACTCCTAGGCCTCCAGCATTGATACACTAGGTATCATTGACCCTGAGGACAAGAAATGCAGCAATGTCATTGGAAGTCAGTCTGCAGCCTTCTGAGGATAAAGGCAGGCTTGGGGATGCAGCTTAAGGAAGAAGACCCTCAGTGGGGTAACTCCTGGCAGAGAGATGGTGAGGATTTCTTAGGTCAGTTCCACCTTCTACAAACATCAGATGATGGGGTCTTTCAGACTGACTGTCACCTATCTCATGCCTAGTGATTCATACCAGCTATGTCCCAGAAGTGACTCTGGCTCAGTCCAGAAACAGGCGCATGGCAAGCAGAGTGGTTGTTTCCCAGGGTTCCCCTGCCAAAGTGTAGTTTCATCACATGCTAGGTGCTCACTCTGTACATGGTGGCAGAAATGAATGAATGTGGGAGGGAGCAAAGAGAGATATGCACAGCAGTAAAGAGAGTCCCAGGCTTTTCTTACTCAACACCCGCCCCATCACCCCCCCTCCAACCCTCTTATTGCCTCCTGGTGTTCATACTCCCTTAAGGATCACTAGTGCTATGGACAGAAGCACAGACTTCAGGCAGCCAGACACACAATGTCCAAGAATGAAACACACTAGGGTAAAGTGGTAGAAAATTCTGGGTGCTGAGGTGAGCAGCCCTCATTCATCTAGGAGATGGAGTGCTACAGAAACAAACACCCCAAATTTCCAGATGCCTTGTGTTACTTAAACATGCTTTTTCTCTCACCAGGAATCCAGATTGTCATATGAAATCTTTCAACTTTTTCAAATAAAATTCTGAGATACGTAAATTTCAGTTGATACAGTGTTATATTTCAAAATCTGGGCATTCAATGTCATGATCATCATCAAAAGTCTAGTTCCACCTATCACCATATGGACAAAAAATTGACCATCTCTACATGTTTCACTCAACACTTAAACCACTTCCCCTCTGGTAACCAGCACTCTGTTCTTAGATACTAAAGGTTTTGTTTGGTTTGGTTTGACCTATTTGGGGGGGGTTTGTTTTTTTTACCTTCCATGTGGGTGAACTCATCTTGTATTTGTCTCTTTCTTTCTCAAGTATTTTTATCATAATGCTCTCAAAATCCAACCATATTGTCACAAAAGGCAAGATTTCCTTTTGTTGCTGAATAGTATTTCTTTATGTATATACACCACATTTTTATTATCAGTTTATCTATTGATGGGTACTTAGTTTGCTACTATATCTTGGCTATTGTACATAGTGATGCAATGAATCTAGGGGTACATACATATTTCACATTAATATTTTTTGCACCCATGGGATGAAGAGCAAGTCTTTCAAATTTTAAGTGTTGACATTAAAATTTATTTTTAAACACATCGACTTCAAGAAACACGTGTTTGTTACTTACTGTCAGTATGTAATTTCCCTTCAGAATCATGTAGAATTAGATTTAAATCCTGGCCACTTAATAGCTGGTGACTGTGACAAGTTATTAACCTCTCAGAACTTTAGTTTCTCTCTCACAGATGTATAGTTTGCTTCATTGAATAACATTGAGAAATGGAAAAAAAGCAAGAAATCAATATAGTGGCCTACATGTAGAATGTAAATATTAAATAACAATACCTAAAGTCATATTAACTTGAACCAAATGAATTTGCTGATGTATGTGTGGATAAGACCCCAAAAATGGCAATTCCATAAGTTTCAGTATATTAATATAAAATCTTAACTGTGAACACATTATTATGTTATCTTTATTATTATTAAGGTTTACCCATCTATTCCTTAAACACACCCTTATGATCTGTCTCTTGCTCTATTTTTTCCACAGTAGTTAGCCTGTTGATAGCTCATTTATTATGTTTATGGCTTACGGTCTTTCTGGTCCACCCCAACCTGTGTATATACTCTTCATCAAGGGAAGGATATTCCCTATTTTGTTCATTGTCTTCCTCCACTCACCATCGCCAGCACCTAGATGGGTGTCTAACACATCGTAGGCTCTGTACAGGTGTATTGAATGAATAGACTTACATGCTAGCTCTCCTTACACTCTGCATTTTCCTTCAAGTCTACAGGTTTAAGGAAGCTATTGAACTGCTCCAAATAAAATCTAAGTCAAGGTATTATGGTGATGGGTTTCAAGTACAAAACTAAAAGGATGGCAACACTGTACTGCAGATATAAAAAACTGAATCAATTCATTTAAAAAAATAAACTTAAAACTTAAAAAAAATTAAGTACTTATTTTTTTCTGGAGGTGCCTATAGGCTGTATTTTTAAAGATTGTCAATTATATTTGCCCTTAGAAGGAAACTAGGTTTTTCAGATAACTTCTTTACAAAAACACACAGTACTTTCATACTCTGGGGAAGCAGGGGGAGGGGTGCTGTACAACACATAGATTGATATTCAATAGTAAAGCGAATGTAGTGAAAGGAAATAAAAGTTTAAAAGCCCAATGGTACAGGGTAGGCCTGACAGGATTCCACAGAGACAGGAGAAAATGGTGGTATTGTCTTTGGAAGGAATGTCAGCCATAGACCGCACACAGCAGAAAGTGCTGATAAGCAGAATGACAAAAGCTGGTTTCTGATTCTGAGCTGCTGGTCGCACTTTCAGTATTCCACATATCATGATTAAGTATACAGAGTCTGACTGGAGGCCACAGATATGGTAAGCCCATGGGGAATTCTGGGACATGTGACATTGTTTGTAAGGATACAGGCAGCTTCCATACTCTCTGCTCCTTATCAGCCTCCACTTAAAGAGTTAAGAAAATTCTGACCAGCTCCCACCTCCTTAATAGGAGGTAGGGAAACCTTTACATTTCCCAAGGCGGATATTTTTAGATGCAATGCTCTCTCCAAAGTGTTAACTAATTGAGTTATCAGGTTTCATACTTGGCCACAGAGAATGGCAGTGGGAGAGGGAGAGAGCTTCCCAGAACAAGTAAGCCTTTACAGATTCCGAATGAAACGTTGTTTTCCTTAGAGAAGTGCTGCTTTGGCTTGAATAGTTATATCTTCAAAAAGTGTTTGTTGTGGAGTAGAAAGGAAGTGAACCTATCAGCACCCTGGATTGCTTGAGTGAAATGTGGAGGACAATGAGCTGGACTTTCTGTTTTGCTCCGATCGGAACTCTTGATTCATTGGCCTCTGATGTAATCTGGAATGTGCTCCGCACAGGTCTGTTTGAGGATGATGCTTCATGAAATGCAGGCAGATGGGGTGATTTGGGGTGTAGGAAGGGCCAGCAGATCAAGAATGTGAGAAGGTTTAAGTGTTGACTCCTGTGTCAAGAGAATCTGACGGCTCTTTCTGTTATAGTCATTACAAGGGCAGATGTAGATTTTTCAGCTGGGGGAGAAAACAGAGTTAAAATTTGCTTTTGAAATTCATGTGAATGTAAATGAAGCTGTAATTGGAGATTGGAAGTGTAATTCTATTTCTGTTTTAATAGAATTGCACTCAGATATAAATATGTCATTTTGTTTAATAATTTTAAAGCATTAGCATAATAAGCCATCCTCCTCTTAAGAAATATATAGGAAAAGGGGGTAAATAGTTGATTTTTGTTAATAAAACTTTTAAATATTTGATCTGAAGGAGTTATAAAATATTACTTAGATTATGATTCACTTTAAGTTTTCCTGTGATCTTTTTTCTGTCTTTGCAGTTGGCACCAATTCATTTAAGTGTGAGATCACATATATATCATAAATGTAAGGAGATAGTGTTAGCTATTAAAACCAGAAACTCAATTCTGAGCATAAGCTTAATAGTATGTAAGCGTAGTGTAAATGTCCTAATGACCCGAGGACGACATCATGAAAAGGAGGATTTTAGTACTAGGTGCTAATGTCAGTCATTACATGCTTAATGGTTTTCAGAAAAGAAATGTCAGTTCATCATGTTTAAAAAAAAAAGTTTGAAACATTTTCATATTCTTGAACTTTATTTTAAGTGAATTAAGTATTTATCTTGCCTTTTTTAGCGATAGGTAATCTTTTTGCAAAGAATATTGTTCTGTGACCTTTGGGAGATAGAGATTTTAATCTGAATGAGACATTGCAAACAGTATTGTGCCTTACAATAAACCCTTTTCAGACTTAAACTTTGAGATTCATAATAAAACTATGAATATTGTTCATGAGTTCCAGGAATTAATATCAATTATAATTTATTGGTAATATAAGCAGATTGGCAGATAAATCCTTTAAATCATGTTATGTCACTCTAAAACTAATTGACTCACCCATCAAAAAAAAAAATGAACTCTGTTGAAGTTTGAATTTCAGACTTGTATTCTATGAAAATTTTATGTACAAGTATAATGATATTTGCCAGTATCTAGTGAGGCTAGTGAAAAGTACTCATAGGGAGGTTTTTGTACCTATTACACATTTTCCAGTTTTTCAAGAATGTACCTGAACAGCTTTAACCTTTTATGAATTAGTTGACTTTAAAAAAAAAATAAAAAAAAGAAGACCTGAGATCCAAGAGGAAAAACTCAATAAAACCAGACCATCTTGTTTCTGACTCATGTCAGAATATATCAATTAAATGGTGAAAGCATCTGATCTCAGCCCATATGTGCTGCATTTTCTGTTTTGGTGGGCAGGCTGTTTAAAAATGTGTAATAAAATGATAGGCTGGATTTTAAAATTATCCGGCCCTGAGCAGTGACTCTGGAAGGGTACTGACCCAGTATAGCAATCACACAGAAGTCACGGCACAATGGAATGGCATATACTATTGCTTACTGGGTTTAATGGATAATGAATAAGGACTATTCATCTTTTGAGCTTCATTTCTGACTTGAATGGAAGACAGAACAGTTTATCTGCATGAGATGAACTATGGATAAAATGATTGCAAAGAGGGTATAGTAGAGAATTACATTTTCACAAGTGATCACTAATATCTCTTCTGCTTTGTTTTACTTATAGTTTCTATAGGATTGTTAAAGATTTTCCACTGGATTGCTCAATCTGTATTGGGGGGGAACTTTCAGTGATTTTACAACTTAATCTTATGAAACACTTGCATTGCAAAGAGTCAAGCAAGGTAGATGTGTGTATGCCTTTGCCAGTTTTAGAAGTTCTTACATAGATTGTTAATAATTAAGTTGTTAGGGAAGAACTAGTATTGCTACAAATTATTGATGAAAAAGTAACTTTTAAATGATGCCGATTAACAAAAAGAAAGCTATACTCTGAACACTGAACAAAGTGTAAGTTTAATGTAATTTTAATATGCATCTCAGAAGAAGTTAATGATAAGATCTTTTAGTAGCAAATATTGTAAATTATATTTAAATTCTATGTGAATACTTTATATCACATAAAAGTTCTTGTGATAAAATCACACAGAAATTTATTTTCTATATTCTACTTCAGATATGAGTGTTTGTGTATATATACATAAGTTTTTAAATAATTGATCATTAATAAGTACATATTTGACTGTTGGGGGAAGTAGAAAGTAGGATAATTGATACATCAAATTGAGAAAGGAATCAGAAAACCTGTTGTTTGAAATGGAAACTTTTAGTTATGAAAGTATGCTATTTGCTTAACTAAATTTGTTTTCTTCTATGCAGCAATACAAAGATAGGATCTTATCTCAGTCATAAATACTGAATACAAACAAGCATAAACAGTATTCTTAAACAATCTAAATGTCATATCTTTTTGAAGATTCTTTTTATAATGTTAAGGCACTTCAGCCACAGAATTAAACTGTATGTGCCAACTTGTTATGTTTTCTTTTTCCTGTGATCCTCGGAATATATTGCAAAGCTAATAATAAAACTAAGCAATGGATTATAGTTAGACTATCAATAAATATATTCTTAGATTATGTGATGGAAATTTTAAAGTGTTTTAAGAATATATCTATAGCTACTAATTAATCATTTATTACACATAAAATTTATATAATTCTTTTGCTTAGGAGTCTTTTTTTCAGCTCTTATCTATCAGGTAGATAGACTTACATGATAGATACTCATTTCCATATAATAATGTTGGAAAGCTAATGACAGTTTCCTGTAGTCAGTGACAAATGAGTGATGTTACCAGATTAGAAAGTAGAAAAAAATCAATATTTTAAATAGCTTTATAAAATTTGGGTGAGCTCAGTTTTATTTATTCTCGAATTATTGGTTATATTGTGTTCTAACAGCATCATTCTGATATATTATTTGACATACATATTTTTGTAATTCACTGATAATTCTATTATATTCTAAAAATAATAAGATAAAGCATAATTTGAATACTGTAGCTTTTTAAAAGCACACACCGTTTCTTTTGATCTCTGGAGTTTAGCATATATTAAACACTAAATGTCCAAATTTTTAAACAAATCCTCACCGTTGAATAGTGTAGCCTTTCATAATTTAAGCATTGTATCAGAAGAGCATTTCAAATTAATTGAAAGTAAGCTTGACATAACTTACATAGTTGAGATAGTGTCAAGCTATTTAATCAATTAGATTTATAATGTCTGGTCTTTTAGCCATCATTTAGTCTTATTATAGACACTATTTTAAAAGATCTTAAATATTAATGACCAAAATGTCACTGTTATTTCTAGTCTAAAATTTCCCAGAACATAGAATATGTACCTATAGTTGTGTTTAAACAACAGTGGCAAATTGTCTATAGAGAATGTTCTTGCTTTCTTTCTGACACAGTGATACCACCATATCAGCTGAGTAATGGATGTGTTGTTAGTTTGTCTTGTAGCATTTCTAAGTATTTTAAAGTTGACCTCTTGAGGACAGTATTATCCACTGAAAAAGTGTATTAGAGTTAAACTATTTGGAGTTTGTGGGCGTGGAAAGATTCCATATAGGAAGAGGCCCAATAGGCACCCTCAGGGTACACTTAGAGTAATCTTGGTAGATGCTTTGCAAAAATAGCAGCACTACATTTACTCTGCCTTCCTATTCAGTCACAGCTCTTGCCTGACTCTTGTTAGGATGTTATAGGCCTTGGTACCATTAGGTGAATACTTGAAAATTTTGCTATGACCCAGTCACTCTCAATGTATGCCCCAAGAAATTCTGGGTATTCCTGATGCTTTGCAGACTACTTGTGATATCCCTCACTTTTAAATACATTATATATTTAAGTCTTTGTTTCCTTCACATATATCAACCAAAAAAGCATATGGCCAACGATTGAATGCAGAAGTAGGTATGAATATCTATAACTTTAAGATATATATCTTTTAGAGATATATACAATTATTAAGCAGTATGAGTCATCATCTTTTTTTGATTTAATTTGGAAAATAGTGGTTTTTTGTGAGATTTATATTTCCTGTTACCATGCAATATGTGTTACTGCCATTTTTTTAAGAAAAATAAATGCTTATATCTTACTTTTACTTTTTTTAAAGATTTATTTATTTATGCTTACAGAACTAGGGTACAGGCCAGAGGTGTGGTGGGTGAGAGGATTCACCAGAGACAGAGTAGGGAGCAGAACAGGCAGACCTACTGAAATACACTGCTGAGGAGAGCAGTGGGTGGTCCAGGAGAGGTCTGCCATGCCGTGTGTGTCAGCTCCCTGGCCAAGGATTAAACTCGTGCTACAGTAGTTTCAGAGAGCTCCATAATGGGGTGTTTGACCTGCTGCACCACCAGAGACAGCCCCCACTTTTACTTTTTAATGCACTAAATGCCAACAATTATATAATGAATAATTAAAAGCTTTCTGGCCTGTTTGTCGTATTTTAAGAGTGTCAATGGATCATGAGACAAACAAGCTTGAAAACCACTACTCTGGACAGAGTACACTATGAATGTTCTCTGGCCTTGTTTGTGTGTCTAGCTTAGTAGCTAAAAGCATTGGGAAAATAAGGTCAAACTCATGAGTTCAGTCACTGAGTAATCTGTCGTGTTTGTTTGACTGTTATGGTTACAGCAAGCTTAAAAATTAATTTGAAATATTTAAGTTCTTTTTTCATCATAATGAATACATTGAGGGCCAATCACCAATGTCAGAACAATTTCTAATGATGTGTATATATTACCTTCCTTAATTCTGTCAATAGCTCCACCCATGAGTTAAATTTCATTATTGTTCTCATTTTACAGATGAGGAGAGAGATCTATAGTGTTTAAATAGCTTGTAAAGGTCACACAGTTTGTAAGCTGCAGAGCCAGATTTTGAACTCTGACATTCTGAATCTAGCGTCTGAACTCTGGAAGCATTAAACGGCTGTGACTTGCTTAGTAAGTGACAGTTAGTGTATATCTATCTCTAGCTCCCTAAAAAATGATTGTGTTTAGAGTTAGACCTTTATCTTCATACATGACAGGCAGCTCCTTCAATCTTTGCTGTCAGCGTCCTTGGAGCATGTCAGCTGTCACACTGTATAGCTGGACATTTCAACCTTACCTACCATATTATAACAATTTATTGCTGCAGACTCCAATGGTTACTTTAACTTTGGATTTAAATCTGCCTTTTCATCTTTCATTTCATATAATCAAAAGTAGCATCCTTTTTAACCTTTGTATTCAATGAATTTTTAAAATGATCTCTTTCACATCTGGGTGATACTTGCTCTTTTTCTCACTCTTCCTTTTTATGATTCAGTGTAAAAATGTGAAGTCTTATAATTAAAATTCTTGCCTGGGAAAAATAACATTTAAGATATTCAAATCAGTCATTCAATCTGTATACCTATCTGTGTTTCTGCTTTCACGGGTAACCTAACCTTATTTTAGAACATTTGTTTATTCATTTAAATAAGGACTTACTTAGCTATATTTTTACTGAGGGCTCTTAAGATCTCTTTATTGATCATAGACTTAAGTAGAAATAAAAATTAAAACTGGAAAGAGCAATAACATTTTTAAGTATTTTTAAAAAAACGAGTGTGAAACCACCCTCCTGCAAGCCCCCCAAAAAGGCAAATAGTTTCATTTACCAGCAAAGCTCCAGCTGCACCAGCTGGCACACAACATTTTAGGATGATAAATTCAAGAACCCTTCTCTCACTAGCTAACGCCTCCTCTCCCTCTGTTGCCGTGGGCCTCACCCTTCAATTCCTCTGGGCGTTCAACCCCAGGCCTCTAATTATCTGACCAGGAAGCTAAGTCCAATGTGTTTTCCAGGCTATTTCCCACCATGTAAAGTATATTGTGCATTGGAAGAAAATAGTTATGTTTGTAATATTAAGCCTAGCCACACTAAAAAATCAAGCTATTTATTTCTAGACCTTAAAAATAAATTGGAAAAATGTTCACCTCCTCAAGTAAATACTCTTTCTCTTCTCCTGATACCTAGACCAATTTTAGCTTATCACTGTTTTCAGTAGCTATATTTAAAATGTGAATAGTTCCCTGGATTAAATATTTTAGGACTCATGCCAATACCTCCTACATAATAAGGATCCTTAGGCATGAAGACTTGACATCCTTGTTCTGATTCATAACATAACAAATAAATGGAAAAATCCCAAACAGTTGACGTATTTTATATAATCCACCATGTACAAGGCCAGAAGGAGCTGCTCTAACTGCTATGCATTTTTCTTCATGATGAATAGTGATAGCTTCATATTACAAGGTACATTTCTAAGAGACTGAAGTTTTCTGTTGTTGACTAGCCAATCTATACAGCAGCATCACACTTGTTTTCTAAACAAGGTTGCCCACAGACACCTAAATTTTGACTCCAAATTACTATTCCATTGGGCAGTTAACTGCTTCATTTGGTCTCCAGAGACCGTGCTATTTCTATGATAGCTCTCTTCATCTATCAGAATTGGGTCCCTATGCTTAGATACATTATTGCCCCCCACCAGATCTTAGGAGAGCTGTCACTAGTGGTCGTTTGGTAAAGATCCAATGGGATCTTGGAGATCTCTTTCAGCTAAGGAGTTAGGCAAGAAAATCTTTACCAGGTTCTTTTACTAGTTCAAACTATAAAATTGGGAACTTCCTCATTCTCATTTTTGTACCAGCAAACTGAGGGGAAGAACATGAAATCTACAAATATGAATTCTATTTTTAACAACTTCCTAACTCATTAAGCAAATTGTCTCTTTACTTCTGTTTCCTATTTATACAAGATGATACCTCATTCTCTACCTCTCTCAAAAGATAAGATTTGTGTAAAAATAGAAATATACTTTTTGTTTGTAAATACATAGCAAAGCTGTGTACTAAAACTAAGACTTAATTGTTACTGCACTGAATCTTAACAGTTTCCTAATTCAAAGCTATGTCCTTGAAATAATTTAGTATTGTTCAGGTAAGGCAAGGGCACCTATATTAATGACCATAATTGTAATGGAGGTACTAGGAGGTACATATCAACTGAGGCTTCTGGGGCTGGGGGAGCCTGATTGGTTGAGACAGCTGATTTACCTGATGAAGAGTGGTGTAGGGATTATGCATTAAGCATTTTATTGGCAGTGCTGCTCATGGGGACCGAAAGAGAATTTCTTAAAAGGCGTGTTCATGTGGGAAATAAAATTAAGACAGATGAGCTATATGAAGCATAGCAAAAAAGGGCAGAGGGCTGACTGATAATGAGAAAGGTTTCAGGCCGAATGACTCTATACATTTTTGTTCCATGCTTGCCTTCTGCCTAACAAATGGCAAATGCGTCAGTTGTTGTAGAGAGTCTGTCATCCACAGAACTTTAACATTACAAGCCAACAGTAACTGCCAGATATTTTGTGTAACCTCCCATTAGAGCCTGGTTTTAACCCTTTGAGGGAAATCATTCCCTAAAAGATGATTGACATTTCCCAAAAGACTAATCCTTTCTCTTAATATTCTATTTTTGTGGATTAGGAGAGAAAAAGAAATCCTCTGGGTTGTTCTATGTTCTGAATAGTCAAACACAGAGAAAGTTGCAGATAGATTTTGTTCTTTCTCAAAACAAATTATTACCCATTTAGTTTGTATGCTTTACTCTTATGAAACTAAAGGCAGACTTGCCCTGTATTTAAAATTTCCTTGACTATATTGAATAGTTAATTTGTTTTCATTTTAAAATTCAAAATTCTGGGGTAAATATACCATTTGCTATGTCGATAGGTTAGAAATCCTGCCTGCAAGAGAATTTGTTCTAAGACTTGACCATTGCTTATTTGAAAAATGAACCATTTGTCATTAGCTGTGAGTGTACCTGCTCCTTGCGTGGTATCCTGGAACTTTTAGAGGAGGAGAGAGCTCATCTGTCACCAAGTCAGGTCATTCTAACTTACCAGTTTCCAGCATTCGTTATAGCGTTCTGCCTAACACATGCTAGTGTTAGGACATACTCTGTGTGACTTCTAAAAGTGAGGAATGTTCTTTACATAAAAGGTTTAAATCAGATTCACCTGAAATTTTGCTTCAGGCTAGTACCAATCAGGTCAAAATATTAATATTGACCTCATATTATAAAAGCTCTCCTCTGACACAAATGGTTTTAATATTCCTGGAGAGGTATGTGAAACTAACTCTTTAAAATCTTACTTTATGATTTCACAGGCATCAGACAAACTCAAATTCATTGTACCACTGAACAGAACCAAATGTACAGTGAGGAATATTGGAAATAACCACCCGCAATAATCAGCATAAGTCTTTCCTCCCCCTTGGGAAACATCTTTTCTGTATTTATTTTTATTTCTAATCAGCCTCCCAGAGAATTTGTAGGGCTTTGATTTCTGGATGAGAAAAGACATTGTATGGAGCCAGATTCTGGATCTTCTTTTGATGAAAACCAGATCATTTTAGAGACATAATGAGAGTGGGTTTTATCAGCGAGGCAAGGTAAATCTCTTCAAAACATTGCCTTTAAGAAAATAGAATCCTGCCAGCACTGTGTTTATTTGTTTGATTGATTCCCACTCCCCTCTACACAGAGATAAAGTTTGGGAGATTTTGCTCTTTAGTGTTAGCAGGTCCGCTGAACACAGACACCCTGGCAGGTTTGCAGTGCGCAACAGCAGGGGACCTTCTGGCATGGATCCCAGGGTAAAGATGCTAACCATGCACAACATGTGTTAGGGGACAGTGACCTCATTCTCAGGGATGAACTGGGGTGACTTCCAAGCAAAATCCTAACAAACAAAGGCAGGCTTGTAGTAATTCAAAGAAATCTGTGGAGACAACTCCTTTACTTTGAGAGGCTTTGGTAATGATGATTACATGTGTAGAGAGCGTGTAGAAGCATTTTCCTTATTGGTCAAGCCTTACCTCCCTCTACTACTCTTAGTGATTGATGGATGGGAGAATGCTGGTTTGGCTTCAGTAACTCAGTAGCTATTAAAAAGTGAATGAAACTGTAATAACCTCAGGTCTTGTCTAAGTCAAGGGATTCAATTTTTTTTCAAGCACTTGCCATGAAACACACACACACACCACAATCTTTATTTAAGATCTGTGTATCTCGTGTCTCTACACATACCTTAAAAGGACTTATTTGCTGACATAAAGGCCTCATACCCTTTTGATGGGGTGGGGAGGAGAGAAGAAAGTCTTCAGAGGATCTGAGGTTTCTATTGGCAGGAGGCAGATTGTAACATGAATGTCACAGTTGTTTTAGGTTGCACAAATGGTTGCATTCTTTTCAAATTGGTGAAAAATTAGATCATTGTGCAAAATATCTATAAAATATCAGCACAAAACATCTTACTCTAAAATATCTGGCAACTTTGAATGGACACTATCTAAATAGCTATCTCCCAAGGTTTTAGCAGTGATTCTGGCCTGGTCGGTAAGAAAAATCTACCCTTTGTCTCTGGCTCTCCTCTTACGTGCTTGGGCAGCACTGTGTTCCAAGGAGCATGGACACTGACCCCATTCCTGAACTCACAGCATTAAACTCAGAAGACTGTGACCCTCAAGCCATTGGCCTTTTGTTGTTGGAAAGTATTCTATTCTAAATAAACACACTAGTCTTGGGTTTTGAGAAGTTCTGCAAAGCAGCTCCATTTATACTTCAAAGCTCTAATTGGTATTGAAATCACTAATTAAGGAGCAATGCTATCGAGGGCCTTGAGATTTGGATAAGCAAGCCCATATTGTACAAGTCCTTTTCCAGATTTAAAATTATTTACAAATCTTCATCTACCAACAATGACTTCCCTGCGCTACTAGAAAAGTCTGTCTTTAGTACCTGATTCTAAAGCTTTGCTTTTAACATGGGAGCATAGGACAGTAAAGGAAATGGGGAAGAGGCAAAAATGAAGGTCAGCATTTAAAAATATGGTGCTAAGATGTCTACATTGTTTTAGTGAAATGAAGCCTGTCCGCAGAGCTCCACAATGCCCATTCCATCACTCTTCTATTCCACTGCTCCTCCCTGAATCTCCCTATCACAGCCAGGCTTTCACAATAGCCCAGTTCAATGGCACTTACCTCTGGGCCCAGGTTAGAACTGATTGAGCTGCATTTGTCAAAACATGCCATCTGGGCCCTCACTAGTGGCACAGCTAGTTGGAGCACTGCGCTACAAAGTTAAGTCAAGCTGTGGCTGCTTCAGTGTGAGTTTGACCCCAGCCCCAGAGGTGACCCACATGGCCCAGCAGACCTCTCCTGTCCTGCCTGCTGCTCCCCTCAGCAGTGTACTTCATTAATCTGTCTGTTCTGCTCTCCACTCTGACTCTGGTGAATTCTATCACCATCCCTGCACCTCTGGCCTGTACTCCAGTTCTGTATGCATAAAGAAATAAATCTTAAATAAAAAAAAAAAAGACTAAACCATCATTAAAAAAAGTGCCATCTGAGACCATTTGAATCTGTGGGGGTGGAACCTGACTGTCTGGTTTGAGTGTTTTTTGTTGTTATTTTTAATCTTCCTCTGGAGATCTTGAGGCTGGGTGAATTAACAGTCATTGATCTATAGATCTTTTTGTCTCCACTTTCTCCCACACTCTAATTTGCTGTCAGCTATTTGAACTAGAATGTAGATTTCATGAATTTTTTTCTGCTCCTAAATCCAGTTAACTGTTTCCTGGTATGTTCATGGTGAAATTGTATCAGGTTTATCTACCTTTGCAAAGCTTCTGTGAACTTCTTTTGTATTAGTCCTCCCAAAGGACTTTCCTTTCAGTAGGGGTCAGCTGTTCACTATTCCTCAAAATTTTTCATTTCTATTACTCCTGGCCACTTTTCCTTTCTTCTCACTGCTGACTAAGAACTCTCCTGAAGTCCTACTTCCTTCTCAGCTGGTTCCACCTATGTCGGTACAGAATGGCTTTTCTCAGTAAGCTTCTATGAACTTTATCATTTCTGCACTTTCCTCTGCTATGGCCTGCTTTACACAGCTAGATTATAAAATAACTGAAAATTGTCCTGCTCCTTCAAGGTAGAGGCTAAGTAGGCATTTCTGATTAACTGGGAAATTTTGATACCTTCATTGTCTATGGAATGATTAATGTAATATCTACCTTGAATATTTGTTGTAATTTAATAGAAACGGTATGTTATTTATTATTTGAATACCTAGACATATATTCTCCATTTCAAAGATAGCACAGTGGAATTAAAAAGGTAAGAAAACAGATTTATTTGCTTTCTGGATATTTCTGCATTTACATGTTGGTACTGCTGCTTACATTTCAGTTAGCAGGTCCAATGTGAGAAGGTGAGAAAATTGGTGCTGTTTGTGGGTCACACTTTCTGATGGGTGTCTCAAAAGCAGGGATTGTGGTCTGTAGGATCTGATCATCAGAATAATGAAGGGTTTTGAAAAACTTTATTGAAGGAAGCTATTAGTATCTTAGAATCTTCTTGCAATTAACTTCTTAAGAAGAGAGCATGATTATTGAAAGGTTTTTTGCATGGCAAAAATTCATCAGTGATCATTTGGTTCATTTTATCAAAGATTTATTTATTTATGCATACATAACTGGGCTGCAGGCCAGAAGTACAGAGGCAGTGAGAGGATTCACCAGAGACAGAGTGGGGAGCAGAACACGCCAACTGACGAAGTACACTGCTGAGAAGAGCAGCAGACAGGTCAGGAGAGGTCTGTGGCACCATGTGGGTCACCTCTGGGATGGGGATTGAACTCATGCTAAAGTGGCTTTTGCTTCTTAGTGTGCTGCACTTTAACCCATTGTGCCACCAGGGAATACCCTTTTAGTATCTTTAAAGGAAGCTAGAAATTAAAGTATCTCTAAAGGAAGCTAGAAATTAAAGAAAGCTGTGAAGAATTCTGACTATCAAATCTCTAAATTTTTCTGATTTTTAATTTAGTCCATTATAGTCATCCATCTCCCTCACCCATATCTGATTCAGCAGTTAATCTTTTAAGTAGTTATTTCTAATAAGTCATTCCAAAGCTTTTAATTAAGTTTTCATCCAAATAATCTTTCCCTGTTCAACATTTTATTGCACAATTTAAATATCTAGGTAAATTGCATAAGTACAACAATCAGAGCAACCAGCACAAACCATTAGGGCAAAAAACAATTGACTACTGCTAGAATCATGTGGGCATGGAAATTATAGAAAGAGGCCTTCTGTATTTGGACCTCATTCTTTGTTAGACAGAAGTGAGGGAAAGGGAGGTTAATTAAGAGAACAATGACCATACTGCAGCCCTGTATGGAAAGCACTTGTCGGAAGTACTATCCACTCCCAGGATGCTAACTACATGTTGTTGCTTTTTCCCTTTACTTGATGAATATGTTCCTTTTCCTCTTTTCTATCCCTTTAGAACATATAAGCAAGGAAGACATTAGAGGATAGGAATTAAGGGTAGAAGTCTAAAATTTGAGTAGATGGGAATGTTCATCCTAGCTCTGTCTGTTTCTAGAAAAATGCCCCTGGCTTCCAACTTCTGATCTCTAAGGTGCATGCAGTCTTCAAAGATCTGTGAGAATGAAGTTGGTACAAACTATTGAAAATGGCTCACTTATTATTAAGTGTCCAATGAGTGTTTGATAGGATAATATATTCTTTGATATCAGGATCATTACATGCCTTAGGGTTCAGAGGCACAATCGAATGCAGACTTTACCTGTATATTCTTTCAAATGGGTATTCCTAACACAAGCTGTTCCACAAGTAATCCTAGCAAGCAAAAATAAGGCATGTGCCCAACATGCATTGGGAAACCAAAATAAATTCAGATCCACTGAGCTGTTTCTTTGTTTTTGAAGGAAACGTTTGCCACTCATCTCTTGTCTGTCTTTGGTAAATTGGAAAGAGAGTAAGGCACTGAACAAGATACAGAGCAGACTTATTTTGTTGACTGTTGAGTTGGTGTAGTTTTTGAACAGGACACGCAACTACCCTAACACAGATGACAGTCCATCTTTATAGACGACCCAACAATTAAGCAGAACAAACCAAGTTTCTCGTGTTGATCTGGAAAAATAGCACAGATGAAGTAACTTTTAAACTGAATCTAAGACTTACTAGGTCAATCTCTTAGTGGGGAAGTGGGGTTGAGCATTACTGGCAAAGTGTCATGAGTGAAGGCACAGTGCCAGGAAATTACAGGACCCATCCAGAAATAATGTCCTTGAGGAATAATAAGCGGTCAAGATTGCTTTCAAGATCATTGTTCATGGTTTAGTTCAAGCTAGAAGTGTTGGGGTCAGGTTGTGAAGGATCTCTGAAATTATGAAATTGAATAATAAGGTTTAAAAGCAGAAACAGTTTTACAAATGAAGTATGTCATCAAACATATAAATCAGGGGTAAAACTGAATTAGGTATCTGGGAGTCTTAGCCTTACTCTTGATTGCAGTATTCTAGAGCACCAGGGCTCCATAGAACCTTTGATGTTAAGCAAGAGCCTGAGCTTGTTGTCAAGCAGTAGTAAGTTCAATGCTTGCTGCACTATGTGAACTTGTAAGTCATGTAACTTGCAAATCTTCTAACTTTTCTTACACTTAGTTTTCCATACCCTTAACGCAGATTCCCATTTTGTTTGACTTTTTAAGAAATAACAGTAATACCACATGATGAGAATATACATAAGTGCTTAGTGAAATCCCTGACCTGTAGAGCTGCAGTAGGCACTAAGCTGCAGCTCTCATCCTTGTCATGATGTTCTCAGAGCCCTTGGTGGCTCCATGCAAGCTCCCGAATATTCAGTGTCTGGCCTACTCATATTCAGCTAGGGTCCATGTGCCAACTTCAATCTCCTGCAGCTTTTAGAGGATTTTGCACATCACTGAGCATTTGGTCCAAACTGGACAAGTAGCAGACTATATGGAAATGAAATGATAAACATATTTTCAGTTATTACTAATGCTAAGAAATTAGGATAGTAATGAGAAATAAGCCTTTTGAAGTGCACCTGTGACTGGCACAAAAGTAAGAAATCTATGAATGTGAAAAATTATGTGAAAGAAGAATCAGTTTTAGTTGATTGAATAGACATAGGCCCCAGGAGAGAAAACCTGGATCGTGACCAAAGTGAATAATCTATTAAGAGATTTCCAGTTATGTTCCCAAAAGTATGTTCCCAATATAAAGGTAGGCAGGAAGTAAACCCCTCACAAAGAAAAGTACAGCAAAAACTTGCCTGGCTCAATTTGTTACCAGATGGAAGGAGGAAAAAAAAATTCTTCCCTAGGATTTGTAATCACAAGAAATCCCTCCTATCCTTACCAGTTTGATATCTAAATTTATCTATGTAGTCTTTTTAAAAACCTCAAGGCAAGCAGTTCTTTAAAAATAATCTTGGATTGATAGTACCTCAAGCCAGTTGGCAGAAATGATCTTAAATTCCGTTTTTTGGAATAAATGGTTTAGACCCAAGCAAATCCTCAAAGATTATTAGCTAAGGAATATGAACCCATAATCGATGATTACAAACCACAGAAATTAGAAATTGGTAAGTCACTTTGACCAAAAAAATTACTATTAAACTAGTAAAGTTGAATAAGCATATGTCATGGACCCATTATTTATGATAATGGGTATATACCTTGAAAAATCTTGTCTGTGTGTCCAGGAATACTGCCCAAATGTTCACATCAGCACCATACATAGTCTATCCAAACTGGAAACACATAAATACCCGTCAACTCTGCATAATCACATAATGGAATCTTCTGAGGTGCAGTGATAAATTGAATAGAGTTAAACATGTCAACATGATGATTATAAGAAATGTAACATTCAACAAAAGAAGCTTGTCACAGAAGGATATATAGTGCTTGCTTCCAATTACAGTGTGCTGAGACAGTCCACAACATAAATATTTAGCTTGAGGTAAATACAGGTATTAAAACTATTTTTTTAAAGGCATGAGAATGATTAATTAGAACAGGGGATGCCTTTGGCAAGACAGTTGGGATGGATGGTCCACATCTTTAATGTAGACTCCTTTCTTGATTGAAATTTTAAGAAATAATGTATAATAACATGTGCATAAATCTACATAATAATATCATAAAATACTTGGAAGTCTACAAAGCTGCTTGTAACTTTCATTCTTCAGGTAGTTTGTGTTTCTTTTATGATTTTATGGTCTTTCTGTTATGAATGTTTGTCTTATGATTTCTTTTTTAATTTCATGCATTTTAGGTGTTCTTTTTTTGTGGTATACTTTATAATAAATGTTTTTAAAGAAAAGTAGAAATGATAAAAGCCCCAGAGACAGAAAACTTGGTAGGATGCAACTTTCTGGAAAAGAGTTTGAGGGAAAGAATAAGAAAAGAAAAGAAAAGAAATATATATATATATATATATTTACACCAAAGTTGTATCCTAAGTGATTAGAATAACCTTGGACTCTTTAAATGGAAATAAGGAAATACAGAGAATTTATTAATGTTACATTGCTACCATTAGCATCTAGTTGCAGTGACAGATGTGTTATATGGTCTAGTTAAATATCGTTGCAGTTGTTGAGGTAAGTAAATGTGGGACATTGAACTGGAAATGCTTTAGTGCACAGATGGGCACAATGTAAATACAGAGCATTGGGCTTGGAGGGAAGATAGAAGCCAAGGTCATGATGAGGTCACTTTGGGATTGAGTACAGGCAGGAAGGAAATGTGATTTCTGTAATGGAAAAGGGCAGCTTTTCAGTGATAGACTGAGCCCGTGAGGAACAAAGAGGAGTGGACAAAAAAACTAACAGGAAGATTTTCAAGAAAAAGAAGGTGATCAGTACCATCAACTGGTTGAGTGTTATAGAGGACAGAAGTAAAATTAAGTAATGGGAATTAATATTTGGGAGCTCATTGGTGAATTTGTGCTGAAAGACATTATTGATGATAAAGTAGTCATATTGTCATGGACATAGCTATGAATTTTAGTTTTAAGGAAATAGTGAATGTAAACTAACCCTTCAAAATGTTTGATGATTATATTTTTAAAAAATAGTAATTTTTCATTGAGAACTTGCTATTTACTCACACTGTTAGTCACCTTACATGAAGTTATCTAATTTCATTCTAACAGATCATTTTAGCCCCATTTGATAACTGAAGAAAATTGAGGCACAAATATCTTAAAATTTTGCCAAATGTAACATTGTACATGAGTGAAGTAGCTCGGAATATTTCAGTTAACCAACCCTTTACTGTAAAATATAGAGATAACTGTCATTTGGAAAAAAAAGTAATATGTAGAAAATTGAATGGAAAGATGATTTTTTGTAGGTTTAAGAAACAAATGAATCTGTAGGCAGACAGAAGGGAGGGGAGCAGTAGAGGAAAGGAACCTGAAACTCATAAGAAAGATCTTACTCTTTGCATGTTCCCTAGATAACTAAAAGAATTGTATATCAGATATGAATGGATCCCCGCAGTTGTCCCCAAGGTTTGGAAGCAATGGAGAAGAACTATTAGATTCTCACTGAGTCTCCAGTCTACTGTTAGCCTAATCTTGAGCCTTGATACAAACTTAATGAAGTAATTAGATCTGAAGAGTATGTTATCTGCAAGTACCTACACAGTTAACTGGATACATGGAATGATGAATGAAAGATGAATAAATGAATGAATGAACTAAGAGTGACTAAGCGTGAGCAATGGATAAAATGCTTAGTACGACCTTTCACAGAGTAGTGGTTAACAGCCTAGACTCTGGAGTAAGAAGGTCTGGATTAATATCCCCACCACAATTGTACAAGGATATATACATTTATGTATTTTATATTGTGCCTAATTAAATTAGAATAAGCACTTGAAATGGTGTCTATTTATAGTCAGAGTTATGAAGTTATTGCTGAGGTTGACACTCAGGGAATGTTTATTCTTTCTAATCACTGCTCTCTGCTAAATGACATCAGTAGAGTACAGCAGGTCATTTGAATAACATATTGTCGAGTGTTACTGCATTATAATGTTGATGAAGGGAGAAAGTTTTCTGACCAGAGCCACTTTCTGTGTGGAGCTTTCATATTCCTCCTACAATTGCCTAGGTATTCTCTGCATACTTTAGTTTTCTTCCATATCCCAAAGATTTGCATGGTAGCTTCATGGCTGCATCTAAGTTGTCCCAGTGAGTGTGTGTGCGTGTGAGTGTGCTGTCCAGTGTTGGCCCCTCAGCCATTGGGATAGGCTTTCGCCACCAGAGGCTGGGATATGTGGGTTGGAAAGTGGATGGATGCATGAAAACAAGTTATTGTTTAATATTGAGAGAGGTTTGAGTCTTTAGTTAGAAGTTTAGTGATATTTTTGTCACTGGAAATATACTGTTGGAACTTAAACTATCTTTTGACTGGTAGCCCATGGTCAAATTAATTTCATTATAAAGTTATCTTGCTTAAAGTTGCTGATTCCAAGAGTTTATCCATGATGCAAAGTGAGGCCTTGCTTTGCAATAGTCTGTCGTGATCCATGGTTTCTCTTCTTGTGGTTTCAGTTACCCATGGCCCACATGGTCTAAAAGTATTATAACACACAGTAAGATAAACAGAGAAAGCCCACATGCACATAATTTTCATTACATTATAGTGTTGTAATTGTTTTATTTCATTATTATTGCTAATTTCTTACTGTGCCCAATCTATAAATTAAAATATATCATAGGTAAATATGATTGCCATTGAGTATCTGGAACACATCCCTCAGATAAGGGAGGGACTAATGAACAAGTAGAAATTGAACTAGTAGATTACTTCATAATCATGTTTAACTCTGTCCTTAAAGCTATTTCTTTGAAAAGAAACACTGCTCATTTTTCTTTCTTGTGAAAAATAAAAGCTAATTTGATAAGCCATTGAATGGTAATCAAAGACACCATCATTTCCAAATTCTTTCAGATTTTGGTCACCCCAGGGGAGATAAACATTGGCCAACTTGATTATATGTATTTTGTGCCTATTATCTCCTTAGGCAGTGACCTCTTCTGCATGACTTTCATGTGGTAAGCTCACCTTCTCAGGGGACCTAATTTCCTTCCATAGTAATTTGTCTACAACTGGTGTTGTCATTGCTTTTTGTTTTTTTTTTTTAAGATTTATTTATTTGTGCATACAGAACTGGGGTACAGGCCAGAGGCTCAGGGGTGGTGAGAGGCTTCACCAGAGACAGAGTGGGGAACAGAACAGGCAGATAGACAAAGTACACTGCTGAGGGGAGCAGCGGGTGGGTCAGGAGAGGTCTGCCACACCATGTGGTCACCTCTAGGGCAGGCGGGAATCGAACTCATGCGGAAACGGCTTTAGATTCTCAGTGCTGTGCTTTAACCAGCTGCGCCACCATGGAGGGCCAAGAGTCATTGTTTTAATAGTATTCAAGATTAAAAAATAAAAACAGGCTGTTGCTACTAATTAAGAGTAATCCCTAGTTGTTTGATGAAATGACAATGAAGAGATCCAACACATTGAGATCCTAAAGCAAAATATTACCATATTAATATTAAGGAAGCAACTATATATACATATGTGCTGTGGGTAGAATTTGAAAGGGAAAAAAAATAGTGAAGAGTCCATTGTTTACCCTGCTGCTTTAGTGTCATATTTTGGAAAAGTATAGAGACAAGTGGTTCTTCATTTGTGCCGCATCTGTTTTGTTTGCCTCTCACAGACAGATATGGCCCAAACTGCAGTATTCCACAATGCAAGCCACTGGTGGTGGAGAATTAAAAAAGGGGAAACTTCTTGGATCTTTTTGCTGTGCTACAATTTTCTTCTTAAGTTGTCAGTTTTCTTTATGGCAATCTTTGTTCCATCTTGCTTGTTCTTTCTTTTCCTCCTATTTCCTTCCCCTAAACATGTGCTTTAAGTGTAAAATGGCTGTTTGCTGTGTATCAGTGTGTTGAGCATATCTGTATGTAATAGAGCAAAGTGAAGAAAGTGAATTTTTTTGTCCGAGAGTTTTGCCTTTTTATTTTTTAAAGATTTTTAAATTTTTTATTTATGCATACAGAACTGGGGTACAAGCAGAGGTGCAGGGGCGGTGAGAGGATACACCAGAGACAGAGTGGGGAGCAGAATAGGCAGATGGATGAAGTACATTGCTGAGGGGAGCAGCGGGTGAAACAGGAGAGGTCTGCTGAGCCATATGGGTCACTTCCCTCCCTGGGGATCGGGGATCAACTCACGCTAAAGGGTCCTTGGCCAGATTTACAGTGCTGCGCTTTAACCCTTTGAGCCACCAGGAAGAGGCGCTAAAGTTTTTCCCTAAAGTTCTTCGGTAATAAATAACCTCAAAGAATTGATGGCAGAACCACTAGTGGAATTAATAGAATAAAGACATTCACCAGAGCACTCTTATTATTAGGGCTGGTTCTTAGACATGATTCATGAGCAGGTTTGTCAATCCTGAGCCACACGATTCAGTGTGCAAATCGTGCGTGCAAAATGTACATTTGACGTGGGTTTGCAATTTTGGTATGCGTGTGCACCTATATGTAATCATTGAAGGAAAGAATTTCTTCAAAAAATTTTTTAGTCTCAAAAGAATCCAAATACTGAGTAGTAGGGAAACACTACATAAGACTTGTTTTTGGTTTTGCTTTTGGCATTTTGTCATTAAGAACCACTGAGCAGAAAATGGTAACATATTGTCAAACCTGTTAAATGTGAAGAATTTCCTTGAAAGAACACATCTTTTAAACTTCTCTAGCTGCTTTTTTTATGGACTCACATTCAAAGTTTGGGGTGCTTAACTCACAGTTGTTATCTCTGGTGTTTGAAATATCTAGGCAGACCGATATCATTTGTCCCCAGAAACACATCTGAACACTTCTGGGCAAATTCACTGACAAGCCATTGAGCAGACACAAAGAAGATGATATTTTATGGTACAATGAGCCATCCTTGTATTGTTGCTTTATTTCCAACTGAACTTACCAGACAAAATGTTATCCTCAATACAGCAAACTTATTTTAAAAAAATAACTTGAGGCCCTCC
>NW_004567112.1:46017649-46068445 GCF_000260355.1 Condylura cristata
AAATCTTTAAAAAAAAAAAAACTTGATATTGAGGTTAATACAAAATAGTGTCTTTATAATGTTAAGCAATAAACAATGACATGTAGATACTATAGGCAGAATTTGGAAGAAAAAAATAGTGACGCATCCATTTGGAAAAGTTTAACAGTGAGATGAACACAAGTGAATCTTCAATTATGCCACATCTATTTTATATTTCCTTAAATTCTCAAAACGTTGTGCTTTAAGTTAAAACCATATTTCTTTTTATTTTTAATGCTTACTTTGTAGCAGAATTGGGTATAGGGCAGAGGGGCAGGGGTTGACAGGATTTTCCAAAGACAGAGTGGGGAGCAGAACAGGGATCTACTGAAATGCACTGCTGAGGGGAGCAGTGGGCAAGACAGGGGAGGTCTGACACACTCTCGGTGGCTTAGCTCCCCGGCAGGGGATCAAACCGAGGCCATAGAAGTGATAGTGCTGAGACTTAATCCCTAGGCCACCAGGGAGGAGCAAAACTGATATTTCTTATCCTTCCTTACTTTACTGTCTCCTCTAATTAAATGATTTACATGCTTTTTTTTTTTTTAAATCCCAGCATCATTTTAGCAATACCTGTGTGTGCTACAAGAAGTCCTACTCAGTGGCTTAGCTTATGGTCTCTGTACCATAAAAGAATCTCAACTTAAAAATAATTAAGATTCCTAGATTGTTCCAAGCTATCTTTTACTTAATACAGTTATTTCAGCTCCAATTTACTTATTTATCAATATATTCACTCATTCACAAAACATTTATAGGTACCTTCTATGTTGCAGCAGAAACTAAAAGATGAATATACAAATAGTCACTGTCTTATGATAACTTCAACCATGTGGCAGTGTAATAGGCCAAAGGTTGAAGTCTGTTGTAGCATTTAATCTTTCAATAAATTAGTTTGCTGTTTATTTAGGTTCTCAACTAGAATTTCTACCTCCCCACCCACAGGAAATTTGGCTATTTGGGAGACATTTTTTGTTGTTGTATGAGTGGTTACTGCTGGTTACTACTTGTGGGTAGAAACTAGGGAATCAGATAAGCAGTAATACTCAATAGGCCTATTGCCCACAGCAAAGAATTATTCAGCTCAAAATGCCAGTGGTGCTGAGCTTGAGAAACTGACTTAAAGACAGAAAAAACCAAATTCCTTCAGGGAGAGAGATGCCATTATCAGTGGGAAAGGTGGGGGTCCTGACCCCTGGAGCTGTGCCTCTCCTTTGAGGTTCTAGCAAGTCAACTCTCATTTGACTGGCTCTGGAGCCAAAGGTCCTTGTAAAGGAAAGAATTTACTTCTCAACTACATTGCTGGACATGAATTAGCATTCCTCCAAGATTGGCATCTTGGAAATTTTCCAGTTGCCTTCCCCATTAATATGCCTCTTCTTGTTTTTAAGGGACTTCCATTTAGGAAGGAAGAAAGGCAGGTCTAGCAAAGCTAGAATACTATGTGACAAATATCAAGAGAGCTCAATGAAATTAATGCTTTGGGAGCACTGAGCAATTAACCTCTGCATGGGGGGTCTGGGAAGTCTTCACAGACAGGTGGCATGAACAGGGGCTTGGAAGGAGATATCTGCCAAATGGCTGAAAGAAGACACTTTACTCCTTTAAGCCATACTCTGTGTGACTGCATTTCTAACTAGTGACGAGATATTTTCTGGCTGCCCTTTCAAGAAAACCTGCTTCTGTATCACTCCATACTAAACAATATTCCTTTACAAACTGAAGCCAAATTTGCTGTTTTTCCTCGTACACCTTTTTTTACTAGGTGATTTCAACAGTGCAGTTGTAGGTATTAGAGTTCTGCAGTATTTCAGAGTTATGAAATTTCGGTGGATGAATTATAAAATTGGTTTTTGTTGCTTTAAAATTCACATGAACTTTTTTGCTCCTGCTAATGCTTTTAAAAGAGAAGTTTTCCAATACCTTAATTTGTATGAAAATACATAAAAACTATGCTTCACAATCTGTGCAGACAATTTAAATGCTTGTCAAGTGCAACCCAAAGTTTCAACACGTGTTTGTGTCCTATAGAAAATTCCAAGAGAACATAGCCCACAAATTCCTATTAAAGCAGCATAACAATATTAAATGTTTTGTGAAACTATTAATTGAAAATACTTGCTGTGGTAGCTTGATACAAGATGCTAAATTCCTGATGCAAAAGAACAGTGAGGATTTTGTAAAATAACAACTATTCAGTGTTAGTTGGCCCATGTCTCTACTCTCCCGAAATGTTACTATGTTGATTTAAGGTGCCTGGATATTATGAGAAATTTTCTGTTTCAGTTCAGATTTAGTCATAACATCACAAAGACATTAACTTTTTTTTTAGTTAACTTTTTTTAAATTTTATAACAGTTTATTTTTACATCATTTTGTACATTTTTTTCCCCCATCTCAATTGTAATCCCCACGGGTTTCCCATTACCAAGTCACCCTTGTGCCATCACCATAATCCCATGAACTTCCTTCCCCACCCCACCCCCCGTTTTTGATCCCCACTCCACCCCCACAAAATGTCTCTGGTATATGGTTGTTCATTATTTTTGTTATTTTCTCGCCTGGTCCATTATACTCCTGCTATGAGTGAAACCATCCAGTATTTTTCTTTCTCTTTCTGGCTTATCTCGCTAAGCATGATCTTTTCCAGCTCCATCCAAGTTGCTGCAAAAGACATGTGTTTCTCTTTTTTGGTTGCTGAGTAATATTCCATTGTGTATATGTACCACATCTTTTTTATCCAGTCATCTACTTTTGGGCATTTGGGCTGCTTCCATGTTTTTCCAATTGTAAATAAAGCAGCAATAAACATGGGGGTGCAGGTATCTTTTTCAATCAGTGTTTTTGTGTCTTTTGGGTAGATATCTAGGAGTGGGATTGCTGGGTCGTAGGGAAGCTCCATGTTTAGCAGTTTGAGAAACCTCCAAACAGTTTTCATAATGCATGCACTAGCTTGCATTCTCACCAGCAGTGCAGGAGAGTTCCTTTTTCTCCACATCCTCGCCAACATTTGTTGTTGCTAGTTGTTTGAAGATGTGCCATTCTCACAATGGTGGTATCTCATTGTGGTTTTAAATTGTATCTCCCTTATTACGAGCCATCACAAAGACATTAATTTTTAAAGAATTTGAATTTTTTCTAGTGATTGCTCATCAAAATGTTTTTCTTGTTTTCTTTTTCAGTCTGATGCTAACGCAAGTTACTTAAGAGCAGCCCGAGCTGGACACTTAGAAAAGGCCCTTGATTACATAAAAAACGGAGTTGACATCAACATTTGCAATCAGGTTAGTCGTTGTTGCTATTGTTTAGCTTTCTAGTTAAAAAGATAAAAATCCAAACTTTATTTAAATGGGTTTTTAGATATGGCCAAGACTTCCAGGTTTTGCCAAATTTTTCTCTGTTAAATTTCACCAGCTTGAATTATCAAATGAGTCTGTGCTTTATTAGAGGATTATTCAGAAATGTAGTCTTTAATAATTTCTAAAGTTTAAGTAATGAAACCAAAACAGTTCAACAGTTCAGCCCACATACAAGTTCCTACACTGCACATATGCAAGTAATTGATGGTGTGATGGTTGTTGTCTTAAGAGTTCTTGTTAGTCTACTTACTGCTCTATTTTCAACCTGCTGAGTAACGCTTTCCCTTCACTTTCAATCAGAATGGATTGAATGCCCTCCATCTTGCTTCCAAAGAAGGTCATGTAGAAGTGGTTTCGGAACTGCTACAGAGAGAAGCCAATGTAGATGCAGCCACAAAGGTCAGTAGCAAGTTTAATCCTTCTGTTACCTGTCGAATGCAGAGAAGAGTCAGCCTTCAGTGAGAATCAGGGCACATTTCTCATGAAATTCTTGTAAAATTTGTCGTCTTCGGGGAAGTTGTAAACGAAAAGGGATTGTGATATTGTATATAAATATCAAATCATGCAGGACAAAACGGGTGAGTTGATATATCTTTCTTTTCATCTTCTAGAAAGGAAACACAGCATTGCACATAGCATCTCTGGCCGGGCAGGCAGAGGTGGTAAAGGTCTTGGTGACAAATGGCGCCAACGTTAACGCACAATCTCAGGTAACCTACAATGCTGCCACAAAATAATCTTTCCGTTGTGATTTTCAAATAATCTTACTGAATGTTGAATAGTCCAGATGATATATGTCATATATGTAGTCAGTATAATCAATATTCTTTGATTATTTCCTACACATGTTCATTTGTAATTCTTACATTTAAGAGATAGAGATTTTTAAAGTTGCCCATAACTGTATGACTGTTCCTTGTATTTATAATTACCTGAGGGATATCTGTGATTCACAGTCTTCTATGCCAGGATGCTAGCCAGTTTCCATATTTATTAACCTGCAAAAACAAATGGTTATGCCCATAAATGAGGAATTTAAAAGTTTAAAATACATCAGTTCCTTATGTATTTGAAAAGGAAATACATAATTTCCTGCTTAATTTCTGTCTACTAAGGCATGATTATTGTACCCTGAAACAGATTTTTCTAAAAAAAAAAAAAGCAGAATACACTTTAAATGTCCCAAAACTTTAAAATTTCTAGATTGTAGTAGAAATATGCTAGTAATGTATTTATTCAGTAGTATCTCCTGTAAGCTCTCAGATTCCTGGATAAAGTTCTAAGAAAGAACACCAAAAGATTATCTTAATAGATTTTCAGTCCAAAAGAACTATTTCACTTTAATAGTTTAAAAATATAGGTCCCCATTAGCCAAATCATAAGTCTCCACTGATATGAGGTTGTGTTGGCAAGCAGACAGCATTATAACATACCTATTATATATTATATGACATATAACATATATTATACACCTACTCATCTCTAAAATTAATACCTACTTAAACATTCATTCTAGTTGAATGCTGGCATCCTCCAGTTTGTCAGTATTTCCTCAGGGTGTTAAGATAATAAACAGGTTGATTTTAGACTATAACCAAAAGTTTGATAAAAGATAGAGGGTTTTATGAACTCAGGATAAGCAATGAAATAAATAGCTCAGCTGTGAGTACATGACTTTCTCATAACATTAGACCAGCCAGGGAGAGGAATTAGGGTGATTTCCTGATATCAAAATATCCAAATGAAAGTCATTTGAAAAATGAAAAGATTAAATAAAGGAAAAGAAATTAGGTGAGGCCTTGATTCTCAACTACTTTTTGCAAAAAAAAAAAAAAAACAAAATATGATTTGCTTCTACTATAAAAATTAAAAGTGGTGAGTGCCAAGCTATCCGTTAACTTTGTTAGAACAAGTATACTTTTTCTCCCTAAAGAATGTATGTAATACAGTCTTTGTTCCTTCAGAGAACTTGCATGTGAATGCAGTTACATCTACATTTTGCTAAATCATACCAGCTTGCCTTAACAACTTCTAATTTTGTCTTTCAAGATGAAATGCAATTTCACTTTATCTATTAAGAATTTTTGATCTCCATTTTGTGCTTGATTTCTTCAGATTTTCTTTTTTCCAGTAATGATGATTTAGATAACAGAAACCTCCCTTTCTTTCTGGGCCCACAGAATCTGCTGCAGGGCTTCTTCCATCTTTACACAAGGCCTCGCAGTGATAGCTCTGGTACCTTTAAATAGCCTGTCATGGAGAAGCAACTGCAATGTGTTTCTCACCACTTGAGTTCTTATACATTTGATCTAATTTCTCTCCAGTTCCGTGTGGTTAAAACTTTGTTATATTTTATGCCACTTATCCTGATTTCTCTGGAGGAGTTCACTTGTAGTGGTAATGCTTGTCCAGAAAGGAATTACATAAAGTTGAATATTGATAATTACAGTACTTTGAGAAAGCTACAGAACAGTTGACTCCATCAGAAGTATCATGCTTCCAAACCATTTTTTTAATGCCTCAAACTATTTACTGGAAAGTGACTAATGTTAAATTCTGACGCAGTGAGAAAACTAATCCATTTTCATTCTTTCCCCACTCCTCCCTCCTCATCCCATTAAGCAAGGATAGATTAACCTTTTTTGATACACTGCACACATTCTTGACTGTTTAGAGCAGTTGTAACTTTAAATCTTCTCTGTGGTGTTGAGAGAAGGGGCAATTGAAATAAAATCCTAACCATATTTGATTTCAACTTACACACATTCCCTAATGATGATCAAGAGAGAAAGAAACACACAGGCTGTGAAATCCCATTCATTGCAGCTGTTCTTGGAATACCCCACATAGAGTTCACAGAAGCCCTCCTTCATCCAGGCATCTGCCCCACAGGTCTTCTGCTCTACATTGTTCCATGTACACAGTTAATAATGAGATGACCACAAACAGTAGTGTTTCCATGAAAGTTTCCAGTAATGACTTTTTAATAGGAACATCCGTAAAGAACAACAAGCAATAATATCTTAAAATAGATTGAATTCCATTTCTTTGGCAGCATATAAAACACACTGGAGATTTTAATATTCAAGGTAATGTCACTCCAAGTGAATTTTTTTTTAAAGATTTATTTATTAATACAGAACTGGGGTACAAGCCAGAGGTGCAGGGGCGGTGAGAGGCTTCACCAGAGACAGAGTGGGGAGCAGAACAGGGAGATAGACGAAGTACACTGCTGAGAGAAGCACTGGACAGGTCAGGAGAGGTCTGACGTGCCATGTGGATCACCTCCTGAGCGAACTTGCACTGAAGTGTCTGAGGCCAGCTTGCAATGCTACATCCTAACCTGTTGTGCCACCAGGGAGGGCCCCAAAAGTAAAATTTTAACCCATAGACAATATTTAGAAGACAACAAGAAATAACAAAGAGAACCCCTCAACTTCCTGAAATGTAAAAGTTTTCCTTAACTTAAAAAAAAAAGCTAGGAAGTTCAAGTCTGACCTTAGAAATTAAAACTATCAAGTAGGAATTTATAGGTATTATTTTAAACTAAATCTTACCATTGCCTTTGTAGCAGGCCTTAAAAATTAGTTGGCTTTTAGAAAGAAAAGGGAAAATACCAGATGGTTTTTACTCATAGCAGGAGTATAAAGGACCAGGGGAGAAAATAATAATAATAATGGACAACTATATACCAGAGACATTTTACGGGTGTGGAATGGGGAATGGGATCAAAAACTGTGGAGGGAGGGAAGTGCACGGGACCATGGTGATGGCACATGGGTGATTTTGTAAGAGTAGGGGCAGAGTCCATGAAACCTGTACCTGTTACAATTTAATGATGGGAAGCCCACAGGGATTACAACTGAGATGGAAAAATGATATAAAAATAAACTATTATATTAATTTTAAAAAGTAATTTGCTTTTTTTTATCAGACTGAATACGGCACAAAAATTATCTCGATCTACCCTGAAAAGAAATTGTGTTGAACAACTAAGTTGTGATTGTAAAGAACTCTGATATGATTAAGCCCATAATACTTTGCACTAAATATAGCAGCAATAATTAACAGTATTGGCTGTTGGAAAATCTCAAGCTACCACATGACATCCCTTACTCTTTAGTCCTCTGTCTTTATTCTGTAAAATAAAGCAGCAACTGTGTTTAGTAAAAAGCAGAGTTTGTTTCAAATAACATTTTTACTCTCAAAATATTCTCAATGGACAGGTTTGCACAGTCGTGTTAAGCAAGGCAAGTCCCTTTTAAGCCAGTCCTCCTTGGTATTTCTGTATAATCTTTAGTGTCCCTTGATGGGGCGGTCAGGTTCAGGGGCTGTGGTCAAACAAATGAGTGTGATACAAAGAGAGCATCTATGACTTTTGACCTTATAACACACCTCCAAGTTAAGCAATCTTCACATGTGAAAATTAGTATCACATGCAAATTAATGCAAATCTATCCCCAAGCCTTGAACAATTTCCTTTTAAAAGCACTTTTATGATGTTACAGAGAGAGGTTGGGAAATTAGGATGGATTAAAAAAAAAAAAAAAAAAAGCGGCCCTCCCTGGTGGCGCAGCAGGTTAAAGCACAGCACTAAGAAGCTAAAGCCACTTCCACATGAGTTCGATTCCCTCCTGCCCTGGAGGTGACCACATGGTGTGGCAGACCTCTCCTGACCTCCCGCTGCTCCCCTCAGCAGTGTACTTCATCGATCTGCCTGTTCTGTTCCCCACTCTGTCTCTGGTGAAGCCTCTTGCCGCCCCTGAGCCTCTGGCCTGTACCCCAGTTCTGTATGCACAAATAAATAAATCTTAAAAAAAAAAAAAAGGCATGGATGAAATTTACACCCTTGTTTAAATAGACTCAGAAGGATTTCTATTTTATTGTGTACGATATTATGCAGTATGCCTTGGTACTATCTATAAAATTAAAAGTCCACAGATTTGCATGCTTATATTTGCATGCTTTAGCACTGCAAAGAATGTTCAGAGCAGAAGGTATTGAAGATATTGGGTAAAGTCAGACACCAAATTGCAAATTTGTTCAATCTCGAGTTGCTCTGCCTTTTGAGAACTGAGTTGATTGTTGCTACAAAAAAAGAAAATGCAAATTGGGCACCCATATGTTCCTTTTGGCCTGCTTTTTGTTTTGGAAATTTCCTCAGTTAGGAAATTAATATAGAAACAATGGTGTTCTTTATTCTTTTCAGAGAAAAATTACATTGTTTTTCTTGAAATCTAGCTATTCTCCCAGTCCAGGGACTATTGCATGGAAAGTCAACATGGCCTTAAATTGTCTATGACACATTATTGAATTTCTTGTGTCCTAAGCCTTAGTGTGCTAAAGAGTGGCGGTAGCATTTTTATTCACTCTTTACAACCTACATAAGTGGGAAGAGGTAGCTCCGCTAAAACAAAATGGGCTGATATTGATAAATGAATCAAACAGAGGCAGGTTAACTTGCACAAAAGCAAAACAAAATAAAAACCTTTCTCTTCCACTACCAGTGCACAATATAAAATGAATTCTATTTACAAAGACCTCACCAAAATATTTTCAGTTTGGACAGCAGAGGTAGAATCAGGCCTTTCAAGACCACATATTAGTTTATCTTATTTGTGTGAAGGGTCCAGGGTAGGCAAATGACCAAGAAAGTAGATGAGTGATTGTCAGAGGGTTTGAAGAGGGCAAACACCAAAAGGTACAGGGTTTCTTTTCTGTTGATAAAAATGTTCTGGAACTAGACCATGGGCGTGGCTATTCAACTTTGTGAATGTACTAGATACCACTCCGATTTTAAAGGATAAGGGTACATGTTATGGTATTTGAAGTGTTTAGCAAAATATGAGAGAATGTAACCATTCAGAAAACAGGCAGTTTCCTGATAAATGGCCTCAGGATAGCAAACATTCAAAAAGGCAAAAAACCAACTGTGGAAAAGAGTTAATCACAGGACTGTATCTTATTCTGACTCTTGTCTACATGTTACTTCTGAGTAATTCTAGTTCTGTGCTTTTCACCCCATGAATTTGTAAAACTTGATTCTTGTTAAGAATCACTCTGTGGATGTTCTGGGTCTGTGATGCCTAAACTTCAGTGCCTTTTTTGGGATTCATGGGTCATGAAATGTTTGCTTCTTCAGTTAACCTTAGGAACCGTGGCAAATTTGTGCTAAACCAGATGTTTGTAGGAAGACGGGTGTTTTCTTAGGTAAACTTGATCTGCAGTAGAAATTTGCCCTGAAATTGAGACTGCACAAGCTTGAGTTATCCAGTGATGTTTGTTTCTGAGAGAATGCCATCCATTTTGAAATTGTTTAAAAATTGTACACCTAACATCTGAACCTTGAACTTTCCCTCTGAAATTTTCAGCTCATGAAAAAAGATAACTCAGTAGTTCCCTGAGCTATGAGTAAAATCCTCACTAGTTTCCACACACACTCTTTTTTTTTTTTAAAGATTTATTTATTTTGTCACATACAGAAGTAGGGTACAGGTCAGAGGCTCAGGGGCAGCGAGAGGCTTCACCAGAGACAGAGTGGGGAGCAGAACAGGCAGATCGACGAAGTACACTGCTGAGGGGAGCAGCGGGCCGGTTCAGGAGAGGTCTGCCACGCCATGTGGTCACCTCCAGGGCAGGTGGGGATCGAACTCATGCGCAAGTGGCTTTTGCTTCTTAGTGCTGTGCTTTAACCCGCTGCGCCATCTGGGAGGGCCCTACACCCCCTTTTTTTTATATATATATATAATTTTTTTGTTCTTTAACGTGACTTCTTTGTTTTTAATATTTTTTGTTGGGGAGGAAGGATTTGCTTTAGTTTTAAGGGATTTATTGATCAAACAAGTATTAAGTGAACTTTTGGTTCAAATAAGAAAATGTTAAATTAGATAGCAATATAATAAGGATAATCCTAAACTACCTCTGTTTTCCTTACAGCTTTTGGGGACAGTAACAAAGATGAAACACATATATACATACACAGAGAGACATACAAACATAATGTTGCAGTTTTTCATGCTTTGGATTTAAATGTTGATAGAATTTTTCACGATAGGCCATCACAACTGTAAACTTCAGTGATGTTGCTAAATAAAAAGTTAAGGTGTAAGAACTGTGAATCCCTGTGTCACATTTTGTATCTGATCTTGAGCTTGGTAACTGATAACCTTATTTGTTATTATTATATATAAAGCAGAGTAAGTAGAGAAATGGAGGGCTCTGATGAATAAAGTGTATACTCTATGGGATATTTGCTATATGACATCACTTTTATCTGTATTTTAAAATATTTATTATTATTTATTAATGTATATACGAACAGGGGTGTAGAGGTATGCAGGGCTGAGCAGATTCAACAGAGATAGAGTGGTAAGCAGAACAGGCAGATCTACTGAAATATACTTGGGAGGGTAGCAGTGGACAAAATAGGAGAGGCCTGCTGCACCCAGTAGCTCAGCTCCCTGTCTGCATTGGCTGGTGACAGCTTGATAGCACTGAGACTTAACTCCTGTGCCACCAGGGAGGCCCTATTTCCATCTTTTTAACTAACTTTCTCATTCTTAGCTATAAGCCAAACAAAGTGAGGTTACCAGAGACTGAATTATGGATAACTAAGATTGTCATTTGTAAATGATAGTTTACAATCATTACCATATATAATTAATAACTACAGACTAAATATTTTATTTAGCATAAATAGCTATTTTTAGTCAAAAATTTAATATTTGAGAATACTTAGTTTAGAATATATTTACATCTGTTCTTTGAAATTGCATACTATATATATAATTTTTAGAACATCTCTTAAATAGAACTGCATCTGAAAATATATTCAGACTGTTACAATCTGAAAATTTAATGTGTATATCTTGCAATAAAATTTAAAATACTACAGTATATCATAGATTCATGTATATTGCTCTAAAAAGCAAATGTATATATGCAACAATTATAATTAGAAACTTAAAATGTATATATTCATTTGCTTAATTTCAAAATCTTTGGCATTTTGGATGCTTTTCCAACAGACACCCATGTAATGTGCATGCATGTATGAACAGATATATTCTGAACATGAATATGACATGCCTGCAAAAAATCCAAAGGAAAATTATGAAACATAGTCTACTAATTAAATCCTACTTTGAATTTGAAGTATGCTATTTTGCAAATAGGCTTGATTCTCTTCTAAATGGACATCTTAGAACTTACCGTCTATGGTAACTTTGAAGCTGTTATAAATTGCTCTCTAATAGGAAATGTTTTAGATGCTTAATTTTATGTAAAAGTATCACATCATTTACTTAAAATAGTTCATTGTTTTGTTGCTAGGGAGTTACATTGACCAGATACATTGGTTTTCATAATTTTATAGCATCTAGTAAAATCCTTTACTCATAGTAGACATTAAGGGTGTGATGATTAAACGGATGTACTTATTAAAGTAGTTGTGTTACACTGTTGACTATGAACTACACTCAAAATACGAATTATGAAGTATAAATGTGAATTGCACTTATGTTATGAATTTTGCTTATATTGTGGTATTTTAGGTTTTCTAATAAATACTATCTACATTAAAATAACATCAAAATTATGTTAGTATTTTTTAGAATTTATGGTATCTTCAGTATAGTGGAAAAATTGATTGTGCTAGAAAGCTACAGATAAACTTTCTTACTTTACAGAATGGCTTCACGCCTTTGTATATGGCTGCCCAGGAAAACCACCTGGAGGTTGTGAAGTTCCTTCTTGACAATGGAGCAAGTCAAAGCCTTGCCACAGAGGTAAGGCATTTTGGTTTCTCTAGGTGTATCAGTTCATATGCTTATGGGATTGACTTGTAACATTGAGAATTGATCCTCTTGGTGTCTCAATTCCACCTGTATATTAATGGGTTCATGAGTTTCTATAAAATATATTAGAAAATCTGTTTTTAATCTTTAAAGTATCTTCTATCACATAGATGCCCTGTCTGTCCTTAAATATCTGGGTCCACCCTGGCATTGTGCAACTTAGTGTTTACATGTTTACCTGAGAACAAGCTTTTGTCTCGTAATTTTGCCTCAATGAAAACCAATGTTTTGAAATATTTTTTTGATTAGGCATTAGTGTTAAATCTGTCTCTCCAAATTTAAGTTAGCCTAGTTACAATGATTGAATTTTTATATTTCTAAAGTTAACTAATTTAATTCACACTTCTAAATAACACTGTTATACATTTTAATTTAGGTAAGAATGACATATGAAAAACAACCTTGAATGTAAGGAAGTTATTTAAACCTTTGGTACAATCTTTGGTGGTACAGTTTATTTTTTCTGGTGATCAGAACAGAAGGTTGATATTGTAAAGTATATCAGTAGAAATCAATTGCTAATGATAAAATACCAATGTTTTGACATTCTGTATTTCTAACAAAATGATTTAGAACAAATGCAGGGTTGTCTGTGTCATTGTACCACGCTTCTGTCTAGCATTCTGATGTGTTTCCTGAACTGACACAAGAAAGAACACAATAAAGGAATTGCATATAACCTTAGCCACCATTTTGGATACCTCCCCGAGAAATCACTAAATGAAAAAACTAATTTGTATAAAAAGAAATGCAAGGTATATGAAAATATTCTTCTCATTCATAGTGAAAGGAATGTTAATTTATTAATCAGATAAAAATGAAACCTAATCTTTTCTCCATGAAATGAGGACAAAATTTGAGGAGTAGGTAAAACTTTAAAAAGGTCTATACAATATTGATAAAGTTCACAATTGCTTATAGCACTTGTGTAGAACTTTTGGAAACTATCAAAGTGTATGACAAATTAATGTTTACCTCCCTTTTTACTTAGCGATTTTACATCTAAGAATTTATATTGCACTTAAATGAAAATGCAAAGTTAGTATATATGTTCATTAACATAAGGATACCAATTTTTTTAAGTAGAAAGAACCAAATCATACACGAATATAGAATCTGCTTAATAAAGCATCATATTAATACAAAAGTTATAGAGCATATTAAAAATGAGGAAAGATGATCTGTCCTGATAGAGAAAAATGTCATAGAATATTGTTACAGTGGTTTGCATTTAGAAGTAGGAGGCAACCTTAATTTTCTGTTTTGAGTGCAAATAGATTGTATTATAGTAATAGTCTTAAATAAATGACTGCTGGTTGCTAACAAAAGAACAAGCGTTTAATAAGTGGAGTACAGTAACTTTCCTCACACTTGGGTTTGGGAGCAGCTGGCCTGAGCACAGGACCCCACAGGTCTTCTCACAGTGTTGGGGAGAATGGAGACAAGAGAGGGCCAATTAGATTAAAAAAAAAAAAAAGTCTACTGCCATTTTTACATGCAAATACTAAATATATGATCAACTAAATGAAAGTGATTTCATCAAACTTTCTCCACACATACTCATTACTACTGTTTTCTGTGATACACAATATCTCTCCTTTAGAAATAAACATACACCCAACTTACTAGAAAGTTTCAAATTACCTTGTAAACCAGTCACCACTGGTTCATCAGTTCTCCAATTTTTCTTAAAATTTCAATATCCAAAAGAGACACTACAACCAGGGTAAAGAGATATATATGTGAGCTCCTGAAGCCAATAGTCTTGACAAATACATAAAAATAGTTTTACTCCTTTATATATATATGTATATGTATATATACACACACATATGTAAATACTTAAGGACTTATTTATTTATGCATACAGAACTGGGGTACAGGCCAGAGGTGCAGGGGCAGTGAGAGGATTCACCAGAGACAGAGTGGGGAGCAGAACAGGCAGATCAACAAAGTACACTGCTGATGGGGAGCAGAGGGCGGGTCAGGAGTGGTCTTTTGAGCCATGTGGGTCACCTTCCTGGCTGTGGATTGAACTTGTGGTACTCATGGTGAAGCAGTTGCTGCTAGCTTCGCAGTGCTGCACTTTAACCCATTTGTGCCACCAGGGAAGGCCCTACTCCTTTATATTAGTTTCATTGCATGATAGTTTTAAGAAAGAAAACAGAGTGGGAAAAAAAATGAAGGCAGAATATATACAATCAGTTCTTAAAATGTAGGAAAACAGCTGATAAAAAATGAGAAAACTGACCAAATTAAACATGAATTATCAGCTATTTACATCCATATATAGACCTTTTAAAAATAATATTGAGCCTTACAGCAAAATAGCATTTCCCTTCCCGGAATACCTGGGTCATGTCACAGAAACAGAGGCAAGAGACACCCAAGTAGGACGGGGTTGTTTTTCTTCAGCTGGAACCAACTGTCACGACAACCGGAAGACATGGTCACTTCTTAGCTTCTGCCCACATTTACTGTCTCCTCTTAACTTGGGTCAGGATAGCTGCAAGGCACACATGTGGGGGTTCCAATTGTCCTGGGTCAGATAAACCCAGGCTCCGCTCTGTCAGGTTTAAGAGGCAGGGAGAGAAGAGAGGGAGAAAGGAAGGAAACAGAAATAAATGTTCTGTCCAATAACAAGTTACATTGTGTCTCCGTGAGGCTTGCTGGTGCCTCATTGCATCAATAGCAGCTATTTGTTTATCTAAAGGTTTCTGAGAATTTGAATTTTTTGTCTTCTTTAGGCTTATTCATATAGGGAATTAAAAAACAGCAAGATATAGCTGTGCTAACCATATTACTGCTCTTCTTAATGATGCTATTTGTATAACTTGTACAGAAGTCTGTATTTACAAAACAAATGGTAGAGAGAAAGTAAAGGATCATTTGGATTGCAAGTTTTAATAGAAATTTGCATTTATTACATGATGTGGTTTTCCCAAGTTCATTCAATAAATTTCCCCCTAAAATCCTTGTGTATATTAGCAAGTCTCTGGCATGATTGTGGTTTTAAAGTCTTTTCTCTATTACTGTGCAGTGCATATTATATACTTTATCTATCTTTTGCTAATTAAGATTCTGAAACACAAAGCATATTTACTTGTCCATTTATTCCACAAGTAATTATTACCTAGCTATTATGTGTCAGACTACACAAAGCAGTGAAAGGTTCTCATGGAAAGGCTATGACATTACCTTTTAGCTTATATTTCCTTCTTAAGAATACACACAAAACAACCCAAACTATTTTTTAAACTTGGTTTGGAAACAGAATCTGGAGCTGCTAATTCTAGCTATTAACACCTTAGAGCTAGGATCTTAGTGTTTTTAATTGGTTTCTGCAGGAAGCACTTTTTTGTGGATGATAATCGCCTCAGTAGCAGTTTATTTTCTGGTGCAAAATAGATTCCTTTATGTATAGGCCCTGTGGGGTTACAAATTCATACCCATGGAACTGTTTGACTCAGAACAGAAGCAAGCTGTCATTTGTGTGTTTTAAGTTTTGTTCAGGTTTGAATGGTGAGATGCAACATTAACTCGTAATCTACAGTTTTATTACTCCTTCAAAAAATGTACTTTTGAGGTTTTTTTTTTTTTGCAAAGATGATAAATTATATGAATTAAAAATTACAATGAAAAGCAAATAACAGTAACAGTCACTGCAAATTTGCATTAGAGATGACATTTGGTTTATGTAAATTTTTTATCTAAATATTAGTGGTATGAAAATGAGATAATATATTTATGCAGCTGGTAGATTACTTTTCTCATAATATTACATTCTACCCTTTATATCCTCAACTGTAAACATGTCGTGGTATTCTGGTGACACTTTGGTTGTAGCCAACCTTTTTGTTATATTACTTCGGAATATCCTGGTGTTGCTAATGGTTATCCTTTTTATGTTCTGGGTCTTGGATAGTTAAAGTTGACAAGATCTGGGGAAACTTAAACTAGATTGTGAAACATGGAGAACTTGTGTATGCAAAGCAAGAATGACATCTAAGATGGGCAAAATAGATAGAATATAGACACCAGGGAAGAAATTAGTCTGCACATGCATAGTTGAAAGAGACTATAGGCTGTAGGAAAGGCTTATAGGCTTATAGGCTCCTCTGTTTATACAGCAGAGGATCCTATAAGCAGAATCACCCCTTAATTGCTTTGGGTCAATATTTTGCACTCTTTGAATATAAACGTATTGATTTGTAGTCAAATAGTGGGGAGAAGCCTAATCTATTTTCTTTTCTTTTTTTTTTAAAGATTTATTTTATTTATGCATACAGAAGTGGGGTGCAAGCCAGAGGTGTAGGGGCAATGAGAGGATCCACCAGAGATAGAGTGGGGAGCACAACAGGCAGATCAATGAAGTACACTGCTGAGGGGAACAGCGGGCAGGTCAGGAGTGGTCTTCTGAGCCATGTGGGTCACCTCTGGGGCTGGGGATTGAACTCTCACTGAAGCACCTGCAGCTAGCTTGCAGTGATGTGTCCTTACCTGTTGTTCCACCAGGGAGGGGGCTCTTATCTATTTTCTAGCCAGGAAAAGATGGAAATTGGTATCTTTGGAAGACCAACAATATATCAGTGTGCAAGTATTTTCTTTCTCCTTGCAAACATTCTCTTCTCCTGGAGTGGTCCCTATTAGTACAAAAACAACAAAAATAAAATATTGAGGCCCAAATTAAGCAATATGTCACTTACTTGCCAGTTCTCTAGGAAAAATAAATTTTAAATGTTCTTTTGAGTATGATAATGAAAGCATTGCAGAATTAAGGTTTCAGTCAGGACTTCCCACTCTGTGCTGTTTATTCTTTCAGTAAGCATTATTCGTGAAATGTACAGCTGTCTTTTTTTTTTTTTTTTTTTTTTGTTAAGACCCAATGCAACATAGTGGGAGATTAACTGTATAGATGTGTGTGTGTCTGAATTTATTCTAATATTTTGCCTGAACCTTTGTCTTCTTTCCTCATCGCCAGAGAAACCAGGTGTCTTTCATATAGTCCTTTCTTAAAATAGTATCCACCATGTCTCATTCATTCATATGGACTGACCATGTACCACGTATGTGGTAGCAACAGATACAGTGATGAGCCAGACAAGCCAACTCCCTGGTTTTAAATGTTTAGATCTTATTTAAATGAGCTCCTTTGAAAGTGTTTCTCCTATTTAACCAGAATATTGTTTTCACTGAGGTTATTTATGAATATAAAGTGATGCCATCTTTTTTCTCTACACGTAACACTTCTGTGTATTTTCAAATTTGACTGAAGTAATTTCTGTCGCTTTCTAACAGAACCAAACACTATAAACTTATTAAAATGTCTTGTTTTCTACTCTGTTAAAGCTGTGTTTGTGTTTTGAAATTTTCTTGTGACATGCGTGTCTACATAAATGTTTGCATTAATAACCTTCAACAAAAACTGACACTCGGCCATTTCCGTGTTCATTAATTGGGCTACAAAAATTCCCTTGGATCCAATCTTGACCTGTCTGTTTACTTATAGGATGGCTTCACACCACTGGCAGTAGCTTTGCAACAAGGTCATGATCAAGTGGTATCACTCCTGCTAGAAAATGACACTAAGGGAAAAGTGCGTCTTCCAGCTCTTCATATCGCTGCCCGAAAAGACGACACAAAAGCTGCTGCCCTGCTCCTGCAGAATGACAACAATGCAGATGTGGAGTCAAAGGTGAGTCCCAAGGGCAGTGGCCTGTTGTGCGGCTGTTCTTCGTCAGGCACCTAACCTTTAAAATGCCTGGTCTCCCTCTTGGCATGCTTATGCCAAACATTTAACTTGAATGGAAGACATGAATGTACATGTCCAAGAGAGTCAATTGATGGTGCATCCCCCTTAGCAAATAAAGCCAGGAGATACCTGTGGATGTCACCCTATGCATGCTAACAGGGAGGCCACACCAGGGGAACTGATTTATATGCACCTGAGAATTTCCGTCCTTTTAACATGTACTCTCAAATGAATTGAACACTTCCACTTGGACTTTAAGGTGAAAAGATGCAAAAGGCTAAATGATAATGTAAACAAATAAGCCTCTGTGGCTATCTAATATAACAGGCCACACACTGTGGAGAGTGTACTAGCAGCCAGAGTACCAGCCAAAAGTCTCCATGGTTTTGACATGTATGACTTGAAAGTCTCTGTGAAGGAAATGTGGCATTTGGAATAGGTCATTGTGCAGCCCTTCATTCAGACTAGCTTTCTTTCTGTGCCTATTGTGCTTCCATCATAGCCCTCATCTCCATTACGTAGTTGTCATGAGCTTTCTGCAATCCATATCATCTATGAACTAACCGTTCATTTTTTCCTCCTCTTTGCTTCCAAATGTGTTAACCTAGATGGTGGTGAATAGAACAACAGAGGTATATATATATATATATATAATACATATACATATAATCTGTATCTGCATCATCTTTTCCCCATTACTTAGTGCTGCTACCTCATTTCTTTCCCTTCTTTGCATTGCCTTCTGTAGGCTTACATACCTGCTTTCTACCCCCACCCCCAAAGTAGCATGTGCTAGAGAAGACAGTAGTTTGCTTTACCAGGGCTTTCTGCAGCTGAACCTGGTGTTTGAAAGGAAGAAGGAAACTATGAAACTTAAGGATATTGCAATAGAGTTTTGTGAGATGAAGAGTTTTGACACTTCAGATGCTTAACAGCTATGTCTAAAGCTGCAGACAACCCTGTCATTCTATTACTCTAGGACTGATTCTTTTGAATTCTGCATGACACTTACCCTCAGTGGTGTCAGCAAAAGGAAATTGACCTCAGAATGGTACAATTTGATCCACCCTTCCACAAGAGTCAGTGAGCTAGCTAGCATGGCTTAGAAGCTTGCTAACAATTTAGAAATGCATCTAGTTCCTATAAGGTTTCAATCTTTGGGGACTAAGTGAATTGCTGCATGTTTTAGCATTTTTTAAGGAAGTAAAATGGACTTAGCATGAATAAGCCAGAAAAAGGATGTTCTTGAATAGGTGTTTGCTAAAAAAGAGATCAACTTGTGGATTCTTTATGGAATGCAATCAACCACTTATACAACACCAGTTGTAGTAGTGACTCTTCCCTCCAAATTGCTTTTATAATCAAAATTGGCTTTTTCTGTTAATTAATTTGATTCCATATTAAAAATATAAGAATATTTCAATTTTCACAAATAATTTCACCATCAATAATAAAACAGTGATACTAATCAAGTTTCCTATAAGCCATAAAGATTGCTCTTATCATCCTATTTTCACTTTTTGAAATGTTTACTTTGGATAGTCCTATAATTACTAAAATTACTCTCTACCCTTGGTTTGTCTCTGGCTACTCCTCCGCCTCCAAGTTTGGCGTTTATTTGAAACCCCATGAGCAATTGGCACTAATGGAAAGAAACCTAGTACAGAATGGAATGTGGACCTCAGCATATTTTGCTTCCTCATTTTTACTTGGGTGGAGTTATGGTGTTAACATAGCAAGGAGCCGACAGGAGTCATTTGAATGTCTGCTGTGTTTTCTTTACAGAGTGGCTTCACTCCGCTCCACATAGCAGCTCACTATGGAAATATCAATGTGGCAACGTTGCTGTTAAACCGAGCGGCTGCCGTGGACTTCACTGCAAGGGTAAGAGCACTGCTCTGTGACATGAGCATAAAGCATTTAAAATGGATTCTTGACTCTCCTTTCCCAACATGAGACAAATGACCTTCAAGGATCCTTCCAGTCATTGCAAGCTTTGATTTACTATGTATCTTAGTGCAGTTTCTTGCTTTTCCACTGGTGTGCCTATTTCCAAGCATGAAAAGGGAACCACAATTAGGGTGGGTTGAGGGGCAGATGATAAATATGTAAGTAGATTACAGAAACTGTAATTCAAGTAATTATAACTGGAACATACACAGTGTCCCTCAGTTAATTTCTGAGACTCTTAGCAATTGGTGACTCAGTAGCAAGGATGCCCTAGATTTCAGTGTCTTAACCCTACAGATGGGAATGGGAATGGATAGAATATCTGGATGAGGCCCACACTTGAGAACCTAAATAACAGAGGCAATCTTTTCTTTTTATCTTCTGTTCCCTATAAACTCCTGTGATAAGCAACATATTCCATAACTTAAATAATGTTATTACCTTCATGGAAAAATGAATCACAGTTATCATGTGTACTTCTAGCTTGGATATCAGTTCTGCATAATACTTTTCTGAACGTGGTAAATTGTCTCATGTTAGACTTGATCATCAGAAAGGTCATCATCTGAAGTGGAACAAAAGTAGGAAGCAGAATTGATTTAGTGACTTAAAGTGAAGATTCAGAATTCAGACTCCCTCAGTTCACGTTTTGACACTAACTTTCTATCTCCATTAAATTCCTCATTTATAAGATGAAACAATATAAATGATAACATTAAATAATAAATAATGTCACCACTCCCTCACTGGGCCACTGTGAACCTTAAAGGAGAATGTATGAAAGTCTTTAGTAACCATATCTGAAATAAGACCACATCATCAACAGCAAGCAGCAGCGAGGCTATGATTCCAGCTGTGGTTTTACTAAAACCTCACTAAGTCGAGGAGAAATGGAACTAGATCAGATAGGAAATAGGGTAAGATAAAGCAATAGTGATCATAGTTGTAGTAGCAGTAAAAATAATACCATCTTAGAAATCACACTGGATGCTGCCAGGTAAAGCATTTTGAGATAATTCATTATCTCAAGGAAAGTGTCCTTTATCCCTATTTTACAGAAGAAACAACCAAGGCTTAGAGGTAAGAAGTAACTGAATCACAGAGCTGGCAAATTAGAGGAGGTAGGAGTTCAGCCCCACAACTCTTAACCACATCAGTATCTGTCTCCCTGTAGGTAACTTGAGGAGTTCATTTCCTTTGCCTTCTTATGCTTCATTAGTGTTAATAGAAATTAATAAGAATTTACACTATAGTAACATACACTCTATTTCTCACTTTGTTGTCATTAGTTTGCTAAAAGCCTTTATCAGTTTAAATAATGCCAGAGAGTCACTCTAGACCTCAGTTCCTATTGCACTAACTGTACCCTTAGGAATCCATGGCATGGCAGACCCAAGTCCCAGGACAGAGTTAAACAATTCTCTAAACTATGTCTGTATACAAAGGACATGTCAGAGTTAAAACTGAAATTCATGTCTGTGGGATACATTCTTCTGACTTTATTTCTATAATTCATAGTATATGAAAATCCTCATTAAGTTACATCTTCTAATTAGGACATTTGGAAAATTCAAGTCAGGATGGTACTTGCAGTTTGCGCCATTGTTCTAAAATTTCCTGATGTTCTGAAATTTCATGATGCTGCTGGAAACAGACTGGGACAATGTTTAAACAATTTAAGGGGAGAAATTACAGTACCTTTTAACTCCTTCAAGCAATTCCAAACATCCATTTACTAATTGTAAATGATGCTTTAATTTATTGATTAGAGATTAATGAAGACTTCAGAGCCAGGGGTTTCTTTACGTTGTTAACCTTGCCTGAGTACCGTATGTGATTTAGGATAATCACACTGTGCTTTTCTTTAAATATGTTAAAATTCAAACTTTTTTACTAATCACGAACACATTTTCTCCAGTCACTCCTAATGAATGAGAACTCATAGCCTTCTGAACTGAAGGCTATGGTGGAATTTGACTATGCTTTATAGGAAGTCTGCTCTATTGTTTATACCTGAGAGTGCTTGCTCCTTTTTGCATCTGGGGATTGATGACCTGCTTTGGGAGTCTGTGAAGAACCAGCTTTCATAAAGAACTTAAACCCCATTTTAGTTTACAAATCTCTACTAATTCTATTATGTAATAATCCAGCATGTGTGCTTTTACACTACTGAAACCTCTTCTAGCCCAACCTCATTGTAGTCTTTCTAGGACATTGAACTGATTATTGTTCTCTCAGGAATGAGCAGAAATAGCAGGTGAACATAGATGGAATCAAACTTCACCTAGTCAGAACGATAAAGGGAGGATCTCTCAGTTATTATTGCTATGAACTGGCTGGAAGCCCTAACCATAAAGGATCTTTTGCAAGAACAATGTTTGTTGTTGTTGTTGTTGTTGTTGTTTTTAATTGTGGTAACAGTGGTTTACAACAGGCTTACAACCTGAAGCTCCCACTTCAGGTGTTGTTACTGCACCACACCCACCACCAAAGCACCCATAGTCCACCCACATAGTCCACTGTGCTCCCTCCCCATTTTTTTCTCATCCTCCTGCTCCTCTCTGGTAGCCCCAATTTTCATTTTCTAGGGTTTGTTATTAACTTCACTTTTTTCTGACCCATTGTTTTGCTTCTCCGTATTCTACATATACACCATCCAGTATTGGTCTTGATCTTTCTGACTGTCTTTGCTCAACATGAACCCCTCCAGCCCCATCCATATTGTCACAAATGGCAAGAGTGTATCTTGATAAATAGTTGAGTAGTGTTCCATTTTTTGTATATAGCACATCTCCCTGATCCATTCAGTAGGAGTGTCCATAGTTAGCTGTTGTAAATAGTGCTGCAATGAACACAGGAGTGCACATTTCCTTTTGAGTTAGTGTTTTTGTGTTCTTCAAGTAGATTAGGACAAGTGGAACTGTTGGGCCAGAATGGTAGGTCTACTAAAATCTTTTGTGAAAGGTCCATTTTCTATCGAGGATGGATCAATCTACATCCCACCAACAGTGTAAGAGGGTTCCTTTTTCTCCACATCCTTGCCAACGCTTAATTGTTTCCAATCTTTATTATATGGACCATCCTCACTAGTATGATAGTGGTAGCTCACTGTGGTTTTGATTTGCATTTCCCTGGTGATAAGTGATGATGAATAGTTTCTCTTATCTGTTGGCCTTCTGTGTGTCTTCTTTGGAGAACTGCCTATTTAGCCTTTTTTTTTTTTTTTTTTTAATGGTTTCATTTTTTTTTCATTGAGTTGTAGGAGTTCTTTCTAAGTCTTTGGTATTCGCCTATTTTTTGATGTCTGGTGTACAGATATTTTTCTCCCACTCAGTAGGTGTCTTTTTGTTTTAGTGATAATTTATTTTGCTGTACAGAAGCTTTTAGAATTGATGTAATCCCCATTGTTTTTATTCTTTTTGTTTTCCTTGCTGTTGGAGATGGATACACAATGAATCTGACACCGTTGTTGTGAAATGTTATGCCTTTGTTTTTTTTCAGTGTATCTCATAGTCTCAGGTCTTACATCAAAGTGTTTTCTCCATTTTAGTTGACTTTTGTGTAATGTGTCTGACAGGAATGAGGTTTGGATAGAGATATTGATTAGAAGTCTGCTAGTAAATTAAGAAACACAGCAACCTTTGTTTTAGAAGGCTTTGATTTCTATTTCCTGGTCGTCACAGGTCATTGAAGAAAGTTAGATATAGTCATATAGTTCTTTGTGTTACAGAATGACAGTCTACTAGCCAGGAGAGCAGGCAGGGAATAAAAGTAAGAATACTTCTGAAATGATTTCTGTATGCAGAAAATGTTCATTTCCAAAATAGGAATGAGGCAGAAAAAAAAAAAAAGTGTGTGACTAAAGGGAATACACTACAGAACAGATTGTTTTGTATGCTTTTTTGTAAGGTTAGCTAATTTATGCAGCAATAAAGCAGACCCTAGCCAGTGGAGAATATATACCCCCGAGTGGCAATTATGGTAACCACTTTATAGCATGCTTACCTGCTTTATTAAGACCTTTCCTTGGATTTTTATTATGTTGTCAGTTTTGATTTCTGTGTTGTAATTTTGCTATACATATGTAAGGTTTTTTTTCTGATGCCTTGAATATTTCCTTTTGGATTACTTGTAAAGACCTGTTCACATCATGAGCCCTCTGCAGGGAGTTAATGGAGTTGCTGCTGAGCCCTGCAGTGGAGCTCAGCTTCCTTCATTCTTTGAGCTGAGTCAGCTGTGATGGTATTGATGTTGTCTGAATTTATGTGTGACCCTTGCTCTTTTAGTAAATCATTCTTGCTCTCTTGAGGAAGAGAACGTAACTAAACACGCCAAAGCTGCTACTGATTATTATTCTAGTAAGGAGCATTTATATGCTGAGTAAGTAAAAGCTAAATTATATTATGTGGATGACAGCATAGTTTCTTGTATTGAAGGAAGAAGATGGATTAATATATTGCTGGCTAAGAGTTTTTCATAAATATAATGGACCACCGTCTTCACTCTTGTCATTGACCTTTCTCTTGTACATTATTTTTCAACTTTCCATTTTGAGGTGATAACTGAATAACATTTCCCTTTATTTGGTCTCACTATTTAGTATTTTTGGATTTGATCTCTGAAAGTATTCAGGATTTGTGTGTTTGAATGCTCATAAAGGATTTCAGGTGATTGAAATATAAATAGCAAGAAATGTTAGGATGAAACAGAAAAAGTAAATGTGACTATGGAGTTGGATGAACCAGTGACTACAGCTGGAAATGAGTGTAGACTTCATGGCCTTTCATATATGTGCTGGAGAGGTACGCCTGGGTCATTGGGTCATTATTTTCATTTTTGACAAATGGCATCTTTACATTCTAATAAGAACAACAAATTGTATAACTGACAATATATTTAATTACTACTTTTCAAAAAGTTCAGTTCCTACTCCCCCACTCCACCAATTGGAGCTAACTTGCTATCGGTGAAGGCACTTGCTCGAGGAGACCCGAAGGCTGCAACCCAGCTAGGTGGCATTCTTGTGACCAGCTTGTGTTTGATAAAACTTGGCAGGTGTGTTACATATCAGTACTAGTTACCATGTCCCCTTGACTGCCTTTTCATATGTCAGATGTTTTAAACAAGGACTTGGTGAATGGTACACATTTGGAATACAAGTCCTATGAACGGTTACTTCAGATATTTTAATTTTTGGTTAAAATGAAAAAAATAATTTTTGGAAGTTGATTTATCAAGCCTATTGGTGAAAAATGAAGTGTCAGACATACATTCTGCCCAAACATGGTTCAACACATACATGAGGAAAATAATGTCCATGGATAAGCATTATCTGAAGATAATCAAACTCAGCAAAATTAAACTCAGTAAATATGAAAGCACTTCTGCTCTAGGGTAGACCTGAAGCCTTAGACTTCAGAATCTCTCCTTACTTTACTAATTATTGGAGACCCCAAAATGTTGGCCACAAAATACTTGCTCAATCTCAGTTCCCCTGTGCATAACTCAGTCAAAGCTACAATGCCAAGGAGTACTTTCCCAAAAACTAAAGTGAAGGGGGCTCAAAACAGAAAGACCAAACTATAAGATATATTCTACCAACACTGTCCTCCAAATCTGGAGACTATGGCCTCCAGAACCCCAAATATTTCTTGCTCTGCTCCAACAGAAGTCTTTTTCTCTCTGTCTCTCATAGCAGAGTCCAGGTCTTCTCGCCTGGTCTTTAGGCCCAGTAAGAAGAACCTCCATTTCCTCTAGAGCAAGAATTGCTAATGACCAGTGGGTATTAGCTTTTAATTAAATAATTTAAACTTTAAATTTTGCTCCTTGTTCTCAAGAACCACCTGCAAGTGCTCACTAGCCACATAGAGCTGTACTACAATATTGTACTACACAGACGTAATATTTCCATTTCCACAGAAATTTCCCTTGAATAAAGCTGAAACACACCATCTGGCTCAGACCTGCCATCTCTACTTGTCTATAAATCTCCCCAAAGAAGAATGACCCTTTAAATAGGCACAACACAGTTTTACTCTAAATAGACTTGGCCCTTCAGGTCCCAAAAGAGTTGCTTATCCTTACGTAACCAACAATCACAACCACCATTAAGACTAAAATCTTCAATACAAGAATTAAAAAAAAAAAAACTAGAAACTTTAAAAATGATGATTTCTTCCCAATTCATTCTATGGAGAACTCAGAACTATGGAAGACTCATGAAAGGCCCATAGTTATCAAAGATTATTCCACATGGTTATTTAATTTTTGTGAACCTGTTTTGCAATCTGAATAAAGGGTGCTTATATACTATACCTCAAAAAAACAAACAAACAAACCTTCCTAACCCCATAAATATTGGTTGGCCCCTCTTTATACCCTCAACTTCCTCTTTTTGCATAAAGCTTTGAATATTTCTATGTTTATATAATGTCATTTATCTTACACACCATTTATTATCTGAAGGCTGAGATACTTTATTCAAACATTATCTCCAGCTTTTCACCTCTGTTACGGTGATGAGCCTCTTCCTAAGTACTCACCTTGTGTGTGAGTCTGTAGTAATGATGTTCCTATGAGCTTAATGTTCTCAGTCTCTCAGTCTCCCAATGAGAGCGGAGCCATTTAGATTTTTAGAGGTAGGTATTTTTTTTAAAGATTTATTTATTTATGCATACAGAACTGGGGTACAGGCCAGAGGTGCAGGGGTGGTAAGAGGCTTCACCAGAGAGTGGGGAGCAGATCAGGCAGATTGACGAAATACACTGCTGAGGGGAACAGCAGGTGGGTCAGGAGAGGTCTGTCCGCCATGTGGTCTCCTCTGGGGCAGGCGGGGATCGAATTCATGCAGAAGTGGCTTAAGCTTCTTAGTGCTGTGCTTTAACCGCTGTGCCACCAGGGAGGGCCCTAGAGGTAGGTATTTTAATGCAAAGACCCATTCCTTATTGTGCAATAAAAGACAGGGTCTTGGTGTCACTACTTGGCAGCTCTTTCTCTGCCTTGCATGAAAATGAACCTTTGTATATTCATAGCATCACTGGAATGTCCAGCTGCTTTTCTTTCAGAGGTTACTAATGTGAAAACCTCAAGGACCCTGTCTGTTAAGAATAAGTGCTCAGTAGATGTTCATTTTCTTCCTTTGGGAGATGAAAGTTACAGAAGTAATGATTTTTAGGTAGTTATAATTGATTGGTTATTTACTAAGTTCCACCTGCTTTGTATGAGTAACCAACTTTTGTATAAATTTTAGAAGGCTATAGCATTTCTGGATATGTTAGTAGTATTGCAGATATACTTTTGATTTCCCTTCATATCTATTCATTTTTAAAATAAAAGAAAGAAAAGTAAATATCATTCCTAACATTCCCATTAGATGATTTACTTATGTTTAGGTATCTATCTGTACAAAGACCAAGCACACACACATAATACATTCACTTTTATAATAATGTATTTTCAAAAATAGTTTTTTCCCTCTAACTATGGACTTAACAGCATTAAAAATAAAGGCATTTCTTTTTAATGAGTTAAGCCTTCTGAATGAAAATGAGGATCTGAGCCTTCATAAAGGAGTGTGAGCTATGGAAAAGCAGCTATATGGCCCCTGCATTAATCATACTCTTGTTCCCATGGTGATATTAACATCTTCAGGGGAAAAACTAGTAGGTAGAGGCCAGAATGGAAGGGAATATGTCTTTTATTAAAAAAAAAAAAATTGGTTAAGTGTATCATGCAGTCTTCCTTATTTTTCCATTTAATTCCCTGACTGCACATTAAAGAAAAAATCCCCATATGATTTTTTTTTAAGATTTATTTATTTATATAGAACTGGGGTACAGGCCAGAGATGCGGAGGGTGAAAGGATTCACCAAGGACAGAGCAAGGAACAGAACAGGCAGATCGACGAAGTACACTGCTGAGGGGAGCAGCGGGTGAGTCAGGAGAGGTCTGCCGCGCCATGTGGACTCCTCCGGGCAGGCGGGAATTGAACTCATGCGGAAGTGGCTTAAGCTTCTCAGTGCAGTGCTTAAACCCGCTGTGCCACCAGGGAGGGCCGCCCCATATGATTTTTTAAAATATTTTATATACATCCTTTAGTACATTTGTACTTACTAATATAATGCTGTATGACAGGAAATCTGTGTTTCCTTGTCTGAAGAAGGATGTTTCTAAGTTGAACAGCATGGAGTAAGAAGAGTCCCATTTGTGTGCTGTACCCCAATACTTGTCTTGGCTATATAACTCATCCCTGACATGTTTTGGGACAAGCCCCTTAATCCGATGACCTGAAGTTTTCCTACTATCTAGAAGAGAATCCTTTCAGCTTTCTTAAGCCCTAGCCCTCTTCCCAGCAACCTTGTCTGAGAAGGATAGAGGCAACTGTTGATTTGCTTGTCCCTTTCACAGTAGACAGTAAAGTTAGTACAGGGTCAAAGCAAACAGCTTTGAAATCTCACACTAGCCCCATAACCTAGTTCGTGTGCTCATGAGCAAGTGATAATATGCTGCAGTTTTATCCATAAATATAATCCCACCTAATGCACAATGTGGATGTGCTGATGGAGTGAAACCATCTATAAATGGCTTAGCCCTGTGCTACTCCCCCCACCCATAGGCAGCACCCTAGCCTCACCTGTGCTGGTGGTTAGTCTAATTGCTTTAATTCGTGAAAGGGCACCCATCACAGTAAAACAGTCACCTGCAGAGCATGACTCGTCACACAGGGAGCATGATGATAGCTCTCCAGAAGACTTCTGGAGGCAGTCAGATGTGTTGCTTCTCAAAATATTGAGTTACATTGTTGGCAGTGGTACGCCTCAGCCTGAGAAGATCAGCTTTAAGAAGGAATCAGTATGTCCAAGATCTTAAGAACCCAACTGTAAAAAAGCTCAGAAATTGGAAGGCACAATTTCCCTGTATTGCACTTTGCTTTGAATATGTGTCCTGCTTCCTGCAGTGCTGTTTGAGAAATGATGCTCTGAGAACATTTTTAAATGACCTGAATAAATCCTATTTTGAAATTCTGTGAAATTAAGTTCTATTAAGGTAGGAGTTGGCAGAGCTCACTTTATTCATTTGCACTTTTAAGAGATAATTATTCATTAACTGTAGAATTGTCCTTTCCTCTTGAGGGTTCAAACAGCAACAAAAGGTCTACTCTGCCCCTCTGTGGAATGTTCCAGGACATTGTCTGTTTTCACTGTCATGAGACATGCATTTGGATTAGCTCAGATGCACCTGAATCCTCTCCCAACTTCATCAAGTTTTTTGTGAGAAACTCTTGCTCCTCTTCCGTTGGTGGTTTAAAAATGCAGGTGTGGGCCATGTGCAGGGAAGAGTGTAGGACTTGACAGAACCCAGTGGCTGCACAAGAGTTAACTTGGTACATGTGTGATCATTTACTGACTCTCCCTGTCAAAATAAGTTTCCAAAAAGACAAATTCTGGTAGATCAGCTTCAGCCAGCATAGTTGGGGAAAAAAAAAATTGAAATGTTAAGCTGTGATGGAAATAATTTAGTATCAACTCCAAGAATTATAGGCTGACGTTTGCTTGCACATGTGAAATGAGAATTGTTATAAAATGTCAGGCCAATGTGGGGAGCAGTAGTTCCCTGAATGCCAGGCTGGGTGAAGACACTGGCCTTGATTTGATTGCAGATCTTTTTTGCCATGTAATTGACAGATAAAATCGTGTGATTTTGAGGTATACACTATGGTGTTCACTTTTATTTGCTACATATTGCAGTGCAGCCACCTGAATGGTGCTAGTTAACACTTTTGTCATGCATATGATTATCATCTCTTGTTTGTGTTGAAAACAAGGAAGTTCTACTTTGAAGTTTATTTTAACACAGTATGCTTGAATACAATCACTATGTGGTATGTTAGATCTCCAGAACTAATGTATCTACTATTTGCAAGTTAGTACCCTCTAAACAATTGTCTAACTCTAACTGTCCATCTGCTCAGCCCCTGGCTACTACCAGTGTGCACTCTGTTTTCACAAGTCATTGCAACTCTTTATATGGAGAATTGGAATAATGGCAGTAGTTTAAGCGGTGTTATGGTAAGTTTGTGAAGAGGAGTAAGGACACTTGACTGGTAGCTATAGCTAACTCCACCATAGAGGGAAAAGAATTATGGACAGAGGAGCATTTGCAACATCTGATGTGACACTGTCTTCAGAGATGGATTCCCTAAAATCCTGCTATACCCACCAGTTCTCATGGGGCGGAGGTAACACTGCTGTCCTTAGAAGATCTGGAAATGTACAGAAGCATTTTTGGTTGGAACAGTGATTAGAATGGAATGAGGAAAGGGTCAGGCTAGCAAACCCTCTTTGGGTGTGTGGGTCAGTCCAGTGCAAAAAAAAAGTGCCCCAACCAAAAATGACTCTAACGTCCCCATTGAGACATGCTGGATCAAATATCTCTATAGCCAAGAGATAGAGACATGAGATATCCCAGGATTAGAAAGGACCAAGAATTCATGTCCCATCAGAGATTGCTCTGGAGAGGGCATTAAGCTTTCCTCAAGGGTATAACTCAGGACTGTTCGTTCTTGAAGCCCCTGAGGTTGTTTTCTGCTGTTATTACTGAGACTTTGAAATATGAATCAGAAGAAGCTTACACAAAATTCAAAGTAATTGAGTTGAAAGTGTTTACCACTAGGTTCTCTAGGAAGTACTTTCTAGCTATTCTTCCATTTATTCCTCATAGTAATCTTGTGAGTCGTGTACATAATTTCCATTTTGTACACGAGGAGTCAAGCAGTTACATGTTTTGTGCACAGCCACATAGTTAAGGTGGTAGAGCTTGAGCTAAGAAAGTTTTTATTTTCTTTTTAAAATTTTATTGTTACACTCCCATTAATCTTTAGTAGTATTGATTTCTCCCCTCTGGCACCGTTCCTGCAGTTCTACCACTATAGTCCCTGTGATAAGTCTTCCCTCCCTTGTTTCGACTCCTTTCTCCCCCCCTACCCTCCTCCCCCACCATGCCTCAGATCTGTACTCAGCTTGCCAGTTCTTTTTTTTTTTTTTTAAAGATTTATTTATTTGTGCATACAGAACTGGGGTATAGGCCAGAGGTGCAGGGGCGGCGAGAGGCTTCACCAGAGACAGAGTGGGGAGCGGAACAAGCAGATCGACGAAGTACACTGCTTGCCAGTTTTTTTTTCCTGACATTTTATTTGGTTTCTACACATAAGTGAAACCATCCAATATTTCTTTTTTTTTTTTTCCCTTCTGACTTATTTCACTTTGCAATATCCCTTCCTGCTCCATCTATATTCCATAAGTGGCATGGGCTTATCTTTTTTTTGATCACTGAGTAATATTCCATTGTGTGTATCTATGTGTGTGTGTGTACACCATATAATCTTCATCCATTCTTCTGTTTGGGTGGCATTTAAGTTGTCTCTACATCTTAGCTATTATCAATAGTGGTGCCATAAATATAGGAGTGCAGGTTTCCTTTCAAATTGTGTTTTGTGTTACTTGGATAGATTTCTAGGAGTAGAATTTGTAGGTCATATGGTAGGTCCATGTTTAGTGTTTTAAGAAACCTCCACATAGCTCCCATAGTGGGTGGATTAGTCTATATTCCTACCAGCAGCGTAGGAGAGTTCCTTTTCCATCACATCCTTGCCAATACTTGTTTCTGTTTTTGTTTGTTTGTTTTTGATATGAGCCATCCTCACAGATACAATGTGGTACCTCATTATGGTCTTGATTTCCATATCCCTGATAAGTGATCCAGAACATTTTTCCATATGTCTGTTAATGATTTGCATTTCTTCATGGGAGAAGTATCTTTTTTGAGCTAAGAAAGGGTAAAGTAAAATTAGATGCGTGTAGCTCATAACACTTGACATGGAGGTAGTGACCTTGGACTTGAGATCCAGTCATCACAGGAAAACTAGAATTGGCAGCAGTCTCTCTGGAACAGCTGACATTTTCTTCTCTGCCTGCTTAAAGATGATTTTAAGAAAGATTTTAAGGTTTTTTTTTTCTTTTTTTGAAATTTACTAAGACATCCCTTTCACATTTAAGAACATTTTTAAGTTTAGCAGACCTAAAAACTAACAGATCTCAAAACTCATTCCAATGTATTTATTCACTTTTCCAGTCCATTTTACTTATTACCACTTTCAATTTTGTACTTTTAAAATGTATTTATTTATGCATACAAAACTAGGGTACAGGCCAGAGGTGCAGGGTCGGTGAGAGGATTCAGTAGAGAGAGTGGGGAGCAGAACAGGCAGATGGACAAAGCACACTGCTGAGGGGAGCAATGGGCCAGACAGGAGAGGATTGTTGAGCCATGTGGGTCACCTCCCTGGCCATGGATTCAATTAGTGCTGAAGCAGCTGCAGCTAGGTTCGTAGTGCTGAGCTTTAACTCGTTGCGCCACCAGGGAGGACCCAGTTCTGTATTTTTAAGTCCCTAATAGTCATGCATTAAAATAGACACTTTTGATATTATAAATATAATGGCTTTATGAACAAAAGGTAAAAGTATACCTTCTGATAAGAAGTACAAACAGGCCTGTCTCTATAAGGAGTATATCCCTTTATGGAAATTAAATTCACTTTTTTCCATAACCTCTAAGTGCATGCCTCATAGCCAATTTTCTCTACCTAATCAGCGATCTCCCTCTCAGCCCCCTAGATTTTGATTGAGTACATCATAAGTGGAACCATGCAATTTGTATTTTTTAACAAGGTCTTTGGGAGATTATGGATACTGGATACTGGATACTGGAAATAAATATTATCATAAATAAATATATAATGTTGAGTCATAGAGATTTCAATAATTCATTTGCTTGTAACAACTATCTGTGTCTTTATAATCCTTAAACAATGTAACTTTGAATGTATACCTTATTAATTCTTACCAAAAAAAAACCATTCTGTATAGTGTGCATCATATGAAACCCCTAAGAATAGACATTTTTACAAATGACCAAACTGAGATCCCAAAAAGTTATTTGCCCCAGATTCTACTGAGAGTACAAGGAAGGATGGGCATGTGAATCCAGACCTTCTAACTCATTTTATTCTGCTTCAGCGCACCAGCAGACAGCAGAATGGAAACTAGGAGTCGGGGGTTGGCCCCTGGGGAGCTGGGACCTTTTACTCTCTGGAAGAGCAGCTCCAGCTCCTTGGGAGAAATGCACTGCACACAGCTCAGAAAATGTCTACCAAATGACTTTTTTTTTTTTTTAAATCAAACCACCTATCTACGGAAATTTCAAGGATGTTCTTTTCATTTCTTGACATGTTTGAAGTTTTCGCAAGAATCTAATTTATTTGAAGACCAAATAAAGGCAGAATGCCTAGAAAACAAACAGTTTCAAGTTAACTGACATCTCAAAAGCTTAAAAGAGCAATTTACATTTTCAGGGAAGAAACATTATCAACTCAGAAATTTAATTCCAGAATTTTTAGAAATGGCTGTAGGAAATCTCATTCTAAAGCCCTTTAACGTGTTTTAAAGAATTTTTGATAATACTGAGTTTAACTTTTTCTTAAAGTTTAGAGCCTTCACTAGAAATATTATAAGAAAACTACTAATAGGTTTTTAGTTGAAATTTTAAATAATTTACAATTTCTTTTTCATTTTCTCAGCACAGTAATTGCATTATGGTATGAGTTTCAGTTGTGCATCATTAAAAACCAGTATGTGTATATATAACATTAAATTCACTAGAAGTCCAGTTATATCCTCCATTATCAAATTGATCCCTTTTACATGATATACCCACCTCTCTTTCCCCTTCCTATTGATTTTACAATCTAAAACTTTATTTTTGCTTTAATTCATTCATGTATTTACTTTTCTACGTACCACGTGTTATGAAATCATACCATGTTTTTCTTTCTCCATCTGACAGTTCACTAAGATTAATACCCTCTAGGTCCATTCATATTGCAAATGTCAAATTATAGCTGTAGTATTCTTGTGTTTTAAGATACTGTATCTTCTTTATCCTATCATCTGTCAGTGACAACTTACATTGTTTCCTGCTCCTAATTATTGTAAACAATGCTGCAATGAACATGAGGGGGCGTGTTTCTCTTTGAATTAGATGGATTTTCCAAATATCTTAATACTGAAAAGAATAACAAATTGAATCATATGGAATAAATAATTCAAAACTTTTAAGCAACTTGTTAGCCAAAAGCAATTGAACTTCTAATTGAACAGTTAGTTCTTTGTTTCAATTACTGTATGTCTCTCTACTTACAGAGCACTAGTGAGAGATGTTCATATTGTAACACAGATAGCAGGCTTCCTTTGAGTGAACATTAATAGGGACACCTTACAAGAAATGTGAAAGCCTTGGATAGTTCTTATGTAAAATGACAACTTTGAACTTGTCACTCTTTGGGGCATAGAATATTTTTACTTAGTACCTTTGAGATACATTTCTTCCCTTTGGTTGGAATTTAATGTCAGCAGCATTTTCAGGATTGAGACTGTTGTGTTCAGAGCAAGAACTGACATTTACCTAGAGCTAATGTTTGCCCAAGTTAAGAAAAAATTCCCTAACTGGATATATTTGTTCCTGCATGACACACTGGAAAGAGCCAGCACAACTTTTGAAGTCAGGCAAGTAAGGCTCAATCAGACATCTTCTTGAAACCCTAATTTCAACTCTTACGTATATGTAAATCCAGAAATGAAGTTGCTGGGTCATATAATAAGCTTATATTTAACTTTGTGAGGAATCTCCATACTCGTTTTCCACAGTGGCTGCACTATTGTACATTCCCACCAAGTGAGTGTAAGGCTTCCAATTGTTTTACATCTTTTCAACACTTCTTAATTTCTTTCTTGATTGTAGCTTACTTAATGGTATTCAACATAGACTTTTAAAATATGCATTTTTTTAAAGATTTGTTTATTCATACAGAACTGGGGTATAGGCCAGAGATGTGGAGGGTGATGGGATTCACCAGAGACAGAGCAGGGACCAGAACAGGCCGACTAAGAAGTACACTGCTGAGGGGAGCAGCGGGCGGGTCAGGAGAGGTCTGCCATGCCATGTGGTCACCTCTGGGGCAGGTGGGGATGGAACTCTTGCGGAAGTGGCTTAAACTTCTTAGTGCTGTGCTTTAACCTGCTGTGCCACCAGGGTGGGCCTAAAATACATATTTTTAATGGAGCTATATGGCCCAGCAATTTCACTCTACCCAAAAGACACAAAAAAGTTACCTTAAAAGGAAACCTACACTCCTATTTATTGCAGTACTAGTTACAGTAGTTTAAGTATGGAAACAACCTAAGTGCCTCCAAAAAACTTGACTGTGGTATTATGATGAGGCATATATATTCGATGGAATACTACTCAGCAATAAAAATGATAGACTCATGACATTTACAGCAGTGTGGAAGGAGTTGGAAGGGATTATGTTCATTGAAATAATCAGAAGGCTAAAAAAATCCATTGTTTCACTTGTGAGAGGAATATAGGGAAACCAAAATGGAGTCAAGGAAATAAATACACCTGAGGGGAGAAATCAAACATTATACAAAAATGAACAATGGTATAAATAAATAAATATTAACAAAGTAAATATATGTTTTAGTATAAATTTAAGGATTCCTTAATTCCATATATAATGAGAAATTCCATATACAATGCCACTGAAGATTGAAATAGTAAATACCTTTTCATCCTGTGAGAAAAATAATTCCTTAAAAAAAAAAACACACAAAAGCCTTGATACCTGCTGGCTTAGATTAGCAACTTAATGTGAGAACATAACTTAAAAAATTTAAAAGCCCGAAACTATCAATTGAGGCTTACTCTTTATATAGCCCTCTGCAAAGTAATCTCCATCATCTCTACCATATCTCATGAAATAAATGTTAATTCAAACTCACAGGTGAGCAAAGAGAAGCTAGAAAAGCTACATGCTATGCAGCTAGAAAGTCCAGAGCTGGGATATCTACAAAGACCTAGTGAACTGTAATAAGCAGTGTTACAGGGCAGAAAATCAATTTTTAATCAAGGGGAGCAGTCTACACCAGCTTGAGTCTCAGTTGTTCTGCTCCTCTGGTGACAGCAAGACTTATGAGTATGGCCAAGGTGGGGAGTGGAGATGAATCCTATTAGTTCTAAATGTTCTGTCTTTTCTAGCTACTAAGTCACTTATGGAAAGTAGGGAGAGGATCAACAGTGGCTTACTACATTGTTGATGAAGCATCTTTTATGAATCCAAGTGAAAGCCTCTGATAGTATTAGTGGTAAACAGTCTCATATAATTCCTTAAAGAAAAAAAATCTCTGGAAGATTTTAGGCATTTGAGATGCAGATAACCAGAGCTGATTTTACAACAAACACTAAATATTCAGTTACTGCAGCTTTGAGGGGAGCCCAGTACTCTCATGTGTCAAACCAGATGGGATATGTCTAGTGTATTTGGTAAAGGGGTGAAGTAGAGGAAATGTCAGTATGTCAGTGATATCAACATCTTTATTGTTAATCTCAACAAGACCTTTGTGGACTTAATTTACTGTCTAAAGGCACACAAAGAAAAGTTGGTGTAGAATAAGTGAACCATTAGTGAAACTGGAGAAGAGTAAAAGACTATCTAAAATGACCTGTTGAATTTAACTAAAGCCTCATGAGGAAAAAGAAGTGTAAGAATAGTTTTGATTTTTTTTTTTTTTTTTTAGAAATTAACTTAACAGGCTATGAGGGAGTCCTTTGAGATTCTCCTGGCTGTGTACTTGAAATCTCATATTCTGTCATTGAAAGTGACGTTTGTATATATTTGATAACTGTCTTAAAGTGTTTTTGAAAAATTAGGCATTCTCATAAAAAGGAATTGTGTATTGATTCATACTACAACCTAATAAAACGTGAAAGCATGTAGTCACAAAAAGAAGCCTGGCACAAAAGAACACAAATTATGAGTCCATTGATAAGAAATTTCCAGAACAGGAAAATCCAAAGGGATAGGAAGGAGATTTGTGGTCTCTGGAGCTGGTGATTGCTATAATAGCAACTGACTGCTTAATGAATGGTATTAAATTTCTATTGAAGATGATGAAAACATTCTAAAATTAGATACTGATGATGATTGCATAACTTCATGAAGATACTACGAGTCACTGAATTATACACTTTAAAATGGTATACCTTATGATTTGTACATGGAGCTTATCTCAGTAAGTATAGAAATAAACCATCAAAAAGACTTTCAGTGAGGGGGGCAGATCACTCAAAAAATGTTTTTCAGAGAAATTGAAGGGAACAATTGTGTCTGTAGTTTTCTGTAACTTATCAAGCTCTTTATGACTGGTAAATGTTACTTCCTTTTATTGTTTTCCAGGTCAATTTACATGTTTTAATTTATTTTTTTTTTGCATCATTCTTCACTTTGTGCAGATTTTTTGTTTACTCTGTGCCTGATGATTAACAAATGTAACCACCCTCTTAGATTCAGTAGTTGGGATGGTGCAAATTAAAGAGACCGATGAATGGGAGAAAGGGCTGACTATGTATGCATGTGCAATTCTTTACAGAAAACCGAACACTTAAGGATGGTTAGAAGCAGGTGCTTATACAACATTTGGGTAATAAATTTGGAAAGCAAAAGTAAGGAGTTTGGTCTTCTAATGATGGTCAGTTTTGGGACAGGATGGTCATGGGAAGATATTGGAAGGAAAGAGTGATTTAGTAATGTTTGTTATCCAGATGCAGGTATCCTACACTGATGAATAGTTAAGAGTCCTACTGTTTCTGTGGTATACAATTCTACACAATTGGAGAAGTGGACATGTATGCCTTGTTTTTAGGCAGGGATTTGAAGGGACAGAGAGCTAATTGCTCTCAACTCTGGGCTCTTCTTACTTCAAAACAGCATGATTAGTGTCCTTACTCTCATCCTCAGTCAGCCACTCCTCTCAGAGGCTAGAAGACTGTTCAAAAGTAGCAAATAAGGAAGCTAGTAAACATAACTTAATTATCTTTCTTGTGCTTTCTCTCTGACCTAATTATTAGTTTTACTTCTATTTGCCATAAGAAATTGCTAAAGTACAAGAAAATAGAGTGAAAAAATATACAAATATTAAAATGTGTATTCTGAGTGCAACCTATTAACATGTTGAAGCCTTCCCCTTAAATATCTTGTTTTATCACTTTGAGTAACTCTTTTAAAACCATAATAGCTACATTACTACAACTAACAAAAAATCAGAACTTACCAGATTTTTGCTCAACTTTGATTTAGAATTTATATTCAATTTGAGATAGCAGGAAACTAAAATAGGCATAGTTCCTCATTATCAAAAGATTTTGAATGCCATCCACTCATTCTTTCACTTAGTGATAACTGACCCAGGAAATTTTAAAGAAAAAGAGATGAGATATAAAAGACATGAGAAATCAACAACTCTCTATATATTTAAATGGCATGAAAAGTCTGCCATTTTTCACAAATAAGGTGGGAAAAGACCTTGATTTCACTTTTAAGGAGTTGTGGAAAGCATCTTAAAGGAACTTGGATATTGCTTTAGTAGCTAGGTTTTCAGAAACATGAGAAAGGGAGGAAATCAATGAGGAATTCCACCATTTCTCAGCAGAGGTAGTTGTCTTTCCAAGTGCCTGGAAGTTCTATGAAATGTGACGCTCACATGTTTCCATCATGTTCTATCACATTTATCATGTTACATAGCATAGGTACCATCTTAAATTAGCCATCACCACAGCCCTTATTCCCCTTCCTCTCTGTTGTTACTTATCCCAGCCCCAGGCCGTTTGAAGTTTTCCCAGATTCAACACTGGACACATCTGATTCCTTTTGCATCCAGCCATTCTAAATTTTGTCCATTTAAACATCTTTGAGGTACCTAGTTGCTCCAGATCTACCTATCTTTTCTGCCCAAATTTTTCATAGTATCGTTGTCAATTGTCATTTCAGACATTTTTTAATGTCCCTATGATAAATAACAAAACAAATAGTAGGTAACACTCTTACAGTTTTTTTTTCCCCTCAATATCCCCATTCTTAAGAGTATGCTTGTTAATTCATTTATTCCTTGTGACATATCTATAGTATTGATATTATTATATTGGCCTAATTTTACAGATAGGAAATCTGTAAACTTGCTTAAGGTTTTATGGCTAGAATGGTGCAGGCTGGGGATTTGAATCTCAGCAGCCTGACTCCAGAGTCTTAGCTCTTAATTATTACACTACCTAAGCACAATACTTCATCTCTTAACACACTGAGTTCCAAAACTTCTCTTAACAGTTGGGATGGGTTGTATGTTTATATTGCTTAGGAGTGTGGGAACAGCATATTTGAGTGAACGAAACATGTACTATGGAGTCTGAAAAATATGGTTGTGTTGTCACATTTATCAAGTTATTTTTTTTATTTTTATGTACCTATGTACATTATTGTTCATTTTATAACAGTGTTGACTTCCTCTTTCCCCCTCCCATCATCACCATTGTCCCCCACATTCCTCACTCCTTTTGATCCCTCTCTGTCCTCTTCCCCTGTAGGATCTCTCTAGTTTATGACTGTTACTGTATTGTTTTTAATTGATTTTTGAGTTTTCATTTCCTCTTCTGTAAAGTACAGGAAAATATGCTAGATAACCCCTTGTCCTAAAATTACTGTGTGGATTCAGTGACATAAGATATGAATAACTAAGTTTTCTTTCTCTTTTGGCATGAATTATCTCCTCTCTCCTCTTGGAAGTCCTGTGATAGAGGGACTGGGGGCTCTCATTCGTTATACAAAGGAAAATATAAGCTCATAATATGATCTGTCAGGAAATTGGGAATTAAAGAGTAAGAATTTGAATGTGGTTTTCTCATTTCCAACAAAATGTACTTTTTATTAGGCCTATGTTAAGATAATGTTAACATATCACCAAAGAACATCCAGAGATCCCAAACTGTTAAGGGGTACATGCTGTAAGAGAGATTTTGCCATCTGTGTACACAAAGTGAAAGGAAGCATACTCTGATTGTGATAGAATTTTAATAGATTTAGTAGAGAGAAGAAAAGAAAGTGATATACCTAATAAAACTGAAAATGACATATTCCCTCGTGGGCAAATACCTAACCAAACAGTGTTGGCTCAAAATGGAGATATGGGGACCAAAATCTTGCCACATGTTTCAGGCATCTCCTGGCATGAAAGGATAAGAAATGGGTCAGAGAGGTGAGATGGAAGGAGAGACTCAAAATCCAGATTATACATAATCTAACATGAAGTCAAGACAAGGGCTACCATCACCTCTGCCAAGAACCAGGCACAGCCTCCCCCCATGTCCCGCAACCATGTGTCCCTTCCAAATGTCTATTTCAAGTGTCTCTTCATGTTTTTCTTTTACTTTCCTTTGTCTCCTTCCAGCAGTAACAGGGTATAAGTCCAAAACAGAGTCCAAGTCAAAACAGAGAGACCAAGCATGAATGTGTTTAATTGAAAGTCAAATATGGCAACTGAACTCTGCCCCTAGTTTCCAGCAGCCCTCTATTCAGAAATTATGTTCATGGCATGCTGGGAGTTGTAGTTCTCAAGGCCTAAGATCTTTTCAGTGTGGAGATAAGAGTCTGTAAAAATATCAGGCTAGACTGCTCCTATACCAATAGGAGTTAAAATGAAATTAGAACTCAGATAGAATTGCCCACTCCTTAAATTTATTATTAAAAGTTCCTTCTTTGATTAGCTAATCTTATAGTTTAAGATCCAGGAAAAAAATACTAGTTTTTATTGTTAGAGTGATAGGAATTTAAACAGTCATACTGATGAAGGTATAGTGAAATTAAAGTAGAATATACTGAATTTGAAGTCTGAGCGATCTTAATTTCTTCTGGGTGATTTCTTTTTCCTAAAAGTTCATAGCAAAACCTGTTGTAAGTTGAAGTCTTTATTCCCTCACACTAGTGGTTGGTACCTTCAGAGTATGAATTATACAGCTGAAAGGAGAAAGTGTACAAGCATACATTCTACAAAAATGAACAATGCTATAAAAATATATGAGTTAAAAGAAGGGTTTTATTTGTTTTTGTTACTGAAAATCATAATAGACAGCAAAGGAAAAGGACTGGAAGGCAGACTAAAGTGAGTACACAAACCACTCATTAGAAAGTACAACAATGACCTGTGTTGTTACTTTAGAGACTTGGCCCAAGCATTTAAGAAATTGTGACTATCCATATCTTGTTACTATTTCCTATAAATATTGCCAATGTCCTTCATTATTACTTGTAAATGTATTTGTGTCTGTAAGTGATTGCTTTTTGACTTTCCCACCACCTTCCAAAAAAGATTTGAAGAGAAATAATTACTAGAGAAAGGAAAGCATTGGTTTATCATTCATACTCTAAGATGTTAGAGGGTAATAATTTATTTTGATAAATTTATTTGGGGTGAATAATTTTTACATTATAGATAGATAAAAGCATTATAAAGTTCTGTTGTGGTGAGGATGAAAATAGTGGCTTTTCAATAAGACCTAAGAGTTTAGTATAACAAAAAGGACTATACCTGGAAGTTGGGAAATTCCCAAACTTTGTAACTCCAGGCAACTCACTTAGCCTCCCTCCTTAACCTAGTCTCCTGCATATCTATAAAACCTGTGATTCCACTGAATTAACTCAGTTAAGAACTCCAGTTAACAAAAGTTCTAAATGCTCATGTATTACTTTGTGTTGTTTGTATTAAATGCCAGTCAACTTCAAAACTCTAGACTGAAGTCTAGTCACCGTTTTTAGTTTTCTGCTTATACAAAGTGTATAGCCACATCTCTTATTAATCCTAACCACATCTCTGCATTAATAGGGTAAAATAAATAGCATAATTTACCTATCGGATACTCCCAGGCATAATAGATTGCTTCAAAGTTCAAATCTTAGGAAATTTAATAAGTAAAATCTGCTGATGACTATAAGAGTAAACTAATGCAAATCATGAGACCTGAGATAGAGATGGTGGTGAAGGGCACAAATTAGGCAGTGTTTAAAAAGAAAAGTCATTTTCTGAACATTGTACAAGTGTACACAGTAGAATTTTTTGTAGAAATGTGTGAAGAAGCAAAATGGAAATCTTCTATAATCTCACCATTGAGATAAATTGTGAACATTTGGGTCAAGATCTCCATGGCTTTCATAGAATGTGTAGAATGTATTCATGTATAAAAATAAGAGCATAATTTTCATGATTTTTGTTTAACTATATTTATTTCCTATATTATGCACTTATCACAATCTCCTTCAAATGTTTTAGCACTTTATATATAGTGTAAGACCAATTATAGTTTGATTACTCCCTCTTGCCTATACTGCTATATTCTATCCTAGAAAGTTTGTACAAATTCACATTTCAGCAGCAGCAAGCAAGGGGTCTCATAAACAGACTTTCTGTCTCTTAACATCTTAGGGCTCTTTTGATGTGTTGGGGTTGCATAATTTCATTGCTCACTTATACAATGGAAATACAACACTGGGCCTGTTCATAGTAGGGTGTCAAACATTTCTACTGGTTAGATAGGTAGGTAGATAGATAGATAGATAGATGGATGGATGGATAGATAGATGGATGGATGGATGAGTGGTTCAAAAGTACCACTTGTTATTTGATGTTTTCCTGATTTACAAAAGTAGTCACTACCTGATTCAGGAATGAGAAAGCATGTTACCCAGAAGCCCCATTTAGCAGAGATGAGAAGCAATTGTCTTTAAAAAGAGGCATTATGGGCCCTCCCTGGTGGCGCAACGGGTTAAAGCGCTGCATTAAGAAGCTTAAGCCACTTCCTCATGAGTTCAATTCCCGCCTACCCCATGGGAGATCCACATGGCGCAGCAGACCTTTCCTGACCCGCCCGCTGCTCCCCTCAGCAGTGTACTTCGTCGATCTGCCTGTTCTGCACCCCACTCTGTCCCTGATGAATCCTCTCACCCTCTGCATCTCTGGCCTGTACCCTAGTTCTGTATGAATATATAAATAAATCTTTAAAAAAAAAAAAAAAGAGGCATTATGATCCCGAGGAAAAGTATCACTGCCCAAAGATCTGGAAAATTCAATTTTAATCTTGATTCATTCCTTAATTAGTTGTCTGTTCATAAAATATTGACCAGTTGCTTTATTTGTTGAATAGAGCTAATTATCTTACTTTGGTAGATTGATGTAAAGATCAAATGAAATGATGTAAGTATAAGCCCTTTACAACACGTTTTAAGTGCAGTAGAAACACAAAACATTCCTCTAGGAAGGGTCGGAGAGGTGTAATAATGTGGGAGCTTTCAAGGCACCCATTTGACATCTACATATCACAGTATGAGAGCGAGTACATGAATATGTAAGAGAGCAAAATTAGAATTGAGCTCTTCCTCTCACTAAAATTAGCCTACTTGAGATAAAGGTTAATTAAGTCCCTCTAAACCTGGCAAGGGAACATTTTAAAGGGGAATAGCATGTAAGCCCTGAGTCACACTGGGAAGTGAGAAGGTTTTTGTGTCATACCCCACTGTGGGCTCAGTAAGCTCTTCTGTTAGACTGTTTCCTAGCCCTAACCTGACACTCTCCCTGCTGTCTCAGGGCGAGAAATCACCCATGGTTCTGCTTGGGTGCTCAGAGCGACACATAACTGCACTTGGACAACAGAGATAAGCCAGACAATTGAAAAGTCCTCAGGAAGTGTATTTTCTTCTGGAAGCCTTTATTTACACCTACCAAAGAGGACCAAAATACACACCATTTTATAATTTTTATATTTTCATATGTCATTTTAATTCCTCTTTTATAACCTGTTATGCACTGTTGAAACCCTCAGCCATACACTGGTAGGTCTGGGACAGTGAGGACCCCAGCCCATACATGGCCCACCAGCTGTTTTTGTAAATGAAGTTTTATTGAAATATAACCATTCTACTTCTTTCCAAATTGCTGACTGCTCTCAGCAATTTGATTAATATGAGACTGCTCTCATACAGCTATGGCACAGCGATTATGCAGTAGAGATTGTAAAACCAACAAAGTTACTTGTTAATGTGGTTTCTTGCAAAAAATGGTCACCTACCCCCAATCTGGAACAATGATGTGGTCCTATCCACACTTACCATAACTCAAAGTTGTCTCTTTTATTTAATGAATTCCTGAATCACTGATTTAAGCTTTGGGTCCAAGAATAAAGAGAGATAGCGTTCTTCAAATGAGAGGATTTAGAATGACTAAAGACATTTAACTAGAAAAAATTTATAGAAAGTAACAGGGGGAATGAACATGTTGGACTAACTTCAAATCCACAGTGTAGAAAATTCTCTACAATAAATGAGCCCATTTTCCTCAAGAAATATGTAGACATGGAAAGAAAGGTGAAGTTTGGCACCTGTGAAGATCAAAAGAGACTTATTAAAGGACAGTTCAAACTAATGCAAAATGGGGAGCTTCTAATTTGAACTCTCCAACTGAGATAATTACAGATGATGACAGAAATTGATTATTGACAGGGCCTTGGCGTTATGAAGGCATTAGTTTTCTCAGTTATGATAATGATACTCTGCTTATTTGTTTAAAAACATCCTTAATTGTCAGTGATCGTTAATTGCAGTATTTGTAGGCAAAATAATGTGATTCCTAGGATTTTCTCCCTCTTCTTAAACTTCCTTCTAAGAAAAAATAGTAGGAGGTATAGAAGAAATTATATTTGCAGAAGATTATAAATGTTAAACCAGGATAGTGAGAATTCATTATTTTCCCTACAGTTTTGTTTTTCAAAAAATTACAAAGTGTTTCTTTTACAAAGAATAAGTTTGGGTTAGATTTTAAATGAATCCTGGCTTTTCTAGTTGTGTTTACATTTGAAGAATGAACATTTTATTTCAGATTGTATATGCATTATGAGGATTATAAAAATTAAATAAGATAGGAAAGCATTTAATAGTGCCTAACACTAGCAATATACTAAAATTAGCCTAAAATTAGCAATATCTGGTAGCTATTCTATTGTCTCTGCTCTCAAATGACAAAACTATAACCCCTTATGATCCTAGCTCATCATTCATATAATTCACTTTTGTGAGAAGAAACCTTAATTCTGGATTGCTACTATTCCATAATAAAGAAAAAAATAAGAATGGTTTTCACTATATTACACACATTTCGTTGGCATTCTGGAAATAATCTGAATACCTATAAAATGCAGGGAGGAAAGAACTGTGGTATTAGATCATGATTGAAATTTCAGATTATCCTAAACAATATGGCATGTTGCTAACAGAAGTTTAAGAAAACTCCACAGTCAGATTTCTGTGACATTACTACCAAATGCATGTGAATGCATATTATCCCAACATCCACAGGAAATCTTCTGACTATGTACAATCCTGACAGATTTCTTATTTATGTTGGCATCACATGCTCAAATGAACCCAGGGAAGCTCTGAATAATAGGATATGGCTTTAACTCAGTCTGGGCTGACTTAATCAGCCACTTCTTAGAAAACCACTCATTAGTCAATATGCAGCACACAAATTTGTAGGGAGACACACGGAGTTGAAATACAGAATTTTAAAGGCAAAAAATAAGTAAATAAAAATCATGCTCTCTTTCGTCAGTCACCTCAAGCAAATGAAGTGAACCCTGCACTGCAGAATATAGCCTTGGAATTTCATCCCACTTCTGTGTTTTGCAATTATAGGCAGAGAGAAATATTGAGAAGCACTCTGATCACACTAGATGGTTTTTAGAAGCAGCAAGGAAAAGAATGAGGACATGTGGGGGAGGTATACGAAGCAATGTCTTGGTTAAACTGAGGACACCAACTGTATTTTTTTATCTGTTCTTCCACAGAATGACATCACCCCTTTACATGTTGCATCAAAAAGAGGAAATGCCAATATGGTTAAACTGTTGCTTGATCGAGGAGCTAAAATTGATGCCAAAACAAGGGTAAGAGAGACATTTTATGTACACATTTGTATTTATTTTCAGGACATGCAATATTTACGATGATAGCTTTGCACTGATTTGACACTGGCTTTATTATTTCATTCATTTTTGTCTCATGGGAAATAACTGCTAAATGTCTTCTGAAAATGGGGTGACAAATTTTTATCTGTAAATGTTGTTTATATATTTAAATAGTGTGTGGTATTCTAGAAACTAAGGTTGAAGGTCCAGAGTTCTATTGAGTTACATTTTCAAGAGTTTTTATCAATACTTGGTAAAGTTCTTTGGTCAGGTTGATAGTAAAAATGACAGGGTTTTTCAAAACAGATCTGGTAGTTTGGTAAGAAGGCGACAGATAGGACCACCCTAGTGGCACAGGGGTCAAGTCTCACTCTCGCCAGCCACGGCAACATCAGTCCAGTCCCTGGGCCGGGAGCTGACCAGCAGCTTCATGGCACAGTGTTCTCCTGTCTCATCTGCTGCTCGCCTTAATAGTATAATTTCAGTAGATCAGCCTGTTCTGCTCCCCACTCTGCCTCTGGTGAATCTTCTCACCCCCCTGGACCTCTGGCCTACACTCCAGGTCTTGTATGCACAAAAAAAATAAATCTAAAAAAATGGGAGGAGGTATATGAACATGGTAGGTTTGCTTCTTCTACATATTCACAATGTAATTACAATAAAACAAAATCAACAACCTATGCAAGATAAAGGATGACTATTTCATGCAATGTCTTACCATTAACCTCCACCTATCTAAGGATTTATTGTGATTTTCCCCATTTTGTAATTAGACCCACCATGGTTGTGTGCTTTTTCCTAAGGTGAGACAGAGCAAGAAAATAAGTTACTGTTCATGCCCTCCTGCAATTAATGGGTGGTTTGCCTCTATATCTGATCCTAAAGCAGTCCACTGCATGTAGACCAAGATTTCTTTTCCTGATTACTAATGAATGTGCAAACCATGTATGCACCTTTAAAAAAAAAAAAAAACTTTCTAGAGAAAAGGAATGGAGGGTGGTAAAGAATCTTAACCCTTTAAAGACTGACTGGTGGGAATAAATTGAATAGCAATCTTTTATTAGAGTTCTTCCTATTAAATAAGAAGCAATTGCTGGTATATGTAAAATGCTTGGACTATTGCTTTAAATGCCAAAGATCTTTGGCTATGTACAGGCTATTTAAAGAGACTATAAGGGGCAAAAGTTAGGGAAGTATTGATTCAGCCACTTGATCGCCATGTGGAGGGTAAGAGTCATTTGTGAATAGGGAGAATTTTATGAGGAGATGTGTGGACTACTTGGACTACTGCAGGCAAGCAGAAAAGAGTATCTTGATGAGGTTTACCTGGATAACCAACTGTGTTTAGTGGGTGTGTATATAAGAAATAACCTGCCTGTCTCTCCCTCTATCGATATTAATCACTAGTGACAGGAACAGTAAATTTACTTGCCAATCATTTTACACCATTTGTCAAACACTTACTACAGAAGGGAAAAGTACTACATAGGGACTCAGGCCCCATCTTTAGGGGTGTGTATATATCGCACCCCAGGGGACAGCCAGGATAAAAACCCCAAGCCCCTTCTGGTTACATAGGCAAATTCAGTATGCAATTGTTTCTTTGCCACTTTTGTCTCCCTGTTCTGAAAGGCTGCCTTATTTTAAACAAGATGTAGGATCCTTTTTGCCAACCATTCAGTATTAACTAGGATTGAGTGTTTTTCTTTGTGTGATGGCAATGACATTTGAGTGTGAGGAAGACATGGAGAAATGGAGAATAGAAAAAGCCCGTCATTCTTCTATTGTGCTACATGGAGGGGGACGGAGGGAGTGTGTGTGTTATTTGGGGTTTGGGGTCTGTCAAATGGGCACAGGCTGAATTCCTGGCAGACTAATTGCAAGAACGTGTAGTACATACTCAAAGTATGTAAACTATTTTGTATTTTTTTACTCATCAAAGATTCCCTTCTCTTTGGCCAAAATGACCTAGTAGTGATTGGGTATGAGGGTGAAAGGGAGGAAACCAACTCAAATGCCAGAAATCTCTGAAAGCTGCAAAACAGAATTTTTTCATGAACACAAGTTTTTTACTACCAAAGCAATAGCACTTAGAAAATTTTCTGTCTCCTACAGGGTAGCTGGTTGTTATGTTGACACTATGACTGCTTTAGGGAAGGTGCAGGGTGAGAGAGAATTCACCAGAGACAGAGTGGGGAGCAGAACAGGCAAACTGTCTGAAATACACTGTTGTAGGGAGCAGCGGCTGAGACAGGAGAGGTCTGTTATGCTATGTGGATCACCTTCCTGGCTGGGGATGATGGCATTAATAATGCAGTGACCAGTGATGGTTTGCTAGTGCTGTGTCTTAAACCCGTGTGGGAAGCACACAGGAGGCCTTTACTTGAAGAGAGTGAGTATACTTGACTTGTGGTAAGAAATTTAAGTTGAATCTGAACATGATCTTACCAGCTGGGCAAACAGGATGAGAGTGAATTTAATTTACCCTGCTGCTGCCATATTGTTCATCCTAAGTGTGGCCAGCAAATGATGAAACAAAGGCTTGGGAAAAATTCATCCTCCAGAGTCTTCATTTCCCTCCCAGGACTGATAGAGTTGTTTCTGATTGTTTCACAATCTCTCCCAGCCAGAAAGACGATGGATATTGTAGCTTTAAGTATAGTTACTATATGGTATGGTGCTTTTTTACCTGTTAGGACGATGTCACTAAAATGGTGAAGTCAAAGTCCTCAACTTCTGAGCCCCCAAAAATGCAAAATTAGCTGTTGATGAGCAAGGACAGTTCTGGGAGAGCTCAGAAGTCCACTTAAGAAACTTCAACAATTCAATGAAACAAATGTCCTAAGAATAACTGCACCAAAAGGGCAGGAAAATGGCATTATTTTACCTGCAGCATCTCATTCCCCAGACCTGCACAGTTCAGCACTAGAGGGAACTTCCCATAGAAAGAGTTCCCCTCGTCAGTAAAGGGACAAGAGGAGAGCAACCAGATTCCCCATACTTTCAGGATATTGCACAATATCCCACTTCAGTTTCCCCCAATCCAGAGACTGGCAGAGCTGAGATAAGTGGAGATTGGAAAGAAGAAGGAAGAACAGGGACTAGACATACAGCAAAACAGCAGAAGGGACCATGTCTCCAATGAGTGACTCTGCAGAAGACTCTAGCTTTTACCACTAGGGTAACTGTTAGCTACCATAGCTGCCACAGACCCCTGTGGATTTCACTGGGTTTGCTTTTGTTCCTCCATAGATATTCATATTTGAGGTACCAGCCACTCAATTCTGTCCCTGTTTCCTGCCCACTCAAGCCACCCTTTTCCCAGCTGGGACCCAGAATTTGCAAAGCAGTTTGCTTAGGCCTCTGTGGCTGCTTAAGTGAAGGACCCCAGTCCAGATCCTCGTGGCAGACCCTCTTGCTGTGCATGCATATGAGGCTAACACTCCCAGACTCAGCCTCAGCACCAGGCTCTGTCATTCAAGCAGCTGTGGAAAGACCCTCAACCACAGAAATACACACTAAGAGCCCAGGCCCACATAGCTGCTTATTGGTCTAAACTTGGCTATTTCATCACTTGCTCACACTACCTAGCACACAGCCATTAATATCTCCATCTGTGGCCCTGCACATCCCTGACCTCATGACTGGTATCCACTGCCACGTGCACAGTGTGAAGACACTGCAATCACAGGAACACAACTGGCCTTCTCTTGTCATTGGCCTGCCTCTCTGGGCCTACCTGCAGCTAGCGACTAGTTGTATACCTGCTTGCCCCCAACCTGGCTCCCACTAAAGTATCGTCAAGCCCCTCTCGCCATAGTAATACATGCAGACAGGCAGGGTCCTTCCCCGGGCTGCTGTTATCCCAGCCCCTTCCTGTCGGGCCTGGCCCCCACCACTGTATCTATGTGTGCCACTGGCCCCTGCTACTACACAGACACCTGCAGCTGCCTTCTCTTCTCTGCTGAGGACTTGCATGATACCATCTTTAGCCACCACCACTACCTGCCCAAGTCCATTGTCACTGGGCCTGAGGTGCCACTGAGAACTTCAACTTCCATCACAGTCACTGAAGACACCCTGCAGTGTTCTCCAAGGACCAGGTAGTTGTTAATGGTGTGAACACTGAAAGCCTCAGCAGATGAGACATCACATACCCCTGCATTTCACGCCCTATACCTCTAGGTCTATGGTCACAGCATGCTCCAGCCTGGTCCTACCAGAGGGTGGAGGTAGATGGAAGAGGACTCTTTTAAATGCATAGACATATGCACATGGCTGTGGGGATCACAAAGAGTCAGAGAAATATGACAACACCAAAGGAACACAACAGACCTCTGGCAACTTCAGGTAACTGATGCCAGAAAAATGGCAAGATAGTCATCACCTAATCGTTCAAAATAATTATGCTTAGTGAACAACAAGGATACATGGGTAAACAATTTAACAAAATTGGGAAAATACATAACAAATATGTGAGAGACAAAACTAAACAGAAGTCTGGTGGGTTAAAGAACATAAAGACCGAACTAAAGAACTCAATGGAAAACTTCTATACTAAGTTAATGAAGCAGAAGAAAGAATCTGTGAGCCGAAAGACAAAGTGGTTCAATTATCCAGTTAGAGGAACAAAAGAAAAAAAATAAAGAATGAAAAGGAATGAACAAGACTGGTGGGGCTTATGGAACACCATAAAGAAAGAACAGTTAGTCTACCACTTTTGTAGTCCTATCAGGAGAAGGGAGAGATTCACTGAAGTGTTAGTAAATTAAGACACCATCCTCAAATTTGGAGAGTTGTGGAAGTTGCAGGGGAGAGAAGGTAGGACAAAGAATCAGATGCCCCTGGAGACCCAGAATTGGAATTTTAAAGAAAGTTTACTAGAGAAATACAGCTGCAGGTTTTATGG